>NC_090934.1:1035030421-1035655421 GCF_040938575.1 Ambystoma mexicanum
GGGAAGTAACTCTCAAACCCTGTGTGGAGCCTAGCCCAGAGTTCTCGGCAGGTACTCAAATATTCTCCCCACTTACTTGCGGGTGCCCCCACCCCTAGTTGACATGGTCATCCTGTCAAGACACCAACCTTAACGAGATCCAGTGGGTCTCCCTTGCCAATCTCCTATTCCTGCGGCAAACCAACCTTCCAAGCGCTTCAACCTCTCTGCCTGGCGCCAGGGACCTCACACCGGGAGCCCCGTTGCTATATCCAGGAAGCAATTTGCAAATTCTGCATTGCGGGTCTTAACCTTCGGGTGAGCGGCCCGCCGGTATGTAGATATTCACCCTTACCTACTTCGGGGTGACCCATGGCCTTCCCAGGGCATCCCGGGTATCCACGGCCCTTGCGCTCATCCGCACAAGCCGCACATTGGCGGTTGTTACCTGCCGTTTTCCTTTCGGCATCTCCTCCTGAAACATCATAAAACTCCGTCCGCCACCTAGACCCGCTCCTGGCACCGGCCAGAGCGTTGGGTCCAAGCACCCATCCCTGTCACCATGACTCGCCTTTCCGGGAGTTCCCTCGCAAACCGTGCTCCCTACCCCGCCTGCATGAGCCCACTTTACCAGTGCTGCTCCACCAACCACTCTGAGCGCTGTTGCCACACTGTATCACTTCCTGGCAACCTTCTGCCTGGTCCTTCGATCCTGTGACACAAAATCACAAAATTAGTAGTTTAGCCATCCCTGCCCCCACAAACTGCAGGCTGCTTGGTGCTCGGGAGACAGTAAAGCATCAGTGAAGGCTGCAACCTTGCTCCTTATTTCATTTACAGCGCCCTCCTGCTGTATGTAGTCTGTGTTCACATATCATTATCCAACTCAAATTTCCACCTGTGACGCCAACACCCCCACTTTGTCCACCCTTGATAACCTCTTGCCTTCTACAATAGTGTAGATCTATGAATATCGTTAACTGTATTACCCTGTCTGCGCCCTTCCAACCGTGCTGACGTCCCTTGCGTCCTCACATCAAATGTGCACCAATCTTGGAGCGTCATACCTCAAGCTAGTTTAATTTCACCTACCAGCCCTCCAGTGACAAGGGGGGGCCCACCGAGGGACTTTGCGCTAGTACATAGCGTTCCCTACATTCCAAGTTCATCTAGGATGCAAACCCATCCCTGCGTCCACCCTTCCTTACAATTTCCCCTGTACCCATTGTATACTCTGTCCCCTCCTTCAGTTTGCACCCCCCCCTTGGTGCGTCGAAACCAAAGCGGCTCGTGGTCCCCACTGTTTTGTCAAAGAACATCCATGTATCTCAGTTAACCACCCAAGAGAACACTGCCCTCCCCAATAGGAGAAATTAACCCATGCCATCCTTAATCAATTAGTACCATTAATCCCAGTGTAAGACTGCAGACAATGTCCTGTTCAGTCTTTCATCCGCATTCCCTGGGACACAACCTCCTCTTTTCAGGGAGTGGTATATGACCTTCACAGACAAGCAACTGAACAGGAGTAACCCCAGTACTGGGTAGAGGTAACCCACTTACACACCCTTACGTTTCGTGCTGCAGTGCGGCATATTACCTTGCCCTATTACGGCCTAAAAGTAACTGCTACCGTGGAGCGTGCCCTTCACGTCAATCTCCTGTACAACACCCAAGCGAGTTGCAACAGGCCATATGAAAAACAAAACCACCATATTCTTATGCTAACGGAGTAAACCCAAATCCGAGCGTCCACCAACTACCACTGAAAATCTTATGCCGTTAAGTGCCCCAATGTGCCCCGTGGTCTCCAATCTCCCTCCATTACCATTCGTGTAGCTCTGTTAAAAACGTCCTGAAATTTGGGGGGGTTGGGGATTGTGCCTGTATCTTACATATGCCGGCGTACACTTCATACGCCTTGCATGTTCATCCCATCCTAACCCACTTTATACAGTTTGGAACCTTGATATGATAGGATGTGTTATTTATAGCGCGCTCAATACCCAGAGTTTTCTAATCGCGGACCAGGGGTAGAACCTGTGTTGCTCCGTGTCGCCTTGCTTCCAATGTGAGCATGTTGCCCCTGAGCTAACCTCCCTTCGTACCTTCACTGTCAAACCTATTCCCCAGCTGCTTTCACTCTTAAGTCCTCCCCTTTAGAGCCTCCTTGACCCTACGTTCTGCACATAGAGTATTTCATTATAAACACAACATCCACCTTTGCCCCCTCATTTTCGAATTCCTCTTTCAATTCCCTCGCTGTTTACCACTATTGCAGCAGTGTCCTGGCTGTTAGCCCGGGCTTAAACCGTGTGTGTTCATCAGAGTGCATGCCGGAGCGTCATGCACACCTCAGCATATTAAGTTTGGACATACCTTCCCCCAGGCCTGTGCATGTGCGCCACGCAATGTTAATGCCCTAGGCTGGTTACGACTCTCGCCTGTAATACCTGCGCATTTCTCATGCAAACGGTATGCTATGCTCAATCAGTGGAGCGTCAGCACTGTGAAGACCCCACCGTGGGGGGAGGGGGGGGCAACAGTTGCCTTCTTACACATGGTGTTCCAATAAACCGGCCTTCCGGGCAAAGCCTTTCCACTGAAACAGATTGTGGTCCGTGTCCCCCAACCAGGACTCCGCCTTGCTCATCCCTCGCACCTTGTGTATGTGGTTTAAAATTAAGTCACAAATAAATCCTCCCCATGCTACTTTTCCAGCACCCCGGGGTTGGGCAGACCCGAGGACCGAGCCAGTGTTGTTCTAGTGTCATCTTACTTCCAAGGCGAGCATGTTGCCGCTGAGCTATCCTCCCGAGACAAGTGAATGCGAATGGTACGAACCTGTAAGCACGGCACAAGCTGCCCTGCGTGTACTCAAACCACAACTACCCTATGTTGTAATAATAATAATAATAATATTACTTTGGTCTTAGACCACCGTACACTTGTTACCGGCTGCGCACAAAAGCAAAGTACTGATCCACACCAACTTGCTGCGCACCTCCTTTCACCACCCGAACCAACCCAGCTCTACAAATGCCGCAAGGATGCAAAGCAGGGAAGCAAACCCTGTACATGTTTTTAGCGGTGCTGGCTTTGCTGGGCATCCAGCTACTTTACATATTCAATGATGCTCTCCCGGTGACGCTTCCCTGTTAAAGGAGCACACTTTCCCGTTCACTTCCCAAACGACCGAGCCGAGTCCTGCCCACACCCTCTCAATCGCTCCCTGGGCTGCCATCCTGCCCCTCATGATTTAAATTACCTAAAAACGTATGTAAACCCATGCAGCTGCTACGAAACCTTCCCAGGACGTTGGCCAAGCCAACCCAACTTCGGCATCCCCTTTCCTGGTCGCACAGTCAGAAGTCAGGCATCTTAACCCCACGACCACGCGGATGGCATATGGCCGAGTAAATGGTGCTACTGCCTCAACGGACGTGCGAGCGTCCCCCCTCGAAGCCCCCATCACTCCAATACCCAGGGTACCTCACCCACTGTAGCAAATAACTGTGCTACCTGTCCACCCTTTGAATGAGCGAACACTGTAAAACAATCCTCATGTAAAAGCTATGGAGCGTGTTCATGGTCTCGCAGCCACGTAACGCCCACGTAACGCCCGGTCCAACCCTGATTAGCTCCCGACATCGGAAGTGATGCAACACTCGTTGGCTGTCGTTTACGTTACTTCCCTTACTTAATTCTAGTAAAAACTTGTGTTGCTAATGAAATTTGTCTTGCGTTTCCTGGTGACCGAAAAACACCGGACCTATCGGCTTGCCTTCTGAGGCAGGGAAAGCCATGCAATCCGCCTCCTCACCATGGGCCCTCTTCTGTAGGTCTCATATGCGATGCCAATCTTTCGCTGGGAAAACAATAGGCAACCGTTTCAAAGAGGCAAAACGGAAATAGCATGACTCCACGGAAAACTGTAAACCGAATTAAGTTAACAAATGCCTATTACAAGGGACATATATATGGGGGTTTCTGTTGTTGCTACCCTTCCCAACCAGTTTTTTGTGGTAATCGGATCGAAGAGACCTTTAAAAGCGCTCATTCGGCCCAAATACTGGTTGCACCCTTCGTGCCACCAACGTTGTTAGAGCCCATTATACACCAAGATAAAAAGAGGTCCGCTTTACTAGGCTAATCCTCACAGGCGAACCCCCACCTCTCTCTCCGCCCGCGCCGGAACTCCTCGGTAGTAGCAGGCAACCGTATGGACAATCGAATTCTGAAGCAGCAACCACAAACACACCTGGCAGACCACTATAGCGGCCGGTAAGTGTTGCCACCAATCGATCCGGCGCATTTCGGGCAACATTCCCCAAACTGTCATAAATGGGGCCACTCGCCTTGCTTATATGCATAGTGTGCGCCTTAGATTGCACAGTATTTCCCCAGGACATATCCCTGCTTTACCACAGCGTCCTCTTTAGCCCTGAATTCGCATTCCCGCCCACTCAGCGTCTTTCTGGTTCCCAGACAAGTGCATTGCCATTTTGCAATAATCAACAAAGACCAGAAAAACATTCGGCCTGCAAAGCCCAGGCGCCGCGTGCCCCTGCCACCCACCTGCCGTGGGAAAGCCTGCAAGCAAACTGATGCCCGCAGGCCTGCAGTGGTCATTTCTATTTTGCAGAAAACTGCAGTCCATCCAGCATGCACCTCCGCCAGAATGTTTTAATATTGCAGATTCTAGCACATGCTACCCACTAACTGTCCAGCAGTATTAACCACCCTTAAACCATATAAGCCCTCGGGTGCCTGTGAATCCTGTGCCCTCTTGCGCACATCCAGGCCCAGACATTGCGGCCTCTGACCCGTGCAGAAGACCCACCAACACACAGGGGCGAAACATCGCCCCCCTTTCTACATAGACCGGAGCCACCACGTGTTTAAAGGCTCTGTCTATGATCGTTGAGCCCCCCGCAAGTACCTGTCCTTCAAGTTCAAAGATTACCACTAGCACTTGCAGCAAACGTAATAGCCCATACCTTTCCTCGGCCCTCACGTACCAAGTCCCACATGCCTCACAGCCAATAGTGCTAAACTGAAAACAATAACCTGTACTTGCGCTACACCACCGCCTCCATTTCGTTTCTGTTTTGCTGACTTGCAGGCGCGGTAACATTTTCCTCCCTAAAGAGCAACCATAGTGCCCGTATTGTGGGCAGCATCTCATGCAGTTCCTACACATTGCGAACCCAAACTGGCGCTGTTGAAACCGCGGTTGCCCGCTAGGTTCTGACCCCCAACATAGTGCCCCACCACAATCATATTGAACATCTTGCCATACCCCAGTACCAAACATACAAGAAACGTGAGCAAGCTTGGCTGAACTGCAGGACGGTGCCCGTTTCATTCATTCCCCTGACATAGTATAAAGCATAAACTGCACCCTACGTAGGTCGTGCCTCACGACAGAGGTTATTTTCCCAAACCTACGACATACATTGTGCCCCCCCTCATCATGCCGAGACCTGTGCGGCCGTACCCGTCGGCCATGCCTCGTGCAGTTCCTCTGATGTAAACGTTTTTTTTTTTTTTTTTTTTTTTTTTCCCGCCACACAGCCCTTGCCCGCTTCCGAAAAAGCTTTTCATAATCAAACAATCAAACAATTTCGTACCTCCGTCGGTCCATAATCCCAAAAGCTTTTCATAATCAAACAATCAATCAATCGAGCCATTTCGGACCTCCGTCGGTCCGTAATCCCCAAAGATTTTCATAATCAAATAATCAATCAATCGAAAAATTTCGGACCTCTGTCGGTCCATAATCCCAAACCTGTCCCCAGCCCCCAGGCCATGTCCCATAAGGCAACACGCGGTATGCCGACGCCTCATGGGCGCAACCGACTGCAGCACAAGCAGTATTTAAAAACTTCACGAAGCAAACCAACGCTACAAATAATTATGAACATCATGCTAAACGGCGACATTGCCCAAACACCAGATCGCACTAAGATAAAAACAGAAGCGGCTTAGCAGATATATATGGTGAGGCGACACCGGCAACCGTCTCCCTTGCCCAGCATGCTTAATCGTGACAAAATGACGCCTTTTTCAGTCCACCACTGCGGCTACCTTCCCAAGAAGATACATACGTGGCCCGGCGACCGTGTTTAAACAGCCGCCTTACTTATTAGCCAAGCCTGATAGCTGTCGGTCTTTACCAATGCTATCCTTCCCTTAAACAACCCGCCGTAGGGGATATGCCGTGGACCAAAGTAGCACGGCAAAAGGCAAGCCAGGCGCTGGATCGCCGACCCCTCAAATCCCCTCCTACCTCCTCTGCGGACCCCCACCCTCTTGTCGAGAAAGGGGGGGGTGAACGCCAAACCTTCGGACCTCCGTCCTCGCGCTTGTCCCCCTAGCCCTAGGCAGCGTCCCAAAAGCCACATGTGGTGCGCAGAATCCTGTCTGCACCAACTGAAACCCAAGCAGTTTTGAAAATGTTTGTGTCCCCTTAGTCGGGAACATGGGCTGGCCCGCGCCCGGTGGAGGAAATGCCCTCGGCCCCCAGACCTCGCGGCAAGGGCCGGCGCCTCTGCGCCAACCCATCAACTCCACGCCACCATACCTTCTGCTCCTCTAACGACCTTGCGACCCCGATCGACCGTTATTGCTGCTGCCAGGGCTGGATGAGAGGTCTTGCTCTCTCCGCCCTGGCTATTTAAGCCCCCCGAGGTGCCAGCCGTTTCCGGCCGGACCCCCGAGGGCACCCTGACTGCGTCCTCCCTCGAGGAGGCGAGTCCACGCAGGGAGCGGCCAGAGGGGCGGCCCGCTATGTGAGCTGCGCCTCTAGCGCCCCCTGCGTGGGCTGGCGCATCTGCTTAACACGCGGCGCTGTGTAGCTCCGAATGGACATGCAAATTAAGGTAAACAATAATTGCAGCCCGTTCAAAATCAACAGACTACAGCAGCATACAGCGTTAGCATTTCAAATGTCAACACCCCCAAAAGTACACGAGGGGAATATTTGTCAAAAGGCCTTTGCTGTGTGGAGTGCAGTCCTTGAAAAATACTGCCTTCCTGAAGGTGTAATAGAAATGTCATCACGCTGCCGATAATGGCGCAGACAGAATGGCCCTCCCTTTAAGGAACTTGGCTGGATCAGCCAGCCCTTTCCCCCCATTAGCATTTGAAACGAAGTGCTTCATTATTTTCTCTGGCCTCTGGGCCAAAGAGCTTAATGGTTCAAGGCAGCAGAAATTAAGGTCGACATTACAATTAGCAAGTGCCATCCTTAAACAGGCGTCGGAGAGTTGGCCGGAGTCTCCTAACATTTGCATCCATTGTGCGCGCCTAATGTGTCATTCGGAGACGCCGTGTCCCTCGAATCCGCCTCTTTAGGAGAGGCTGCCACGACTTGATTGGTCTTTTCTTCGCTGCAGTCTGGGACAATTCGCCTGGGGTGCGGATCCGCCTGAGAATTTCAATGCCGGGTTTGTTTAATTTGGAGAGCGATGGTTACAACACAGCCTCTGGAACTCCTCGCATTGCTGTGCGCTCCGGGTGCAGAAAGTGTAGCTTCCTGTCCAATTCTCTCAGGTAGAGTTGCCAAAAACGCAAATGGAATTCACTACACAACCACTTGCTGCAGCCACTCTAAAGGAGAAATGGAGGATGTTTACAATTACTTAATGCCAGTGTGAGATGAGGGCACGGCTCATTTGGAGCACACGAGGTCATCTGTGTGCAGAGCACATCTTCAAACACAATTTGTCTCTCCCACTGTCTGCTCAGCCGAGCTTTTCAGCTCTCCTTGCTGTACCTTGAGGCAGAGAACACCTGAAGTTCAGACTCTTCACACAACTGGGCCAACCTGAACTGGCAGAGTCACCACATGTAACACTTCTTTGCTGCACTCTTTTAGAACATGAGACGCCTAACGGCAATGTCATGCGGGGAGAAGACTTAAGGTCGCGCGGAGCATCAGTTCAACCGAGACGGCCGCGAGCTCTGCGTCGTACCATTGTCAAAGTAATGTGACACTTTCCTTACTTCACCGTGGCTGCATGTTTTACCTGCTTCAATTCTGGCGATATTAAACTCATATTAAGGAAGGATTCATGAAGGAGAGTTCCAGAAAAATACATGAATGGAAACTCAATGTGATACCTGCCTACATTTGCTAATGAAAACCCGAAGGATGACATAATTGGACACCCTGAACCCTTTCCCCCGGAGACTCCGCCCACCGGTGCCGCCCACATTTAAATAAAAATAAAAAATCAATGTCAAATGACGCCAATCTGAGCAAGATTTACGCTCATCTGCCCACACCTCAATGTGATTGGCTGCTACTGATCTGTTTGTAGCCAATCACATCGAGGTGTGGGCAGAGTAACTGGAAGCAATAGACATCCCAGAGACTCCACACTCTTCCTCAGAGACCCAGAACAGAGTGTAAAAACCCGAGTCTCCCTGATAAACCCGGAGACTAGGCAGGTATGGAATGATTGTCTCAGCAAACTCATAATATATGATGTACTGGTTGGTACAGGGATTTATAAAGTACTCTATCATCCAAAGGGATATCAATGCTAAAGCGGCATCAGAGGAAGAAGAAAAGCTGTGAACGACTAATTAAATATCCTGGTTTTAATGACGCAACCATAAAAAGATGCAAATTCCATAAGGTGTTATATAAAACAATAAATACAAATACAAATAATCTGGGTGCTAAGGTGAAGAAGGTGCAGCCTCCATTGAATTTATAACAAAAGGAGGGGGTGGGCATCAGATGAAAATGAGCAGAGAAGAGGTGGTGAGCGTGATCCGACACAATAAGAAGCATAATGCGGAATGCAAATCCATTAGATGGATATACGTTCCGTATCCCCATTCTCAAAGAAGAACAACCATTTCCACTGTCGATCATGCAATAATAGTTGGTGCTGTGAGACTGTGGCCATCCTTGCCAGGGTCTGGACAGCCATGTTGGGAGCATGAAAGAGGTTCACGCAAAGCTAGTGCAGTGAGGGCAGGGAGATGGATACATGGGCGGAACGAGGTGCACCTATGGATATTCTAACCTCAGGATGCTTCATAGTTTGCAGCTGTTGAAAGAGATAGGCAGGGACAGACTGGTGGGGAATTCCCTTAATCCAGGTAGAGCTTAAAACAGTGAAGTGACAACTATAACGGGCAAAAAGAGGAGAATCCACTATAAGATGTTAGGATGCGACAAATACGAGCCTGCCATAAAAAAACTAGGTTGGGAGTGAGAGACTACTAGCTCTGAATTCTCCAATCAAGGTTGTCCACCATGGACAACTGAACGGGAGGCAAGCCAGTAGGCTATGTTCTAGAACCCTTCATGGTCGCGGCAGCGAAAACCTTAGTATCAGAGGTGTTGAGCTTCGGTGAGTTCTTCATCCATGTTCATACCACTTTCATCTAGTTCTGAAAGCTAGACATGTCTTCGCCCTGATCCTGGTATAATCACATCGGAATCTGAGTATCATCCATGTAAGAGATGACGTGAAGGCTGAAGGTGTAGATTGGGGTGGGCAGTGGATCGCTGTATTTGGTGGAACAACGAGGCGAGATTGAGGCACTTTGTGAAACACCACACTTTAAGCTTCCTGATAGAGAAATGCTGACTGCACATAATCTGACAGAGAAGAAAAGAACCAGGTGATAATGTTGCCCCCAAATACTACCACCAGAGGTTCAAAACAGCATGTTGGTTAGCGTCAAAGACATCGAATAAATCAAGGGGGACTCAGGCCATGACACCGGCGGAATCTGAATTTTCCAGTGGAGATCATCTAGACCTGTGACCATAAATGGTTTGGTGCCCAATTGTGTGAAAACCTGCTTAATAGAGCCAAATGGTTCAACTATGTAAATATGTTGTCTTAAGATGCTACTGTCTTGAGAATCCAAACAGATAGCAAGAAGAGGGGCAAGAGGTACAATGCAAATATGGAAAGGGGAGATAGGATCAGGAGTCCGTTTCTTAAGAATAATTACAAGCGATGCATGTTTCACAGCTTGGCGTACAGTGACTAATAGAGTGAAGAATTCAGAAACGTCTTGAGTGGGGTGGTTAGAATAAGGTACATCTGCGGACAAATAATACTGGCATAGGATCAGCCCCGAGGCTTAATTTACGCATTGAAGGCAACTGGGTCACCCAGTTTCAGGGGTGCGAGTCAAGTTGTTGTAAGGGCACAGGAATGTTGAAAACAGGGGAAAACAAAGAGGTGTATTGTGAAGTTGAGAGTCTGGACTGTGGTCAACGTTTTGTGAGTGCAAATCCTAAAAATGCAATCAGCAAAAACTTTGAAAAGATGGTCACAACAGGTCATGGAAGGCACGTGACAACTGTTTGCACTTCTGCAAAAAATCCTTATGAATTTATTTAGCACATCACCTGGTGGTTCACAAAGCAGTCAGTTTTTGCCACTTCACAGGAGCTTGTGCTAAGAGTCAGACTGAATATGAAAGATTAACACTCTATAAGAAGCATGTGCAGATGCCACAGATGTATTAGAGGTTTAATGTATGTATCCACGCCCAGAAGTGAGTCAGAAATGCAAAGGGCAGAAGTAAAAGAAAGGGGAACAGAGTTCGAAGTTTGTTAAAAGGCGAGCAGCCACTTCAGAAAGGTAAAAACGTAGAAAAGGGAGTCATAGCATTAGAGTCACTTAAGGCTTTCATTGGTTGTTTGACTGTTGAAATAAAAACATAACTTTAGCTTTACAGTAGTGATAAATAATCAAACACTATACAGGATGGTGGCAGAGAGAGCAGAAGCAAAACAAAAGAGGTGATGTTTGGAAGGTTTGGAATCAATCCAAACCTCTGATATAGCTCCAGGCAACCCTCCAGACCATCGCTCTTCAGCTTGCCAAGCCATTGCAGAACGGGGAAGACCATATGGGTATTCCAAGCAGAACTGCTTGATCACATCCCTTCTACACGAGACCACAAGCAACACCAGTCATATTTTGGCCATATTATGCATCATCAGTGAGGTGTAGCTTGGGTTGCTAGGCCCAGCAGGATAAGGAGCCATATCTGGGAATACCTGTCCCACCTGGGGTGACTAGGCAAAATAAAAGAATCAATCCTAAACTCTTGCATAGCTCTGTGCAACACGCCAGACCAACACTTGTCCATCTGCCAAGCTGGGACAGAAAGTGAAAGACCATGTGCAAATCAAGCTTGGTCCCACCCCAAAAACCTAACCCATGCCACACCTCACTGATGATGCCCAGGTCTGGAGAGTTGCCCAGGGGGATGTCAGAGGTTGAGATTAATTGTAAACCTTCCAGCCATCACCTCTTTTGTTTTGTTGTAATCGCCCCAAGTGGGAAGGGTATGCCCAGATGTGGGTCCCATTCTAGCTGGGTCTAGAGACCCACATTACACCTCCTTGATGACACCTAATGAGTCTGAAACAAGTCTGGGTTTCTTATTTGTCTCGTGCAGAAGGGATGCAATAAAGCAGTTCAGGCTATACTGCCCCTTTTCGGGGTGGGCTAAGCCGGATTTGTATATGGTGTTGCCCTTCTGTAATATCCTGGCAGGCAATGATTGATGGTCTGGACGGTTGTCAGAGTGATTCCATGTTTCAAGATCAATTCCAAACATTCCGGGCATCACCTCTTGTGTTGTGCTGTTTTACAAAGATCAGAAGACATTGGGATATGATGGAAACCCTTGTGACACTTCAATCTCCCTGTGCTTCCTCTCGCTTCTGCTCTTTCTGTCTTCTTGCTCCACTTGATACAATTCTCTTCCCCCGGACTTCCCAGAAACAGTTCACATGGATTTATTCAAAACCAAACTAAAGCAATCCTCCTCCCCTCTGAGTTACGCTCTTAATCAACCTCTCATCGGCCTTCTAGCTAACATATTTCCCTCCTCACTAACCTGCATCTGTCCCTAACGTTTTCTGTCTCCACTGTAGCACTACATCCATCATGCGCACACCCCTACCACAGCTGGCCATACTACAATACCTACACTTAAGAATGTCTAATGTGGGTTAGTTTTATGCCCGTCAGATAGCACAGCGGGTAGAGCGCTCGCTTTGACATCTGTGCAGAGCCTGCTGACACAGGTTCGAATCCCCGCAAGGCCAACCTCAGCCTTTCATCCTTCCGAGGTCAATAAATGTTTACCACACACCGTGGGTTTTTATAAACAGTGCTCAGATGCCTGTGGGTTTGTAGCGCTAGGTAAATGCTAAAAATAAGTAAATAATCTATGCAGATCCAGCCATGTATTGTTCCTGGTGACTGTTAAATTTACACTCCTCCACAACCTGTTCAAAATGTCACTCACACCCACCCCATTATAAGAAGCTCACTGTTTCCCGTCAAATCTAATTTCTTATCTGTTGTACACTCAATTGTAATCAAACAAGCATTGTTCATCCCTGTATGTAACATAAATAAATACATTTACAAAATGTGTTCTTACAGAGCAATGATGTGCACCATTTCACCTAGGACTAACTCTACAGGCGTTTTACCTCAGAAACATTTTGATCACTCTCAGAAGAATGTTTTTAAAAAGAACATTTGATTTTTGCCCTGATGTGAGCAAAATAAGGTTGATCTGAAATTAATTATGAAGGTGAACCAAACTACTTTAACTACAAGTATTAAACAAATCTAGGTGGTATGTAAGGTAGACAAAGGAGTGTGAAGAAGAAAGCATAGAGAAAGGAGAAGGGAAAGGAGACCTACTTCTTGGTTTTAGAGTGTATTAATGTAGCGTGGGTCACTCATTTTGAACTTACAATCATTAATATCCATATTTTCAATCCATAGATTAGATGGATTCATCCACAGGATCTCCAGCTTTTTTTTTTATACCAGATGCTAGTCCGTTTGATCCATTGCTGATGTGATTGGCCGATGTATTTTTTTTATAGAGAAGATCTTTTGTTGCACTAAATCCATACTTCACCGAGGTAGCCGGTCATCCATGAAATGGCGCGTTCTCCATAATGTTTCAAAAGATTCCTTGATGAGGTTACATGGATCATATGTTCAGATCAACTTGTACGAAAGGGAGTCTTGGGTGGAGAAACAATGTGTTGATGAGTTCACAGCTCAGTCAAGTTGCTCTCCCAAAGTTTTTTTCTGTCCAGACACATTTTTATTCACAGAGAGGGAGGATGGTACTGGGTTGTGGTAAAGATGTGCTAGTGCTGCTGCAATTTCTTAATCTACAGAAAACTTTTGGCCATATTATACTTTATATTTGTGCCAAAATGTCTCTAAAGGTGATTTGCATTTCCCCCTATAGTATTTTAAGGAGCTTCTCTGTTGCTCGCTTGTTTAGGGTGTATTTATAATTTTGATATAATAAGTAAGACATTCTCAGTAGTGCATTGCCCTTTTAAATTACTTCTTTGTAGGGATATATTTATTGAATTATCAGGGCCTCCATGTAAAAGGTATAGAGTGAACTGAATTTCCTTTTCATTGAGTGAAAAATAGTAGTGTTATGACACATCTTTAACCTACTCCTAAACCGTGTCCACAACTAATGTTCGTTCCTGTGTGAATCTGAGGAGGCATACTGCTTCCTTCCTGAAACATAATTCCTATGAGCCATCCAACCTTTGCCTTAGCAATTACAACTATATCCACATGAATGTCACTGTGAAGGATTGCCACCTGGCAAGGTTGTAAAGCCCTGGCTTTTTCTGGATTTGTAATGTAAGTGATTTCAACCCAGCACTCCAACTAAGTCAATGCCTAGTATGGGATGCCAAATGGAAACCCTTATTTATATATTTTTATGTCAAAGTTCGTTTAATTCTGGATGATGTACCCTTATGTAACGCCCCTCTCTTTGAATCCCCCCCGGTCTCACTGAACCAAGAAATAGGTTTGTTTTGCATATTTAAAGATTTAATTGAAGAATTGAACAATATACATATTACACTTTTATGAATATGAACAATATCTGAATATCACTCTAATGAATATAAACAATGATCAGCAATGGGTAATATTACAATATCAACAATCTCTTTAATCAATTAGGAGTAGAAATAGGAGGAATAGTGTAGCAGAGAATAACTTTGTATGGTTCAAGGAAATGCAATAATAGGAAAGAAGGCAACACAGAAATAAAACTGGATATGAATTCAAGCAAAAGACAATATGATCACTCTTTCCCCCTATTATTATTCACTACCCACAGTATGCAATATGGAGATATGGAATGAGGGCACACAGGTATCAGGAATATCAATCAACAATTCAGTTCAATCCCAGTTCCCCCCAGCAAGCAGAGAGAAACAGGGCTGATTTAAAAACAGCTCAAAATGCTTTTGAATGTGATTTGCAATGAATGGGAAAATGCTAAAATGATTTTAATTCGCTAAATGGATTTTAGAACTTGTGAGAGTTGCTTTGGATAGATGCAGGTCAACACTAGCAGTGATTCTAGAATGATTAGCAGATTGAAAACGAATTTCAGCAGTTGAAATCAAGAAATAGCTCTTTTTACTTGTGGTGAAATTTATCCAAATGCGAAATCGCAGCAACTTTTCTGCGTGTGGGAAACGCAATTGTGGAAAATCTACAAGGAATGACATTTAAATTTTGTTTCTAGGATGTGCGGTTCAAAAGTTACAGAGGTTTTTGTGAAGGTAGATTTTTTAGAAACAGAGTCAAGATTTCAAAAATGAAAGATTGCGCTTTAAAGATTAGGAACCAATATGGACTTATACTAAGGGGCTATGAAAGTACAAGATACCCCACAGGACAACCACCAGAACAGGGTGCCTTCCACTCTGGTTGATGTGCGCCAAGACACTTGACTTTCTTCAAAATATCAGTGCATAGATGATTATCGCTACAGTTATCACAGACCATATAATGAGAAGAATTCAGGATGGACACAAGATTCTATAATGCAGTTCTGGATATGTTGAAATGGATTGAATAGGATTACTTTATTCTAAGAGATGACTATGAACAGTTCTAGACTAAATACTCACTCCTGTGGCTTTGGAATGGAATGGACCCGTCAGAGATCTGGTCAAGGGTTTGGCTGGGATTGGTCTGAGGCACTGGGTTCTGCTCTCAGCAAGGCCCTCTGGTCTGCATGGCCTCTTGGACTGGATCTGACGGGTTGGTTCTGGGTACAGCTCTGCTCTATGGGTCTGGGATCTATGGCTGGAGCCTGGGTCTTCCTGCAGGGTGCTTCACCAAGAAATCAGTTGAGGAGTGGAAAGTGTGTGCCTTGGCTGTCCTCAGCAGTCCCTATTTATGTATTTCCAAAGTGGGTGGAGAGGCTGATTCTACTATGCCCAACCCTCGAAGGATCTGATAGGTCAGAGAATTTCCCCTCTCCTGATTTGAGACAGGAGCAGTGTGTCATCAGGTGTCAGAGTAATGTTGTGTTTATGGCCCAAAGGAAATCCCTCCCTTTTGCTTTTTCTTAGGAAATCTATTTTCCCCAGAAAACATATTTCCAAGATCCACAAGTTGTTCAAAATACATAATTACATGACAGATTGCCTAAGGTACATTTCTGTTCAACTCCCATCTTACTG
The DNA here is from genome assembly GCF_040938575.1 of Ambystoma mexicanum. Lineage (NCBI taxonomy): Eukaryota > Metazoa > Chordata > Amphibia > Caudata > Ambystomatidae > Ambystoma > Ambystoma mexicanum. The sequence goes on from NC_090934.1 coordinate 1,035,045,948, forward strand.
CGAGCGATGGTTCATAAATGACAACTTTTGTGCGCTTTCAGTGGGTTTCTCAATGTTCGTTCTGCACCAATTTTTATACATGCATGCACGTCCCCTCTGGGCACATTCCCGTAATTTTTCATGTTCCTAACATAAACACCATGGCTACAATATGAATAATTTCCGGGGTTCAGTCTCAGAACATTGCACAGATTCCAACTTAGTCTTCAACTGTGAGCAAATTTTTCATTTTAACAATCTCTAAGTTTCATATGTTTGTCAGTTCAGTACACTTTGCTATAAGCATTTTTCTAAAACATATATTTAATCCAATCTTCAATCCACATTTCCAGTCTGGCTCGCCTCCAAAGCTGGGCTGAGTCAGAGGGTCACATGGCTTGCCTTCCTGCCAGAGCAGTTGTTGTGAGTTACACCCAAATTAGCATTTATTTAGCATTAGCATCTATTCAGCCGAAGGAACACATTGTTTCTTTCTCCTGGCAGCAGAGGAAATCTCCTCCCCTCCTGATTAACATGCCAATGCGATATCCTCCTTTTGGTGGGAATGAACAAGGTGTGAGTTTCCCAGGGGAAGAAGGCCTCTTGGGAGTTTTAACTGAATCAGGTTACCTTCTGGTCAATTGTAACATAGTTCCTTGTGAAAAAAAAGACATTTATAAATTTAAAATAAGCAAACCCATCTTTACTTCCAGTCCTTTTTCAACATGAAAATCAATGTGTGGCACTCTTATATGGCATTTTGATGGAACTCTCTTCTTTGGCATAGTTTGAGTTCAATGTTCACTTTATACATAATAGGTTTTAAATCGCCGGCTTCTGACAGAGGTGAGTAACGGTACTACACCCATTTTGACAGCTTTCTTTCCATCAAGTATCTTTAAAAGAGGATTTTGTTCTGATAACATATGATTCTTGCTGACATGTATTTATGTGGATTCTTGCATTAGAATAATGTGGAACACCCAACAAGGAGGTTGGATATTTTAGGTGGTTTGTGAGCCATGATTTTTGCACATCTTTGACAATCAAGAAAACGGATTTCCAAACAGCTCTATGTTTCATTTTGGCAATCAGCATTGTTCTTTCAAGTGATTTCAGGCTACTTTGTGGGTAGCCCAATGGTGGGTTTTGGCAGTGGTCTTCTGTGTTACCACTGACATAGGCAAAAGTGGATGGCGGCCTATTTTTCAGATTTTTACTGCGCACTTTCTGGTGATTTTTAGCGAGCAGCATGCTTTCCAGCGGCCATTCTGATGTTTCTGCTGCAAGCAATGCACAGTAATGTTGCAGGGCTTGGATTAGTGGGTTGAAGCATCCCACAGTAAATAAAAAAATAAAATCATGCAGGTCATTTTCTTTCGAAGAGGGTCGTCTGCTTACCAGACCCTCCTCTCCACAAACTCCATGACAAAAGCATGGTACCCATCTGTGCCTGGCTGAATCAATAGCCTGATCTGCAAGCCCTGCTCTCCCATGGCTAAGAGCACTTTGAAGGCGCTGGTGCCCTCTTGACACCTGCAGTGACAGTCAGGACAGTGCAGCACAGGAACTGAATTTAAGATATGCACCTCTGTTCCAAAACCCCATAATTATGAGTCTACTGTCCAGGTGGCATTTTAAACTTTAAAAATTAGCCATACCTGACTCAAGGTATGGTGGATGGTATGTCTCATTATTATTACATCCAGCCAGCCAGGGTGTTTCTGCTGCTCCCTGAAAGACTGCAGCCTTTGGGGTTGTCTCTCTTTATTCTTTGTGAGGGCAGGTAATACCCACTCCAGTGAGACAGTCATTCCACAGAAATTTGTACTGAAAACAAGAATCAAAATGCACACCATTCCCATAAGGACTACACTCACATCAGCGGGCTGCATTCCAAAATGGTGTTTGATCATATTGACAAGGGGGGGGGGTAGTGTTAGTATAAGCAGAGAGAGCTCAGACCTGCTGAAGGAAGGCTCTGCCATCTTGTTTCCTCTCTTTCTTCCTGTCCCTTCCACTTCCTCCAATCCAAGGCACTTTGAGAGTGATGTCAGAATAAAAGGTCCACTTGTTCCAAGGATAGGGTTAGGTCCCTTAAAGCAGGCTTGCTTTAGTCTAATCACATGTAGAGTTTTGCCTTTAAAAGAAGGGGTCTGCCACTCATTCATTGATTCACTTTGGGAATAACACACATGGAAGAATGTGTTGAACCTTTGTTGGAGGAGTTGATTTCCAAAGCCCTCCACCAGTGAGGTGAAGACTGAGTATCCAAGGCGCAGACAAGCTCTGTTGCCTACCCATCGCCAAGGCAAATTGGAGGGTGACATGCTCCTGGAAAAAGACCTGGATCTCATCCATCATTCTGCTGCCCAGGACCTCATCGTAGTGAAGAACCCCTGGAAGTGTGCACCAGCTTCGCTTGTGTTGGAAGACTGAGAACAAAGACTGCACTTGTCCTTGAGACCCCTGCAAGGGGCAGTCAGCGCCCGAGAGCCAAGATAGCTACGATACCTGCATTTTCCACATTGTCAATTTTCTTCAGAGTGCGTGGAAGCAACCCTATGTTTTTTTTTGGGGGGGGGGGTTGGCAAGCTTACTCAAGTATTTGGCTGCCAGGATTTTACTAAGTTCGTCTTGTTCCCATTTCTGACACTTACCCGCAAGACCACAATCACTTGTCTACAGATTGCTGGGTTTAAAAGGTGTGCACCTTTTAGACTTTGCCAGCATAGTTATTGGAACATGTCCTTGCTCAGTTTATTTTTCTGGTGTTCATTACTTTTTTTTTTTTAATTCCAATCCTATTTTGTCTTGCACACTTTCTTCTTAGGGAAAGCAACATTTTGATTTTTGCTATTGGTAAAAAGTACCAGGGCATATGTTATTCTTGCAGCCTGTCATTTCTGTCCTGTTTTCCTGTTGCTTAAATGCAGTTAGTTGGGGTAGTGCAATGTATTACAATGGTGACCAAGAGACCATAGACACTGCTTAACCAATGCGTGTGCTCCTTGGCAAATATTTAATCTCACTGCACATTTCCTAAAAATAATGTCGAGTTGTCAAAGCCTGCCATCTTGTATACATAACAATACAACTGTCAAAACAGGTCCAAATCAGTCTGTGATTTATGAACGTTTTTGAGCGATAGTTGCGTTATGGTGAATTTTGAGGTTAACCTCTCAAACCTGGGCATATGTTATTGCTGGAGCTGGACATGGGAAATATTACCCTACTTATGCACGCAATGAAACAATAAACAAATATGTGTGTGTTTACACTGGAAAAATGTTATCCGTGATTGTTTGAAGGGGGCACACGGGAAACACTGATGAACGTAGATTCGACATTGTTGGAAAAACAACCCCAGAAGTAAAAGAAATAAACACATGAAACAGGAAACCCTAATTATAATTATACCTGCGGCAATGGCAATAAAGTAATAACACATTTTTTTCTAGTTAAGATGAGTTTGACTTACATGGGTAACCCCCAAAAATGAATTGCTAATAACCTTTGAATGGTACAATGGAAGTGGTTGAAATGCTGTAGAAAACACAGGCCCTCCCATACAGCACATTTTGGGAAAGATGTGTTAACAAAAACACTATTAAGAAGAACAAAAAAACAGTTTCAGCATATCCCCCATTAATTTTCCTGCAGACGAAAAAAGCTCAATGTGTGGACGAATGCACAGCCGAAACTCCTGCAACTGTTTTAAAATGTACAGTGGGCACTGCCGAAGGGCATGGCTAATGGCAGGCTTGTGTTCGGCCGTGCCCACTGGCCATGCAAAACTCTGACCTAGTGTACAATGACCTTCCTGGGAGTAGCTCAGCCCATGTGTTGTGGGGAGCAGCTTCAAACACAGTAGCCCACAGCAGATGTCCCTTTTATCTGCAGGCCAAAGTGAAATGCCCGAGTGGGAGATAAGTGCAAAGTAGTCACTTCAGTTTGGGCTCTTTAATTGTCCCTTTATAAAACACCATATCGATATTTTAATAAGATATAGCTTTATATTTACTTCAGCATTAATCCTTGCATTTGAAAGGAGCATTTAACAATTGAAGCCTGTTTACTTAACCTCAAATTGATTGCAGTTTGTATCCCCAAAAAAGATCAATGAAAAATGTATCATAACTTTATAAATATATATTCTGCCAATAAATCCTATGTAGGGTCCCTGCCTGATGTGTTCAGGAACGTCAACCAAAAAAGTAAAAAGTGTTGACATCATATAAGTCACCACATTGGTTGGAGAACTTTTTGAAAAGTGTATTTCTGTTGTGGTTAAATGAATTTAGATTCTGCAAAATGTTTGTAATTCCTCCTTATACTGTTATCTCACCCTATAATAGCGAATTAATAAGGTGAGATGGGTTAATAGACTTCTCTATAAACTGATGAGGCTCTCTTAGGGCTAATTATGTGTTTGAAAGAGAACCTAAATGAGAAATACATGCTCAGTTTATGCTCACATAGATTTTCTGGTTGCGTCCTACCACCTGCTGGTTTCCTAATTTCTGATAGCCAGGACGCAGGAAATTATGAAGATGCAATATCGTTAGCAACACAGAACTATTATCGTTTCCCGGAAGGATAGCTCAGCAGTAACGTGATCGCCTTGGAAGCAAGACGACACGAAACAACACAGGTTCGATCCCCGGGTCTGAGCTTAGAGACCTCTGGGCATTGAAGCGTGTTATAAATACGCAACTAAGACAAAAAAAACAATTACGCAAGTAAAATAACAAACAATTCCTGTAACAGTGCCTCGATGCCCGCAGATTGTGTGAGGGGTGTGTGAGTGCTTTAAAAATGCAAATAAGTAAATTGTTGTTTTCAGGAAAAATTGGGTTACACTGTCACCCTCATTGTTTGAAAATGTGGGGCTTTGGCATTAACTCAATCACATAACTTGGCCAAACTGGTCGTCATTGTTGTTATGAACATAGTTTCACTGTGAAAAATGTCTTCTTATTTCTGTGCTTCAATATCCTGTAAGTAGTTTCAACCCAGCACTCCAACTAAGTTAATGCGTAGTATGGGATGCCTAATGGAAACCCTTATTTATATATTTTTATGTCAAAAGTTATTTTATTTCTGGATGATGTAACCTTATATAACGCCCCTCCCTTTGAATTCCCCCGGTCTCAATGGACCAAGAAGAAGGTTTGTCTTGCAAATGGAAAGATATATTTGAAGAATTGAACAATATATATCTTACACTCTTATGAATATGAATAATATCTGAATATCACACTTATGAATATTTATGCAGATAGGAAAGAATGCAACACAGAAATAAAACTTGATATGACTTCAATCAAAGACAAGGTGATCACTCTTTCCTCCTGTTACTACTCACCCCCCACCCCCAATATGCAATATGAAGAGATGGAATGAGGACACACAGGTTTCAGGAATACCAATCAACAATTGCAGTTTCAATCCCGATTCCCCCCAGCAAGCTTAGAGAGAACAGTGCTGATTTTAAACAGGTCAATTGCTTTGAATTGTGGTTTGAAATGAATGGGAAAATGCTAAAAAATTATTTTTAATTCACTAATTAGGGTTCAGAACTAGTGAGAGTTGCTTTGGATTGGTTCAGGTAAACACTAGCAATGATTGTAGAATGATTAGCAGATTGAAAAACGAAATTCAGAAGTTGAAAGCAAGAAATAGCTGTTTTTACATGTGGTGAAATTGAGCCAAATGCGAAATCGCGGTAAACATTTCAGCGAATGAAAAACACGATTACAGCAAAACTATCATGTGGATCTTAGTGTGTTTGAAAGATGAGGATGTTAGCTTCAAAATGACATTTAAATTTTGTTCCTACCAAATATACGGTTCAAAAGTTACAGAGTTTTTAATGAAGGTCGATTTTTCTCTAAAGAGTCAAGATTTCAAAATGAAAGATGCACTGTTGAAGATTTGGAACAAAGATTTCTTAACACTAGGGAGTCTATGGAGCCGCAAACTGCAATGACAGCACAGCCACCTATCCAGAGGCGCCTCCGGATGGTTTCTATCTGCCTGAGACGATTGCCTTTCTCCAAAGAATATATATTAGCGCCAAGATGATTATCGCTACAGTTATCACAGGATTATGTGGATGAGAGAAGAATTCAAGATAGACAAAAGAGATTCAATAATGCAGTTATGGATATGTTGGAACGGGTTGGATGGGATTACTTAATACTAAGAGATGACTATGGACAGTTCTATGCTAAATACTCACGACTATGGCTTTGGAATGGAATGGGCCCGTCAAAGATCTGGTCAAAGGTTTGGCTGGAATTCACTCGCCACCGGACAGGATTCAGGACACCTGGACTGCTCTCAGCAAGGCACTCTGGTCTGCACGGCCTCTTGGACTGGATCTGATGGGTTCTTGGTTACAGCTCTGCTGGACTGATCTGGATCTTGGGTTCTAGCACGGGTTCTTGGCCAGAAGCAGCAAAACAGCTCAACCAGGCTGTTGAATGGCTTAGGCCCCGTGGAAGTTTAGGGGTTAAAATCAGGTTGCTAGATTTTAAAGGCCTGCTGAAAAGAGTTCAACTTTTGGGGTTAGGCCTCTGCTTCAGGGTTCTGGAGTCTGGTTCTGGAGTCTAGTTCTGGAGATGGATTCTTCCTGCAGAGCGTTTCGCCGGTCGATCAGTGATGAGTGAATGTGTGTGTGTCTGGGTCCTCAACAGTCCCTATTTATCCATCTTCCAAAGGGGTGGGGAGGTTGATTATACTATGCCCAACCCTCTAAGGATCTGATAGGTCAAAGAATTCCCCCTCTCCTGATTTGAGAAGGGAACAGTGTGTTATGATGTGTCATCATGTGTCAGAGTGACACAGTGTTTAGGGTCCAGAAAAAATCCCTCCCCTTTGCTTTTACCCAGAAAATCTATTTTTCCCAAAAAACATATTTCCAAGATGCACAACTTGTTAATAATACATAATTACATGACAGATTGACTAAGATACGTTTCTGTCCAAATCTTATCTTCTTACGAGTTTTGGTTCACAAATGACAATTTTTCGCACTTTTGGGCGGTTACTCAGCGTCAGTTCTGTACCAATGTTTACACATGCATACACATACCATCTGGGAATATTCCTGGAAATTTTCATGTTCCTGACATACTCACAATTGCTAGAATATGAACTTTTTCGTCGTTCAGTCTCTGAATGTCGAACAGATTCCAGATTAGTTTTAAACTGTGAGCGAACTTTTCATTTTAATAACCTATAAATCCCATATTTTTACCAGTTCAGTACAATTTGCTATACGTCTTTTCCACAAACATACAGTTACTTCAGTTTCAAATCCACATTTTCAGTCTGGCCCGCCTCCAAGGCTTGGCTGAGCCAGAGAGTCACATGGGCTTGTCTTCCAGGGCAGTTTGTGTCAGTCACACCCAAATTAGCATTTTCTTTCAGTTCAAGGAACCCATTGTCTCTTTCCCAGAGCAGGAGAAGAAGTCTCCTCCCCTTCTCATTAGCAACCCCATGAGATGTTCCCTCCTTTTGGTTGGAATGAATAGGGTGGTATGTTCTCAGTGGTGGAGAACCTCTTTAAAGTTTTAGCTGAATCAGGTTACCTTATAGTCAATTGTGACATTGTTCCTTGTGAAAAATTACAGTTACAAATTTAAAATAAGCAAACATATCTTCAATCTAGTCTTTTTCAACATGAAAATCAATGTGTGGCACCCTATATTGCATTTGATGGAAGTCCCTTCTGTGGCATATTTAGCTTTTGAGACACAAGTTTCACCTGACAGATTTAGAGATCGCCAGTGTCTGACAGAGGCAAGAACGGTATTGCACCCATTTTTGACATATTTCTTTCCAGCAAGCATCTTTAAAGTGGATTTTGTTCTGATAAAATATACTTCTGCTGACATTATGTTTATGTGGATTCTTGAAGTAGAATGATGTTCAACACCCAACAAGGAGGTTGGATCTTTTGGGTGGTTTGTGAACCATGATTTTTGCAAATTTGACAACCAAGAAAAACGGATTTCCACACAGCTCTGTGTTTCTTTTGCAGTCATCTTGCTCTGTGGGCAGCCAATTGATGGGTTTTGGCAGTGGTCTCCTGTGTTACCACTGACATAGGCAAAAGTGGATGGCGGCCTATTTTTCAGATTTTTCCTGCACACTTCTGGGTGATTTTTAGCAAGCAGAATGCTTTCCAGTGGCCATTCTGATGTTCCTGATGCAAGCAATGCACAGTAATGTTGCAGGGCCTGGATTAGTGGGTTGAAACATCCCACAAGCCCCCCCTCTTGGTGTTGGACGTCCATCAATGGGAATTCGCAAGACTGGGATGTCAGTTTCATCTCGTCTGATTCCACAAATGGCAAAGTTCATCCTCTTTTCCTCCATCAGGGGTGGATCGATCGGTTCTCCTCGCCAGTCCTGTTGTGAGTATTGAGTGATGCTCCGGGCCCTTCGAATCTTTCCTCCCGGTCCCCCGGTAGTCCTCCTTGGTTAGTCTCCATGGTTTCCAATCCTAGGATGACAAAACAATAACATATTTGTAGACATTAATTATTAATGTAGTGGGGCGGACACATACATTTTGATACGTCAAGACACATTTTTATTATTGTATTTTATAGACTATATATGGAACATTTTATAGTTGGAGTTTTATGGAGCTGGAATGGCTCTCTTGGGGTTCCAGAAGACTCCTCCAGTTGCTGCAGAGTGTCCCTAGGATGGCAACACTTTAGTTGATTAATATGGACCCACTTATCTTCCCCTTCTGCCAAACTGCCTTAAGGGATGCAGATTTTGTAGGCGACTGGTGAGATTTTGTCTACAATTTCAGAAGGACCCCTCCATGTAGGCAACATTTGCGCTGTTTGGCCTTGTGTCCTTTGGAAATTGTATAAGTAGACCCGGTCTCCTACATTGTATTCTTTTCAAGTAGTCTTTAAGTCATAGTGGGTCTTCCTGCTGTCTGCAGATGTCTCTAGATTTCGCTGAGCATAGGTAAAAGCATGTTGAAGGTGTTTTCTTAGATTTTCAACATACTCATGAATTGTGGAGGCATTGATCAATGTCTGCTCTTGGGTTCTGTAGAGCAGATGCTGGGGAAGCACCATGCTGCGTCTAGTCATCAGCTCAAACGGTGACATTTTAGTTGCACGTGAAGGGGTAGATCTGATGGCCATTAGGACAAGAGGTAATCGAATATCCCAACTTGGCCCAGAATCTGCCACAAACTTTGTCATTACTTCGCTGGTGAAATGGTTACCTCGGTCTGACTCGATCCTTTGGGGTAGTCCAAAACGCAAAAAGATGTGGTTAATCATCAGGGCAGCTGCTGTTTCTGCCTTGCAGTTTGGGGCCGGGAGACATTCCACCCATTTAGTAAACAAGCATGTCACAGTCAACATGCACTTGTTCCCCCTAGAGTAGCGAATCGTGGGCCCAATGAAATCGACTTGTAAATCTGACCATGGCAGTGTCATCCCCCTCTTTTGGAGAGGCGCACGGTGTGTGAGGGAGGTTGGCTGAAATTGTGCACACACAAGACACCCCTTCAAGTATTGGTAGAGGTCCTGCCCCATTTGTGGCCAGTATGCAACCTCTCTTAAGATTTCAAGTGTTGTATGAAACCCCCTATGACCGGCTGTGGACACATCATGGGCGTGACTTAACATCAGACTTCGTAATGAGGTAGGAACCACCCACTGATCATGGCCAGCTAGGGATTTCCTCACCAACAAACCGCCTTGGATTCGGAACATTTTTGGACTTTTCATCAACACTCTGAGGTCCTCTTTCCCTATGCAATCCGTATCCATCAGTGGAAAGTTCTCAGGGTCCTCAATTTGTTGATAAAACTTACCAATTATTGGATCCCTTTTTTGAGCCGTAATCAAATCAGCATCTGGGGTCTCTTTACTCCATTGTGCAGTTGAGAGTTCATTGTGAGCATGTGTCTGGGACCTAGTCATAGCAGTGACCTGGTTCTCCCCCAACAGGGACTCGATCTCAATTAGATCCCCTTGGATGGCTCTGTTTTTGGCCAGCTGATCAGCTAAGTCATTTCCAGTTTTGTCTGGTCCCTCTTCTTTAGAATTACCCTTGATCTTTTTCCAGTAGATAGTCATCCCATTCAAGGTGACCAGATCATCAATGTTTTGAATTAATTTCCAATGTTTCAAGGGTTTGTTATTAGCACATAACATGCCTCTGGTTTTCCAGTTAACCAGGTGCTCCACGAACCCGTTCCATACATAGTCCGAATCTGTGATTATGACCAGTTTGTGGAGTTGACGTTGGACAGCAGTGAGGATGGCTTGATGCACAGCCATCAACTCTGCCACTTGACTACTTCGGGGACCAATCTGGTACCCAGCGGAGGGTTCGGGGATCTCATTCACCCATGCATTTCCTACGCCTGCTACAAGTTCTTTTTCCACGTTGTTGTCAACATGGTAAGTGCATCCATCCACATTGACAGTGGGCATTCCCTCACACTTATCTTCTTCAAAGACTTTGTGTGGGGAATCAAGGTATGTCTTCATGTTGTTCTTGATTTTTAGACTCTCGTCCTCGAGACAGTTTTCTCTGGCACAATCATGCCAGACCTTGCGCGAGGGGACTCTTCTTGTTTTGGCCATATCTGACCTCCACAGGAAAACCTTGCATTGACAGAATCCAGGAAGTAATTTGGGAATTACTCACATTTCCGGCCCGGATTCTGTCACTTTAGAGATATTGCAGAGGCTGGTGTGGAGTCTCCACTATGATGTGTTCCCCCTGGATGAACGGGCGGTAATTCTTCAATGCCCAAACCGTTGCCAGGAGTGCCTTCTCACAATCGTCGAATTTTTCCTCCACAGAGGATAACGTTTTACTCGCATAGGAGATTGCTTTATTGACCTTGTCATGCTTTTGGTATAATACTGCAGTCAAGCATGTATTAGAGAACCCTGTCTCCAAGAAGAACTCTTTGTTTCTGACAGGGTAAGCTAGGCCAGGCGCTTGTAGAGGTTTCTTTTGGGTTGTCTTACTGCCTCGGCTTGTTCTGGACCCCATTCCCACTTGACCCCCCCTTCAAAAGATGAATCAGGGGTCTTGTGATCTCTGTGTAGTCCTCAATGAACTTTCTACTGTAATTAGTCAGTCCAAGGAGGCTCCTTGGTTCCCGCAGAGTTGTGGGGTCTTTCAATTTCTGGAGTGCTTCCACTTTCTTTTCCTGGGGACAGAGACCCTGAGGAGTAATCTCATGCCCCAAGAAATTTACACGGGTTCTACACCACTGTGTCTTTTGAAAGGAAAGTTTTGCTCCGGCACCCCTCAACTGTGTCAGAACATAACGGATCTCTGCTATGTGTTCCTCCACATTTGAGCTTTTGATGAGTACATCATCTACATAGGCCAGGTTACCCCTCTCACTCAGGTCGGGCATGGCCTTATGTAGAAAGATGTTGAATTAATTGCCGGAGTTGATGTATCCGAAGGGAGTCCAGGTCCATGTGTACCGCTGCCCCCACAAACACTGGAGTCATGCCAGGGTCCGTGGGAGTTGTTGTTATGTGGATGTTGGTGCGACCACAGTCATATGTGTCCACCGCAAAGAGATCTTGAAAATCCAAGAAAACTTGTTTCAACTTTTGCTTCTGCTCCAGAGTCTCACAGGCATCAGCTAGGTTGACTCTCTCTTCAACCATCTGCCTGAAGCCTGGGAAAACTTCTGGTTTCGCTATCTCAGTGGCCTCTTCCAGCTGGGTGGAGAAGTCCCTGGTCAGAGTGCTGATTTGGACTGGTGGCTTCAGGTGGGGGAGGCAGCCCTCATGGACCTGGAAAATCACCTCATACCTCCTGAAGTCACAAGTCACATCTTCCTTACCATTAGGGCAGGAAGTGTACACCAGGAAGTTCCCCCCCATGCCGGGTAAAGATCCTGTCTGGTGTTGCGTTGTCATCACTATCACTGTCAAAACAGTCCTTGGGGATTGGTCCTAACAGTTCATTTCCTAAATCAATGGAAAAATGTTGGTACTCTATAAGTCGCTGTTATCCACCTCTATTGGAATGGTGTCATGTTCTATGTTGACTAGTGGTGTTGGGTTCACCCCCAACCCTTGCTGTTGGAGAGAAGCATTTAGATGAATATAGGCATCAGGGTTTTTCAATTTCTGTCTTCTTTTAACTTTCACTTCCAGGGAGATTTGTCGGGTCCTTTCTGGGATGGTGACTTCCTCTCCAACCTGAATTCAACTGCATAAGCCAGCAACTGAGCTGACCTAATTTCTTTCTATGGATCATCAAAGCCCATGGGATTATCCGCTAATCGGGACCAAGCTTTGAAGTTTATTAGGTCCAAATTAATGGCAAAGCGATTGAGAATATCACTGCCTAAGTAAAAGGCAGCAGTGACGTCTCGCACGGCCCAACAATTATGGACTATGCTCTTGTTGTCTATGGAGATTTTGAGCATATACCTGCTTGGCAGGAGATGTTTGGAATTGCGTGTTTCCAGATCCATTTCCCATTTGTCTATGAGTCTAAATGTGGGAATGGCTGGATCTTTTGGGAGTTGGCGGAACATGGCGTCACTGATGAAGCTCTTACCGTTGTTCACACACACACTCAGGCGAGAAAGAGTCCTTCCCTTCATTTAACTGAACAGGGATGAACAACTGCTCTCCAATTTGCTGAATATCAGCCAGGCTCTGAGCTGATTTCACATATTTCTGGACTGTAGGAGTGTGAATGTCTGATTGTGGATTTGTCAAGAATTTCAGAGTCTTACCTTCCCAGTGTGGAATGCCACCTTAGACTGGAAGGAAGGTTGATTTTCAGAAATAGAGAGGACCCCCCCATCACCAGTTTGTTGTCCTACTGCTATTACTGTCACTTCTGGGATTTGGGTGTTCTGGAATTGAAATTCTACTTGGTCAGATTTTTGTTCAACCATGTGGCAGGTGCCGTTTAAACTAACATGGTTGGCAATCTGTTTTCACTTTATTGGTCGGCTAGTCTGGGTCCAGAGGACCTTGTTTACGCAATCTATTATGGGTGACAACCTTCGCAGGAGGTCATTCCCTAGTAAACAAGGGGTGCACTATGGAGTCACAACTATGACCGGGTGCTTCAACTTGTGTCGGCCAATTTTAATGTCCAAATCTGCAGTCTCCTCGATGGTAATTTCCTTCCCGTCAAAGTACTGAAGTTGTCCAGGAAGAGAAGTGAGAGGAATTTGGTAATTCTCCCCCCTTCCTGAATTCAGTTCATCAAAGGCCTTTTTGGACAGAAGGGTAGCTTGGGATCCAGTGTCCACCAGTGCCACAATTGTACCCTGCCCCTGTACTTGAACCGGGGCATAGTATCTTCCCTCCTTCTCCGCAAGGGGGCACAGATAATGTACATTTTTGGACATCTGGTGGGCTAGTTCTTTAGTTTTGGACATTGAGAGAGAAGAAATTTGGGCAGAATTCTGTGGGGAGTCTAGGGAATCTGCAAAGAAAATTTGGCAACTAGAGATGGGAGAAGTTTTGAGTTCCCCTGGTTCCGGTTCTGGGCCGCCCCCCCTTTTGGAGGCAGTCATCAGGATGGGTTTGAACCAGGGGATTTTCATGCTGTTGGTTCTGGGGTTGGATGATGGGCGGTGCTAGCTCAGTCCCCACATCTACCCAGTCTGGATTTGAATCCTTTGGGACCCATTTTTCCTTGGGAGGAGTTCCCCCATCTCTGAAGGAGAAGATCCTTTCCCCAGGATCCTCTGAGGATCCCTCTCCTTCAAATTGGAAAATCTGTACCTCCTCCCCAAAATGGGTCTGTTTGGGTCCTTTGTTTCTCCTACCCCCCCTCTGCTCCTTGGGTGGCACACTTTCAGGGGCAGGAGATTTTGTTTCCGGTTCCTGGATTTCCAGGGGCTTTTTACAAGTGGGGAAGGAAGCTTCCTCCAAGGCTTTACACCAACCTTCCCCTTGTGCCTCCTCCCTGGGAACCGGTGGGTTTTTGGGGTGCTGCCCCCGTCATTGCTCTGGAGCACTAGGTCCAGAGTTTGGGGCATTCTGCGCCGGCATGCTCATTTTAGGGTTCTGTTGAGCCCTCAGCATGCGACCCAGATCCTGTGCCATGTTTTGGACCTGGCGCTCTAGCTATGAAACCCACTCAGGTGATACGGGGTTCTCATTTCTCCCCTGGGCTGATCCCAGGAAGGGTAGCTATCCCTTCTCTGGTAATACCCCGGGTTGGAAAGATTTGGGTACCCCTCCACCCTTGGCCGCCTCTCTCCCGGATTAGGTTGTCTGGGCTCAGGAAAGTGGGGAAAGCAGGATGGATTGTTCTGGGGTTGAAATTTTTGTGGGTACCTGGGAAAAAGGTTCTGCCCAGGATTTGGGGAATTTCTGCCCTCCTGGGGGAAGTGAGGAGGGAAGTTCCCTGGGTTAGGTGCTTAGTTGGATCCCTCCCCCTTGGGCTGGAGTAGTCCACACATAACCCAGGATGGGTCTGTTCCCCTTGTAGCGGGGACCTATGTAGTCAGGGGAGTGAGGGATCCCATTTGTGAGACTACCTCCTTGGCTCCCTGTCTGTGACTGGCCCGAGGGCCTTCTGGGTTTGGGATTATTCTGCTGTGCAGGCTGGTTTTAAGAACTCCCATCTCCAAGTCCAAAATGGGGCAACCTTTACCTCTGCCACCTTAGCATCAGCAGGGGTGTTGGTTGGTTTGGGGCTTTTTTGAGCATCCTTGTTTTCTATGGGCTTTTGTACCTCATAGATACGGGTGGCCTGTTCAATGACCCAGTCTAGTGATCTTTTCTCATGAAAATCTCTCACTAGCTGGGTCATGATGTACTTTGGTAAAGCGTGAAAAAAGTTTTAACAAATTCTTTGCTGTCTGTGCGCACCCTTCTGGTAGTCTGCGCAAAGGCATGCTTTAGTTCCTGCACAAATTCTTGTGGGGCCTGATCCTCCCCACATTGCAAGTTGTAGGCTGCCTTGCGAGCCTCTTGGGGATTTCTGTGAAAAGAAAAATGCTTCAAGATGGCCGCCCTATACGTGGACCATCTAGAGTGATTCTGGTCCTCCAGCCCCGCAAAGAAACTGGAGTATTCTGGTGAGAAGGTCCATTTCACATACTGAATGCAGCTACTACTGTCTTTCAAATGGAAAGTTTCCATCATCTGCTGAAAGAGCTCTAAGTGCTCCCAAACAGAATACTTAGCGTTCTTATGATAAGGCGTGATGACGCTCCTTATTCCCTTGATTTGTTTTAAAGGGTCCTTAAGCAAGGCCTTTTTTGCATTATTGGCCTTCTTGGTTCGGGTCACCCTGGTCCAATCCTCCTCTGACTCAGAGGCACTGCTCCCAGAGGTGCCTGTCTGGTCTTCTAGGTTCTCCCGGATTCTGCGAGCCTGGGAATGGCTGGCAGAATGAGGGGACCTAGTCTCCTGTGTCCTGGGGCGCTCAGAGGAGTCTTCTGATTCCTCCTTTATCCCATGATTTGATTGGTACCCCCCCCTCTCTGTCCTAGCTGGGCAGAGGTTTTCAAGATCCCCTTAGTGGGCCTACTCTCCTGGAGTTCCCCACTAAATTTCACAGTGCTTGGGTACCCATACCCAGATGCCCGCCCATCCATTCCTGGGAGGTGCTGGTCCATCAGCCTCATACTTCTGACTGGATAGTAATCTGCCATCCCCGTGGCCCTGGGCTCATGAGCGCCAGTGGACATGGGGGTGGCAGAGTCCAGGGACTTCCTGGTTTGTCTTTGAGTACTGGGCCAGTTTTTGCTACAGGAGGGTTACCTCCTGAGTCCTGTCCATACTGGCCTGCCCCTTCTTTGCCAGAGCATCTTCCACCCTCCTGGTATGCTCTAACAATCTATCATGCTCTTATTGGAGGTCACCCAGTCCCTGGAGGGCCCAGTGATTTTCTTTTAATTTCCCTTTTAATTGACAGACTTCCTGGACTAAGGTGTCCCTTTCCTGAGCAAGAGCCTGCCTCTGTGCCGCCAGGTCATCCCTCTTTCTTTGAAGGGCACCAGCTTTCTGGCGCTCTTCCTCAAACTCTGCCTGGGTGTCCAGGTCTTTCAGAATTAATTTGTTGCTCTCTGTCTTCTCTCTATCTAGGTGGCTTTGCAGGGTGACTATCTGCTCTGCACATGCCCTGTTGAAATCCAGTTGTTGCTCCAGCTTCTTCTGGCTCTGCAGTAGGGAGTCCAAACCTTCTTGGTACTCCTTCTGCAAGGCCAGAATTCTGGTTTCCTGTTCTGCCTTTTCCTGTTGCAGGATATCCATGTCCTCTTTTATTTTAACTATGTGCTGCCTGCTTTCATTTTCTGACTCCAGGCTCCTCTGCAGCCTCTGCTCAAGAGAGTCCAGATCAGATTGGGCCTTTTCTAATGTCATCAGTTGCCTACTTGCCAGATCTTGGCCTTCAGCATATTTATCATTTATGGCTCCCATAGATAAATATATATATGCCGCTAACTTGGCAATCTTGTTTAGCTCATCCTTGGCCTTAGGCGACATATATTTCACTCAGGGACACATGTAAGGGATCCTGATCTCTCCAGATATCTAACCCTGTTGCAGTAATCTGTTGTGTGATTGCCTGCAACCACACATTCTGGTCCTGCTCTGTCCATTCACCTCTCACAAATAACTTATGTAAAAGGTGTTCTCTGGCCATATTGATGTGTACCAATGTTGCCATTCTGGAAATATTGATTCCCTTCCTGAATTACAGAATTTTATTATTTTCTTTTTGCAAAACAGACCATTTCCTTAGAGTGTTCCCTTTTGAGGGGTGCTTTTACAGTGTAACAAAGCATGGTAGCCCAACAGGATTTATGTATCCTATTAGTTAGCACACTTTATTAAGCTGCACAAGTGGTAGATCTAAACCAGAAATCCCAGACACAAGACCCCAATCTGTAAGTGGTTTCAACCCAGCCCTCCAACTAAGTCAATGCCTAGTATGGGATGCCCAATGGAAACCCTTATTTATATATTTTTATGTCAAAAGTTATTGTATTTCTGGATGATGTACCCTTACATAACGCCCCTCTCTTTGAATCCCCCGTCTCACTGAACCAAGAAGAAGGTTTGTCTTGCAAATGGAAAGATTTATTTGAAGAATTGAACAATATATATCTTATACTCTTATGAATATGGATAATATCTGAATATCACACTTATGAATATTTATGCAATGATCAGCAATGGGTAATATTACCATATCAACAATCTCTTTAATCAATTAGTAGTAGGAATAGGAAGAATAATGTAGCAGAGAATACCTTTGTATGGTTCAAGGAAATGCAATGATAGGAAAGAATGCAACACAGAAATAAAACTTGATATGACTTCAATCAAAGACAAGGTGATCACTCTTTCCCCCTGTTTCTACTCACTCCACCCCAATATGCAATATGAAGAGATGGAATGAGGGCACAACGGTTTCAGGAATGACAATCAACAATTGCAGTTTCAATACCGATTCCCGCAGCAAGCTTAGAGAGAACAGTGCTGATTTTAAAAAGGTCAATTGCTTTGAATTGTGGTTTGAAATGAATGTGAAAATGCTAAAAATGATTTTTAATTTGCTAATTAGGATTCAGAACTATTGTGAGTTGCTTTGGATTGTTTCAGGTAAACACTAGCAATGATTGTAGAATAATTAGCAGATTGAAAACGAAATTCAGAAGTTGAAAGCAAGAAATAGCTGTTTTTACATGTGGTGAAATTGAGCCAAATGCGAAATCGCTGCAAACTTTTCATCGCACGAAAAATGCGATTACAGCAAAACTATCAGGAGTTGGAATGCGGTTCTTAGTCTGTTTGAAAGATGACAATGTTAGTTCCAAATTGACATTTAAATTTCGTTCCTAGCATATACGGTCGATTTTTCTCAAAAGAGTCAATATTTCAAAATGAAAGATGAGCTGTTGAAGATTTGGAACAAAGATTTCTTAACACTAGGGAGTCTATGGAGCCGCAAACTACACGGACAGCACAGCCACCTATCTAGAGGCGCCTCTGGATGGTTTCTATCTGCCTGAGACGATTGCCTTTCTCCAGAAAATATATATTGGCGCCAAGATGATTATCGCTACAGTTATCACAGGATTATGTGGATGAGAGAAGAATTCAAGATAGACAAAAGCGATTCAATAATGCAGTTATGGATATGTTGGAGCGAGTTGGATGGGATTACTTAATACTAAGAGATGACTATGGACAGTTCTATGCTAAATACTCACTACTATGGTTTTGGAATGGAATGGGCCCGTCAAAGATCTGGTCAAAGGTTTGGCTGGAATTCACTCGCCACCGGACAGGATTCAGGACACCTGGACTGCTCTCAGCAAGGCACTCTGGTCTGCACGGCCTCTTGGACTGGATCTGATGGGTTCTGGGTTACAGCTCTGCTGGACTGATCTGGATCTTGGGTTCTAGCAAGTGTTCCTGGCCAGAAGCAGCAAAACAGCTCAGCCAGGCTGTTGAATGGTTTAGGCCCCTTGTAAGTTTAGGGGTTAAAATCAGGTTGCTAGATTTTAAAGGCCTGCTAAAAAGGGTTCAGCTTTTTGGGTTAGGCTGGTTCTGGAGTCTGGTTCTGGAGATGGATTCTTCCTGCAGAGCGCTTCGCCGGTCGATCAGTGATGAGTGAATGTGTGGGTGTCTGGGTCCTCAACAGTCCCTATTTATCCATCTTCCAAAGGGGTGGGGATGCTGATTATACTATGCCCAACCCTCTAGGGATCTGATAGGTCAAAGAATTCCCCCTCTCCTGATTTGAGAAGGGAACAGTGTGTCATGATGTGTCATCATGTGTCAGAGTGACACAGTGTTTAGGATCCAGAAAAAATCCCTCCCCTTTGCTTTTACCAAGAAAATCTATTTTTCCCAAAAAACATATTTCCAAGATGCACAACTTGTTAATAATACATCATTACATGACAGATTGACTAAGGTACGTTTCTGTCCAAATCTTATCTTCCTACGAGTTTTGCTTCACAAATGACAATTATTCGCGCTTTTGGGTGGTTACTCAGTGTCAGTTCTGTACCAATTTTTACACATGCATACACATACCATCTGCGCATATTCCTGGAAATTTTCATGTTCCTGACATAATCACAATTGCTACAATATGAACTTTTCTGTGGTTCAGTCCCTGAATGTCGCACAGATTCCAGATTAGTTTTAAACTGTGAGCGAACTTTTCATTTTAATAACCTATAAATCCCATATTTTTACCAGTTCAGTACAATTTGCTATAAGTCTTTTCCACAAACATACAGTTACTTCAGTTTCAAATCCACATTTTCAGTCTGTCCCGCCTCCAAGGCTTGACTGAGCCAGAGTGTCGCATGGGCTTGTCTTCCTGGGCAGTTGGTGTCAGTCACACCCGAATTAGCATTTTCTTTCAGTTAAAGGAACCCATTGTCTCTTTCCCAGAGCAGCAGAGGAAGTCTCCTCCCCTTCTCATTAGCAACACCATGAGATATTCTCTCCTTTTGGGTGGGAATGAACAGGGTGGTGTATTCTCAGTGGTGGAAAACCTCTTTGAAGTTTTAGCTGAATCAGGTTACCTTATAGTCAATTGTGACATTGTTCCTTGTGAAAAATTACAGTTACAAATTTAAAATAAGCAAACATATCTTCAATTCCAGTCTTTTTCAACTTGAAAATCAATGTGTGGCACCCTATATTGCATTTGATGGAAGTCCCTTCTTTGGCATATTTAGCTTTTGAGACACAAGTTTCACCTGACAGATTTATAGATTGCCAGCGTCTGACTGAGGCGAGTAATGGTATTGCACCCATTTTTGACATATTTCTTTCCAGCAAGCATCTTTAAAGTGGATTTTGTTCTGAAAAAATATACTTCTGCTGACATTATGTTTATGTGGATTCTTGGAGTAGAATGATGTTCAACACCCAACAAGGAGGTTGGATCTTTTGGGTGGTTTGGGAATCATGATTTTAGCAAATTTGACAACCAAGAAAAAACGATTTCCACACAGCTCTGTGTTTCTTTTGCAGTCATTTTGCTCTGTGGGCAGCCAATTGATGGGTTTTGGCAGTGGTCTCCTGTGTTACCACTGACATAGGCAAAAGTGCATGGCGGCCTATTTTTCAGATTTTTCCTGCGCACTTCTGGGTGATTTTTAGCGAGCGGAATGCTTTCCAGCGGCCAGTCTGATGTTCCTGATGCAAGCAATGCACCATAATGTTGCAGGCCCTGGATTAGTGTGTTGAAACATCCCACAAGCCACATGTTGGCTATGTGGAGTG
The DNA here is from genome assembly GCF_040938575.1 of Ambystoma mexicanum. Classification (NCBI taxonomy): domain Eukaryota; kingdom Metazoa; phylum Chordata; class Amphibia; order Caudata; family Ambystomatidae; genus Ambystoma; species Ambystoma mexicanum. The sequence continues at coordinate 1,035,066,200 of NC_090934.1, forward strand.
TTTTTGGTTGTTTGCAAAAAACTGATTGTGCTATTTTCTTGTTTTCTTTTAAATGTGTTGTATTAGTCTAACTTGCTGTTATATTGTTTGTTATTATTTCACTAACTTGTTTTGAACCTTTGTGGTCACCCCCTTAAGATGTGTGGCTGAGCTCTGAGCAGATCCTGTTCAGGTGTCTTTTTCTACTGTTGTATTGTTTTTTGGAAGCGAACATGTTTGTCAACCAGCAATCCTTGAAAACACATCAGGACTCTTGATAAACGAATTATTTGTTACCTTGTTTAACCTGAAGAAAGTGCAGTCCCTGTCTTTCACTTTAGCTTCAATTATACACCCATTTGCCGCCAGGCCCATCTGCGTAAGAAAATGCCAATGCCATTCTGTCTGAATGAAAACATGTTTAGTAAATCTTACTTTCATGGGAGAATCTGCCTAGCAAAGGTAATGAGGTTTTTACCTCATTAAAAGTTTGGCGATGCAGTAAAAAAGTGGTGGTAATTCCGTTAGTCACTTTTTTGCGGTAACAGAATTACTGCAGTGTTTACCGCACCGCCCAAATCCGATTTGTGACCTTGAAGTGCAGGATTTACCTCCAGCTTCAAGCTAGATGTAAATGCTCCACTTTAAAGCCAAAAATCAGTGGAATTACAGCAGCAGAATTATCACGGATGTGCAGCCAAACTCGGAATGAAGCCCAGGGACGTAATTTCACCAAAATGCCAGATGTAGAGGAAGTGACATCACATGACCCTTGACCCCCTTATGACATCACAGGAACTGATGTCATTTGACCCCACCCGTAAGTGATATTGTGGGAAGCGATGGAACACAACCTTTCAACCATTGACAAAACAGGAAGTGGCATCACATAGCATTGTACACTGCGAAAAAGATGGTTACAATATTACTATGATGTGATGTACATTTCATACAAGAAAGGATCGCCATATGTATCATTAAGATCAGTGTGTATAGGCCCATATTACCAAATTACTGTGAATGCAAGCAGACATCCATGACCAAATGATAATGATGTGTTATTATATTGCACTAACAATTAAGCGCTTTATGTACAAAAAATATACACTTGATATCACCCAACCTGTGTTGGTACTCATTTATCGACCTCAGAAGGATGAAAGGTTGAGTTGAGACATTTAAGAACAGACTAAATCAGTGACTCACCCCCTGAAGTGTGCCTGAAATAAACCTTTAATGATTCTAACAATTATTGTGTAGAATTCCAGAAAGACACGTTATTTGGTATTCCTACTCTTTCATATTTAGGGTCATTGCTGAAAGTGTTCGACTTCTGGCACTCCTGTTCTTATTTGTCTTCTTTTATTTAAGGGGTCTGAACAAGAAAGCCAGCCACTCCAGAAGTAAAGAGCCACATGGTGCTGGCCACAGCTCAGGAGCTTGCATTAAAAAAAAAAAATGTAAAAAAGACTTTTTTTTTAGAGGTCGCAAGGGAGACCTCAGAGGTCGCAGCTGCAACCTCTGGTGACCCCTAAATGATGTCCCTGATGAAGCCCATATGTTCCTCGGGACTACCACAGAACAAATAATTGTGTTGTGTTAGAGATACCTCTTTACCTTCAGTGTATGTGTTAGTGTGGAAAGCCTGCTCCATTCAAAGCTTGTCCCTGCATGTCATGGTCTTTAATCTAATTGAATAACCTGCTCCTCTTAGGATTGTTGTAGGATGAAGCATTAGTTAATTGTCATGTCTTTATTTTTTTTTTATTTTTTTTTTATTGTAAAACTTCAACTTGATATTTCATATCATGTTTTTGTTACATTTCGCGCAAAATCTAGGCAGTAATATGATTGTTGGCATGTGCCACACTTAGACGGAATTCTCAAACTTAGCCCGCGTTGCATCTAGATAGAAATATGATTGTTAGCAAATACCACACCTAGATGGAATTTCAGAAATGTGATTGTTAGCATATGTGACTCTTAGCATGCACCTCACTTAGAATTATAAACATGGCTTGCGCGGCATCTGGATAGAAATGTGACTGTTAGCATGTACCGGACCTAGATGGAATCCCACAATTGCAAGGACAGCAATGCCAACTAACCAACCAGCTAACAATTCCATCCATCTGCATACACCTCTCAAACTATAACCAAACACAACCACAAGCCTTAAACGCAGCAATCCGCACAAACTTCACAACAATGCAACAACAAAACAAACCACACATAGACTTGCACAACAGCACACGACGACTACGGACCATAAAACACCCCAAGCCCAGCCGACGGAACCACCGGGCTGAGGCTGCCAACAGCACATCACTGCTCTCTTGCACTTTTCCAGCTTATTCCTACTAACCCACCCCCTCTCCTCCCCTTTTCAGAGCCGCCAGAGCGCCAGGGGACCACTTCGGTGGTGATAGTGCGCGGTACAAATGACCTTTAACATTAACATTAACATTAACATTAACATTAACATTAACATTTCCAAAAGAAAGAAAATTTAGATACATTTTCTTTTTTTTTCTCCATCTTTTCATCTTTTTTCCATCTCCTCCTTGGGTAGTCTTAGTCAAATTTAACAATAGATGTTATACTATAGGGTAACACAGTTACCGGAAAGGGCAACCACCAAGAAGGCAGATCTTTCAGATACTAGCGGCCTTCAGTTGGGTACTGACTTTAGGGCTTCATCAAAGAAGTTGATGAGGTTGCAGGAGAGCTTGATGTTATGACCTGCTGTGTCGTGGTCCCACCAATCGTCAGGCTCCTGGGATTGTGTTTTGAATTCATTTAGATGCACCTCACGGAGATCTGTCAGCATTGGGCACAATATAGCTAGGTGCTTTAGAGATTCAACTTCTGTGGTTTTGCAAAAGCGGCAGTAATTATTTGCTGTTTCTTTATTCTTTTGCCTCCAGAGCATCTCATTAGTATTTAGAGCGTTCAGTTGCAGCCTTAGGAATTGTGCCCTGTGGTGGCGAGACGGACAGTTTGTGAGATATTTTGGTTGACAGTTCAGTTTGACTTGACTTCTGGAAGTGGGCAGGGTTGATTTAAGGGCTAGGCGGGTATTGTAGTTGTGATACAATCCCATTTTGCTAGCTTCTTCTTGGCGTGTTGTGGGCGCTTGACTAGCTCTTCCTCCGATATGCCTGCATCAGCCATAATAGAATTTAGTTTGAGCTTCCATGTGTGAATAAGGACATTGTCAGTGGATTCTTGCCCCGGCTTGAAGATGTTATATGCCGGGATGGTAGAGCCGAGTAGTATTTTGCGCAAGGTAGATAGAGATTTCCCGACAATTGTCATATACATGGAGTTCAAAGCTAGCTCATATCTCAAAGCTGACATAGAGATATAATTCGGAAGGCTCAGGACACGTCTCCAAAACTTTCCCTCCAATTGGCACCATAGGTTGTGATTGATAATCAAGGCTGCTTCGCCGCCAAAAGTGATAGTTGGAATTACTTTTTGAAGATAGAACATTACTACGGGAGTGACAGAAAATTTCCCGTAGTCAATGTTTATTTTGGCAGCTTGGAGACTCAGGATCTTTATTTTGTCCATCAGATCACTGGTCCATGCAGCTTCGCAAACTGAGTCATTGACCATTACTCCAAGGTAGCGGATAGACTTGACAACATTTAACACTTTTTTTCTATGTGCCATTGGAAAGACCTGTCTTTTTTTGACCTACCTTGACCGATGCACATGATTTTTGTTTTCTCTGCATTTAAATAGAGCTCGTTAAAGGTTAGAAACTCATGCAGGCGAAAAAGAAGATGTTGAAGGCCAATTTGAGTTTGATCAACCAACACTATGTCGTCAGCATAAACCAGGTGATTAATGAAGGTTCCATTTAGCTTGGGTGGAAAACAATGGACAGACTTTAGCCACTCTGGTAAATCAGCTATAAAGAGTTTAAAAAGGTCTGCTGCGAGGGGGCAGCCTTGTTTGACGCCTTTAAATGTTCTTATTGGATCTGTGAGATCGCCTTGTGAATTGACTCTGATTTGAATGGACGTGTTGGAGTGCAGGGCGATGATGGGCTCTAGCAAATGCTCTGGACAATGCCACAAACGTAGTTTTGCCCATAGTTTGGTCCTATTTATGGCGTCAAAGGCTTGTCGAAGATCGACAAATGCCAGGAAGATTCTTTTTTTCGCCTCCATCGCTGACAACTTTAAGAATGATAATATTATCAGATTCACGTGAGTCCACACGTTTTTCGTGAACCCTGTTTGGCGACAGTCAAGTTTTCCTGTTGAGATTGCCCAATTCACCAGCTGTTGACGCAAAAAAGAGCCGAATACTTTCCCAATAGTATCTAGGAGGGCGATCGGGCGATAGTTAGTAGGATCGGCTTGACATCCCTTCTTATATATCGGAACTACAATTGCCCTGCACCAGGAGGAAGGCAGTTTCCTGCTGTTTGTAATCTGACAGAACAACTCGTGGATGAATTTCGCCCAGTGTACACTGTGTTTTTTGAGCATGAGATTTGATATTTGGTCCGGACGAGCAGCTCTTGAATTTTTCAGCTTAGAGATTGCATGTTCAATCTCTTTGCAAGAAGGTATGATGTCCCAAGTAGAATGTGTCACGTCAGGCTGCGAGGGATCTCGTACATTAAGGTGAAGTATTCGCGCCATTTGTCGCTGGTGATTTCATTAGATATTGCTGGGGATGATTTGGAGCGGCCCTTATTCAGGATGGCCCAGATTTCACGGGTATTTTTCTGTACGAGGAGTTTTAACATCGTTTCTGCTCGATCTTGATCGATGATGGTTCAGTGTGATCTCAGCCAATTTCGATAATCTTGTCGTCGGTTCTTGATCTTCATTGCCTTACAACGTAGGTCGCACGGCTCTCTTTTAATTTGCCTGAGATCTTTCCTTAATAGTTTTTTTGCCAATGCAATTTCAGAACTATATAGATGTTTCGGCAGTGATCCGAACGTTCTTGAATAGGAAATTATTTGAGTGTGGTCCATCAGCAGATGTGTATATTCTACTGTCTCGAATTTGTTTACGCTGTGGCTTAGATTAACAATAGCAGATCCATTGATTACTAATCGATTGCCTGCTGCATTTGTTTGTAATTGAAAGGAGTATTTGTCTGGCGTTTTGCAGAGCTCTTCATGCCAAACAAGCCGCAGCAGGTTATGATCGCCAGATGACGTTGGCCGCACTTTAAGGGAAGAGACTTTGTGGAAGAGATCCGCCGAGGCCCAAATATAGTCGAGGGTATTTTTCGAGCCATGCAATGCCACGTCGGATTTGCAGGAGAATCGCCCTTTATTGTTCCATTTAGCATCTGGCAGTTGCGTTCCAGAAGATCCTTTGACCAAGTTTGGCCTCGCTGAGCTACTTCAAGATCAGGAAGCCGAACGTTTAGCTTAGTAAGTGGATCATATTTAAACCAACTGCAGTTGAGGTCGCCGCAGATGAGTACAGAAACATTGTTGTATTCTATTTGTGTAGAAACATTGTTGTATTCTATAGGTGTGATCTATTTCATCCAATACTGACTGAATGAAAGATGTTGATGAGATCATGGCGGGATTCCAGTATCCGTTTATTATTAAAAGATTGGAAACGGTGGCTCTTAGTGAAAGTTTGATCAAAGTGCTTTGCACAAATGGATTAGGGTTCGTGGAGACAACGAGCGACCACCAGTTCTGGATTTTCAAAAGTGTTAACAAGCCCGCAAAAGGTCGACTCTTTGGGTTCTTGCTAGCTGGATTTATCAGCGTAATGAATCCATCGCGAGTGGGGGGATCCCGTAGCCACGTTTCCTGTAGGCATATCGCAAATACATTCACCAAAGATTCTTGAAAAGTGTTAAACAAGTGCGTGAATCCTCTCGTGTTCCATGACAGTAGAATTAGTTCTTGTTGTTTGACGTTGGCTCATTGTTATTTACGTGGTCCATTTGGGAATCGTTTTGCATTGTTGGCTCTTCTTTTGAATGACTGATGCATGGCAGCATCTAAAATGTCGGGTGATGAGACTAGAGATTGGCGCTGGGCCAGTCGCCTGGCGGTGCCGTGACTTGCTTCATGGTCACGATTTGCCTTGGAAGATGAAACGGCTCTCGTAGTAAGAGGCTCGAGGGTGAGATCAAAGCCGTAAAGCAAGAGATCTTTGTTTGCTTGAAGTAGCATGTTTTTTACCGCCTTCGATGAAATATGGAGAAACACTTGGTCGGAAGACGTTTCTGTTATATATTCCACAATTTTGATGTTGTCTGATGAGATGGCTCGCAGTGGTGGTATGCATGCGAACAGTTTTAGAATGTTTCCTCTATTTAGGTTAACTTCGTTGCCGTCTGAGTGAATATTTTGGAGACGGAGTTTCCACTTGCTAGTTTGAGACTCAAAATTGGCAGGACCGGAAGCGCGCTGAACTGGAGGCGAGCGCAATTTTAGCTGATTCGACGTGTGTTGGGATTTAGCCTAGAACTTAGTGGTTGCTGGGCTTTCCTCTTTATTGAGGGTGAGATTTGTCAAACATTGGTCCTTGATTGTGCGATCTTCGAAGTTTTATTTGCCTCTAGCTTCTCCCTCATTCATGGCCCAGTTGATATTACAGCTGGGGCTACAAAAGAAGCATTGATGGAATTCTCAAGGTCAGCTGAGTAAGTCGATAAATCACATAGGTCAACAGAAGAGTCCTGAGAACCATTTCCAATGGAAACATCGTTGGAGGCTATGCGCCGGCGTTTTGTTGAGGTCCTTGAGGGACTCGGTCTAGCACCTATTGATCTTGATGGTGCATTGTTTGTAGGTTTTATTACAGTCGTTGTGTGAACATGCCGAGTGAACAGACTTGTCTTCTTGGGGGTTGTTAGGTTCCTTATACATTTTTTTTTGATTTGCTGTTGTTTTTGTTTAGGTTGTCTACTTTTTTTGTTAAGAAGCTCTGCCTGTTGTCCGGCAGACTTTTTCAGATTAGTTTCGGCGCTTGTAATGATTGTTTTTGCTGGCCCTTTGAATATATTCAATGAATTCACTGATGTGGAGGTTTGTGCCGGTACATGTCCTTGTGACAAGATTTCTTTTGTTGTGAGACTGCTTGTTTGAGGGACTGATCCCTGCGTTTTCGAGTTTGAAACCGAAGTGTCATGGGAAGGAGCCGGAAGGCTCATTGTTGGATCAGACTGCGGGGGTTCGTTTCCAAGTGTCGCAGGTGCGGTCGAGACTTGAGGATGGGGGGATCGTGATGAATTTTCTTGTGTCTTGCAAGCGTCTCGGGAGGCAAAGATTGTGTTTTTTCGCATCCATTTCACGGCGTCCAACAAGCCTTCCGTTAGAGAGTCGTTTTGACAATGATGACGAGCAGCGAGATCGCTCAACCTGTCTTGCCATCTCGCCGCATTTTCAGCATTTGATGTCATTTGGGCTTAAAGGAAGCACGAAAAGTGTTCAAGTTTATCGATTTTTGCCGTTAGGTTAGAGATGGCAGCACCTTGATCACTTATAGATCCTAATAATGATTCAAACATTTTGGTGAATGGAGCTAAGGCAACAGCCGAGGCAGCTAAGACATTGTTATGTATCTGAGAAAGCGCTTCGGGTGAAATGCCAAGCGATTGAGGTGCAGAATCATGAAGGGACAAGGAGCCAACAGAATTGTCCAAGTTATAATGCGGGTTAAAGGTGGAAAATATTTTTGCAGAAATCGTCGGATGGACTTCTTCGCCAAACTGAGATGGCCTTGGGTGTGGAGTACTTGCATTCAGCGTTGAATTTTCACATACAGGAGGTATGATGGAAGTACATTTTGCCTTAAGCTCGGCGACTCTTTGTAGGCGACTAGCGCGAGCAATCGCACTCCGAACGCATTGAATGGGGAGTGGATTGAGTTCTGGTGCCGGTGGCTGAGGGGTGCTAAATGGCTGAACATCGCTGAGCTGATCATTTGCACTCGAGATGGAAGAGCGACCAACGTCTGGAGCTTGACATGCCAAAGCGCTATCGTTCTCAAGTTCAGTGCATTCAAAGGCTGCTCCTAGAGCAGTACGACCTGCTGTTTTTAGAATGGGAGGATCAATTTGGGAATAAATTGGATTGATTGTGGCCAAAAAACGTGGAATATTAGCAGGGGCCATCAGTGTATTTTCAGTGCTGACCAAGGCGCTCTTGGGGCCACGCGACTGAACCGGAAAATGACAGGCGCTTCCCTCCTGTAACAGAATGTCATTGACTGTGGGGAGACAAGTCAACCCCACAGTTGGCGTAGATGGTCGTTTATTGTTCACAGCTTGTTTGGGAAGTAAATCGTTCATCGCAAGGTTTCCCCTCTCAAGATTCGGGATTTTTAACAGTTCTTCGTCGGTCACTAAATGTGACAAGAGACCTTTGTCTGTAGAAAGACCAGCAGCATTCATGAAGTTGTTGTTATGAAAGGGTGTAGGTACCATTATAGCCGGTTGCGTTGTTCGTAGTGTATCAGATGTCTTAACATCGGACCGAGGCACCGGAAAGTCGCCTAGAACGCCAACTGAGTTCAGTGAATCCACCTTACCCGCTCTGTTTGCTGATATGTCTGTTTCATCCACAAGTGAGATTTCATCATTAGAAGCTGGATTGCATTCCAAATTGATAGTGGGGAGTCTCAATGAATCGGGATTATCTGACTGTGCTGCTAAGGCATTAGATGGAACTGTGAGCAGTACAGGTCGAATTAAGGCATCGATTTGCGCGCATTGCTCTTAAAGAGACAACAAGACTAGGGGCTTTGGAGAGCTGCTAGCTTCTGTTGGTAATAACTCATTTGTAGCCATAAGCGCACGCCCAGTAGCTTTGCTTACCTTATGGCCGACTGCAGCTTTCATCATGGACCAAGGATTTTTAGAGCGCCGTTGCTGTAAGGATTTTTTTCGGGTCTGTGGGCCGTCTGCCGATAAAGTCATTATTTGTGGCGGCTCGGCAAGAGTACGTAGGATGAAGCCACCAGTGCCTAACAGTCGCTTAACAGTCACCGGGCTTTACTCCTGACAAGCTTAACGCCGCAAGGGTGGTAGCCTCTGTCCTTTCAAGGCCGGCCCGAGTCACGTGATAGGGTCACGTGCCGATGTTGCCACGCCTCCTCCAGGAAGCGTGTTGGAGCGGCTTTCGCGGCAAGAGCAGGGGGCAGCTCGCAATGCCGGATCAGGTAGAGGCAGCTTCTGTGGGCAGCTTCTGAGGACTTCAAAGGGCTTTCTGTGGTAAGTTCCACACACTGAGCGGGCAGCAGCCTCTGTCCTTTCAAGGCCGGCCCGAGTCACGTGATAGGGTCACGTGCCGATTTTGCCACGCCTCCTCCAGGAAGCGTGTTGGAGCGGCGTTCGCGGCAAGAGCAGGGGGCAGCTCGCAATGCCGGATCAGGTAGAGGCAGCTTCTGTGGGCAGCTTCTGAGGACTTCAAAGTGCTTTCTGTGGTAAGTTCCACACACTGAGCGGGCGGCAGCCTCTGTCCTTTCAAGGACGGCCCGAGTCACGTGATAGGGTCAAGTGCCGATGTTGCCACGCCTCCTCCAGGAAGCGTGTTGGAGCGGCTTCGCGGCAAGAGCAGGGGGCAGCTCGCAATGCCGGATCAGGTAGAGGCAGCTTCTGTGGGCAGCTTCTGAGGACTTAAAAGTGCTTTCTGTGGTAAGTTCCACACACTGAGCGGGCGGCAGCCTCTGTCCTTTCAAGGCCGGCCTGAGTCACGTGATAGGGTCACGTGCCGATGTTGCCACACCTCCTCCAGGAAGCGTGTTGGAGCGGCGTTCGCGGCAAGAGCAGGGGGCAGCTCGCAATGCCGGATCAGGTAGAGGCAGCTTCTATGGGCAGCTTCTGAGGACTTCAAAGTGCTTTCTGTGGTAAGTTCCACACACTGAGCGGGCGGCAGCCTCTGTCCTTTCAAGACCGGCCCGAGTCACGTGATAGGGTCATGTGCCGATGTTGCCACGCCTCCTCCAGGAAGCGTGTTGGAGCGGCGTTCGCGGCAAGAGCAGGGGGCAGCTTGCAATGCTGGATCAGGTAGAGGCAGCTTCTGTGGGCAGCTTCTGAGGACTTCAAAGTGCTTTCTGTGGTAAGTTCCACACACTGAGCGGGCGGCAGCCTCTGTCCTTTCAAGGCCGGCACGAGTCACGTGATAGGGTCACGTGCCGATGTTGCCACGCCTCCTCCAGGAAGCGTGTTGGAGCGGCGTTCGCGGCAAGAGCAGGGGGCAGCTCGCAATGCCGGATCAGGTAGAAGCAGCTTCTGTGGGCAGCTTCTGAGGACTTCAAAGTGCTTTCTGTGGTAAGTTCCACACACTGAGCGGGCGGCAGCCTCTGTCCTTTCAAGGCCGGCCCGAGTCACGTGATAGGGTCACGTGCCGATGTTGCCACGCCTCCTCCAGGAAGCGTGTTGGAGCGGCGTTCGCGGCAAGAGCAGGGGGCAGCTCGCAATGCCGGATCAGGTAGAAGTAGCTTCTGTGGGCAGCTTCTGAGGACTTCAAAGTGCTTTCTGTGGTAAGTTCCACACACTGAGCGGGCGGCAGCCTCTGTCCTTTCAAGGCCGTCCCGAGTCACGTGATAGGGTCACGTGCCGATGTTGCCACGCCTCCTCCAGGAAGCGTGTTGGAGCGGCTTTCGCGGCAAGAGCAGGGGGCAGCTCGCAATGCCGGATCAGGTAGAGGCAGCTTCTGTGGGCAGCTTCTGAGGACTTCAAAGTGCTTTCTGTGGTAAGTTCCACACACTGAGCGGGCGGCAGCCTCTGTCCTTTCAAGGCCGGCCCGAGTCACGTGATAGGGTCATGTGCCAATGTTGCCACGCCTCCTCCAGGAAGCGTGTTGGAGCGGCGTTCGCGGCAAGAGCAGGGGGCAGCTCGCAATGCCGGATCAGGTAGAGGCAGCTTCTGTGGGCAGCTTCTGAGGACTTCAAAGTGCTTTCTGTGGTAAGTTCCACACACTGAGCGGGCGGCAGCCTCTGTCCTTTCAAGGCCGGCCCGAGTCACGTGATAGGGTCACGTGCCGATGTTGCCACGCCTCCTCCAGGAAGCGTGTTGGAGCGGCGTTCGCGGCAAGAGCACCGGGCAGCTCGCAATCAGGTAGAGGCAGCTTCTGTGGGCATCTTCTGAGGACTTCAAAGTGCTTTCTGTGGTAAGTTCCACACCTTTGTCTTTATACTCCTTGAGTGCTGGACAGAGCTAAGACAAGCCAAGAAGGCATAGGATTAATATAACATCCACAGGAATATAATCATTTTAAATGTTAATATCCTGTCCACTGATGGGAGTGGCAAGTTACCCTCACCAAAAAGAAAGGCACCGGGATACAGGGGGGGAATAACCCTGAGTACACATCTCAGATATAACACAAAATGTCCCCTAACAATTAAGCACCACATCCGAGAAAACTGCAAATCAACAAATGATGCATGCATCCCATGATTATTTATATAAGCAAGTGATTTTTTATTATTTACACATTTGCTGAATAACATCATGTCTCTACCTTTTTCAAAAGGTGTACTCCCTATCTAATACACAACTAAATGTAAAACAGCCTCATGTACATTACATCAAAACATTTGTTGAACATATAAACCATGGACATATAAAATAGCCATGTTAACCCAACACTACACCCAGTGACACAGTGCCAGAATCACGTCAACGCTTATTCAAATGTTAGCTATTTAAGAAATACATTCTGAACATATCCTGTTGCACCATATACTCCAACATGTTTCTGTTCTTATCAGTGAGAACATTCTTCAGGAGAATTACCACGGCTGTAAATATTCCTTACAATAAATGGGAATTTAATCATGAACTAACAATTATGGCCTATTCTTACTATTTCAGCTGTAAACAATATATGAACAAATATTGTCAATTTAAATAACTTCATGATTCCCATCACTTGTTATTCATAATTACTTCATCACCACCAAGCTTGAATGTAAATACATGATCCCGCTCCATACTACGTGAGCACCCAAATCGGGCTGCTTAGAAGGAGCTCTTATGAATGACCAGTTGCCTGCAATCAATCCAAATACATTAATTCAAATACCCCTCCTTCACTACAAAGGGCCCCTTTAAATCACCTCTGTGAATCACATGTAACTGTGGGTAGATGTGTGAATCACAACGTTAAAAGCCCCTCATTTATATTTTTGCACAAATCCAACGAGATGTGTTTTGATTGAATCCTTACCCAATGCCCAGTGTCAAACTTCACATTGACTCAAAAACGGACCCACCTTTGCATCTGTAAGAGCACTATACCACTAAACAAAAGGGGCCTGTGGATGGAAATGCATGTGGATGTAAAAAAAAGTCTTCATCAACATGTGTAAAAACCGGGAGAAATCAGACAACACATCCCACTAACGATTTAAACATCGCCCGATGGATACTAGCCCCACACTGCATATGACTAGATTATGACTCTTGCATGTTTACTTATTACTAAATGGGGCTTACATGTAGAATGCCATAAACATAAAGTTGGCTCTATAGTCACAGGATTGCTGTGAAAATAAACATTCCATTAACAGTGCGGATACGTGATTTCACGTGACAAATAGTACACATGTGAGCAGATAGAAACCTTTACAACCCTATACATTAGTTGTAAACAAGGCACTATGTTGAAAAAATGTATGCCATACACCATGGATAGAAATACATCCCACATGGATGTTTAACTCCTAAAAGAAGTGATGTGTACCGACACAAAATTATGAATAGAATGTGCCCCAAAAGTTCACCATCTCTTGTGAGGAGCCTAAAAATTTATACGGATGCGAAAAACAGACATACGTACAAACCAAGCACTGATTAGCAAGAAGTTTTATGTATGTTAATTACCGAGCATTCCAATTAAAGTCTTCATTGAGCCCTGATACATGATTGTCTGTCAAAAGAATGAGTCTCTGCTCCCAAAGGTCTAAGGACTCAACCTCCTGACACTGCAGCAAAACCGTCCAAAATATATAATTGGCTGGATGTTTCACCTCCATATAGTGTGAAACCAATGGAGTGTTGAACTGATACAGTGTCACTCACTGACCAACGACGATCAGTTGTCTTCATGACCCATTCAACTTGATAGAAGAGCCTGGGTTATTCCTGAACCCAGGCCTCCTCACTCACCGAGGGAGCTCTTCTTCTCGATACACCCCTCTGCTGTAGTCAGATGGAGGGGTTGATCAAACAAAAGAGCGGGTTAGCAACACCATTAAGGACCCAAGCTGCAAGAAAAAAAAGAACAAGGTTATTTGGCAACCAACAGTAAAACAGAATGCAACTATTGGTGTGTTTATTAACCTGTTTGAGGGTACTTGGTAATGAGGAATTAAGGACCGGGTTTAAGGACCAGGTTCTCTGTTCTTTAGTACCTGAAGTTAAGATAGGAGCCGTTATTACCCTGAGTATGAAATCCCTAACCTATACTTAAAGAAAGGAACAACAAAAATAAACCTTACCATGTGGCATGGTCTGTAAAAGAGTCCAGTGTCCAGGAGGAGTACACGAGGGACAATGGAAAGCAACGATAGGAAACAATAATAAAGAGGATGGTTAGTACAGGAAGCTAACCCGGTCGGACCGAGGGTTGCTCTAGAGCCGGTTTGGTGCACTACGTAACTGCAGGGCGTCCCAAGTGCACGTACAAAACAAGGAAGTCCACTGAAGTTTTATAGAACCACTGGTGAGTAAGAACACACACACCAGTAGGAAAGTATGAGCAAACAATGAGTTGTGAGGCAGAGAAGAAGCTAGTCACACTGTGCGGTGAGGAAATACCTGAACGGACGCTGAGGGGTCTAAACGTTCTACTGCTCCGACGGGACGTGCAGAGCTGGTAGCCACACACAGCTGAATGATAGCGGTGATTCCAGGTATGGAAACCGCGGGCTCCAAGGTGAAGCAAAAGGCAGTCTGGTAGGAGGCAGGGTTGTCAACGTGCTTGTAAGGACAAAATCAGCAGGAAAGAGGCAATCCAATGGGAAGCAAAGTCCCGTAATGTGTTAGTAGACCAAGGCAAAAATGGCAGGCAAGAGGCAGGTTAGTGAAAGCGGCTGGATTCTTCAGGAAGAAGACTAGAAGTACACGAGGTAAACTAGCGCTACTGCAGAATGGAGTCAATCTGAAGCACCCGGCGGTGGGGCAGAACCTTATGTAAACTTCCGCCCAAGGTGCAACCAGTTGCGTACACCAGCTGACATGATCACATGAGTGCCTCTTGTGGCGCAGACTCTGCCAAGATGGGAGACGGTTGCAGCCTGTCTCCAGGGCAACCGCCAGCGTTGCAGAAAAGGGGATGCCACATTACCAGGACAAAATAACAGAGACCTTCAGGATTAGGGGCGACACGGGTGAGATTGGGCACATGAACCCCTGTTCACAACATACAGCTTCTGTGTTCTGATACCCTGATTTTCACTTTTCTCATTGACATGCCAATGCAGTCTTTTTGCATGGGCACTGTATATAATAAATTAGCTTTTTAACGTTATAATTGTTCCCATAGGTGTTTGAGCCCGATGTCTATCGTTTGAGTAAGTTTTGTGAAGTTGCAAGAACAGCAGCTCCCACATGGTACATGTCCCACCACTCCACCCTGGCTTACAGTTGGACACATGTGGTGCCCAGGTTCATGGAATACAGTGCACCCATGATAGGAATCAGTGATACTCCAATGTGCCTCTTGCATTCATAGCACCATCGTAAATTAATAATCTGTTTAACATATCTCACAGCTGTAGTAATTCTGATCAACTCCAATTTGTCCAATATAATTGTGAGCAGAGAACACCCCCTGAATTGAGCAACCTCTTGGATAATATTTGGGATCGTAATATCTAGACAATTGGCAAGCATCTGATGTCCTTGCTATTCATTATTGCAATTTAGCCACTGGGAAAATAGGAGTGGAACTCCACTATCACAAAGGTAGTTTTGTCAAGGCCTAATCATTACCATACAGTGCAATAAATCCTAAATTAGAACTGTTTATACCTTCCAGAGGTGCTTAATTCTTTTCAATCAAATGGATAGTGAATCAAAAGGACATCAGTTGTCATTGGTATCCTTCCCTGTTGGCCATCTCGAACACAATGCTTTTGGAATAAATCATGTGTGTTAGGCTTCACACATTTGGAGATTTTTTCAACAGCGTAATCCAGACAAAATGTAAGCAATAAACCCCACCCAACAACAAAGTCATTCTATGGAATTAAATATGTTTGTTTGCTTCCAGAAATATTACAACAAGATTTATCTCTGGTTAACTTGCTTTTTACTTAATTGCTGCCATCTCATGTTTTTCACATGTGTTTTATTTTAATTGGTAGTGCACCTTTCTTCTAAGCCTTGTAAGCTTTTTATGATATTGTTTTTAATATCTATTGATAGTTGCACGTTTAAAATTTGAACTACATACTCTTCCTGGTAATAGACAAGTGCGAGTAGAAGAAGAGGGCCTGTTTCCCTTTGAACGCACTAAACGCACCAAAGACTACACAGAAGAAGTGGTAGTCTTTGGCATGTATTTCCCCTAGAAACCGGTGCGAACGCGCCGGCGCGGACTGGGCTAACGAGTCAGTGCAAGTCTGTGCATGCCCGGCAGACCGAGACTCATCCTAACGGTTATAGGTATTGTGTAAATACTGACTGCAATCGAAGCTGTAAGAGGTATATTTAATAAACATCCAGCTGTTAGCTCACTTACTGTTTCCCCCATGGTCACTGATAATTGTACTGACTCCTATAGGGGTACCGCACCACATGGTGCACATAGTGATCAACAAGTGAAGGAACCACTGAGCCCTAAAATACTAGTGCAGTCGCTGGCTTCTCACAAGTGGACTATACCCCAGTCCCTGGATACCAACCACATGACTCAGAATACGCCTCCTATCGATCACATTGAGCACAATGTTACAAAACAGAATACTGTATATTCTCTCACTGACACAGATGCTAATACCATTAAGTATATAGCCTCTGAACCCAGTAATGATATGAAGAATGACGGCACACCACATATATTTTAATTGCTGGTCTCCTTTGTTGCAAATTTGAAATTCCTCTTGCTCAATACTAGATCCTTAGTTAAACATGCGGTCGAAGTGGCCACTCAAATAGAGGAAAATAACATTGATACATGTGCAATCTCTGAGACTTGGGCTCATGCTGCAGCCTCACCATCTCTTCTTCTGGCTATACCCTATGGCATGTATAGATGTGATAGGTTAGAGGGCAGGGGTGGAGGAGTTGCCCTGATCTATAAGTTGTCCCTAACCATATGGGAAACTAAGGGTCACTTTATGGATGAAGTTGATTTGCTTTGTGTGAAAATCGGTTTGAATGCGGAATCCACCTTAAATGTGTTACTGATATACAAACCCCCAACCATAACTAAGGGCTTCTCGGCAAACCTTTCTAGTTTCCTTCTTTCTCTTTTGAAAACTAATTCTAGTTTTTTGATTACGGGAGATTTTAACCTTTGGCTAAATCACGCAGATGATAATGGTGCATCTGAGATGTCATTAGCTCTAAAAGAATTATACTCTGAACAAATCATACAGGAACCCACTCACAACCTAGGACATATCTTAGATTGGGTATCCTGCCATAAAGTAAAGACCAGGGATATTTTGGTCTCTCCATGCCCTTGGTCTGATCACTCTTTTGTTGAGTTCACTGTGATTGCTGAATTCCCAAAGAAAATAAAGCAAAGAGGTGGTACTGAAATTCTGTCTCACAATCTAAAAAACATTACTTCCCATAAAATTGAGCCATTGCTCTACCCATTATTGGATCTTTCTAATCTAACATCTCCTGAGGAGATGTCTCTGGCCATCTCCTCTAATCTTACTAATATCGCCAATACCATAGCACCACTAAAGAAAAAAATACCGAAGGCAGAGTGTAAGCGGAATGCGTGGTTCTCACCAGAACTACAGAGCATGAAAGCACTCGCTCTTAACCACTTCTACACATGGAAAAGCCTCAGAACGTTGGACTCCCTCAGAACATATAAGAGTGCTGCTAAAAAGTACAAACTGGCAATTCTGGAAGCAAAGAAAACCTTCTTTAATACTAGGATTGGACATGCCCAGTCAGACACTAAAGAACTTTTTTTGCATCCTAAAGGAGCAGGAACTAACTAACCAAACTGATCCCGAAAAATGTATTAAAAATACTGGTGTGACCTGATGCAATAAGCTTTGCAGGAAAATTATAAATACTATTACTGAAAAAGTAAAGAACATGAAATATCAAAATGGGCTTATGTGAAACCCCCTTCTATCCCTGTCTTTAAAATGCCTGCAATTTCAGTGAAGGAACTGGATGCAATAATTAAGCAGCTCAAACCCACTACATGTAAAAATGAGATGTATCCATCAATGATTATTAAATCATGCTCACCCACATTGTTAGTGGCAATATGTAAATTCATTAATATCTCTCTGACAACCAATATGGTTCCTCAGGATATAAAAAATGGGTGATGCCAATTTTGAAAAAACCTGGACTGTCACCCGATCTGCCTAGTAGCTACCGGCCCATCACTAATACTGCCTTCTTATTGAAAATATTAGATTGTATGGCGTATGAACAAATTTCCGCCCATCTAAAAATCTACCCTGTCCTCAATGATCACCAATCGGGTTTTCGAGTGGGATTTGGTACTGAGATGGCACTCCTTGAGCTTAAAACTAAGCTACTCACTAGTATGGACAGGAATGAAGCTTCATTACTAATGCAGTTAGGTTTATCGGCCGCTTTCGACCTGGTGGACCATTCAATCATGTCCACCAGGTTCAGGGATGTTGCAAACTTTTCACCACTTGCTACTCAATGGGTGTCTTCTTTCCTCTGAAATCGTGAAAAAGTAGGGTCTACCTTGGAGAAGCCAAATCGACACCAAATAACGTTAGCTGTGGAGTCCCCCAGGGTGCATGTACCTCACCATGTTTTTATAATATCTTTACTGTCCCATTGTTTGCCAGGCTGGCACATGAGGGCTTATTTTTTACGAACTACGGCTACGACACACAATGTGTCATTCCATTAACTGGGATTCATGATCTGGATGAAATAGAAATTAAAAAAAATATTTGACTTTATTAAGTCATAATAAACTAGCACTCAATAAGGACAAAACCGAGTTGATGTTAATTGGATCTACTCGTATGATACAGAAACTGGGCAAGGAATATGAAAGCTTTCATTTAGGAGCAGAAATGATTGCTCCGCTGCAGAAAGTTAAAACTCTTGGAGTAATACTCGACCAGCAGCTCACTATGAGACCTAAATTTAATAAATACAAATACAAATATAAGCAGCTTGGTATCATCTTCTTCTTACTATATTAAACTGCTGGCTCACTTAAGACCTTTGTTCTCCCAAGAGAATGCGGAAACGATTGCCAGAGCTATCATCAGAGCAAAAATCGATTACTGCTCCAGCCTACTCATAGGCATTGATAAGACCCGTCGGAATAAACTCCAGGTTTGTCAGAACTGAGCCATCAGAGTAATAATGGGGCTTAAATGTAGAGATGATGTTCCATCGGCCAAACAGTCCCTACACTGGCTTCTGATTGAAGCAAGAATTTGATTCCGAATTTTAATGATCGTCCAGAAATGTAGACTGGGTATGATGCCGGGATATTTACAGCAGCTATTGATGACAAGATCCTATGACAGATTACTAAGATTTTATAAACAGAACTTTTTTACCATCCCAAAATGGTGCACTGCCAAAATGGCGAACACAGCCTTTCCTGCAATTGCTCCTAAAGTCTGGAATAATCTTCCCTTAGAGCTAAGAAGTCTATAATCTATGGAAATATTTAAAAAGAAATTGAAAACCCTTCTGTTCTCATAGGTAACTAAACTACTGACAGTTGGAAAAAGGACTCCCCTACGACCTACTTGTATTTATGTTGAGTGTGTCTTGTCACGCCCTAAAGCCCCAGGGTCCATGGATGCGCGTAATAAATGTTTTAAAGTAAAGTAAAAGTTCCACTATTACCACACCATTGAACGATTTCTACAGATGTTGTTGATTGAATAACCAAGAATGAAGCCATTCTGATTGTGTGCAACATAATGTGATCATGAGGACTTAGCCCATGAGATGACACCTTGGCAAAGATATTGTTTCCAATGGGCAGTATGAAGAGCAGTTTAAGCTGCATTTTTTTAATGTTCATTGTGCTCCAAAAGAAGGGTGATACTTGCTTTCTTCAATGAGGAAGGCAAAGCGTCACCTGCTGTGGTATACTTGAATAGCAATTTTGGGACAAGAAAATCAATATATTCCATGGAGGATGCATCAATAAAGCCATACAATCAATGCACCGTATGAAGTGAAATCTACATTGCCACAGATTTTAAATTCATCCTGAAATATTGGCTCATCTACAACCAGTGTATGCATTGGCTCATGTTTTAACCATCTGAAGAACTTCAATATGCTGTAACTCTTTATGCATACACACATTCTTGATATTATATACCTTGGCATTAGACTGGCTGAGCATATTATTTACTTGTGCTCACACCACCACTCTCTACTCACTTGAAGCAAACAATAAATGATTGTTATTTTCTCAACTTTCCATAATATCTAACCATGCCAGACATTTGGCAAGGTAATCACTCTCCCTGTACTGCTGAACTGCCGTTCATTTCTTCGATAAGTTAAACTCAATATTGTCATGAACATGTACTCAGAAGTAATATGCATTATGGAGGTGGTACTTGTATCTCACTCTCCAAACATCCATCCAGTCCTGTATGATCTCTTTCGCCTTGAAATTCAGATCTGTCTAAATTACTCTTTGAAAATCAAATCCTTTTGTTCTGCAACTGTAGACACAGCAAACCTCTTGTTCACCTAAACATATTGATTTACAAATTTATGAGTTGCTTCTCCATTCATACATACTGGTTCCAGGAAGGCCTCAGACTTGAAACATCAGTGTGGCATAGGCCTACTTTTTCCATTAAATCATGTTTTCATTGTGGGGAGGCAGATGAATACACCATATATGCCTTTTGCCCTCCCCCTGCCCAATACCGGACAGGTGAGAAACGTTACTCACTGAGGCAACCGTACCGGCCTTATCCCAGGCAGGTGCAACAGGACATAGAGGCAATATATGCTGAAAATGGCAAAATCGGTCAAACTAATTTTGTAGCAGTAACAAGCACATGCATTAGACACAAAGCACATATCTTATCCACATGAAGATCGCATACAATAGGTAATATATGCATTTATCCATGAAGAATATTAACATAGCATCCACAGACATGAGGAACTCTAACATAACCAATGTATAAGGTGAATACAACATGAACAATATGTAAATGTTGCTCGCTAACATAAAAACAAGAGTTTAGTAAAGCAGCCATCTTCGTAAAAATAAAATAAACATAGGGCTCAAAATTTTGAGAGAACTCAAAATGCTGAACCCACAGAAATAGAAATCGGTGCAGAGCTCAGGCGGTAGACAGCAATTAGTGCCAAGGTTAGAATAAATTAGGGAGGATAGGCACGGTGGAACGAAGACACATAATGCAGTTCCCAAGACGCAAGCAGGATACTCCGAAATTAATTAAAGTATTTTAAGAATACAATTAGTTATTGTTAGTGAGGTGCAACAAAGCAGTAAACCAATAGACTCTGTGAAGAGTAACGCAAGAGAGTCCCCAGTTGTAATAGAGAACTCAACACAAACATTGGTATTAGCTAAAATCTCAATAAATATAAGGTAAATCTATTCCAAACATGGTCTCATCACATGTGACACATAATTGGAGAACAGTGACTATTCATTAGAAGCCAACATAGATAATACACCTGCAGTACTCCTTACATCCAGGCGTACACACAATACTCCACACAATGGCAAGTAAAAAGCGATTGCCCAGTCTCACGGAATGAGAATGAGGGATGGTATATTTTAATTGGGGGAAGAATGTTCCATGGGCCTCTCTGTCCCTAATATATGTCTGACTCATATTGTGATGAATTGTCAAGTGTCCAAGGTTGGTAAGCAATGTGCCAACCTATCAACATCTTAGAGACATGCCGCCTATCAAGTAGTATGCAAACCAACACCTTGTCATGAATATGATGTAGTTTAACCTTTATCAATATAGGGGTGGCTCCAAGTGGAGCCATCAGATATCTGTAACCCAATGAAAATGCTTGACCCCTATGGAAGCCATATATAGCATAGCTCATTAATCTATCCCCAGTCCCTGTAGGTTTTTGTAAACTGAGATTATGTTATGACATCACTGATGACACAGTTGTGTATTTAAGCTGAAAAAAGAGGAATAAGGTGTTATGAGAAGGAGTTTCAGTATAGACAAGAACAGACAGGGTAACATTGCTGAAGTACGAAGTTGGAGAACAGAAAAGCCAGAGGACGGCAGTGACATAATGAAAGAGGTGATGGAGGGGAAATATAAGAGACATCCCTTGGAAAGACTCGATTTTGATGATAGAGTGGACGATGAGGACGAAGATAGTGAAGATAAAAGGCAGTCGGAATACACTATCCATTCAGATCAGATATAAGTGCAGTAATGACATGGAAAATGGGACCTGATAAAGACCAAGCTGCTTTTATACAGGGCTTTCAAGATAAAATGGAGACTGGAAACTAGAACATTGTGGGACAAAAATATAACCATATTTTATCACATTTTGATCCAGGGACTCCCCAAAAAGCTGCAGAAGCAAATAAAGAAGATTATGGGAATAGCGGAAAAGCCTGTCGTGAAATGCAATTGACTATTGTTCACCATTGTTGACTAAAACAAGAGAAGAACAGAAAGAAAGTTGAGGAAAGACAGATAGAGGAAGCAACGTTAGTACAAAAGAAACTATTGAAACTAACAATGGTAGGTGGTATGTTTAGAAAATAATAATATGCAGGAGGCAGAGCAAGAGCAACTAGGGCCTGATGGAAATTTTGCAGGAAGCGGGGACAATAACTATTATCCTGGGGACCAGGGTTTGCACTCTAATGCAGATAGTTTGGATTGCAAGCTCAGCAAAGAAGAGGGTTTAATGGAGAGCCACCATGACTTGGAGAACCACCATAATAATTTCTGACATGCAGGAAAATGGGGTATATCTCACAGGTGTGCAAAAGTAGGGTAGTCATTCAATGGAATTGGCAACAAGTAGCTACAAGAGGGGAGCCAGCATACCCCTCACCATATTGTGCAGTACCACCAACATATTATGCGCAAGATCACACGTAATATCAGGCACAACTGCCACAAATACAGCAGAGGCAGCAGGGGATGCCACCTCAAACACAGCAAGCACCTATGCAAACACAACAAGCACCAATGCAGGCACAGGCACCATCACAACAAAATGCAGTGACAACATGGAATGCAAACATATTGCCACAAGCACCTACACCTAGCATAGGGGGTGTGACGGTAGTGGGAGGGAATCATTTTACAGGTATGGGACTGAATATGTAGGCCCAAATTGATAGGCCACAGAAAGACCTGATGTGTCCCATCCTATCGATTATACCAAACCCATCGCAGGAGCCAGGGTCAGAGTAACCATACGTGACAAAACATGTTTCTTTTAGTGGATTCAAGAGCTATTCAATCCTGTGTTAGAAAGGGAATTTCCCAATGTCAGGTATGTCCATGGTTGCACAAGGGTTTTCTGGGGCAACAAGAAAGGTTCCTTTTACAGACAACTTACCATAATGATAGGAGAACACAACATGGCTATGCCGTTGTTATATTCCCACAAGACGCCAGTCACCATATTTGGGTGAGATTTGATGAGTAAGCTAAATATGTTCCTCCCCTTGGATCCACTATGTAAATGCACAAGAATGCATAGCAGATGTTTATGGGCAGAAAGCTCCAAGAGGACTGCCATTAAACCCACAAGTATTCCTTTATGGGGTACACATATTGTTACCATGGCTCACAAGAATACAGGATACATTATTGAGGTTACCCACAGAATATTTGTTTCAACCAGAATTACCCATGGACGTGGAAGAAGGGCCGATAATCACAATTGTGCTAGGAGCAGCAATAGTAGCATCCATCTCAAATATCGGTTACAACTTGAGAACAGGGAAATTACCGAGAGAATGTATCTAGTGAGGAAGATACCATCCTATCTTCAAGAGGAGTTGGCACACGTGCCGAGCCCACTGTGTACCAGCAGTCCATATAACATTGGTTTATAAAAAGGTGTAGGGCAGGCAAAATTAAACTAAAGAGAGCAGCCATTTTACCATGTGTAAAACGGTATCCCGTGTCAAAGGAAGCTGATGAGGCTATCTATGAAATCATCCCCACTTTTGTTCGACAGGGAAGATTAGTGCCTTCAGAATAAATGTGTAACAATGCTGTGTACCCTGTCACAAAGGCAACCTGGGGATCATGGTGATTTATACAGGATTCATGCCCGCATAATTATATTGTTGAGGGAGAATTCCCATCGGTGCCAAATCCAACAAGGATATTATGCAACATCTCATCTAAACCTAATTATTTTACAGTGATTGATTTAAAGAACGCCTTCTTTTCAATTCCCATGTATCCAGATTCTCAGTACTTGACCGCATTCACTTACCATGGGTTTCAATTAATACATACTCAATTACCTCATGGGTACTGTGAATCGCCCTTGGTCTTCAAGGTGGTCTTAGGAAATGAACAAGTAGACAGTGCGTTCATCCAACATGTGGACATTTTGGTTTGTAGCACCACAGAGGAAGTGTGCCAGAGAGTATCAATGAAATTGAGAAAGGGTGTAAAGTGGGCAAAGAGAAACTACAGTATTGTCAGGAGAGGTCCTATATATAGGCCAGCTGATATCAAAAGAAGGGAAGAAGTGACACCCGAAAGTGCAAAAGCAATCATGAATACATGCTGGCCAGAAAGAGTGAAGGAATTACATTAGTTCCTAGGGCTTTGCAATTGGAATGGGTCTTTCAGTACAGCACATATGTTTACCCACTTATAAAAGGAATAAAAAAAGAACAGGGGGACAACAGTGACATAGCCTGGACAGGTGAAATTATAGAAGCTTTGATGAGTTGAAGCTAGCAATATGTGCAGCTCCAGTATTAGGGATCTGTGTGTACAACAAAGACTTCTTTCTGTTTTCCAATTCAAATGGAGTAGTGATGATGGCTGTCCTCGCACATAAAATTACCATGGGACACAAACCAGTAGCATTTTACAGTGGAATCTTATATCCAGTAATGAGAGACCATTACCCGTGTGAGCAAGCACTGACTGCAGCAGCTTTTGTAATGAAAGAGTCTGCCGGTATAACTATGGGTTTTGCAGTTACATTATATGTTGAACATGCTATGTTTGCCATCCTTGAAAAGCTCAAAACTACCTTCACTACACAGAGAGCACCAGGTTATGAAGTAATCATATCTAATCCATCAATCAAAATTGTCACGTGGTCAGTGGTAAACCAATTCAGTTTCATAGCAGAACCAATGAAAGAGGGAGATTATGTGCATGATTGCACTTACTAGATCAAGTATTGTGATGATGTAACCCATGATAAGGAAAATGGCCTAGGAGGGGGATCATTCTCTTCATTGAGGGGTTATCATCAATAGATCAGAGCACAGGCGAGAGGTATAGTGGAACAGCAGTTGTGAAGGCACAAGAGAATGACAGCTTTGAAATAGCGATGAGTGCAAGATCGCCACCATATTTTTCAGCACAAGCGGCAGAGTTGGTAGAGTTGATCTTAGCACTTGAAGCGCATAGAGATGAGGCGGTAAAAGTTTATTCTGACTCAGGAATGTCATGTTGGAAAAGGAAGGGCTTCCTGCACAGTGACGGCACACCAGTATAGCATGCGCCATTACCAGACAGGCTCATAGAATCACTTCAACTTCTATCGGCTAACACCGTGGTGAGGTCCGCAGAGCACACCTGCAGGCTTGATTTCACATGGCATTGAGGCAGGTGACCCAGAAGCAAAAAGCATATTTTCCAGATGTATCTGACATTGAGACTGCACCTAACAAACATATATGTGCATGCAACATGGTGCTGAAGGGGCTTTAATACACCACCAATAACACAAATTATTGAGTTACACCATCAAAAGAAGAGGAGTTGTGGAAAAGAAGGGGGCCCTCATTGTCCATCACAGATGCAATGTGGAGGCAAGACAGCACCAGGAAACCAGTTATGCCCCTATGGCTGCTTACAGTAGCTGCTTGAAGGTTAGCTACTGCATACAAGTAGGCGTTGCTGTTAGCTGGCACGCCATATTGCATTAACTTGTGAATTGTGCTTAGTCAGTATAGACAATTGTTTTAACTTAAGTTAGAAAGCAGGAAGAACTTAGAACTTTGCTACGAAATTCAGATCTTTAACTGCATAGTCTGCTAACAAACTTAGCTCGCATCTAATTTCCTTGACTCGATTTGATTGCCATCCTAGACACGAATATACCATGCTTTTGCAAGAAAACTCGCTCTTAAGGGAACGGAACGAAACCGATTGTAATTTGATTTACCTTTTACTTTTTGCATCAGAAGTGTGTTAGTAACTAATCCACTGCGCACTACTTGTAAACTGTATTTACCTCGCGCCGCATTTCCCAGTTAAGCATTCTAGCTCGTTCAGGACTGACCGCTGCTGCATTGGGAGAACTACAGTGCCCATAACCCCTAAAAGTTGCATAAAAAGAAACATCAGACGCTTCAGCGCCGGCGCTTCTGCGACAAGGCTGGTCTACGCCGGTCCACGGCATTTTACGGCTTTCGGCCCAAAACCCTGCACAATTTCCTCCAGGTGAAGTTTTGACTCCAAAAAGCAGGAATGGGATACCCAGAATTATGCGATCTATTAGCAAAATCCATAATACTACAAAACCAAAAGCTAGTGCAAACACATGTTAACAGTAAGCTAGACTCCACGAGAACCCCCACTTCTGAAAGGGCCTGCAATAACATCACAGAGGCTCTGAACACAAAATCCCATAAAGAAAAACTGTCCTCAAATGAAACCACCACACATGCCATCAAAATAGCACTGCTTAATACTAGATCCCTTAATAAACATGCACAGGATGTTCATGACTACATTTTGGAAGATGACCTTGATGTCCTGTGTCTCACTGAGACCTGGCTTCAGGATCCAATGGGGCCACGGTCGACATCGCGGTGCCAACTAACTATACCATCTACACCAATAATAGAGCAACAGGAAAAGGCGGAGGTGTAGCCATAATCGTTAAACAAGACCTCAAATTCTTCTCTGCTCCTATTCAATGCACAGGATGCAAGATCCTGCATCTCAAATTGACCCACACTCCAAACGACTGTATCAATTTAATAGTCATTTATAGACCACCATCCCTTTTATCAGATTTCAATGAGGAGTTAACTCATTTACTGAATAATCTGAAAACATCCAACACAGGGACAATACTATTAGGAGATTTAAATCGATGGAGGGGCAACTTCAAAGACCCGGATGCTATAAGCCTAGAAGAAGACCTATCTAACTGCTCTTACACCATAATAAATACGGAGCCCACAGCCACTACGGGCAACCAGCTAGACTGGATAATTACAAATAATATGGACATGACAGTACTACGAACATATCCCTGCATATGGTCAGACCATCACAAAATAGAATCCAAGTTAGTGCTCAGATCAAAAGCAGCCAAACCAAACAATTCCCCAAAAATGGTCTTAGATAGAAACCTAAAAAAAATCACGACATCCATCCTCTCAGAAGGTATTACGCAAATCATGCGCGAGACTAAGGATGAGGATACCTGTGAAGATATTATATCCATATACAATAAAAACATGAATGATCTACTAAACCAACATGCCCCACTAAAAAACAAGCAAGTTTGACCCAATATAAACCACCAAAAATGGTTCAATTCAGAAGCTTTGAAACTCAAAAAGGATAAACGGAAACTAGAAAGGACATGGCTAGAAGACCCCACAGTAAGTAACAAAAAGAACTGGCAAATTGCTGACACTACATACAGGACTAAAATAACTGACCTAAAGAAAAACCATTATAACGAACAGATCGCTACTGCATCTACCTCGACTGGGAAACTTTTCCAGATACTCAAAAACATTGAAAAACCTATAGCACTATCCCCCCATTTCAGCCCACTGAAAAGGACTGCAAAGCAGTCCAAAATGCCTTTCACAATAAAATTATCAAGGCACGAGAGACAATCTCCAACTGTAATGCAACTAACATTCCCATCCCAGACATTACAGGAGAAAATAAGACAGACTCACAAAGTTCTAAATTCCATTTTAAACCAATATCATTGGAAGACATGAATAAAACCCTTTCAAGTATTAAAAGTACCTCATGCACTGAAAATGTGCTGCCACCAAAACTAATTCTTGACAACGCTGCAATCTTTGCGCCCTTTCTTACAAGAATGGCAAATGCTTCGTTTAGAGATGGCAATGTCCCTGCCATCATCAAAACTGTCACGGTTACACCACTGCCTAAAAAACCTGAACTCAATCAACAAGACCCCGCAAACCTAAGGCCCATTACCAACTGCAACTTCCTATTAAAAATACTGGACAGGATCGCCACCGAACAACTTCAGGATTTTGTGGATGTCAACAATCTACTACATCTTCAGCAATCAGGCTTTAGGATAGCTCACAGCATGGAATCCGCACTATTGGATCTGCAAACAGAAATGCTTAGCATCCTCGACCAAGGCAAAACTGGGTTGCTGATCTTATTGGACCTCTCGGCATCCTTTGATCTGCTGGATCATCAGAGGCTACGAGAGGCCCTAGATCAATCAGGAAACTGCTCTAAAGAGGCCATAGACTGGGTGTCATCTTTTTTACAGGACAGGCAGTCTAAGATTGTCTGGGGGAAACATTCCTCTAAACCAAAACCAGTTGACTGTGGAGTCCCTCAAGGCGCAAGCTTCTCCCCCTTACTGTTCAATTTATACATGCGTTGCCTATGCTCACTGCTAACCCAACTCAGTATATTTTTCACCAACTTCGCTGACAACACCCAACTGGTGTTTGAACTTAGTGGTAACTACGAACAGGACAGCGAAAAACTCTCGAGAATTTATAACATCATCGAAAGTTGGATGAAGGACAATTGGATGTTGTTAAATGCCACCAAAACAGAGCTCATGATATTTGGATCATCTCATGGCAGAAAAAAACAAAGTCCGCAATACACAGCATTTAAGATCAAAGAGACTCAAATCCCTATAGCAGATAAAGTGAAAACACTAGGCATTTATCTACAGGCATCCTTAGGAGCAGAAGCCCACACCGCTTACCTCAAGAGCAACTGTCAATATCATCAGAAACTATTGAAAAAAATCGGAACCTTGCTGAGCCTACAAAACAGCACAACAATAGCAAGAGCCACAATTCTCTCCCGATTGGATTATGGCAACTCTTTATTAATGGAAGCCAGCAGCAAATGTCTAAAACAGTGCCAAGTGATCCAAAACAACACTATTAGAACACTCACCGGTAAACCTAAAAGAGAACATGTCACAAAGGACAGAAAAGATCTACATTGGCTGGCGATTGAGGAATGCATCATATTTAAAGCCCTTACCCTAGTACATCGATGTTTGTATGGAAAAGCGCCAATCTACCTAAAAAAACAATTCACGTGGTATGAATCAAACCGCAACCTGAGATCAAACAAAACTGGTCTCAACCAAGTTATTCCAACAAAAAAAGGTATTTTACGACCAAAGCGGTCCTTAATGGAACAAACTCCCTCCCACACTGAGATTGGAAACCAACCACCTACTCTTCAGAAAACAATTAAAGACACTTCTCTTCAAATAGGAGCTTACCTTAGTTTCTTCAGTTAGTCCTACATCTTCTCTTTGTCCTGTTTTATGTGGCCCCCGCCGTGTCCTGTTTCCTATATTTTAGTCTGTCTTAATGTAATGTGCTCTGATGCCTGTGGGCTGCAGCGCAATATAAACATATAAATAAAATACAGTAGCACTAGTGCAGTTGTACTACCCAGCACACATAACAAAGGAATGTCATGCAGTACAGATTTTAGAGGAATAGTTTGTCCCTAACTTGAGTGAGCCCATCCCAAAGTGTGTTATTAATTGTTTGATCTGCCAGACATTCCCAGCTGGACACACCCTGAGATTGGCGAGAAGATCAATACTCTGTGCCACAGGACCATTTCAGGATTTGCATATTGACTATTTGGAGATGTTCCAAATGTGTAATGACTACAGGTTTATGCTACTAGTCCTTTTTCCTGATGGATTGAAGCTGGTCTATGCACACATCTAGATTGTACATGTGCAGTGAAGTTCCTCGTACATGGGGTATTTCCAAACTGGGGAATGTGTGATGTGTTATTTTCCGATAATGGATTGCATTTTGTAAATGAAATATTTGAACTCATTACTATCCTCTTGAGGATAATGAACACATTCTTTTCCGCCTATCACCCAAGAACAAATGGCATTTGTGAACAACTCAACAGCCTCTTAAAGGAACAAATTGCCAAACTAAAGAAACTTTGGAAAATAATTGGTTCCATTGCCGTTCTTTAGCTCAATTTGCCTTACATAATCAACCGGGCTCTGACCATCACCTGACACCACTTGAGTTGGTGACGGTATGTAGAATGCATACTTCCATTGCTCCTTCCACACTGGCTCACACTGATGCTGAAAGTGCTGCTGTTGTGTTAGGGAAGGAAGTGCAAAATGATTTGACAGCTATGATGGAATCTCTTAAATGTATGTCTCAACAGTTGCAGACATGGCAGGGGGGTTAGAAAAACACAGATGAATGGCAAGAAGAAATTGACCTGGACAAGTTGTTAAAGTCTCTTTTATTGTATTCTGGTGACAAAGTTGTGGGCCAAAATGTTATAAGTAAGTGGCACAAGCTAAAATTCCAACGATTTTATGTTGTGGAAGTTGTTACTCCATTGGCAATCTCGATTGAGGGAAGGCACGCATGGCTCCACTTCAGTGACTTCACAGAAATGCCCCCGTCCGCAAATACTGAGCCCGAAGGTGAATAAGAAGTTTGGCGACCCCAAACAAGATCAATGGTAAGAGCCAATCGGCAGCAAGAAGAATAAATAACTGTGAGGCACAGATACAAGGACTTATCATTTTGGACTACATGTTTATTACAAATGACAACGGGGTTGGAAAATGCCTCTCAATCCCTACTCCAAGAGGTATTTCCCTACCGAACATAAAATTAAGGGTCTGTCCAATGTCAAGATGTCTAAAGCAAACCATCTTCTGTCAGAAGCACTATTCTGGCCCTCACAATCTAACAACATTAACTCTAAGGTGGAAAGTGTAATGCCTTTGGCATTGAGTTGTGTATAAATGTTCACAAAGGAAATGCAGAACACCAACACTAAAAGTTTCAGAACTATGGGCTTGTTTGTTTCAAAGTGTGGTTCCCTTCCCCTTGATTTCTCTTCTCTCCATTTTAGTTTCAAGAATATCAGTTATTTAGGTTTCTCTTGATCAACAACACAATTGGTATAGAAAACAACTTGGCTGTTAGTCTGTATTTGTGTGGGATACCTGGAGTATTCTCCTGCCAGGTTTTCTCTCTTCTTCAGTATAATTGAACTCAGCCTTTTTGCCAGTCCTGCTGTATCCTTACTAGGACTTCCTTACCTGATGTATTTTACACACTGCTCAACTTTGTTTGCTTCCTTACAGGAATTTCTTACATGAATATTTTTGCTGCTTGCATCGGCCTGTTATATGCTCCTGCCAGGGCGTTCCTCTATGAACACACTTGCAACTTGCATCTGCCTGGTATTATCTCCTGCCAGGGCGTTTCTCATAGTTGTGTCCTTGTGACAGGAATCTGTGTGGAATACTCACCTGCCAGGGATTTTCTCATGTAACTTGAATCTGTCTGGTATACTCTCTTGGCAGGGCTTTCCACTTATAACATGAATCTGCATGGTATATTCTTCTGCTAAGCCCCTTCTCACATATGCACTGCGCAAACTTACAAACTTGATAATTTCTTATGTTTATTTTGTTCTGTCTTGACTATGCCTGGTATACTATCCTGCCAGGGCTTTCCTTATAGGTATGCGATATACATTCACAAACTTGACAGTCTGTTACATTTCATTTGTGCTGTCTTTTAAGTAATATTCAGTAGCTTGTTCTTTCTCATACACTTAATTGAATATTATATGCTTTTAGTAGGATTTCCAATACACCTTGGTGTCCCCGCTTCCCTTGGGTGAACTCACCAGCTCTTGATGGCATGTATAGGCTACTCCATGGCAAGCATGCAATTCTTCGGCATTCAGTTCCTTCTCACTGCCTCTGCATTGAAGCTTCTGTACCTTTCGCAGCTCCCGCTCTTCTGTTCAGCATCTCTTCTGGCTCTGGTAGTGAGGAAGCTGGCTTTGGGCACATGCAAATGCTCTGAAACTTCGCATCTGCTTCTGGCATCCTCACAACATGTCGTTCCTTGCAGTCCAATCATCTCATTTCCTGCACTGAGCCAGATGGCTACACAGACCTCGCACAAGCCCCAAAGGCCCTCGGTCAACACTGAGAGGGCTAGAGTTCTCCTGTCAGCCAGCCATGTCAGCTGGTCTCCTGGTTTAAATCTCCCGGCAAATTGCCTTTCCCTGGCCTCCATTGATCTTCATTACTCAGCACATCTTGCTCTTCCCAGTACTTTGCATTTAGGAAAAAGGAAGTCACTTCTCGTTGACTTGTATGGAAAGTCTGGAAAAGTATTTTCAGTCATTTTGAAAGGCATGCCAGTTATTGAGGACTTCTAGTTTTGAAAGGCAAGTCAGGTTTTGGTGACTTGTGCACAGAGTAGGAGTATCAGGATTGAAGGTGCATCTGATGGCGTGACCGTCTGGCAATAGGGATTGGACCCTTCATATATCAGATGCAGTATTTGGACATATTAAGCGACTAGCAATTTGGCTACATCATTAGTTCCGTGACTTAGCACATAGGCAGACGCTTCTACCTTTTCATCATTTCACCTCTTTTTTCGAACCTGCAAAAGCAGAATTTGACTACATGGCTTGATAACAACCTTTGAGGGTCGAAACACATGTCAGCTGATTTTCAAGATTCCTTCAATTTCTGCACTAATGATAAAGACCCTGTTAAACTCTAAGACTCCAATATATTGATTTTGTTATCAAGACTCTGACCTAACTCGCAAGATCCGATGCTTCAGTAACTTTTCTCTTGTCCTCAGTTGCAACAATTTACAAACAGTAGTAATTACTCAGGACCATCATGTCAGATGCACCTTCAATCCTGATACTCCTCTTCACTTTCCTGGTACCTTCTAGGGGGCCCAGTGGAAGTGTGTGGACGCTGCAGATCCAGCACTTATTTTCGTGGTTATTTATAGCGCACAGTCCTCTCACAACTCCTAGTTACTTTTTTCATTTTGTACAGATTATGTGAAGTGTTTTCAGTAACCTTATTAGGTTGGTAAGGGGAGGTATCACCATATGCCATTAAGGCATGGGAAATGTATGTGGTATCCTTAAAAGAAACAGGGGGGATGCTATATCACATTTGATGATATCATGTCAGCCCCTTAGGGTTTGCCATCCCCCTTGTGATACTCCCTCATATTGCCATCCCCAGGGTCAGGATCAGGTAGTGGCTGCCATTCCCTGGTCACATGGGGAGAGGTCAGCACCGGCAAATAAGTGATGATACCATCCAATTCATCATAAAATGCATCACGGTTTTACATTAAAGTATATCCTTTAATGCCATTCATCCAAAATGAATGTGTGGCCCATTGAAAGTAAATCAAAACATCATGTCGAAACATTTTAAATTTTGTGGCTTTTGTTATTATTTTATGTATTTCAGTAAAAAAACTAGTAATTTATAGTGCAGCTAAACCAGCCAACATGAGTATAACTACTGTGACAATCACAACTGAAATGACACCAGAACGAGTCCCTATGGTGAAGACACAGAATAAAAGATTGACAAGTTTTCAGATGACTCAAGGCATTTGACCACATATATTGATGATTCTGCCCATGTCATCAATAACATGTGGTATAAACAAAAGGCTACAGTGGAGAGAGAGAGAGGCGTCTGATGAGAGTTGTTTTGCATGTTCCCTCATTTCCCATGCCATGAGTGCCTCCAAAATATTTGTACCCACAGAATTGTCTGCACATCATGCACACTGTCTGACACATTTAGCACTCTGCACTACAAGAGGGCAATTTCAGGGAAGGTGGACCACCTTGCGATGGATGACATAAATAACTTTCCCTTTTGATGATAGCTACATAAAACAAAAGTCCATGATGGATGACAGTAGATATAAAAATAAGGTGATGCAATATACACTGGAAGACCCAAATAGAGGAGAGGTTAAAACAACGTACCGTAACTTGTTATAATGCATTAATGCATCATGAAAGGAAATGCATGGTTGCTGAGACAATACACAGCTACTAATATATGGTGAGGAATTTACCTTAGAAGTCAGGGTCAAGGGATGATGGGTTGTAAGGGTTACCCATTTACATTAGTATTACCCCCGGGTTGTAGGCTAATACTACTGCCAAATTGTTTCAAATAACCCAATGGGAACAGTTGTACACCATAAATATGACTGTAAAACTATTTAACCATATAAGGGAAGAGCTGAGAGCAATAAGACTAATGGCCCTCTAGATAAGATATGTCTTCAATCTGATAATGGCTATAAAGGGGGGCATGTGCACAGAAATTGGGCCTTCTTGCTGCACATGTACACCTACCACGATGAGGAATATGGGACCCTCACAGAGGAAAGAGCCACCTTGACAAAACTGCACACAAAAATGGTGCAAGAGGTTGAAGACGTTGCAGATGATAGCTTATTAAACTGTCTGTTAAACTACCTAGTCTCATGGATACCCACCTGGTTGACTAATGCATTAACAATACTAGTAATCGTACTGGTACTGATCATATTAGCTTTTCTGTTTTCTAAGAATAGACATAAGGCAATGCAAAAATACTGCTAAATAGGCAGTAGGAATCAAAATAATAATAAGCTTCGATACTCACGTGCATGAATATACACAAACATATGACTTCCTGTTACGCTCACCTGTTCTCCACAGGGGCGCTGAACGGAGCTGGATGATCTGGTGGTGAGTGGTGTCTTGTACTCCCCTCCGATACGAAAGCAGGCTTCCCTATAAAGGTAAATCACAGGTTACCCAACCATGTGGATGAGGGCGACTCCTGCCTCCTGTGGCGTCCTCTTGCACCCCCTGCTATATCTCACCTTTGAGTTACAAATAGCAGGCTCTCCGTCCTGCCACTGTTTGCAGGGGTGTGTCGTAGTTCTAGGGTCTAGTTACTTCACTGATCCTATTGAAAATTCCAGACAACTGTGACTCTATGGTAAGTCATATTCCAAAGATATCGATAGCTAAGAGTTCAAGTTGCAAAAGTTCACTCTGTACCTTTCTTTACAGATTCCCTCTTTGTGCATACGATGGAGCGAGGTTCTTGGTAGCTGGCTTCCCAAGGTAAGATTAGCGCCAGTGCTATGCAAAAGTCTTTCCACCCGATACTGTTTTTCTGCACAACTAACCTGCTGCTTTTATATTCTGCAGGTGCAGAATCTCCTGAACAAAGGCTGCGTGATGAAGAATTGTGAGCCCGGGAGGATTGCTGCCTTCAGGTGAGAGCTGCCTCGTGCAGGATTATAAGTCAGAATGAGGCCTTCCCACTGCTCTGCTAACCTGATGTGTTCTTTCTGTTTTACAGATGCGGCAGTCCCGGAGCCGCAATCGGAAGATGAAGCGGAAATCGAGTGATGACGTTCCGATGTTTCGCTGGTAAGTATTAGTGCAGCGCTGAACTGCGATGAAGAGCGTGTGGTCTGCAAGGCTAATCTGATGTTCTTACCTTTTCAGTTCTGAAGAAGCATGGACTCCCGAGCGGCCGCGATGAAGAGACTGGTAAGTATCTTGTTCTGCTCTTCTTTCTCACTCTTCTTTGCAGGTAACTCAAGACAACTGGATGGGCGTGGCTGATGGCTGGCCTGGAGCTGCAGACACGGTGAGCGTTACGCTTCAGGAGTGCAGAATAACGCGAAGCGTGTTCTGTATGAAGGGTGTGGCTTATATAGCCTTCTGAAAGCAGTTCTCAGATAAAGTAGTTCCAGCAACCACACCCCAGCAAATAGTCCCACGGCAAATAATCCCTTCACCCTGCCTCATATTGGTTTGCACGTGCCTCTCTAGGTTTGCAACGTGCCATGTTGGTGATGGCAGTATGAGCCTGGCGCCAACGGTGCCAGGACCGAGTCCAGGAAGCCCCTGCAAGATTCCTTGGGGCCTTCAAGGCCCCCATGGGACCCAACGCCTTGGGCAGGGTAGTCTGTACCTGACGTTTGGGGGTATGGACCGTGACACTTCCCACCAGACAATGGAGAGCATTATTGCACCTCCTGGGTCAACATTTATATATCTTCAGGACCCTCACAATTACAGCGAGCACTTGCTATATTGAGATTCCAAAAGGGAGTATTGCTACATGACTTGGAGTCCAGATGAGCATGTTTGATGTGGAGGTAGCTTGAAAGGGGTGACTAAAATATGGCTACCCAAGGAACCCTATATAGGGGAGAGCAGAAGGAATCCCTGGTTCCTGCACTGGCTGATTTCTGTAATCACTCCTTCGCCACTGGAGTCTTCCCATCCCCCCTGAAGCACTCCCTTGTGCACCCTCTTCTTAAGAAACCCACTGCCGACCCCTCTTGCCCACCAACTATCACCCAATCTCCATCAATCCCTTCCTGGGCAAGCTCCTGGAGAAACTGGCCATCACCCAGCTTAATCTCCACACTGAATCTGTTGGTTGTCTCCATGACCATCAGTCTGGCTTCAGAGCTGCCAGAAGCACGGAAACTGCTCTCCTGAACATCTGTGAAGACCTGCTCTCCAATCTTGATTCTAACAACCCTTGTGTCCTCATTCTTCTTGATCTCTCTTCTGCCTTTGATACTGTCAACCATGCCATCCTGCTCATCCATCTCGTGATAACCTGGGAATCACCAGTCAGGCTCTGGCATGGCTGACTTCTTTCCTCTGCGACCGACCCTCCCAGGTCCAACTTGGGTCCTTCCTCTCTGCTATTTTTGTCTCTACCTGTGGTGTTCCCCAGGGGTCTAACCTCTCTCCCTGGCTGTTCAACCAATACCTGGTACTCCTGGCCCACCGCATCACCGCTCTCTGCCCCAACTTTCAGTGTTATGTGGATGACACCCAGCTCATGTTCAGGTAACCCTCGGCCTCCTCCTCTACTTCCCTCATCTCTGACTGTCTGTCTACTATCCAAGAGTGGTGTGCCGCCAATGACCTCTGCTTTAATGCCAGTGAGACTGAGAATCTCCTCATTGGCACACCCACTGCCTCCTTTCCTGTAGTGCTCTGGCCGGCCTCTCTTTGCCCTCTTCTTGCTACCACCTGTGTGGCTAAAAGCCTCGGGGTCATCTTCGACTCTACACTCTCCTTCTCTCCTCACATCTCTGATGTCTCCAAGAAGTCACACTACCAACTGCACCTCCTCAGAGGTATTCTTCCTTTCCTACCCTTCCCCCAAAAGCTCACTGTCTCCAGAACTCTGGTTATCTCTAGGCTGGACTACTACAACAGCTTCTTTCTAAATCTTCCTGCTTCTACTCTCCGCCCTCTGCAACTTATCCAGAACAGGACTGCGAGACTTGTCCTTGGCCTCAAGCCCAGGGATCGTATCTCTCCAGGACTGAAATCTCTACACTGGGTTCCTGTGGCTGCGAGGATTAAGTTCAAACCCTCTGCATCGTCCACAAGGCCTTCTGGGGCCTAGGGCCTCAATACCGTCAACTCTCTCTTCCTAAATACCTTCCTTCTCGAGCTCTTCGCTCATCTGCTTCAAACTTCCTCATGGTCAGTCGCTTCTCAAAGCAACAATTTGGTGGTAGATCTGCCTCCCTGAAACTTGAGGAGTATTATCTTTGGTTCCAGAACACCTCAAAACCTTTCTCTTTGCTTCTGCTTTTTCTCCTCCTCTCGCTTGCTGACTTCCTGGCTGACACTGACTTTGAACTGTTTGCCTGGCCGCCCTCTGATCTCGGGCCCAGGTCCCCTAACCTGCCAGTCGCACTCCTGCACTGCCCTCCTGGCAACCCTGCACTTGGGGAATGTTTCTGTATTCCAACAGTCCCACTACCAGCACTTGACACCTGTTGTCTGCATTTACCCTTGCGCTTGCCACCTGCTGGCCGTACTTTACCTATTGTTATTATTTTCTTATCCCATGTACTGCACTGTCCTCTCCCCCTTCCCACCCTGCACATGTCCCCCCTCCCCTTCACATGCACTTTTGCGATCTGAATGACACCTGGCCTAGTAGGATCGTTGTCTGTCTTCCCTCTGTTTCCCTCCCTTGCCTCGTCGCGCCTTGAAACACCTGTGTATAGGCGCAATATAAATGCCATATCATATCATATCATATCCTCAGTCCCCATAGATTTTTGTAAACTGAGATTATGTTATGACATCACTGATGACACAGTTGTGATAGTTAAGCTGTTGTTTTTAGTTGATACTCTAAGAGTCACAAGATGTGTATGCTTGTATGCTGCCCTGCTTTATTTGGATGAAAATAAGGATGCACTTTGCCGCACACTTTGTCTACTTCATTTGAGTCGGGTTTGCATTGCCTCCAGCTTTTCTGGGTCTGTTTGGGACATTCTGGGGCCATCTTGACATCATTGACACCTTCCAAGATCAGATTCTGTATGTACCAAGGCAATATCGGCTCTCCGTTCTCACCAAGAAGAGAGCCCTTATCCAAGCCCGCATCTCTGCGGCATCTAACAATTTGGCCGAACTCTTTAAAATCTGCAAGGAGCTGGCCAACCCTGCTGCAGTCTCTACCTCTCCTGTCCCCTCCCAGGCCCTCTGCACGGCACTGGCCTCTCACTTCATTTAAAAAACTCAGGACATCCTGTCCTCACTCTCCTCCTATCACCTCCCCCCCTCTATTCTCTGCCCCTCCTCTGGCCCTTCTGCAGCCACCCCTCCTCTCTCCTTCTCTGCCTTTCCCCTTTTTTCTGCTGACGAGGTTTCAAGACAAGTCCGATCTATGAAAGTCTTGTCAAAACAGGTCCACCCCTGTTCCTCCAAGACTATCAAGGACCACATAGACTCCCTGGCTTCTGCCCTTGCTGACTTCTGCAATCACTCCTTTGCCTCTGGAGTCTTCCCATCCCCTCTCAAGCACTCCCTTGTGCACCCCTTTCTTAAGAAACCCTCTTCCGACCCTTCCTGCCCAGCTAACTATCGCCCAATCTCTATCACCCCCTTCCTGGGCAAGCTACTGGAGAAACTGGCCATCTCCCAGCTCAATCTCCATGCTGAATCTGTTGGTAGTCTTCATGACCATCAGTCCGGCTTCAGAGCTGCCAGAAGCACGGAAACTGCTCTCCTGAACATCCGTGAGGGCCTGCTCTCGAACCTTGACTCTAACATTCCATGTGTTCTCATTTTGCTTGATCTCTCTTCTGCCTTTGATACTGTCAACCATACCATCCTGCTCAACCGTCTCCGTGATAACCTGGGTATCACTGGTCAGGCTTTGGCGTGGCTGACCTCTTTCCTCTCCAATCGACCCTCCCAGGTCCAACTGGGGTCTTTCCTCTCTGACATCTTTTTCTCTATCTGTGGTGTCCCCCAGGGATCTAACCTCTCTCCCTGGCTGTTCAACCAGTATCTGGCACTTCTCGCCCACCGCATCGCTGCTCTCTGCCCCAACTTTCAGTGCTATGAGGATGATACCCAGCTCATTTTCAGGCTACCCTCGACCTCCTCTTCTCCTTCCTTCATCTATGACTGATATTCTGCTATCCAGGAATGGTGTGCCGCCATCGACCTCTGCCTTAATGCCAGTAAGACTGAGATTCTACTCATCGGCACACCCATTCCCTCCTTCCCTGCAGCTCTCTGGCCGGCCTCTCTTGGCCCTCTTCCTGCTCCTACATGCAAGGCAAAAAACCTTGGGGTCATCTTCGACCCCACACTCTCCTTCTCTCCTCACATATCCAACGTCTCTAAGAAGTCACACTACCAGCTACACCTCCTCAGAGGTATCCTGCCTTTCCTCTCCTTCCCCCAGAAGCTCACTGTCTCTAGAGCCCTGGTTCTCTCGAAGCTGGACTACTGTAACAGCCTCTATCTTATTCTGCCCGCCTCTACTCTCCGCCCTTTGCAACTCATCCAGAACAGGACTGCGAGACTTGTCCTTGGCCTCAAGCCCAGAGACCGTATCTCTCCAGGACTGAAATCACTGCACTGGCTCCCAGTGACTGCGAGGATCAAGTTCAAAACCCTCTGCATTGTCCACAAGGCCGTCTAGGGCCTTGTGCCAAAATACCTTCAACTCTCTCTTCCTAAATATCTTCCTTCTCGAGCTCTTCGCTCATCCGCCTCCAACTCCCTCAGGGTCAGCCGCTTCTCCAAACAACGAGTTGGGGGCAGATCTCTCTTCGCTGCAGGGGCCTCCCTCTGGAACAGCCTTCCTGCCTCCCTGAAACTTGAGGAGAACCATCTCCGGTTCCGGAAGCACCTCAAAACCTTCCTCTTTG
Organism: Ambystoma mexicanum; assembly: GCF_040938575.1. Taxonomy (NCBI): domain Eukaryota; kingdom Metazoa; phylum Chordata; class Amphibia; order Caudata; family Ambystomatidae; genus Ambystoma; species Ambystoma mexicanum. Next base: position 1,035,105,873 of record NC_090934.1, read on the forward strand.
CCTCCGCTTTCTCTCCCCCTCTCCCCTGCTAATACTACTGAAACTGCACTGAATCTGCAACTCGGCCACTCACCGTTCTCGGTCCTTGGTCCAGCCACTCTCCCCTGCACTGCCTCCATGGCAACCCCTGAACTACAGGACTTTGGGCCTCATTACACGGATGGCGGTAAGGGTTAACGGTCACCGTTAATGGCAACGGTGACCGTTAACCCTTACCGCCGTACTACGAGGTCCCTTTGCGGGTTGGTGATTTAACGCCTGCTTTTTGCAGGCGTTAAAAACCAACCCGCTAAGGGACCTCGGAGCTAATTACGGCACCGCAAAATTGCGGTGCCGTAATTAGCGCCTTCCCCATTCCCATAGAGCCCTATGGGGCTGAAATGGGAATGGGGAAGGGCAATGGCGGAAGGGGGATTTACCGCCCCTCCAACCTTGGAATGGGGCGGTAAATCCCCTTTCCGCCAAGGCGGTGCCGGTATTGTACCGGCATGAGCCATGGCGCTAATAGCGCCATGGCTCACCGCCTTCCGTGTAATGAGGCCCTTTGTCTGTATCCCTACAGCCCCCCTTCCCAGCACTTGTCTGCACTTACTTCGCACTTGCCACCAGCTGGCCCTTGTTATTTATCCTGTTTGCTGTATGCTATTAACTCTGTACTGCACTTTCCCCTCTCCCTTTCCCCCTTGCACTTTTCCCTTTCCATCTACCCTTTGCACTTGCGCGATCTGAATGACACCTGGCCTAGTAGGATCGTTGTCTGTCTCCCCTTGTCCCCCCCCTGCCTCGTCGCGCCTTGAAACACCTGTGCATAGGCGCGTTACAAATGCCATATCATATCATATCATACCATCACCTCAAACATTGCCAGTCTCCCCATCACCTTCTTGGAATCCAAGATTATATCTACTTGTGAACCCTGGAGTAATATGGACAGTTGTTTTCGCGTGTGTCACAATACCTACACATGATTAAAAAAAAAAACTGTGGAAATCAATGTGTTCCCTCATAATTCTAGCACACTTGGTGACTTGTTTGGGCATACATTTGGAACTACTGATTCAAGGAACCCAGGTGATGTAAAGTATGACTTAGCCTAAAACTCTCAAAGTCCATGAAGTATTTGCAAGATTATCTCATCATTCATATATGCATGCCACCTTAGACATCATATTACAGTATATCCACATGATGTACAGTAAACTAAAATGTGCCTCTTTTAGACCATGAAAGGCATGAAATGAAATGTAAGTGTATAAGAGTTTGTAGTGTGAAAGGGGGGGGAGATATATTTTAAACATCACAACACATTTCAGCATCACCATCTTTAAATGCAATATTGTGTTTACAATTTAAACTCTTGAAATTAGACCACAGTTTGAGAGTTTTGGTTTATGTATTTGTACTTGGCATAAGACGCTATATATAAAGAAAACATACAAATATAAATACTTGTCCCTGTCATGAGGATCCGTTAGGAGAAATGATATCATTTAAAACAGAAACCAAGTGAAGGTGAGCTTTCACAGCAGGTGGTTCACCTGGGTGGTGTTCCTTTACTGGTTACAATAGTTGTATGGATAAAGTAAGCCAGGATGTTATAGTGCTATAGAACAAACATAAGGTAAGCATTTAGGGCCTAGTAAGCACCATTTACACAGATACATTTCTGTGGGATTTCAGCAAACATTGTAGTATGCGGGGTCTGTTCAGGGTGGCTATTGAGGGGGTTGGAGATGTCCTTTTACTTGTTAGCAACTGGAGATTAAACGTTTCCAGTGATGAAATCGTTTGATGGCTGGCGGAGAGGATTGCATTGTATTGTTTTTTTTATATAGTGCCTATACACAGGCAAGTGTTTCAAAGCGCTCATGGAGGGTGGGAACAAGGGGAAAACACAAACAGTCACTCAGAGCCCTTGAAATTCTGAGGCAATAATAGTCTGCAGGCAGAGTAAGTGAGTAAAACATCCATTTAACAGTTTGGGACATAGCAAATATGCCTGGCGACGATTCTGCAGTTTTAACAGTGCAATTAAGGGTGAAGACAAAGGAGAACAGACATAAAATCTTCAGGCGTGGGGCGTACGAATTGAGCAACTGCACAGAGGGTCACAGGGGGGGAATCAAGTGCACCCGGTCAGTTGATACTGAAGTAAGTGCAGAGAGCCACTCTCTAGGGTACATTTCTCAAGTGCATTGAGTGTGGGTGTGGTGTAGGGCCCTGAGACAAGTTCAAAAGAGGACTGGGGGGGCGCCGGAGACCACTGAGACTCTGAGGTACACCCTCCAGAAGAGGGGGCAAACATGAGAAATATCAGAAACTTGAGTCTGAAGGAGGGGGAGAGACGGATAGATATTAAGAGAAGCAGAGCATAGTGTTCCAGAGGGAGAGAATAAAGAAGTGCATTAATCAAGTTAATGAAGTAATTGACGTTTAAAGACAAAGATTAGACATTTAAAAAATGAGTGTGGTTCTAAATTAATATACATTCAACATGATTTTATTATAATGAGTTGTGGGAGGACTTGGGCAGTTTGAAGATCAGACAAGTAGCAATGCTGAGAACTTTGTGTAGGGGAAAAATACGAATTAGATACGAAGACCAAAGAGTAGGTACAAGCAGTAGTCCAGTTTGCTGAGCACAAGGGCAAATATAGTTTTTGAGGAGCAGATGGACCATCCTTATAATGAGGATATTAAGTTTTGCCGTTGTCACAGAGTTTAAAGTCACTGTGGAAGAGGACCTTAAGCATGCAAGCACTGTACTGGAATGTAACCTGGCATGGTCGCATGTTAAAGCTATGTAGTGAAATATCATTGTTTGCCTCTACTGAAATGTGCCTGTAGGTACCCAGCATGTTTTCCACTTCTGTAATTGCATGGGCGTCTACAAAGCAATGATCTGGTGGGTTTCTCCGAGAAATGGCGGCTGGTTAAGGTTATATCACAACCTCCAGACTTCAGCCTTCAGTGTTGTGTTTGGAATCTACAGCCAATTGAGCAATGCATCTATGAGTGAAGCTTTGCTGTGTCATTCTATCCACACTCAATGTCATCAAATGAAATTAGTCATTCCACATTTTCATGTAGTTAATCAGTAAATTGCCATGAACCTCCTTCCTTTATGACATAAAGGGCCTGATTTACAAACATGTTTTAACATATGAAAGTCCCATTGAAAATATGTTTGTTATTCAGGCCCATAATCTCTTTTCCACAATATGTTTGAAACAGTATTTTGTTCCTTTATTAAGTGGTGTGTGATTTCAGGAAGTAACTGTTTCAATTTCTCAACCAGGAGTACGAGATTAGGTTTGGGGGACTGTGGATAGAGTGTCCAGTTTCTATGGTTGGAGGGGATGGACGGAAATTGCAGGCAGAGTCTGAGCCCAAGAAGTAGGGTTATGAAGGTGTGGGGTGGGGAAAGGAGCATGGGGGACTGTAGGGTCGATGGAGGGAGACAGATGGAGGAAGAACAGCGCTTGGAGGGATGTCTAAGAAAGCACTACAATTATGGGTAGTACCATGATGTAAAGTTTGTCATCGAGCCCTCCGATTAGCTAAGGGTTAGAGTGAAGTCAACTCCTAACTGCTAACAAAGATTATTCACTGTTCTTTGAGCATTAAGTGGAAGGCAATCATGATGTATATTTGCTGATATGAAAACTATCCATCAGTTTTGCTGCATGTGCTGCAAAGTGCTTTATTTTAAGCATGTTCCTTTCTTTTCCAGGATTTCTTTTTTACATTCAGCCTTTTATGGTAACAGCTGAGAGAATTGATGTGCCTACTGCAACAATCTGTGTGCAAACCGAAAATCGTAGGTTTGAGGTTTCACCAAGCCAGGCCTTACAATCTGAATGAAATTAGTTGTTTGAATTAGATAATTGATTAATAGTAAACATGGGCTTTGGTGGAACAAAATACATCTGTGTAAAAAAAACATAATGCTCACACACATTAATCACTTTTTGCAGTCTCTTTCGGCTTCTTCGTAAACTAAACATTTCACAGATGATATGATATAAGTCATTTATAACGTGCCTGTACACAAGTGTTTCTAGGCGCGTCAATCGGACAATTATTAGATGTGTACCTGTCGGGTCAGTATTGTAAAGAAACAACTGACCCTACCCGTTTCTCTCTGTTACGATTTAGTGTTCTCTTAGTTTATCAGAGCTGTATAATTTGAAGGGCTTTCCATCTGGTGCTATGTATGTCGACCTCATTGGTAGACAACATTTTACAAAGTGAGAAGAAAAAAATCATGAACTACATCTATAGTTGAAACAATATATATATATATATTTGTTGAGAATAAAAGTACAAATGCTCAAGTGTAGTTGTTAGATCATTGCCAATTGAGAATGTAGGGAATGCAGTGTTTATAATGAATTGAAAAATAACTACAGTGTTGTCAATATTTTCATTAGTTTATTTAAATGCACCATCCAACACTTTCCTCAAATATTCTAGGACTGGAGTTAGTATATAAAATTACACCAGGCCTAAAATATTTTAGGGAAATGTAGATGACAAATGTATTAACCACTTGCTTGAGCCTGGTAAAATTGCTCAAATGAGACAGTGTGGTGCCAGGCAATTAGAACAGAAGACTTGTATGCGAAGGGCACCATTTCATCTTTGCTTGCCCAGCAGTAGGCCGGAACACATTAATTTGCTCTGTTCATTGTGTTCAGTCTGAGGTTCGTCAAACAGAAGTCTTGACAAGTAAGGCAGATCTTTAATTGAGAGAACGGTAGACTGGTGCATTTGCTTCAGCTATGAGGGCACTAAATGAAATACGCCGCTACTGCTCTAATCAAGCATACGTAATGTTAAGTATAATTTCATGTACGCCGCTTTTTTGCCACAGAGTGTGTTATCTTCAGTACAACATGAATATAATATGAACATGACCAACCTGACATTATTCATCATTTAATTCTATAATTCTAGCCACTATTTGTACTTAAACTCAGTATAGGAAGCCTATTTGATGCTACAAGTAATACAATACCACAATTTAAACTTCTGAAAATATCAACACCATCTTCAGATAAATACAAGTGTACTTAAACAACTTAAACAGGCAATCCTGAAATTCAAACTAAAAACAAATAGAGAAGTTGTACGCAAGGTGTTCTTCATTTGAAACCTACAGCTGTACAATGTGGGTGGACATGTGTCACACGGACAAGTTGAAATTGAATAATATTGCGTCACCACTGTAACTGTGGCACATTTCTCTTCTAGTGTATTTATTTATTTTCCTATATCAATGTTGAGATGAAATTAGGACCCAGACAAGCGCCACTATCCAATCAAGAGGCTCACAATGGCCTCAATACGAGTCCGGTGGTAACCCTGCAGTGCTACCGGCAGGTTGCTGGGGGACTCATAAAATGTTACCGCTGACTGACTTCCTGGTGCCACCGGGAGATCACAAGTCTGGTGCCCAGGAAGTCAGGCGCCAGTAAAATGTAAGTGCCCATTTCCATAGAGTGCGGAGTGGGGACTCGGATGCGCCGGCACTGTTGCTAACGGTCTGAACGGTCTGCCTACTGCAGCCTCTGCCTCCAGCAGGGTCAGACCTGTTGGGCACAGCGACCCCATTTGGCAGACTCCTAGTTTGCCGGTTCGGAAACAAGGGTGCCAGTGAACTTACCGGCATCCTTGTTTCTGGACCGGCAAACTTGTAATGAGGCCTATCTGCAGGGATGTCTGCTGTCCATGTCTCCCCTTTTGCGCTGCTTTCTGTTTCAGCATGTTCATTTATATCTATCTCTGCATACACCAGATTGTCCCTGGCCACTGAGGCCTTTGACCCCACAGACTGTGACCCTTGCCCACCCTCGTACATGCACGTACCTGTCATACAGTGCCTTTTTTAGCTCCCTGGTTATGTCTCATGCTGTTAGAAATGGAAAAACAAATATTTCTATTGTTTTGCTGTTTCTGACATCTACCATTATATGTTGTCGTTTTTTAAAAGGGAATTGGGCTTTTACGATACATGCAGAGTTTATTTCCTTTATACAAATGCATTACCACCCCAAAGAATGACAAGGCTGCTGTTGTCAAGCAAATACCCCAAAAGACCACATCCATTTGTACAAATGGTACAAAAGACCGAAAAAGGCCTGTACCATTTGTACAAATCTGAAAATGCCGAACATGAGAAGCAGGGGTTGCGGGGGTGTCCACCGCTCAATGTTTGGCATTTTCGGTTTTGGGAGTTGCAGGATGTCCCCCGCTTCCTCGACATTGGAAGCAGAGGACCAAATAAAAAAAAGAAAGAAAAAAAAAAGAAAAAGGGACCCTGCAGTGTCAGATCTGACCCACGTTAGAGGGGCGGAATTGACACCGCAGGGGTACAGGAGATGGCGGTGGTCAGGGAAAAAGGTAAGTCGGGGGGACGGGTGGAGATGGAAAGTGGGATTAGGGCAGTTTAAGTACGTTTGGGTTGTTGTACCAAATTCGAAATGCAGCAAAAATGACTATGGTCAATTCCGACGCAAACGTTTCAACTTTGGTAAAACAACCCAAATCCTGTAGCAATATTGCCTTTCCAGGTGGGCTTTCCTGCCTACTAACAGTCCACCACACTCAGCAAAGCCCTTCCTTCATGATGCTGAATACCTCGGACATGGGCCATTACCAGGCATAAACAGCCCACCTGGAATGGCTTTATCGCTTAAAAAAATGATACAAGTCAACACCAAGCTAGTGAATTTGTCAGCATTGTTTGTGCATAGTAAGACTCATTATAGTTTATAAGACTCAAATATTGCAGAAAGGGTGTGAAAATGTGCATGACCCAATGATCATGTTGCATTTGAAATGAACTGCCCAATAGGGTAACAAGTGGATAAGAAATGTGATAAAAACTCAATGTTACTTCTTAGAAAACAAGTCCTTCTGTGTTTGAGGGTGTGGATAGTATATTTATATTGGACTTACTGGTTAAAGATTAAGAGGCCATGCAATGAAGCAGAATAGCTAGCTCTACTGAACGCAAACTTCAAGATAGAATATCACATATTTTGATCTGGCAAATTCGAATCAAGAAAGATGGAAAGTATTGGTCATAGGATATGGAGAAAATGCCTTTGACAGATGCTAGTGGACCATTCTCTGCCCCTATTGTGTAGTACATTAGCACCTATACATGTGTTCATGCAGTTAAGTTTGTTGTAGCATCCTTTCCATAGTCCAGCTAAAAAACATTATTCAAAATGGCAATCTTGTTTCGATTGTGTCGCAATAAATACACCTCCTTTTGGGCATACTCCTCATTCAGGCAAGGTAATATGGTTTCAACATATCTGCCCAGTTCAATGCCATAGCAGAGCATGATGGGTGTGAGGAATTGTCAACTGGAAAGGGTGTAAGAGCCCAGGCTTTTTTTAAAATTGTATTAGTAAATAAAATGATGCAGATCATTCAATTACAGAAAGGGAAATCTGCTGATCAGATTTTATTTTCATAAAACTTCATACCAAAAAATATAGTGTACACCTGCCCACTTCTGCTTCAGTAACGTGATGGCAGCATCTGCCCTACGCTGGCAAAGAGCAGTTTCAGGTCACAAGTGCCCTCTTGACAGATGCAGTGCCAAGGCAGGTGTTCCAAGGCAGAGGTTAGCTCTGTCCCCTAACCATCCTTAGGGACAATTGGAGGGGGCAGTGGGATGAACTATGCTGCTGGACCAAGACCTGCATCTTTGCCAGTCACCCTGTTTCCAAAGACCTCATCATTTTGCAGGATCTCTGGAGGTGTGTGCCAGCCTCCTGTGGATTTGGGAGCACGACAAAAGGACTAGCCCAGGCCGTTGAGGCCCTGTATGGGACAAGTGCCTGAAAGCTCAAACAGCCAAGATCCCTGTGTTTTCTAAGCTGACCAATTGCAAGCCACGATTTGATTGTGTACAACATAGAGCAAAGCCCCAGGACTTTACTACACTGTCTTTGCCTTCATAATTCGCCGAACCGCCATTTGTTGTTCGACTCCATTCACTCCTGCGCCATGCCAGTTGAAGCTCCATGGTGGATCGCCTCGTACCAGCGAAGTACTGCCAACTTACACTTCTCTAGTCATCATTCAAAGGACCAGCTTCACCATTGCCATTCCTGTAAGCCGATCTTGGTGTCTCCCGATCAGCAACCTCCGAGCCTACACATCAAATTGACTCATCTGAGCATCCAGCTCAAGCTTACAAGCTCAACCGCTGTCGAACATTGACCACCAAACCAAACCTAAAGGTCACCCGATCTGCACAGCTCAAGTGGACCCTTCAAGACCGGAGGTATCACCCCCGGCTCTACGCCAGCTGGTTGAGGGACCATGGCGACTGCTGCATACTCAAACGTAGACAGACCCACAATTGAAGCCAAGAAGCCTGGTTTGATGCCGCCGAACCGCCAAGACCTTTGCAAATGTATTATTGACTAACATCTGTCCCACTCATCCATCCTTGGATCCTAGAGCCTGTATAGTTTTTTTCAGTCCCTTTTGTAACCTCAAGAAATATCTCTTTGAACATTCTGGTCTTTCAATTGCCTTTTCTCCACCGTCTCATTGCCCAGAGTGCTGCCCTTTTCATATCTTTCTATTTTCTCTCCAGGGGTCGGTTTTAACAGTGTTTTATGGTTAGTTATTAGGTTCCATGTGTTAATATCCCTGCAAAGATATAGCCATACAAGAATATTGCCATATATTTGCGGCGATATTAAGCCATTGATCCTGTGGGGGACACCCCAGCAACTCCCATAATGTATTTAATGGAGTGGGGGACACCCCTGCAACCCCCGGTCACAATAACCCTATAAAGTAGCCCCACTAATAATATTGCATATGGCCTTACCCCACGACCATCTTCATGGCAATATTATTGGTGGGGATAATATTACCTGATACCAGTTATTATTGTACATGGTTTGTTTGGTTAAAGTATATATTTTCATAGAAATTTGATTGGGCATTCCTTTATGAAGGACTGTTATACTTCTCTCTTTGGGTTGCTACTGAACCACACTCATACCCGTCTTAAGGGTATAGACTTTCCTTGGCCCACATTACCACAAAAGGCAAAGGTGGTACCTCTCTCAACTGTGCCTGTTTTACCTTTATGATTGATTTGTCTCTTGTTTTGTAAAAGTGTGAGTGGGTGCTTTAGCCTCTATGCATCCTTTTACTACTGCAGGGCAGCTGTCAATTAGTCACCGCAGGGCACACCGCAAAATCGGTTGGGGTCATTTTCATTTCAGTATCTGTAGGCATATAAGTGCTTTTTGCTGCATGAAGCCACACGTAATCTAAACAAAATTTGGGGCACTTTCACCACACAGAATGCTGTGACCTTTATGCAACCGCAGGCCAGATTGTTAGAATCAGAGTACACAAAGCTGCCTATAGATTAATTTTGATGTGTTTGAGATTGTAATTGTAATTGTTTATTTGTAAAGCGCTCATACACAAGTGAAGTGCTTCAAAATGCTTCACTGCTCGTCACTTGCCATGCTCATGAGATGATGCCAATAACAGGGAAACGTGTACTCCGTTCATGATAGCCTGCCTTCCTCCTGTTGTGTTTGCACCTTTGATCAATTAATATTGTATGCCCCACTCAATACTGGAGATCAGTCTCTAAGCAGGGGACTGGGATTCGAACTTGTGTTGCTCTGACGGCTCTCACCAGAGAAACACATTGCCCCTGAGCTATCCTCCCGGGCCACAGTGAATGACCTTTTAAGAATAAAAAACGCAGTAAATTCTGTGGAGGAAGTCGTCATCAAATCTCGGCATGTCTGGCAATGCCTGCATGCATTTCATCTAGTGTGGCTGTGCATGCATGTACTCCTTGATTATAGCATTCTTAGCCAATGTAAGCTTTTAGCCCACTTCCACTCATTTATAATGTTGGCATCCCTTGAGCAGGTTTACTTTAGCAGAGCTTGATAAGATACTACCCTTCGAAGACAGATCACACCCAATAAAAGCAGGCATCCTCTGGGCGGTGGAGCTACTCTGTAATAATGATTAATTATTTCTAGGGCGGCTACTGTAAGTCTGCTGCACAGAAGATAATGATTGATTATGTCTCACTAATTATTCTAATGGGGCCTAGAGCTCACCAGAAACACTACGTTTCATAAATTGGCAACTAAGCATTCCAATGAGGCCAATTTATTTGGGAAAGATTATTTATGTGAATGTGCTAGCCTAATTAATAGCTCTCTCATTCACTTTGTCACCTGGAAAAAGTGTTTCCAGGTGCCACAAGACAAAAGAGGGGGGGGGGCAGAGGAGAGAAACAACAATAACGTTTCTATTAGTCCTTGTGACATTCAGATTGTGCACTTGCAGTTTCAAGAAGTGAAGGGGGAGGGGGAGATCAATACGAGGGGAAGGGATAGGCAGAAGGTGGAGAGGGAAAGGTTCTGGAGGGAGGGGGCCAGGGCTGGGCAAATGCTAAAAGGTGCCCAGGAGGGCAATTGCAAGGGAAAAACAGGAGGTAAGGGTCAAGTACGAGGAGGGGGGTGGGCCAGCTTCAGAAGGCTAGTCATGGAAGAGTGCCCAAGGGAAAGTGGTGCAGGGAGACTAGTTGAGGGAGGGCCTGACTCTTGTATGACTCATAAGGGAGCACAGGCAACCAGTTGCAGCAGCAGGAGGAGACTAGCAGAGGACGGGAAGAGAGAAGGATGGTGAGAAAAGGAAGGTTTTGAGAAACCTCCGAAACTTAAGGAGATCCGGCTCAAGTCCGAAAGGGGCAGGGTGGTTGTTCTAAAGGGAGGCTCCTGCTGAAGAGAGAGATCTGCCCCCACCCTCTGCTTGGAGAAAAGGCTGATCTGCAGAGAGTTGAATCTAGAGGACTGAAGGGCTCTAGCAGGGAGGTATTTAGGGAGAGAGGGTTGGATGTAGCGAGGTCGAGGCCCCAGACAGCCTTGTGAATGATGCAATGGGACTTGAATTTGATCCTTGCAGCCTCCGGGAGCCAGTGCAGAGATTTTAGGGCTGGAGAGATGTGGTCCCTGGGCTTGAGACATTGGTGATTGTGTCGTCTGAAGATCTTTTCCTGATACCCTGAGATTTAAGTATTGGTGAATCAGAACAGACGACTTCATGGGAACCCTCCCATCATGCATCCCAACAAATCATGCCCAATCATCCCATTTATGTCTCTGATATTGGGCGTGTTCACCTCTTTAAATGGTAGTTTCTGAGAACAACGCACAGTTAATCTCATGCTGATGCATGAACACAGGGTCTTGAACCTGAGTGTAATTCATCTACTGACCTATGTGGAGGATTCCTTTCAAGTATAATGACAGATCCACTGGCACCCTCTTTGTAGAGGACAGTTTTTGAATGTACTACCACTGCACGTATGCATGTTCCTAGCTATGTGTGTGTGTATGTATGCATGCATGTATGTATGTATTTTTAAATACATACTGCTCAAATAGAGCTTATTAAAATAAAAAACATAACGCATTCACTCCATCATTACCAAAATCACATTATTCTCATTAATCATCTTTTCAAAATCATAGAACATTTTGAAAGCTTTGCCACCTTAACTATGTTACCAACAATGCATAGCCCACAATCACACTGATTGCATCTCAGAGTGCATCATTATTAACATCACATATGACACCATACATTACATATGCAATGGCATCTACAATGCCATCACTGAATATTAGAGTAACCTGATGACATCACAGATGATATCACTGGTGGCATTACTTATGGCATCACTTGCCGCCTCATCAATGTCATCCCCGGTCTCTTCCAGTCATGCTCTATTTCAAAGCATGTGGGGAATGATAAAACAGATGTAATATATCCTGTAATTTTTTCCATGCATACTTAATTGAATGTGCCCAAAAAATATTTGGACATAACTATTGATTAACTTTAGAAAGTATCTCATGCTCATGAGAATCTACAATATCATATACACTAATGTTTTCAACATTGGGCAGCAGAGCACATTATCTATGTTTATCATGATAAACCTGTATCCCCGAAACATGTATCTGCATATCCTCATGATTGACCATTACCGGTCACCTATGATAATCTTTACCCTTTAACATGGTTAGGGCCTACCTTTTGCTTGATCACACTGACAGTTTGTTGTGACATGAAAAGAAGGGGAGTTGGGGAACTGTGCCTGTTCATTTACGTTACGAACCTTAGCCGCTATGCAGCAAAGTCATGGTTACACTATTCACAATGTCTCATTTGTTCTTCTCCATGCTCTTAAAGACTATAATGTTGCGTTTCTACCAATGCCATTCATAAAGGCCCCATTGTAACATTTCCTTAAAGCTGGAATTATGTTGTAGTGTATCTCTTAGTGTGGGTGACATCAGTGACATCACTGACTGTGGAATGCGGTGATGTCAGTGAGTGTGGAGTGCTATGGTGTTATGTTCTGAACATAGTGTTCTGACAGTGACAGTTGGAAATGTAAGCTGGCATGAAGGGATGTGCCGGTGTCTTCCTGGCATATACTAGCAATAAACCTACTGCCAACTTACCTGCTGGTCTGGGTCTTGGTTTATGGTACTACCTTATTACACTGGCAACAAGGATGGGATTTTGTCATGGAGGGGACAGTGCAGAGCCAGGAACATCGCCCTCTGTTGAGTTCACATCCCATGTTGAAGGTGCCAGCAAGTGTTAGCCCCAGTTGTCGAATCTGGGTGCTTCGTGTGTCTGCAGCAGGCCAGGCGGTGCTGAAAGGACATATTTTCACCTCAGTATTGTGTTGACGGTTGCACAGCTGTGAGTCTGGGGTGACAGGAGCTCAGAGGCTATGTCATGTTCTTGTGCTGGGCCAGCGGCCGGTTTGGCTGAGGAAGTCTGGATGGGCAGCGCGTAGTAGGACAAGGAGCTTTGCGGGTCGGGGGAGGCCTGGGGCCTGAAGGGGTTCGGTGAAGGATTAAGCACACCGTCAGACCGATCCCTAGGGCAAGCAAGCAGAGGAGAGCAGTAGAGTTCTTGCCCGCTGGAGTGACTGGAGACCGGGTGATCCGGTCAGCGGGAGGTGCATCTCAGGCAGCGGCTGATAGAGCGGACATCTGTTGCCCACTATAATGACTGGATGCCGGGCGGTCTGGTCAGTGGAAGGGGTGTTGTGGGCAGATGGTGATGGAGCAGACATCTGTGGCGTTGTCTGTTTGGTGTAGCGTGTCCGAAACTATGGAGAGCACTGGTGAGGCGGTTGTCCGATGCCATGGACAACCAGCAGGTCGCCTGGCACCTGAGTGTTGGAGGTGTGCCCTGTAGCGAAATGATGACATCGAGGGGTCATCACAGAGCATTCCAGCGTGTGGGGCTGGAACACGGAAGAGGATTCAAGCGCGCTGCATGTACAGCGCAGATTCATGCAGCGTGTTGGAGAGTTACGTTCAGGACAAGGAGGTAATTTCTTCGTGGTGTTGTCTCGGTGCGTATTACGCCTGAACGAGTTGTGAGGACGTGCAAGATTGACAGGACCTATTGTCTGCTGTTGGGGTCCTGGAACTGTCGGACGGGCGTTTGTACCTGTCATTTCGTGGCTGCTGCCGTGTCGGATGTGGAACTGTATAGAAGTCGAGTTTCATTTTGGCAGCAGCGCCACGGGAAGAGGAGGAGGACTGTGGCATTTTAGCAGAATCTCAGTGAGCCAACATGTATATGTGAAGCCGGTGTGTATGGTGTCTCGTCTTCGTGTTGTGGCCTGTAGGGTTGTGTTCCAGTGAGTGAGAGTAGGCCAATATGAGTGTGTGTGCGTGTTTTGGCCCGTGTGTGTTGCTAGTTAAAACGCTCTAATGTATGTTGATGTATTGATTTCTTGCAGGTGGGATAATGGACTCGTGGGTTGCGGGTTTTGTCATCGTTGTGGTATCTGGGATTTGTATATTACGTTCTTGTTCTTGATCAATAACATTTTTTTTATAGGTGGGGCCTAATTGTTTTTTTTTACCTGGACTCGCGGGCGGGGTGGACTAAAGGGATTGTTAGTCCACAAAAGACTCGTGGGTGGGGGGATTCGTGGGAGAGGCTATAACGTTTCCTCGGCATATTTGGAACGTTTGTCGTTCAGTGAAGCCTGAATAGTGACACTGTTTTTTAAATGATTTGGCATCTGTCATTTTGTCTCTGTCTTCTATGTGAAGGCAGTTAGTGTGGGTGAGGAGAGTGAACGCCTTTCCTTTGGACAGTCATTTTGGGGCAAGGCATTTCTATGTTTTGGGTGTCTTGCTGTAGGTGTGTATTGTGTATTCTGCTTTGGGTGTAGCGTAATGAGTCCTATTGAATAGTGGATTTTGTTGTACTTGTGGCACCTATTGGATTGGTTGGGTAGCATAGTTATACTAGGAGACCCAGGGTGAGGACTGCTGTGGCACTACTGGTAGGGGCTAGGGGTCCCAAGTGGTGAGTGAAGGTGTTACTGCAAAGGCAGTCTGTCTGGGTCTAGGGGCCCTGGGGGTTGTGGTCAAGTACTGCAGTGCTACTGTGGTTGGTTCTAGCAGGGATTTGGTCCGGGATGTGTGGTGATGTACTGCGCTAATGCAGTTGGCTTGGACTTGGGGTCCTGGATGTGTGGTGATGTACTGCGCTAATGCAGTTGGCTTGGACTTGGGGTCCTATATGTGTGGTTGGTGTACTGCCATGGCAGTAGGCAGAGACCTGGGGTCTCGTGGTGTGTGGTTCTAGGAGTGTGTTGGTGTGTTGTGGTGGTCCATGGTTTCTGATGGTGATCGTGTGTGCGAGTGTACTCTGATGAGTGCTGTTGTGGACTGATGTTAGTGGTGATGTGCTTGTTGTTGCTCTTTGTTTGAGCTGGGATAGTTCCCGGGGTGTCAGCTCTGGTGCCCTAGTTTGCAGACTAGGGTGGAAGGTTGTTGGTGCATGGAAAGTTTGGAGTGTTCGAGTAATGTACTTTTGGGGAATGCTGGAGTGTGGCACGCTCTAGGTTTCAAGGGGCAGCTTGAGACAGGTGGAGTGTGCGCATGGTTTATTGTTTTTGTTCCTCGAATAGTTTCCAGTTCAGGTTTTAGGGGAGGTGTTAACCCTTTTTCTATTTCGGTGGGTTTCTCATTTGTTGTGGTTTTGTGGGGACGGAGTGGTCTAGAAGGTATTCTTCGGTGTAGTAAGCCAAGTATGTGGATTTTCTGGCACATCTATGGTGCAGCTTTGTTGTCCATTTCTTATAGGCACGGTTAGGGTGCAGATTCTTGGGGTGCCAAGTTAGGTTTATAGTTGCGCCATGGTTTCAGTGTTATTTGAGGCGCAGAGCCCTTGGTGTGTTCTAGGTTGGTTGGCATGCGGTCATTTAATGGCATGGTGTGTTTTGGGGTTGTGAGTTAGCTCCAGGCGGACAGTGGGCGGTAAGGGGTTAACGGCGCCGGTAAGGATGCCGGTGCAGTTAACCCCTTACCGCCCTATTACGAGGTTCCCTAGCGGGACTCGCTCAGAACGTCTGGTCAGACCAGGCGTATTTAGCGTGTCCCACTAGGGGACCAGGGAGCTAATAACGGGCCCGTTATTAACAGACCCGTTATTAGCTCCCTCCCCATTCCCATTGAGCCCTATGGGGGCTCAAATGGGAATGGGGATGGCTTCCCTGAATGGGGAAATACCGGGTCCTTCAAGGTTGGAATGACCTAGTAAGTCCCCATTCAGGGAACCCGGACCCGAGTTTGGAGGCAGCCATGGTGCTATTAGCACCATGGCTGCCTCCAAACTCGGAATGAGGCCCTGTGTCTTCTAGGTGGACAGTGATGTCTGTTCTGGGGTCTTGTGTGTTGATGCATTTACATGCTGGCCACAGGTACATGTGGGGAGTTTGTTCGGGGTGGAAGCTTAGCTGGGAAGATCCCTTCTGTTTCCGAAATGTAAGGAGGGAGAAGTATTGTAGTGTATCTCTTAGTGTGGGTGACATCAGTGGCATCAGTGGCTGTGGAATGTGGTGATGTCAGTGAGTGCGGAGTGCTATTGTGTTATGTTCTGAACATAGTGTTCTGACAGCTACAGTTGGAAATGTAAGCTGGCATGAGGGGACGTTCCGGTATCTTCCTGGCATATACTACCAATAAACCTACTACCAACTTACCTGCTGGTCCGTGTCTTGGGTTATGGTACCACCTTATTACAAATTACTATCCTGAGTATCCAACCCTCTCAACTGGGTGTCATCCAAAGGATTCCGATTTAGGGGCAGAGTGATAAAGGTACTATAGTATATTTATTTGTAAATACTCCTTTATTAGACTCTGACATGGTGTGTATGAATATTAAGTATATTTAATGTGATCTCCACTCAAACACCACACTTGTCTATACATACGTTTGAGGCAGCAATACTCTCTTTTAAATGCTGCATTTCTCTTGCTTTCAGGTGAGATCTGCAGTATTTATGATGTGACCGATGTCAAAAGCGCTATCATGTGTGATGTGCTTAGTGATACTAGCTTTCATGTCATCCGTGTGCTCAAGTTTGTAAATATGGCAATTATGTTATAAGGGATGTTGTCATTGTTGTCAGTTATGGCGTCATCAGTTTGCTTAAAGGCTGCACAACACATGTCCATAGATAAATTGGCATAGCTAACAGCTACCAACACAACACAAATTCCAGATGCTTTGTTGAATATATACTGTCATCTTAATGTCACCTGAGCTAACGTTTTTTCACTGAATTTCAACGATTCTGTTGCACTGAACATATGCAAGTTAACTCCCTCGTAACTAATATTTCCTCGCTGAACTCCAAAGGTATGGTCATACAAGATTTACAACTACCTTCAATGCTATAGTCTTTTTTTTCAGATGTCATCACTGATATCATATGCCCTGTTATCAATGTGTGTTCCTAAACTATGCACCATGGATTTTCTTCCATCATTTGAGGTCCGAGGGCCTCTGGCAATGAACTGTGATGGTGGTCATTTGCCATTTTGTCCATGCCTTGTGCCCCGCTTTACCATCCAACAATGAAGAATGAGTGGGACACAGATAAAGAAGAGGATGTGGGACTTGGATGAGGCAGAGGAAGAGGACGAGGGACGGTAATGAGACAGAGGTAGAGGGACAGTGGGGAGAAAGAAGGACTGAGACAAGGAAGAGGGACTAATTGATATTGATATTGATATTTTATTTCTATTGCGCTCAAGTGTTTCAGAGCGTGACAAGGCAAGGGAGGGGAACAGGGGAGAACAAAACAGCGATCTTACTAGGTCCAGTGACATTGAGAGTGCGCAAGTGCATGGAAGAGGGGGAGGGGAAAAGTGCATGGAAGGGGGGACTAAGACAAGGAAGAGGGACTACAATAGGGAAGAGGGACTGTGATAAGTAGGAGAGACGGCAATGAGAAAGGCGGACTGCAATGACGAAGAAGAAATGCAATGAGGAAGAAGAGGGACTTTTATAAAGAAGAGGAAGAGGGACTGTGTAAAGAAAAAAGAGACTGTGATGAGAAAAAAGGACTGTTGAAGTAGGTCTTTGACAAGGAAAACGAGAGTGGCAGCAAAAAGGAAGAGAAAGGTGAATGGTGATGAAAGGGACGGGGGTCAGTGATGAGGAAGAGGGATTGGGATGAAGCAAAGAAAGCGACTGTGATGAGGAAGTGGAAGAGGGACGTCAATGAAGAACAGGGGGTCTGTCGCAGAAGGATGACTGTGAAAAGTAAGAGGAAGATGGACTGTGATGAGGATGAGAGACCGGTACGATGAAGAGGGACTTAGATGAGGAAGAGGGACTGTGATGAGGTGATGAGGTAGAGGAAAAGGGACATTGAGGAGTAAAACATACTTAGATAAGGAAGAGTGGCTATAAAGGGGATGCGGGAATGGGGAAAGGAAGAGGGGTTGCAATAAGTAAGAGGCAATTCATTGAAAAAGGCAATATGGGACTGTGATGCAGAAGTAGGAGATGAAACATTAAATGGTAGAAGAACTGTGATGTGGAAGAGAGTGAGGGACTGTGATGAGAAAGGGAAACTCGGATGAGGAAGAGGGACTGAGACCAAGAAAATGGACTGGGATAAGGGAGAGGAAAGGGACCAGGAAGTGAAGGAGGTAGTGTGATAAGGGAGAGGAGAAGGCAGAATTACAAGAAAGAGAGGTTGTGAGGATGAAGAGGGACTATGATAAGGAAGAAGAAGAGCGGAAAATGGACTGTGATGAAGAAGACTATGACCATGCCATTATTTAATTTACAGCATCTATATACTATTTGTATTTCTATTTCTATTTATTGCATTCTATTTTCCATTTCTTTACATTTTTAGAAAAATATATAGATCTATAAATGTACCCGTTTACCATTGTTTGCCACATAAAATCCCCAACTCGGATTTAGCGTACTTCCAACTTAAAGCATTTGACCATTCATCTGAAGTTTTCATCACTGTATTCCATACTCCACAATCATGTAAATTACAGATTCTAACTTTAAGATATTTACATCTAAAACATATTTTATTTTTTGTTTACATGTTTGCACATCATCTTATGTGCCTGTAAATCACGTCTCCTACTTCTGATAGTGTTCCTTTAAAAAGCAGATCTCACCAGATCTTTCAGTTCATCCAATTTCTAGGTTAGCAATGAAATGTTCAATTTTACACACAATTTACCACAACTAACCCACTGCTGTCATTCGTGGTGCTTCAGAGTGGGAGGGTCATGCTCTTCCACTTCCGTGGTCAGGGAGGTGTTGGGACTTTCATCCTTCCGAGCCTGACAAGACCAAAAATTATAACATGATGGAAACGTGGAGGGGGTGCAATGAGGATACCCTGGCACATCAGTCCGCTATCTTCGGCTGGGGCCCTCCCTCTGGAACAGCCTCCCTGCCACTCTAAAACTTGAGGAGAACCATCTCCGGTTCAGGAAGCACCTCAAAACCTTCCTATTTGCTTCTGCCTTCGCTCCCCTTCCCCCCTGCTGAACTGCTCTCTTGGCAGTGTGCACCTGGCCACCCTCTGTCCCCTGGGCCCAGGTACCTGCTCACCCTGCCACCTTCCTGCACTGCCTCCTGGCCACCCCTTGCACTGGGGACTGTATCTGTACCCATACAGCCGCCCCCCCATTTTTCTTCTTTTTCTGCACTTATTCAGACTTGCCCAGTCTGCTGCCTTAAACACAGCACTTGTCACTTGCTGGCTGCACTACCACAGTTTGCCTCCATTTTCAATTTATTTTTATTTATTTTATTTATCTGCGCTCCTCGGCTCTGCACTTTCCACTCTCCCCCTTCCATGCACTTTTTCCCTTTTCCCTTTACCATGTACTTGCCCGTTCTCAATGTCACTGGGCCTAGTAAGATCGTTTTTATGTTGTGCTCTCCCTTGTTCCCCTCCCTTGCCTAGTCGCGCTCTGAAACACTTGTGTACAAGCGCGATACAAATAAAATATCATATCATATGTTTTCTAGATGGTACAACTCCCTACTAAGTTGGTAGCTTGAAGGTAGGATTAGCAGACACCTGCCATGCATCACATCCTCTGCCAGCATTCATTCAAGGTTATTGGAAGGAAGACTGGGGTCCCTTTATATAGACATTTTGAGATGGTATCCAAGACAGCAATTTCAGAGAAAAATCACAGGTGCTACTGCGTCCCACCGATCCTTATGGGGTAGATACTGTCAGAATACAACATACTAAACCCCATTGGAAGGACTCGGTTTGAAGATCTTAGGAAACAAATCTTCTGTTCGCAATTTGGCCATGACACAGAATACTGTCAGAACGAACCGATGACCTATGCTCACAGCCAGTGGAAAATTCATGACAACTGTCATAAAAAGTTCAGAGGGCCTTGATGTTATGACACTAGAGGAAGTGAAGGCCATGCTCACTGTGGAGAAGGTTTTCAATTCATTGTTAATGTCCTTCCAAGGCCCTGTTTTCACAAACCCACTCTATAAACGGAGGATAGCACAGGGGCAACGTGCTGGTCTTTTTAGCAAGATCACACAGAGCAACAAAGCTTCGAACCCAGGATCTGCACTTAGATACCAAACTCACATATGGTATTAGGTGTGTTATTAAAAAAAGAACAATTAAATTAAATTAAATTATAGGAAGCTGGTCAGCATGTCACCAAAGAGCATACCATATACAGCCACCACAGCTGGAAGTAGCAGTAAAGAGAGAGGTGAAAACTGAGGTTAAGAGTCAAGGTGGCAAGGTGTTTCAGCATGACTCCAAACTTGTAAACTCCCAGAACTTGGAAATGAAGGAGATGCTTTCAGAAGCCTTATTTGCCATCATGCTTGGAGTTCACAAGATCCAACACATAATGAATGGAGGAAAAGTAAAAGTAGGCATCAAATAGTTTGCTTATGGGAAGAATTGACACACTGCCCTGTCTGCCTGGACAAACACCAAGATGATAAGGATATGAGTTTTTGTTATCCAACTTTACAATAACATGTCAGGAAGTATGGTGGCGGCACATACAGTGAAAGCCTGAAGAAGACACATATGGACACCTGGATGTGCTTACATAGGGGGCTTTACACGTGGACAATGACATCCCTGTTGAAATCGATTGCCAAAGGATAATGACTCAGCTCGATTTGGGCAGCTGCCAGACTAGATTATGATTAAAACTGAGATTATCCTTCTGCAACAACTGTTCTAGAAGGATCAGTACATTATGGTAATCATGACATGCATTCATGCAGACCATGAAATGCATTTGAAGATGGGGACCCAGGTAAAAAAGGAAGCACTCTTAGAAAAATGTAACGCCTGTCCTACTCATCGTAGAGACAGATCTCCCAACATTTCCACCCACAATGGATGGTTCAGGCCAAACGGAAGCAGCAGGCAACTGTGAGGGGTCTGTAATGTGAGGCAGACAACTGTTTGTGGATTTCTCAAAATATGCCATTTTATTAAGGAAATTATATTTAAAAAATATGTTTGCCTTACACTACAGAGGAATTCCCTGCCTAGTCTAACAGCTAAGGAACATGTTCTAACATGGGATAACTGACCCTCACACTAAACAACATATAGCAACACATTCTAGTAAACTATATAAACAAAATGTCTGAATTGCCTTCTCGCGTCATGTGTAAGGTCCCTTCCCCTGGATTCAAAGTCAACTAAAAAATGTTCAACAAAGGAAACAGAAAGGTTTTGAAAAAGCTCTTGATAGTTCCAAGTCAAAGAATACAGTTCATCACACAAAAATCCAATGGCAACAAATCTTTGGTCCTGGATGAAAGATTCACTTCCAACTTCCAGAAAATAAACAGCCCCACTGTTAATCCTAGTCATGATAAATTGTCTCTTCTTCCAGATAGTTTGCAACAGTTCAAAAGAAGGTGTAATATCCCCCACTGTCAACAACACACAGTTCCTAATCAACAGTCAGGACTTTACTATTTACAACTTCACATTTGGTATATTTTTCAGGATGTTTTCTTTGTGCTGAGGCTTCCACTTCAATAACCATACTTCTACTTTTGGTACCATGGGAACAGTCATTTTTGTCCCATAGTACGTTACTGGTTCATACCACTTCAAGGTTACATCTGCGGACAACTTATTAAGTTCTACTACGACAGCTCAGTACTTTGAATTGTAAGGCAGGTTTTGACAAGACTCCTCAACCTCTTCAGGTAGGCAACATGTTCTTCCTTTTAATAACTTTCTCAAAGTGGCAGCCTCTTTGCCTCTCCAGGCTTTCTGCCACAATAACAACCAGGTTCTGCCCACATGACTCCGTTTTCTCTGGCTTCTGCAAGCTTTGGCACCACAGGTTATGTCTACTTTCAGAATATTCTTCACAGGCAATTATTTCCCCTTCTTTACTCGCACCTTTTTGTTATTTATCAACCTCAAGTAATTACCTTATAGCCTTGGTGCCACTCTCTCAGCTTCAGGTTAAACTGGTACACTTGTATTTTAGACCTCTTGAGTGTTAACAACTTCACAGTGCAGTTGGATGCCTCTTTACTTACTCTTGGAAAGGTTGGTTTCACTATTAAAAAGGGATTGCCTCTTGGCTTGGGTAATGCTTCAATAGTTGAAACTCTACTTCGTAGAAATGGTAAGAATGTCAATTCTGGATACAATATAAGATTCAGTACCTTTGTTGAAAACACAATTAGGCACATGCAATCTCGCAATAAAGTTGATCTCAAGGTTTGAAGATGAAGAGAGAATAGCCCTGTGTAATGGCAAAATATTAAGTTCTGACTTCTGTTGGGAATCACAATTAGGGACACGCGACAACCTTTTTTTATGTAGTTTTCAGACTTCATACCTTGTAACTCAGGTATTGTCACAATTACATATTCGGTTATGGTAATGAGAGCATTCCCTCTTTTTAATTACGGACACGCGACCACTCCGTTAGACAGCAACAGCCTTTAAGTAGTTTAAGTGTGGACTTCAATGACTTTAGCTCAGACGCGAATATTAGGTCTTCACAGTATACGGATGTGCTACATTTACATTGCAAACAGCAAATGCGTTCTGAATATAACCAACAGCTTCTGCTCTCATAAAGTCCTATGCAACTCAATAAGGAGTTGGAAACAGTTACCGGCAAGGCTTGCAGCAAGTGTTAGAACATTGTGCTTCATTCACGGCTTCTAAGACACTTGCTTTGTAGCTTGCGCTGGTTTCCTGACTTCCACTACCTCTTCTACTGCTTATGGCTCGCTGGGAACCACAACCTTCTCCTGCACAGGTATCTCTGGTCTGGCCACTCAAATTGGGATTTTTATGCCTCGCAGGTTCAGTAACAGATTTCAGATGTGGTTGTTAAGCTCAATTGCCTGGTGACTGCAATGGGCACTGGACCTAATTGCCTGACTGATACATATGCATGCCTCTTCAGACCTCTTCCTCATCCCAGTAACTCTCGGATGCTGGGACTTGTAGTCCCCTTCAATAAATAGAGCTCTTCTGATATTTGATTTCTTTTTACGGGTAGATTTAATTTCACTGAACTCTTTAAGACAAAGACTGTTAGAATAATTTGGTGCAGAGGAAGGTAATTTATTAAAGACATTTCCTGATTCCTGTACATTGTAAGGAGAGTGTTTGATTTGGGATATCCAAAAGATCTTTCGTTTGGTAAGGCATGTTCTATTTTTATAAGACTTGTGTTGACATTTCTAGTTTTAATGTAGGAGTCGGGGACACTACAATGACAATAAGCCATTACCTCTTTAGGTACATTGGGAAGGGTCTTCCTATCGGAGGAAAAATATTGGGCCTTATCTCACTGAATCTCCTCACCCCCATGGGACCTGGATCCTCCCGCAGTTCACCACCCCCAGGTTTGGGATAAGGAAGCATCTGCCTTGCCCTGGCCACATTGGAGAAGTCTTTAGGCAGGGTTTCAGTGAGGGATATGTAGGATTCGTCACACAACCATCTCTACCACCTTATTCACCAGAGTAAATCAGAAGAGTTCAACGGTACTCAAGTGGAATTCATTGGTGCGTGAGGTTCGGGATACTCACAAATGGCCCTGGGACTCTTCAGGGGAGACAAGACATGTTTATTCACTAGAGCCAAGCCTGGGTAATCCTCCTAAACAGGGAATGTCTATCGTGACATCCTGGCAAGGCCAGACTAGATACAATGATTCTAAAACATAATAAGAAGGAAGTGCAGGATTCAGCAATATTGTCACAGATGTTTCGCTTTGGAGGCAGTGCTTGTTCAGGGGAGAGAGGGAAGAACTGAAGCATACAGTCTTAAAGAAAGGCTTCCCCATGTCTACATGCTCCCAAACCCAACACGTTCGGCTCTGTAAGACACTGTCCCCTGATATTCCTGTCACATAAAGTGTAGAACCTGAACCGAGACGGGACCTCATCACGAGTTGGGCTGTATTCCCGGCTGTAATACAGCCGACTGTAATAGCCCTAACACCGACCAGTCCGGTGGTATTACCACCGGATCACGAGTTGGGCCTTAACGGTAAATCCCCATTCCTGATTGGGTCCATTGGATCCAATGGGGAATTTTCGGCGCTAATTATGTAGGCTAATACAGCCGAAAACAGGGATTTTCACCTCCAGAATAAAGCTGGAGGTAAAACAGTCGATTTAGCGCCAACTCGTGTTAGGGCCAGCCCTTAAATGCGGCTGTAATACCGTTACCACCGCATTTAAGGGCTACAGCCAAACTAGTGATGAGGCCCTAGTCTCTGAGTTCGATTGATCCCCCGGCTGTGCCAACACCCATTATGTCATCTGATGTTGGAAGGCGAAATACATGATGCAACCATTTCTATGACAGCCAAAATCCAATACATGGGGCAGTATTTATAAAAAAATGAAAAAGTGTTCACTCTTCACAGCACAGATACAGCCCATGTGATTGTACTGAGGAGGACACACATATATATCAGCACCAGCATTCAGGAAGGAATGACTGGTATGCCAGCACCTGCCAAAACTACACTGGCCATCATTGACATGCAACACTTTGCACATTACCGTGCAAGTGAAATATCATAGACATTTCCATTATGCATGTGCAAAAATGACAAGCATTATTTTTCATTTCTGTGCATTGGAACATTCGCCGCAAGACACAGCTCAAAGGCGGCTCCAATATGTGTGCACTTCTGGCTGCATACGTGTTTGTAATCCCACCCTCCCTCTACACTTCATTATAAAGTCTTATAAATTATGAAGAAACTCTTAGCAAACTGGCAGGCAATATGTCATACAATTGACTATGAAGGTTTAAGAGCAAATACATGTACTGCTGGTAGGTACATAACTAAAACTCTCCAATGTATACAACATCATGAACAAGAGGGTACAGGATTGGGGATTAGAGGACATTGGATAACTGTCAAGTTTGGGCACACTGGTTCCTTCACTGAGCCATGTATCCATGAATCGAATGAATATTGGAGCATCCAGAATTTGCAAATGTTGTGTAGGGTGATAGTAAATTATGATATTGCTACCTAAAGAGCTCAGCCACAGCCCAAGGCACATTTAGTTTTCAACACAACTATACCCGTCCCAATCAGCTGCTAGCAGGATGCCTTATGAAGTTAGATTCTTATAATGCATGTCACAATCTCAATGTCTTCGCGATCTAAATGTCACCTCGCCTAGTAAGATCGCTTTCTCTGTCTTCCCTCGTTTCCCCCTCCCTTGCCTTGTCGCGCCTTGAAGCACTTGTGTATTGGAGCATTATAAATGCCATATCATTTCATATCATATCATTCATGGTTGCCGTCAAAACCAGTAAAAAAAGTGCCTGTAAATGATGTTCTTTTTACTGTCTATTTGTGCCCTCTCTATTGACCTGCAATAATAAAATGACCTAACTCCAGGTCTGTAATCTGTTATTAAGTTTCAGTTGTGATGTCACATTGCCTGCTGTCTGAGCCAGCACAGAACAGTATTAAAGCTGTAAGCTTAACAGTTAATTACAGTCGCATTGTGAGGTCGCTGTGTCTGTTGCTTGCTCCACCACAGGGCAGAATTCCAGCTGTCACCATTTATTTATTTAATTGTTTTTTTTTTTCATAACGCGCCTAATACCGTACCTGAGTTCTGTTTCTAAGCACGGATCCGGGATTCAAATCTCTGTTTCACTGCGTGGTCTTGTTTCCAGGACCAGCGCGTTGCCCTTCTGCTATCCTGTTCACCATAATTAAAGCAGTGACATTTTTGTCGAATTCCTTTCTTGTAAATAGTTTACTGTGACATGTTGCCACCATTGATAAGGACCTGTTCATGGCAGTATGTTTATGTTCTGCTCTGCAGTAGTTTACACATGAAAGCAAACATTTAACTGTTGGTACCTATTTTTAAGTACAAAACGTTTTTTAGATCCATTGATACACTGCTTAAACTACTTTTCTGCAACACGTTAGTAGCTAGATGTTAGATGTTTTTGTTTATTGGTAATCAGTCAGCTTCTACATTGTATCAGCAAATGGTAGATGTCTTACATTAAATTAATCAAGAGGCCATGTCGGAGGCAGATGACAGTATTTTACCATATATTTAAGGAATAATATGCCCCCTGTATACATAAAATGAGCCCACGTTCTGTGTTCTTCTAAAGGAAATCATTCTTCATCCTCGTTCCTCCGTTCTGCAACCTGCTGCAATTTTAATGTTTCGGACAACAACTCCCATAATCCCTCACCACTGACTATGCTGGCTAGGGCTGAATGGAGCTGCAGTCCAAACCATTTGGAGAGCCAAAGGTTGCAGGCCCCTACTCAATTTGGTAATGAAACTCCTCACTGACTTGCAATATACTTCTAACTAATGGTAAGGAACTTATCAAACACCTTCTCCACCCCTCCACTCACATAGAACAGTCCATTAACATCAATATATGCATAAAGTACAGAGCTGTGCTGGACTCCTAAAATGCATTGCTTCTATTATGCAACAATCCCTGTGTACTTACACTCTTATAACATAGTCAAACCTATGCTTTGGCGCTCATTTCAGAAGGAACCTAGTTGCACTTCTACTATGATGCATTGCCATGTCCCATGTGACTTTAATGTACCCGTCTCTAATGAACGTTCTCTCTCTAGAAAGACGGTATGACCTCATACTATGATTTAGCAATGGGTGTTATGCTTGCATTATATGTTAAATGATTATGTGAACTGATGTGTATGTTTTATGCTTTGCCTCATGACCATACACTGCTGTAGTGCACTATGACATATTAGTTTTGAAATATTTTGTTATGCTCTGCCATGATATGTCATGGCACATTCATTTTGTTATGCTATGATGTGCACAATGGCTATGCTATGCTAGGAATATAAGGTTATATGTCATTTCATCGATGGTTGAAATTTCAATGTTTTTTTTTCACCAAGTATTTTTTACTGAAAACACTCATCAACATTGATTTTTTTTATTGTTAGGGGGGTTCACCCCACAACCCCCATCCCCTATTATTTTATACCTTTTCCCGACCACCCCCACCCCATATATATACTTTTCTAAACCCCCTAAACATTTCAATGAGTTGTTTCAGTAAAACATCGAAATTTCACCCATCGATGAAAGAATTCTATACCGAATATCAAGCCATATTTGTGATCTATGCTATGGTCTGATGTGATATATGTTTCTTATATGTAGCTATGTCTGTTGTGCTATGAAGTACTAGCATGTTGAGCTATGTTTTTCTATGAGGTTTTGGTATACTCTGTTGTTATGCCATGTCCTGTGGCATTTAGTATTATGAGATGTATGCTGTGGTATGCCATCCTATCGTATATTCCGAATGCGCATGTAACCTTTGCACCATTTAGTAGGCTCAGAATGCTGTTTTCCAATTGAATTGACCATACAATTCGAAAGAAGCTGCCTGTGACATAGTGTGCCTTTCAGAGCAGTAGTTCCTGGTGTGATGTCGTGCTGGATGTTTATTGCTTGGGTCGCTCAGTACTGCGGTGAGCAATGCCTGTCGGCGGGTGGCAACATGGTGTTTCAGTGGAGTTTGGATTGGAGTAGCTGTTTCCCAGTGACCACATGACTGACATTTGAATGAGCCAATGACCGTAGGACTCAGGACAGGGAAGCAGGGGCTGACTCTGAGGGGAGTGTGTGAGGCAATGATAAGAAACATACTTTTTTTTCATGTGAGTGTTGTTGTAAACGGTGGTCCTGAGTGGGAGGTGGTCCCAATTGGGATTTCCCCAGATTCCCATCTATCCAAGTCTAAGCACATACTGGGCCTCATTACGAGGCTGGCGGCAGCCGTGCCTGTAGCCGTGCCTGTAGTATTCATTTTTTTCCGGCGCCAACAATGGGCAATTACTGGGTCATTACGACCTTGCCAGACCCGGTATTTGCCCATTCCTGGGCGCCGGAAAAAATTCTTCCACATTCGGGAATGGGGCGGGTGGTAGCACCGGTACCGTTAATAACAGTACCCTTGCTACCATCATGTTCTGCTCGCGGGTGCCGGTACAGCTACCAGGTCAGACCTGGCGGCTGCAAAAGCACCCGCGATTAGAACTCGCAGTTTGTCAGTATTGTAACAACGGTACCAGTAACCTTACTGGTACCGTTGTTACTGTACAGGCAAACATGTAATGAGGCCCACTGGAAATCTGCCATTATGTGTGTCAGGACATAATGACGTAGGTGTCTCGAGAAGGGGTAGCTAATGTATTGCGGGCGTGCTTGTGTATTGAGGACAGAATGTTGGGAAAAGTATTGAGGGATGGCAGTAATCCTATTATTTGTATAGCTGTAGGTTCTCCGGGGAGTGGGGGAATTATTATGTAAGAGTGCACTGTGGAGGAGAAGTGGGTGGGGGCTGGTCACTGAGACAATGTGTATCTTTGTAGGTGTTCACCAGTGAGTTCATAGGTGTGTTTCCCCATCGCCATTAACCATGGTGCGTGTCTGAGCCCTTGAACCTAACTGGTGATGATAGGAGTTTATACTGGTGTGTCAAGTAGGTGACAGGAATGGGTCACCCCTGAGATGACCCACTTGTTCAGCAATCATACGGAAACAGAAACCCTGCGTAGCTTTACAGGTGCCAGGAGAGAGATAAGGAGGAGGAGGGATGTGCTTTGTCACCCTATGTGGCTACAACAGTTGTTAGAGGTAGTGGTAAAATAGGCATTGGCTTGATCCTGAATCTTACTGAATCCGATGTGGGAAGGGTCTGTTTCATGTTTATACAAAGCTAATTATGATTAAGATCATTGAGTCACCATGAACCTACTAATCAGTGTCAGATTATCCATTAGGCCAAGCAGGCACCGGCCTATGGGCCCCACTCGTTTTATGCGCCCGGGAAGGCAGAGGCCTCGATGCGCTGCTGCGCTGTGCCACGGCCTCCACTGTGTTAGCATTCTTATAATTTGCAAAGGGCACCGCAAAATTTCGACTACCTAGGGGCCTCCACAGGGTTAAATCTGTCACTGCTACTACGCCACACTAGTTTATGGATCAATTATGTAGGTCTATTTATGCTTGGATGGTTTTATAATTGGTAAATTACACAGACTCTAGAAGAGCGAGAAAGAAAACAAACCATACACATTGCTTGTGGGCATTGTAGGTCTGCGTATGCGGGGGTTACTGTATTGCTGAAGCAAAGATGTATGAGCTCTACTGCCTTTCATTTAATAAATTGAGTCACTGTCAAACTATTGGACCATGTTTGGGGCATAGTATATGAGCACTGCCATATACTACAGGACTCGGTCCTAACCACAATGTCCTGTAGTCCTATGGCTGGCCACCACCATCGAGGAGAGATCCAGGCTAGAATATAAGGGTTGCACATGGTTGTGCTTGGCCTCTTAGCACTAACCGAACCTGTTAACATTTCCTGACTAATTCATTTATTTAATGGGTTTTTTATAACACACCTAATATCACCTGAGTTCGGATCTGGGATTCGAACCTCTGTTGCTTGGTTAATCTTTCTCCCAAGAGCAGCATTACCCTGTGCTATCCTCCGTTCACGTTACCGATATATGCATATGCATATATGCAATGTTCTATGTACCGATATATGCATTTGGTGCCCTGACATACCAGCATGGATCCACCTCTTAATGAAATGACTCAAGTCTAGCATTGTATTTGGTAGAACAGTAAGGGATGAGGGCTCACTAACCTCAGAATGCAAATCTCAGAGCAATGGGTCTACTGGTTAATGTACACTCCTGGAAGAAACCTGGGAGACAAGACTTCATTTAAGTGTGCACTGGTTTCAAGCTATGAACTGTTGGCATAGTGTACCGTCTTTAATGTTGAGAAATTATATATTAAAATGGGTTCTCCACTGTTGGTGCATTAACCCTACACTGAAAATCTTCTCCCAAAGTGAGTTTTGCATGAAGGTAATTATTTGTGTTTTATTAGGGTACTACTTTGAGTTCTACACTCCAGGAAACTACAATCCAAATTAATTTTTGAGTGAAATTATTTGTGATTAAGGTGCGAGCTGTACACTTGGGGCAAACTAACAACAAGTGTTACATTTCTAAAGTGCATTGGTGCACAGATATTGTGAAAAGTTGCAAACAATCAGGCATTTGTAAACTGCTTTTGCTTGTTGTTCTGACACCATTATGCAGTGCAGAGGAAAATCTCCAAGGGGAGAAAATAACAAGCATTTCCATGGACAAGAAAAGCTGCATTGTTTCAAACAAAACAAGCAATGACGTATGTAACTGGGCATAGTATGCGGCAGCACATTGCATCTAAACCTTCTTCGGAGCATGAAGGCCTAAGGAAGAATTTACTTTTGCATTTAGGAAACAAAACAGGATGGATGGTAAGCAAAGGGAAAACTACAGGAAAGGTGACATAGATGAGATAGAGCAAAGGGCTAAATAGTATAGAAGTGTAAAGCAGAGCAAGCCAAGAACAGACTTGATAGATGTGGCCGCAAACAAGATCTGGGACTTTTTCTTTTATTTCCTGATTTTGGGTCTTCTAGTTTGTTGCGTTTTTTTCCTGATGTCCATGCCTCCTGATTTGTTGTCCGCGAGCGAGGGTTGTTGATCAGGGCTGGTGTACAAACTGAAGAGGTGTTAATCATGTCTATGGCAGGTCCTCAATGTATCACTGTCTACATGCAAATGCATAGATTCCTTATTAAGGTCCTGAGCCAGACACAAAACACACAGATTGCAACTCACAATTGAATGGTAAGTTATTATTATTATTATTTTTTATTACTTGTGTGTAATCATTTTTATAATTTTTACAAGAAAGAAGCAGTTCAGTGTGCTGCTCTGAGCTTTGAGTTTCGTAAACTGAACAGTAGTCAATTCTCCAGATTAGGGGGGAGTTGATCTTTTTAAAGGCGATGTCGAGTAATTTTGCCATGGCGATTGTCCATTTGATGTTTTCACCGGACATCAACCTATTCCACTAGACGCCTTCTTCTAAGAGAGAGTGATCTATACCAAGTGGAGACAGATAAACTGCCCTTTCCCATCTCAGTTCCGGGCCATACATATGCAGATGCCTTAAAGTTTCAATTTCATCTGGCATAGCACACAGTCTGCATTCCTTGTTCTTAGTCTGCAGTCTGATGGATAAAACTTCACGAGTTGGAAATAGGTTCATACGAGCTCTTAAGAAGATCTTCATTAAGCGTTTATCTGGGAATTTTACGCAGTATGGCAGTGGAGTTTTAAGCTTGTTAAAACAGTGCGGCAGATGTTTTGTTAGTTTGTTTGCTTCTGCTTTATCAGACGTAACGATCCAATCCTGGGATTCCATTTTAAACTTAACTGTCTGTGGGCTCTTTATTAGGTCTTTTTCGGAACATGCCAGTTCGCTTAGCTTCTCCTGTTGGATCTTGGCCCAGGCATTTAAAATGTTTGTGTGCCCATTTGAGAGCTCTGTTGTGATGATCTTATAGATTGGAAGTGTATCCGGAAAAAGAGTTTGTCTGAAGAGTTGCATAGCACTCTGCTCTACTGTTGATACCAAAGACAGCCAGCCGAGATCACGCCTGATGTTAGCGATAGAAACTGAGTTGGGTAGACCGAGGACTGATCTCCATAACAAACCTTCAAGTTCAGGCCTGATTGTTTCCGGCATATTGAGTGTTGCTCCCATTCCATAAGTTAGAGATGGCACGACTTTGCCTTTGTAGAATTGGATGACCGGAACAAATGAGAATTTACTATATAGTTTGTCAATTGCTCTCATCTGAGCTGCGAGGTTCCTTGTTTTTTTCCCACAAAGTGTGTTGCATTTTTAGCTCAAATGCCGAACTGTCAATTGTTACTCCCAAATATTTAAAATGGTCAACCACTTCGATATTGATGTTTTCAGGTTCCATCTTTGGTTACTTTTATTGTTTGATTGATGTTTTTCAAAGATCATAACCTTTGTTTTCAGTTTTTTAATTTCCAGGTTGTTTGTGTCCATATAGTGAGCAAGGTTTGCAAGTTGTCTCTGAAGTCCAATTTGGGTCTGATCTAACAGGATCAGATTGTCAGTGTATAATATACATGACACGTTGACGTTACCTACCTTTGGTGGGAAAGCTCGGATTGTTGGTTCTGTATCTTTAAAGTCGTCCAGGAAACTCACAAAGAGAGCTGGAGCTAATGGGCAACCCTGTTTTACCCCTCGTTCCAATGGAATTTCTTTTGGCAGTAAACCTTGGTTATTTAGCCGGACAGGAAGTTTTGTGGCGGTATGAAGGGCCATCATAGGATCTAATATGTCACCCGGGCACTTCCATCTTTTCAGTTTGGACCAGAGAATACTTCTGTCCACCTTATCAAAGGCCTGGCACAGGTCCACAAAGGCC
Source organism: Ambystoma mexicanum (assembly GCF_040938575.1). Classification (NCBI taxonomy): domain Eukaryota; kingdom Metazoa; phylum Chordata; class Amphibia; order Caudata; family Ambystomatidae; genus Ambystoma; species Ambystoma mexicanum. Next base: position 1,035,138,172 of record NC_090934.1, read on the forward strand.
AGAAAAACTGTTAGTGTCCCTTGCTTAACTGTGGATTTTATTAAGTTCAGCAGAAGAATGTTTACTGCTGTGCTGCCATTTTTTAGAAAGCCCATTTGGAACGGGTCGTTGGCTGGTGATGACTTTGCCCAAGATTGGAAGTGCTTTAGTAGTAAGGTGGGAAAGATTTTTCCAATAATGTCCAATAATGCTATTGTTAGATAGTTTGTTGGCTCTTCTCTATTGCCACGCTTGAATAGTGGCACTACTACTGAGTGTGACCAAGAGATCGGGATTGACGTTGATGTACTGCAATGACTAAATAGGATGCTGATGAATCTTGTCCATTCTTCCAGATTTTGTTTGAGGTCGATGTTTGACAGACCCTCTGGACCTGGCGCTCTTGAGGATTTTAGTCTTTTAATGGCATCTCTTATGTCATCTTCAGCGGCTAAGTTGATCCAAGGGCCATCACTCACATGTGGAGAAGGTGGATTTTGAGCCGGCGGGGCTGCAAATAGGTTTTCAAAGAATTCGATCCAGTTTTCTTCTGAGACTGAGTTGGCTAGTTGATTGTCTTGGGTCTTGCCTGTTTTTCTGATAAGAGACCAGAAGTCGCTGGATTTCTTGGTACTCAGAGTCCCGAGCATGGCCTCTGCGTCGTTTTGGTACATGAAACGTCTATGGTTTTGTAACCATGATTTGTAGCTCTTCGCTTCTAATTGTGATTGCATTCCTTTTCAATTGCCTCACGAGCCTTCTTCTTTCAACCACAGTTCTATTGTACTCATGGTTGTGCTTCTGACCCATTCTTTTCCCTCCTTTTGGCTCAACCTTATATTTTAATAGGAGCCGGAGATAGTCAGGACGTTAGATTTTTTCCAGTTTGTTTAGAGTATTTCTTTCATATTTATCTGTAATGTATTTGATATTGGCAGCAGTCAGACGTAATCTGGTTTGTTGGTTATTTGCCACCATTGATGGGGTGAATGATCTTCCCACCGAATGGCCCGATGTGCAAGTCATGGAGAGAAGATTATGGTCACTTTCTTTGATCAGGATAACTTCGGAGGATTTTATAAGGGACAGTAGGCTGTGGGATACGAAGAAATAGTCTAGGGTTGCCCTAGAGTTTTCCCGTTCCCATGTCGGGATGATCTTTTCCCAGGATTTCAGCCAGGCCACGTTAAGAAGGTTCCAAGAGTTCATCAAGGACAGCCATGTGATTCCTCTTTCATCTGTTGAACTTTGGGGGTTCAATATGTTCATCTTTGTGATGCTGGAAATGCATCGGAGGGACAGGGCCTCCGTATCCTTGTCCTTTACTGCTTTTTATCGTGTGTTCTGTCATATTTTCTGCACAGAAGTTCATGTGGGACTCCTGGCGGTGCAGCTCTCTTTCTTTTGGTTTGGTGAACAGAATGGTGGGATACCCTTATGGCACCCATGGGTGGGGGTACAACCCTGTGCCTCTAGTGTATGTTTTTGGGCACCTGTGGGTGGCCCGCAGAGCAGGGTATGGGCTGGTGGCAGCTCCATGCTGAATGTGACAGGTGCGCGGCGTATCCTCCATTTTGGGATACCCCGGCCCTGCAATTGGGATCAGTTGATTCCTGATGGAAAACAAGATGGCCCCGGTGGCCTCTTGCTTTCTATTACCCATTACCTTGTTTTCCCAAAGTCCTGGGAAGCCCTGTCTCTGTCCCTTCCCCCTGACTGGCTGTTGGGTGGAAGCGCCATATATGGTGTTGTTGTGAAGGCCCGGTCAGACTAGCTTGAGCCTTCCCGATGATGTATGTTGTGGGTACCTCCTGTGGGTGGGACCTGGGTGAATAGAGTGTGTGACGAACATGAATTCTGTGTTGTGGGTGTCTAGTATCTGGTGGTTGACACAATGACTGAGACAACCCTGCCCGAAACCGGTATGAATGCAGCTTGGAGTGTTGAATGGCTCGGTACTTGTCCCAATACACATAACTTGTTGTGAGTGTCTGGAAAGAAGTGAATGGCCTGAATACCTCGTGTGCCTGATTGGCTGCCTGCCTGCATGAATGCCCGTAGTCGTGATTGGATGCTTGAGTGTGACCCAGCGGAATGAATGGGAGATCAACAGTATATCTGGGGACCTCTCACTGCTAGGAATTGTGTTCAGAAGCTGAAGTCCACTACGACGAGTAACTGGATTAACTGACGCTTGACCTTGAAGCCCTGCTGGACGAGAAGGATTGCTGCTGCTCTCCTTTACTATCTGAAAGCTGCTGTGCCTCCAAGGACTGACCCAGAGAGGACCTGGTAAGGCGCCCTCTTCCCGAGCTATGAGGGACCATCGTGCACAGCTGATCTTTGCCAACGCTCCCTGGTAGACAGACCTTCGACAGGCTGCCGACCCGTTACGGGGACTGCTGTGGAACTCCAAGGAGAAGCACTTGGACTGTTGTCCGCCACTGTCGACGACCGCCATCGCCGACCGGAGCCGCCGTGCTCCCGTTTGCCTAAGAACTTCAATTGATCATCGGACGCTCTCGTCTGCATCGGCACCCGCTTGTCTCCCGCTGGAGAAGGCCCGACCGTCGACGCGCCGAGGAGCATCCACCGGTGGGTTTCCTGCCACCTACAGACCGCAGAGACGCCGACGACTCGACGCCCTTGCTGGGCCACAGTTCTTCGTCATCTCTTTGCGGTCCAGAACTATCGTCACCAAGGTGCCCCGCACGCCTCTTCCTTGCAGGACGCTGACGCTCTGTCATCGACGAGCACCGCTAGGAACGAAGCTGTCACTTCCCTGCCGTAGTTCACCCTGTTCACCGTCGGACGTTCGACGACCCGTGACTCCCGCCTTAAAGGGAGGGCACTCAAGAAGGGCCGTCGATTCCCCAACACCGAACGCCAAGTTCCCCGACACCTCTCGACGATCCGTGGCTCCCGCCTGAAAGGGAGGCACTCAAGAAGGATCGGTCGGTTCATCGTCGGAGAACTCTACTCCACAAGGTACATTGGGTGGGTAAAACCTTAATAGGAAGAAGTGAGACTATTGAACATATGAACTGGGCTTGTGCGATATATCTTTATTTACAGGTTGCCCAGGTGGGGGGATCTCTACACAGAACTGTGCCTAGTGGTAGGGGTCAGTATTCTGCCTATTTGTTACAACCCCCTTGCGTTCCTTCCTATCTCTATTGCTGGTTTACTCATTATTGATCTGTGTGACATTTTAACCGTACAGTTGATGCACTTTAATGAGATGCGATAACATTAGTGGTACCAATTTAGAATTGTATATATTTATCATTATTGACTTCCAAGTACAAAGTGCGTTATTGTGATCGTGTACATACCTTTGAATATTAATTATATAAAGACTGTGTTTTCAGTAATACAGTGTGTGGGCATTCCTTTGTGGGGGTTCGTGGACTACACTGGACTTAATAACCAGCCTGCATCACCTCTTGAGACGCTAGGCCTTGATTGCTCGACGTAGCAATAATAGAGAATCTTGGCTGGGGTCCTCTGTGCCTCTCCTCTACCATATAGAGAGCAGAAGTACAGACACCCCCTACCAGTCTTTACAATTTTGCCACCAGCGGGGTCACATTTTGCGTTCAAGTCTCCACATATGATTATATGAATCGTGTTCTGCTCCACGCGGATGTCATCGATAAAGTCTGCTACTTGGTTGCAAATAATTGTGATCAATGTTTTCTGGGGGTTCCATTAAAGGTTTATGATGGCTAGCTGAGACGTGGAACATGTTCTAGTCCTGGGATCCTGATAGGTCCATGTGGTTAAGACCGCAAGAATCCCATATGGCTCTATTCGTTTTTTAACGATCTTGATTCCTGATCCAAGCCAAGTCGCTAGAAGGAGGCCTGACGACGGCCGTCCAAACAAACTCTTTGGATGGTTTCTCTGTTAACCAGGTTTCCTGGAGGCATATGATGTTGTACGCCCCCAGGTCCAGGTCATGGATATTTGGGTTGGTGAGGTGGGTGTGGCTTTGGGTGTTCCATGAAGCCATAGACAAAGCATTTGTGACCGTTTCTTCTTGTTCAAGGATTGATGTTGCCCCGCCCAGTTTGGCAACAGTTGTGATTGCTATCTGCTAGTTTTCCCATTTACTGCCAAGGGCCTTTTGGGGATCTGTTTTCGCTTTGATCCAATGATTTTACCCTGGTTCGAATGGTATTCTTGCATGACTTTGCTGCTTTTGTGGCATTGTCTTGCGTTCTTGTGTGGTGGTAAGTTTTATCAGTTCTTCTTTACATGGCATGTTGGAGCCTTTGCATGATTTTCATTGCTGTTGGAAGAAAAACATCTTTCTTGTCGATGCATGTATTACCCTTGATGATGGGGCTCCCGAACAGCTGCCATTCGGCCACGTCTATCTTTATAGAGGTCTTGGGTTTTTGAGATGTAATGAGTCTTTTGTTCCTGACCTTCATTCTGTTGACATTTTCGTGTTTCTTTCTGTGGCTTTCCGATTTCAGTCAATAAAAAGCCAGCTCGCTTGAGGTCGTTATAGACCGCCAACAAAACCTCTAGAAGTGCCCAGGATTTTATGTGCGGACATGCCTTAGCTTTTTGATCTTTATGATAGGGTTCAATCAAAGAGAAGTCTTCCGTTCTTAACGATTGAAAAGCCTCTATCTTGTTCAAAGTTTTCAGCACCGTTTTCCTATTTAGGATCATGTATGTGCTTCTGGTAGATGCTTGCTCTAATTTAAAGATCCGGGTCCCCCTTAAACTTTTATCTGTGTTAGTTGATGGTTCAGTACATTGTTTGCCAGTTGGTCTTGCGTCTGAATGACGATGTGGTTGCCTTTTGGATGAAGCATCCACAAGGGTGGAGGAGACACCTGGAGTTGGTGAATCTGTTCCTTGAAACACTACTTTTGGGGCAAGTTTTAAATCATGATGATTTTCGGTAACTTTATGATGGGTGTTTCCTTCCGTTGACAGTTGAATTTTATTCTCCGCTGATGGTTCTTGTGATGTACTTAATTTGGCGTTACTGGAAGCCCTGAAGGTTTTTGGGCTGCTCTGAACCTGAGAGCTAGTTGGGAATGAGTCTGAATGTAGGTGCTGCGATAGGTCCATCAAACTGCTTAATGCCTGAAATTCAGCCGGTGTCCTGGGTGATTTACTGAGGTCAATAGGCACTAGCGGCTCTCTTGTCTTAAGGGTTTTTTGTAATTGGTGCTAGTTAAATTGAATCTTCTGATTGTTTGCGACCTGCAAACATTTCCTTAACAATGGCTGCTTCGTTGGCTCCTGCCAACTGTAAGACTACTCCTTGCCGGATTTCTTTTTAGGATGGCTAATGAGTGCTATATTAGCTTCTCCTGGTTCTGTCATGGCTGGTTTATAAAAAATTGGAGCAAGGCTACCTCGAGCGTTGTTGTCGACAGTCTGAGAAGCTTTTTTTGATCTCATTATTCAAGTATGATTTATGGAACTGGCATCCTTCTGCTTCAGTTCTGAAAGGGCCAGTTTTGCTTCCCAAGTGGCTTGAAGATCAGCGTGTTTTGCCTCGGCAGCTGTTATGTACCCCTCAATGAAGGTAAGTTTGGACTGGATTGTTGCCAGTATCGACGTGTTGTCCTTCGTAGAGTCATTGATAGCTTCATATAATTTGCAGAAAGGGGCCAGAGCTATAATTATAGCTGACATGATTGTTGTCATGTTTGGCTTCTTCTTAGGCGAGGCTTTGTGGGGATCGGCTGGTAGATCACTAAGTCTTCTGTTTTTTGCCCGGGCATCTCGGGATTCCAGAGATTTGAATGAGTCATGGAGAACAGATGAGATCTCCAGTGCACTGGTTCAACATGTATCAAGGCCATTGCCTGAAAGGCTGCAGAGCCAGACGATCCAGCTCTGTCCTCGCTACAACCAGGGTCTTCCACGGGTGCCCCTCTTCGTGGCGTGTTTACAATTGGCAGATCAGGCAACTCTGCAACGGCCCCTGAGTCAATAGACTTTTTTCGCGGATCGAGTAGACCGTTTTGGATTATCTTTGTTCCCTTGGGAGTTCTTGTGCGTATTTACATCCCAGATTTTTCCGTTGCTGGTAGGTTGAGGAGTTAACATTCTGACTGGGTCAATGATGTCAATAGTGACAGGCTGGGCCGGAGGAAGGGCCGCCCAGGTCGCCCTCCAACGGCCTCGGCGATCAAACCTCTCTCCGAAGCGGGACTCCGGCCTGTGCTGGACTGAGATATGGGGAATTACTGCCATGGCAGCCGCTGCGGGCTCTGGAGGGCCCGGGAACCCACTCCTGGACTCGCCGTCAGCTGATCTGTTCCCTCTTCACCTGTTCCACTCGCCAGGTAAGCCGGGACTATCTCCGACTGCCTGAGACGTTGGAGTCCTGTCAGTACCTTCTTGTGCTGCGAGTGCAGCGATGCTTGTACTTGGCGTCAAATTTTCCAGATTCCTTGCTGAGGATGAGAGCTGAGACTCCAGGAGGGAGAATTGGTGAGTGCATCGGAGTGGGCGGCGAACAAATATTCCACGAGCGGACCGAAGACACCCCTCTAGCGGGCGCAATGTTCTTGCCTTGCTTCGCTGGAGAAGCTGGAGCGACTTTTTCTAGTCGAGGTAGGGGTATTGCATTGCTCTGAAGACAGCGTCTTGGCACACTGTCAGGCGGGCCAGGGCTTAAGTCCAATAGATCTCCCATGGCCCCCTGCCCGCCTCCACCTGCCGAGGACTGCAGAACTGCTTTGCTCAGCGTCTACTCCGCGTTCTGCTCCGCAGAAAGCTTTAATGTTTTGTGGGTCCTCCCACAAACAATAGCAATGGACGAGAGACTGGAGACTGTGGAGCAGGGAGGCAGGCACTGCAGGACTGCTTTACTCAGCGTCTACCTTACTAATGGTAAGTTATATCTCGCAAAGACAGACATATCTTTGCATTCAATTTGATTGGATATACGTCATACTTTTGATCCATCCCTTTACAGTTTGGTTTAGTTCAATATTTATAACGCGCGATACACCCATAGGCCTCACAGCACACACATAACAGAGACAAGCAAAAAACAGTAACAATGTCAAGGCAGTGTAAGAATACAAGAACAATGGCCTCAGCCTGTATCTTTATTAAACAAATAGGTTTTTAGTTCCTTTTTGAACAGGCCCTGGCTTGTGCTTTTCTTCAAATGGAGAGGAATAGTGTTCCAGAGAGAAGGTGCCCAAACTTTAAAACAAGAGCCAACGTATTTGTTTAAAGCAAATCGTGGTTGAAAAAGAAGTAGCTCATTGTTAGACCTTAAAGTTTGTGTCTGCTGGGCATCTTTAATACGATTCGAAAGATACCGGGAGCATCACTGGATTGACACTTATACACAGTAGATAATGCCCTGTGCTTAATTCTTTGCTGGACCGGTAACCAATGGAGTTTACAACGGGCCTCGGTAACATAGTCCAGCCTTCTCATGCCACATGCTGCTCGGACTGCACCATTTTGAGCAACCTGACGCTTCTTCATGTTTGATTGTGAGGTGCCAATCAGCAGACTACTACAATAGTCTAATTTAGCATTAATAGTAGCTGGTGCTATGAGTGCCTTATCTTTCTCAGATAAGCACTCGTAAATTTGCCCAAAAAGTCTAGTTGTGTAAGAACACTGTGACCGAAGACTCCATATGTGTTAATTATCTGAGAGCTGGAAGTCTAGATAGTTTTCAAGAGTCTTCTTATACTGAGCAAATTTCACTGAACATCCAGCAATAGTGAAATGACTATAGGCAGAATCCAACTTCTCCAATGTATATGCTGGTCTTAAGATAAGCAGCTCTGGCTTCCCATCATTCAGAGCAGGAGTGCTCTGGGCCATCCAACACTGAATGTCCTCATAGTTACTATTGATTTCCTCAGAATCCTGACAATGGGTACCAGATAATTGAAATAGAAGCTGTTCATCATCAGCATAAATTGTATACGACACACCTAGCCAATTGGATTGGATACAAGGCAAGAGTCCTGGGAAACACCACTTGTGGGAGAAATCGGAACAGAACTAAACTCATCTTTTACTATGCTCGAACGTTGCAGACCTAGACAAGCTTTAATCCATGCCACTGTTTCATCAGAGCATCTACCTAGGTTTTTCAACCTGTCCACCAAACAACCATGATCAACATGGATTCTAAAGTATTTTTGAAAACCTGATTGTCTGCAACCCAGTAAACTATTGTCCTGAACAAATTATATAGTTGAGAATAGGCAACCCTATCTAATATTTTCAGTAGGAATGGAACACTTGTTGTGGGCCTGAAGTTTGCTGCTACAGCAGGGTCCAGGCTTTTTTTGTTTTTTTTGTTGTTTAAAGAAGTGGCAAGATCCACCATTCCTTAAGACAATCAGGTGGTTTTGATTCCATGAGTTAATCTTTGGTATCTATGGCAATAACTAATTCATAGAGCCTTATAGACATTTAGCTGGGCAGGCATCACCCTAACAAAATGTGGGTTTCATGTTTTCTATTATATCCTCTACGTCTGACAAAGTCACTTTCTTAAATGAAAAGGACAATGATTCTAAAATGCACTCATCAGGAGCAGTCTCAGGGACAGCCCCCACTGCCAAGGACTTTTCTAGCAACAATTGCTGTCCTCTAATTGTGCTTTGGTGATGAGAGTTTTTCTGGGTGAATTCATTCTGCACGGATTGACAGCAGTCTTGATTTATTTCTATATCGTACCTAGAGGGAGATTTGTCCTTTAATTCATGTAGGATGCCAAATATTTCCCAGGATTTTGATCTTGCACCCTGAATTCGTTCTGAGTATTTAGCTCTCTTGGCTTCTAAAATAGCATGTTTATAGTCATTAACAGCCTCCTATCCTTTGTCATGATGCAAGGATTATTTTTTCCATATGACTTCGAGACACAATAATGTTTTCATTAAACCAAGAATTGGTTTTAATGTTATTTTTAGGTAGTGTACTCAGTAGTGGTGCCAGATGCACATAGGCATTTTTTAGAATCAAATGAAATTGTTCAGTCAAAGAATTAAAATCTATATTTAAGGAGAGGCTTTATTTTTGAGGCAATACAAGAGCAGACAAGGCTTCCCCAGTAGCCTTCCTGGTTTTTCTCACTCATATAGGTTTTCTAGCAGGAGGGTTCAGACACTGAAATAGAGTAGTAATTAAAATGTAAAAGGAAAGTATGTGATGATCAGACCAAGGGCATTCTTTCATGGTCACTGCAGAAATATCAAAATTCCTGGCTAAAACCTGTCGGGGATAATACCCACAACAGGGAAGGAACTTTATTAGGGTGAGTAAACTAATGGCTTCCAGTGCATTTATAAGAGAAAGAGCCTCTACACTCCTACTGTTATTGCCTGAAGATTACAATACCCTAGTAAAAGCACTTTGGAAGAAGATGTCAGGGCTTCAGTTATAACAGATGTTAATTGATCCTCAAAATCCACAGTTCTAGTTGAAGCTCTATATAAAATACAGATACTCACAGATGTAGTATCATCAATCTGTAATTGTTCAAATAAAATCTCACTATGTTCAATCATCTTGATTTCTTTAACTTTATGAATTCTGAAATATATATATATATATATTATATATATTTCAGAATTCTATGTATATATATATATATATATACATATATATTTCAGAATTCATAAAGTTAAAGAAATCAAGATGATTGAACATAGTGAGATTTTATTTGAACAATACAGGCACAGATGTAGTATCATCAATCTGTAATTGTTCAAATAAAATCTCACTATGTTCAATCATCTTGATTTCTTTAACTTTATGAATTCTGAAATATATATATATATATATATATATATATATATATATATATATATATATATATATATATATATATATATATTCAGAATTCATAAAGTTAAAGAAGATTGAACATAGTGAGATTTTATTTGAACAATTACAGATTGATGATACTACATCTGTGAGTATCTTTATCTTATATATATATATATAGATCAATGCAACTACCCCTCCCCTAGACCCAACTCAATCTGTTCTGAGAAAACTATAGCCATCAGAATTGGCAAAAGTTGGCACATGTGAGGAAGAGTCCTGCCGCCAGGTTTCCGAGAAGGCCATCGTGTCAACTTCAGATTCCGAAATATAATCAGCAATTTTAATAGCATGACAGACAAAAGACAAAAGATTGTGTGTTTAAGAGTTATTTGACTGTCGCTTCACAGAGTAGTCTTTTGAAGAGCTATTTATACTGATGCCTGTATATACCACAGCAATTCATTTGTCAGGCCCACTTTCAAGGGATGATAAATTATTCCATACCTAGACAGGTGTAGCATTAGTATATCTAAATAAGTTGAAGCAGAAATACAGCTCCCATTATTGACAGTATCTGCATTTTTATCTATTACGTTAATTATTATATTAAGGGCTTTCTGTAGTCAGGTACCACTTTGTAAAGAGCTTTTCCGTGCTTGCTAAATTTAATTGAAATCAAAGTTTACGTTCTAAAAAATGAAGACTGTAATTTGTCGTTGCATTTGGTAAGTTACCTCGAAGGATGAGATATTATAATTTTGAATATGCAGAACATGTCAAGATTAGTGAAAACATTGAATTTATATGTTTTTTCTTTCCTCTGTACTCAAAAACAAAGCTGCATTTTCATGCTGGTAGCTAACTTCTTCGTTCACACACACTCACAGGATAGAGTTATGGTTAAAGCGAATTACCTATGGGGCTTCCGAAAAAAAACTTTTTTAATTACTTTTGGACACTTCCATCAAAAAAATCTGAAAAGATTCCACAGTATACCAGCGACGTAGCTGCCTCTGCATGGAACATCTAAGAATTGTTCATTGATGGCTACATATTTTTAATTCATATGAATTTGGTGATGTTTCGAACTACAATTGTCTTGGGGTTTTCCCATAGGGAAAACAAAATATTGTTCAGCCCAAATATCTCAAAAATGCCCACTTAGATCTTGAAAGTTTTTGGCGTGCACATATGTCTTATCAGGAATTGGTGTACCAAAAGAAAAACAGATTTTACTTGGCCAATTTTAGATATTAACGGTTTAAGATGTATTTATATATGACAAATGAACAATAACATGTTTCCATAGAAAAACATAGGTCTACACAAGAATAGCATACTTCAAAAACACAAATACTGAATGCAACAATTACACTGCATAGTACAAATAGACATACAATATATGTCTATTCGTGCTATAACAACAATTGGGTACCGCATAGAACACAAAGCAAACACTTTACTTTAATTCAAACACAAAACACAATATGATAATATAACTAAAACACACACAAACAAGTTGGTGCCGTTAAAACAAATACATTGTAGGTCATCAAGTGTGTACTGCGTGGCACTAATTTCTTTTTTACGCTTATGGTTGATGTTTTCAAGCTGAACGATAATAACTGTGTTTGGAAATACAATATTATGTAATACATACTAGAGCGCCAATTTGCGTACTGTATTGTGCAGACAGCAAACATTTATTTTACTGATTACCAACAAAATACACAATAGTAACAATATACACAACGATACCAATAACATACTGCATGGACCACAAACTAAAATACTTTAGGTTAAGCATCACCGTTATGGCTGAATTGTAAGAGTGAGATGTTCATTTTGGAACCATGAGGGCATTACTTGAAGGTTGAATGAAGTGTACAGTCAAAAATTGTATCTTCATTTCTTGTTTCGCCTGTTGCTTCCACCTGCTACTTCATGATTTTGGGGCAATTTAACCGTAAGAGTTTTGGAAGTGCAATAAGATGGTAATGATTTTGATTCTGCAACACCACTGATAGCGGTTGTTGGCAAACATCCAACTGTGGATTTTTGCATAGTAGTTTGTAATTTGGTGATTTCGTCATGCAAAGGATTGTGTGAACCGTTCAATGAGAGATTGTAGCGTCCTCAAGTAGGACATTGCACAGGAAGGTGTATTGGGAGCATGCACGTGCTAGGCCACACACTTATTTGTGTAGCTCTAACAGGAAGTGGCCTGCCTTGATTTGTTCCGGGACAAAAAAAACATCCAGTTGAGGGCCGTGCCGTCACGCTCATTGACTGGTAAAGGCAGTCTAGCAGTAATGTGGAGTGAACTGAGTATACCACCTTCCATAGAGATGCTGGTAAATACACAGAAAGGCACATCTAAAAAAACGTAGCTGCCATTTTAGTGTCATGTGACTTCTTTTCATGACACACCTACGCACAACACAACTGATTGCATTTGCCATTAATGTTTCCTTTTGCAGCTGCTGGCAACAGAACTGTACATACAAGGTAATTTAATTTCCTTTATAACTCGAAGGAATCACACTTGGGAACTGTGGAGACATGTTTTTATTTTCTTATTTTTCTTCGTCGCTTTTCACCTTTTAATGTAGATTCTACTTATCGATCACCACCAATAGTGGCCCTGTTCATTTAATGAGTGGAGTAATGACTCGCTATGCAGATTGTGGATTAGTAAAAGCCAGCTAGAGAAATGTACGTAAAATAGGCGCTGAATTGAACTATGCTTTACATCTGTCTCATTCTCGGCTCTCGTTAATGCATACTGTTTGGTGATTTATGGCCCGTCAGTTCAAGATATAATCCATGGCTCCTGGTTCCTATGCAGGCAGCAGCACTGTGACGGATACAATTATGTGCTTCTGTGTGCATGAATCATTAGCAGTAAGGTCTGAACATGGAAAGGAGTGATTAGACTACTTTCTTAGGGGTTGTTTCAGTTTTTCGTGCCTTCCCTCAGCTTGGAAATGTAAGGCTACGTTTGAATAATCTAGGGCAAATGCATAAAGATAGGTTTCATTTTAAAGCCACTGTGAATCTATTAGAAGATGGGTAGAATGGCTGGGTGTGTCTACATTGAAAATAGAAGATCATTCAACCTATTCCTATACATTTTGTAAAACACTTGACTGACATTATGACTAATACCATTCTTAGCTCTCCATAAATATCATGTCATAACAAAACATAGCATAACATAAGCCCCAACCCTGAAATGCACCCGCAAAAGAGATGCACTTAGTTATCATTTTGTTTTGGACTTTGCTCAAAGGGACAGTTTCAATATTTTCATGCAAACTGTTGTAGAACATGTGGACAAAATATACGTTAAACGATTCATAAAAAAGGTTGATTGGCAAAAAGAAAACAATTTAAACATAGACTTGACATTTCAGAAATTAACAGAAGGGAGTATGGACATCATTACAAGTTTGGCTATGTGGTAAATAAATTGCCAGAATGTCTGTTACTGGCACTTTATTTTGTGGTAACAGAATGAAGATACCCAGGTGTATAGCGCTGGGCCTCTTGATTCTATTAAAGACAAGGAGGCAAGGATTATGCTTAATCTCTTCAATGCTTCTCTTCAAAGCAGCTTTTTTTAAAATTTTCACTGTTTTGCTTTACACATTTTCTTTTTTTTTTAAACAGTAAAACAACCAACCAAACAAAACTTCCCCTACACAGGAAAACACATCCCCAGAAGTCCACAGGGTCCTGTAGTTTTGGGTCCATTTCCTTAAACTTAAACCAATCATGAACCAGCAGACTCCTTATGTCATGTCCTGTCTGTGCCTCCTCTTTCTTTAGTGATACAACATGTAACCAATTCAACCGGTAAACTTCATTCCTACCTGCCCTCAACATGGACTCCATACCAATGTGGAACCCGCTTCTTGTCCCCGGATAACCACTCCAGCAACACTTGCCACAGCTCTGAAGAAGCTCTCTGAACAGTTGCTCTTACGATAATTACCTATGAAGCAACAGACACACTATTAGGGAGGGAATACGCAGTTAAACCAAATAAACCGCATTACAATAGCATCAGCACACATGTTATGAACATCAATACAATAAATGCTCTCCCACCCTGCGAATGCCAGGCGGGATAATGCTCGCCTCTTTGTCTTTAATAGAAACAAGACTCCCGGCGCTATAAGCCTGGGTAAACTTAATTCTATGTCATGACTGGAGGCACGCATTATGCTTGTTCAAAACCATCTAACACCACTGCAGCCACAGTTGAAACAGGCTTGAAATAATAGGTCTTAACCGTCGCTTCCATGGACCAGTCCACAGACTTCAAAATATCATACAGGGATGCTCCAGCCGCAAATGCTTTGGATGCCATAGCTCCCCTGACTGAATGGGCCACAAAAATCTGCAAATCTATTTGTGCCAATTGTATGACCTCTCTAACCCACCTGGCTATGGTGGCTGAAGCTACCATGTGAAAAGGCTTCCTGTGTGCAATGAGCAACTGGTGCACGCCTTGAGGTCTAACCCCTGCAGTAGCTCTCTCGTAGTCTTTAATGCATCAAGCCACACACAGATTGGGCTCATCGAGAAAATATGGGTAAGAGATGATAGAGGAAGCACTCCTAGTTCTCCTAGCAATATGAAAGGCCATCCCTTCCGGGTAGAAGACCTTGCTGTTCACATCCAGCGCCTTAACATTGGAAACATTTCTACATGAAAATAAGCACAGCAACATCGCTTGTTTACCAGAGAGAAACTGTATAGATAGCTGCTCTTTGGCCGGCCATTCCTCAAAGAGCCGGAAAACCACTTCAACATCCCAGAGCACCGAGTACTTGGTTGCAGGGGTTTTGCAAAATGTAACCCCTTACAAGAGTCTAACCATGGCCGGGTGTTCCCCGATTGGCAGGCCATCATATTTCTCATGACCTGAGGAAATAGCTGATCTGTAAACTACTACGGTGTGGAAAGCACACCCCTCCTGGAACAATTCCACACAAAAAGTCAGGAACTGACCTACAGTTGCAGAAACGGGATGAACCTGTTGCCTTGTGCAAAACTCTTCCCATTTGGCCCACGGAGTGTCATTGCTCCTAAGGGTGGATGGAGCTCATGAGTCTCTGATACAATCTGCAGCAACTCTGGAAAGCCCAGGCAAATCCCATTGTTGCTTGATTTTCTGCACGCCAATATCTATAGTGCTCCTGCCTGCACTAAGGGGTGTTCCGGACCCTCCGGGCTGTTCAACAGGTTCGACCGACACAGAATCACTTTCAGAAAATCAGAGGAAAGTTCCATCAAGAATCAGAAACCATACTTGTCATTTTCACAGCAGCACTACAATCCCTATCTCCGCCTGCTACCTTCGGACCTTTGCTAGTGTCCTTGCTAACATGATGAACCAGGGAAAGGAGTAATACAGTACTCCTGTCCAACTCTGGAGGAAGATGTCTGTCCACAGTGCCCCTGGTCCATTCTCCAGCTGAAGTACCTCGGCATCTGTGCATTAAACCTGGAGTCAAAAAGATCTATGTCGAACGGCCCCCAGAGATATTCTAACTGTAAGAACGCTGGCCCGTGCAACCTCCAGCCGCTGGCATCCTCCAGGTACCTTGAGTTCCAGTCTGCAGTCATGTTTTGCTTCCCAGGGAGGTATTCCGCTACTATCATAATATTAATCTCCAGGCTATAATGCCAGAAGTCCTTCGCCATCCCTACCAGCAATTTCTATTGGGTCCCTCCTAACTTGTTTATGTATGAGATGTTGGCCATCTTTAACAGAATGCAACAGTTTGCATTCTCTTTGGCAAAGGATCTCACAGAGAACGACCCTGCTGGCAGTTCTAAACAGTTTATATGTAGTTTCAACTCTTCGACAGACCACTTTCCTTCTGTCTGTGCCCCAACCGGACCTGTTTGCATCTGATTCTTTCACTAATTCTGGCACATCTCCAAAAATGGCCCTGCCATTCCAGATTTCCATGTTGTGCAACCACCAGCTCAATACTGCCCTCCCGCCCTTGTCTAATGGGACATACTGGCTATATTGTACTCCCCCTTGCAAATGCCTGATTTTAAGCCTCTGCAGTTCCTTGTAATGCAGGGACCCGGGGGAATATGACCTGAATCAAGGCTGCCAGAAGCCCCAGAATGCTCACTAGATTCCAAAGCGAAATATGCATCTTCTGAATCGCTACTCTCAACTCTATCTTCATTGCTTTCATCTTCTGATGCAGCAATTCCAAGGTGGCTTTCCTGTTATCTATTACACATCCCAGAAACTCCATCTGTTGCTTAAGAACCAGTTCCGATTTCTCTTCGTTGATTAGAAACCCAAGGAGTTCAGCAGGGTGCTTACCCATTATACCTGACTCTCTAATGCTGCCTTGTCCTGAGCTAGGTTCAGAATGCCATACAGATAGAATATAATCCTAATCTCCCTGTCTCTGATATCTTTGAGCCATGCCAGCCAATCTGTTTTGCGCAAAATGTCCCTGAGGAGGTGAATACCACCCATCTTGAAGTGTCTGTAGACTAACAAGCGGTTAAGCTCCTTCAAGTTGATGACTGGTCTTGAATTCTCTTTCCTGTGTACCAGCAACATATTGCTGTAAAACCCTGCCGACTCACCGGGCACTGCTCTATCTATCCCTTCTCTAACAGACTGCTCAGCTCTGCACTGAAGAGTTTCCCCTATTCCCTTGACATCCTGAGTCGTGCTGGGACACACTTCTTACACAATAAGCTCATGAACTCTTGCCTGAAGCCTGCCACCGTCTCCAATACCCAAGCATCGCCTGAAATCACACGCCATTTAGCCATACTCAGCACTGTTAGCCCCCTACTCTGGGGTAATGCTGGCATTGCGCACTCACCACTGGCAGTGTTTGCTGTCTGTAGCCACTGCATCCTCTGCAACCCCACTGACCCCTGCCTCTGGAGGGAAAAATTGCATTGTATTGCCTACTCTCCCAGTATGGGCTCTGGGTCCTTGGGGGCCACTTCGTTTATTTGAAACGACCAGCCGAACAACCGTGTTGGCCGGTCCCTGTGAGAACCCATTCAGGGAATTTTTTTTTATGGATGATGGGGCCTTTTGTAGGGCAGTATACGTCCCCCCCCCACGAATCGGGACATCTCCTTAGCAAAAGTTTCTCAGAAGAGCATACCTTTTGCAGACTCACCCGCCTCATACATTTCAAGATCCCCCAGTTTGCTGTTTATCTCAAGCAAGAGGCTGCACCGTCTCTCTGAGAAGAGAGCACAACTGGCGTTACTAAGAAGGCATGCTGCCCTCTGTGCCCAGCTGACCACGATGGCTGCGTCTACCGGTCGGCCAGTGTCTTTGCCCCTTTCAGCTAAGTCCATTATTTTTGATAGAGGTCCTGCCATGTCCAGGACTTTGTCCTGGCAACTTTTCCAGGCATGGTCAACCCTTCTCCTGACATCTTTTGTGGCTTTGGTGATGAAGTTGACCCTTTTAGCGTCAAGCTTTGGCGTCCCAATAACCTTGCCTGGTAGTTCTGGCCTGGGGCATTCCGCCCTCATCCTGAACCACACTTCCTTCTCCAGTGGCTTTTTTTTATACCTTGTGTCATATATTGGCCACTCTCTGGGAGGGCAACCACTCAGTCGACTTCAAATGCCTAATGTTGTCGGAGTCAAACATGTCTCCCATGTCATCCCCTTCTTCCAGAGCAACTTTGACTAGTCGCACCCTTTTGGGTTAATTGACAGACTTTCTGCTAACAACTATGCTGCTCTCACCCACCTCATCTTCATAAAATTGGAGATCATATCTGTCTCCCACCTCTTCTTTGGAGGTTTCCTCAACATCATTGGCTGCCCCTATATTTTTCGCCCTTGTTTTACGAGGTAAGAGATTTGGCACTGTGGTTTTTCCCAGAAATGCATTTTTTTACTTTGCAAAGGGATCAGCTAACTCCTGGGGCATATGTTGGCCCCCAACCAAATAAACAAAATGGGGGTGTCCTGAGGACGCTGTCCGTATTGTTCTTTGTGAAGTTGAAAGTGTTTGAAGAACTCTTGCGTTGTCCTGAAATGTTCGTAGGGGGTGTCCTGAAGACACTGTCCGTATTGTTCGATGGCAAGTTGAATGTGTTCTAAGAACACTCGCGGTGTTCTGAAATGTTCGTAGGGGGTGTTCTGAAGACGCTGTCCGTATTTTTCGATAGCAAGTTGAATGTGTTCTAAGAACACTTGTGGTGCCCTGAAATGTTCATAGGGGGTGTTCTGATGACCCTGTCCGTCCTGAGGACGCTGTCCGTATTGTTCTCTGGCAGTTGAATGTGTTCTAAGAACACTCGCGGTGTCCTGAAATGTTTGCAAATAAACAAAATGGGGGTGTCCTGAGGATGCTGTCCGTATTGTTAGTTGTGAAGTTGAAAGTGTTCCAAGAACTCTCGCGTTGTCCTGAAATGTTCCTAGGGGGTGTCCTGTAGACACTCTCTGTATTGTTCGATAGCAAGTTGAATGTGTTCTAAGAACACTCATGGTGTCCTGAAATGTTTGTACGGGGTGTTCTGATGACGCTGTCCGTCGTGAGGACGCTGTCCGTCCTGAGGACGCTGTCTGTCCTGAGGACGCTGTCCGTATTGTTCTCTGGCAAGTTGAATGTGTTCTAAGAACACTTGTGGTGTCCTGAAATGTTTGCAAATAAACAAAATGGGGGTGTTCTGAGGATGCTGTCCATATTGTTCGTTGTCAAGTTGGAAGTGTTCTAAGAACTCTCGCGTTGTCCTGAAATGTTCATAGGGGGTGTCCTGAAGACGCTGTCCGTATTGTTCGTTGTCAAGTTGAAAATGTTCTAAGAACTCTCACGGTGTCCTGAAATGTTTGTAAATAAACAAAATGGGGGTGTTCTGAGGACGCTGTTCGTATTGTTCGTTGTCAAGTTGGAAGTGTTCTGAGAACTCTCGCGTTGTCCTGAAATGTTCATAGGGGTGTCCTGAAGACGCTGTCCGTATTGTTCATTGTCAAGTTGAAAATCTTCTAAGAACTCTTGCAGTGTCCTGAAATGTTCGTAAATAAACAAAATGGGGGTGTTCTGAGGACTCTGTCCGTATTGTTCGATGGTAAATTGGATGTGTTCTGAGAACACTCGTGGTGTCCTGAAATGTTCGTAGGGGGAGTCCTGAAGACGCTGTCCGTATTGTTTGCTGTCAAGTTGAAAATGTTCTAAGAACTCTCGCGGTGTCCTGAAATGTTTGCAAATAAACAGAATGGGGGTGTTCTGAGGACGCTGTCCGTATTGTTCATTGTCAAGTTGGAAGTGTTCTAAGAACTCTCGCGTTGTCCTGAAATGTTCGTAGGGCGGTGTCCTGAAGACGCTGTCCGTATTGTTCGTTGTCAAGTTGAAAATCTTCTAAGACCACTCGCAGGGTCCTGAAATGTTCGTAAATAAACAAAATGGGGGTGTTCTGAGGACGCTGTCCGATTTGTTCGTTGTCAAGTTGAAAATCTTCTAAGAACTCTAATGGTGTCCTGAAATGTTCGTAAATAAACAAAATGGGGGTGTTCTGAGGACTCTGTCCGTATTGTTCGATGGTAAATTGAATGTGTTCTGAGAACACTCGTGGTGTCCTGAAATGTTCCTAGGGGGTGTCCTAAAGACGCTGTCCGTATTGTTCGTTGTCAAGTTGAAAGTGTTCCAAGAACACTCATAATGTCCGCGGACATTATAAGTTTCCATAGGCCATAGTTGAAATGTTTTACTCTAGGTTGTGATATGCTGCGGTGGTTGTGGCCAGGGCATAGAGTGTTGGGTGCATGGGCATCACACTTATAGTTGCTTATAACTTTCGGTCAAAAACAAATTTATAAGGAACAAAGTTATAAGATACTATGGCTGTGATATGCTGCGATGGTTGTGGTCAGGGCATAGAGTGCATAATATACTTACTGTTTGGTTTAGTAACTGGAGTACATGTATTTCTTGTTAATTTCTGTGATGAAAGAAAATAGCATGTTAGTATTAGTATTTTGTAATGACTTTTTACATTGCATAATCAACATTTTTTTTTTTTGGACCCTCATATTTAGTAGATTAGAAAGAAGAGTACTGTGTAATTTGCTCAGTTTCTGTGTTCGTTGCTAAAATCATTGAGTCTGTGGGAGAAAAAAAAACTCCATGTTGGATTATAAAAAAAAACTTTTTCTGTTATGCTACAGTTTATTTGTTTGTTTGTTTTCAGTGTTCACTTGTTGTTTCTGGGTAATGCTTTATACATTGGCTTGTTGCATTTTTTGGAGAAGTAACATATTATTTATTTGTTTGGATATTATAAAAAATTTGGAGCAGTTAGATACCAGTAGGTGTTTTCTAACTGCCTATTTTCTTATATATTTTAGTGGCATTGATTTATCTGTTTGGATATTGTTAAATTTTGGGACAGTTAGATACCAATTGGCGTATTCTAACTGTCTATTGTTTTTATATATTTTAGTGTTATTGATTTATCTGTTTGGATATTGTTAAATTTTGGGACAGTTAGATACCAATTGGCGTATTCTAACTGTCTATTTTTTTATATGTTTTAGTGGAATTGATTTATCTGTTTGGATATTGTTAAATTTTGGGACAATTAGATACCAATTGGCGAATTCTAACTGTCTATTTTTTGCTCTAATTTGCTGGTATTCATTTATCTGATTAGTTGTTGTAGAATATTTGGGCAGTTAGATAGCTTTTGGAATATTCTAACAGTTTACATTTTTTTACTACAAGTTTACTTAGGGTTTAAGTACAGTTTAGTTATCACATTTTGGTTTTAAGAACATTAAATAAGCTTTTGTAAGATTTGCTGGTAATCTCTGCTTTAGAGTAATGGTAGTATCATTACATTGAAACCATCCACATTTCTTTTTCATATATGCAGTGTAGTGCCCTGAATTGGTTGTGGCTCCTGCATGGTAGATTATACCTATTGTTGTGAAGGTTTTCTTACCAAGTAATATTTGACCATGTGTGAATCCAGTCAGCTTGCAGTTGTTTTTGGTACCATCTGCATTGTAATGTAGAAGCATTAGTATTACGTATTTACTATGTGTTTGTATTATTAACGTGGAGCGATTATCTGAATTGCAGGTAGAACATAATCTACCATGCTTTGAATTTTGTACAAGTTGCTGAAATGGAATGGATTCACAATTAGGTATTGATATATATAGAAAGCGTTCATTGGGGATTTGTTCTTCTTTCACATTGTTGCAGAGAGTGCATGTATGTTTCCACATGTATGAAATCTGGAAGATTTCATTTATAGGTATGTCTTTGTTTTCCAGTACTTGTAGTAAGTACATTAGAAATTCTTGTTGATCTTCCTGTGAGTTTATAGTGAATTTCACCATTCCAGCACAGTAGTCCAATTGTTGTCTTATTCCATAAACACTATATGTGTTATCAGGATTGTTTTCTGCATTTCTGTGAAGTACTAACATTTGCAAACACAATGGGTCTGTACTGTGTAAGTAAATGTTGTCAACAATTGGTGGTAATTGAAATAGAATATTCATTGCTACATTTGCGTAGCAACTTACACCAACTATATTTGAGAGTTTAAATGGACCAGGTAGTTCTGTATCTGACTGCTTTTTTTGGAGTTTGTCTTCCTTCTTTGAAGAAGTACCTGGTTTACTTTCCCTAATTGATTCTTTTTTGCTTGTGGTACTTGATGAAGTATTAGTTAGTTTTACTTTCTTTGGAAGATTTGCAGTGACATCCTGTTGCATTTCTGTTTGATTCATTTTTCTTTTATAACATTTTACTTTTTGTGGAACAGAATATGTGTTTAGATGGGGGGTGTATAGTGAGCAAAGTCTATTGTATTCTAAAATGCAAGGAATATCAGCGTTTACTTTACTTGCATCAAAGTTGATTAGAAAAAGACCGTCAAGTGTACGTAAGCGTGATAGTGCTACGTAGCTCATGCCTTCATTAAAGACTGTGTTACCAATATCTATCATTGCTTTGTCTAGGGTAAGGCCTTGTGATTTATGAATTGTGACTGCGTATGCAAGAGTTAGAGAAAATTGTTCTCTGCGTACATACATGTTTTTGAAGAGAAGGAATCAAGCTGTTGAGCGTCCTATCCTTTTTACTTCTGAAAGTTTGTCAAAGAGAATATTGACAAACTGAATTTTGTTGTCACGTGGGTATGTTTGAAAGCCAACAACTGTACCCAGTGCTCCATTAACTAATCCTTGCTCCACGTCAAGGTTACGTTTAAGCATTACTCTTCAATTTACGGAAAAATTTAATATCTTTTCTAAGCCTGCTGTGTTTGAGATTGATTTTTCTAAACTATTTAGTCTTGTTGTGGCTTGGTCGCACATAGGTAGTGTCATACCATGTACATCTAGTTTGTCTGTAGCGCTAATTTCCATTATTGGTTACATTTCTTTACTTAACATTATTTCATTGAATTTGAAACAGCTTGCAAGAGTTGGCATTAAGGCCATACAATTGAGATTTTTGTGGGCTAATTGTTCCATAACATCTGTAGCACATGCATTATCGCCATAAAGTGCATTAATGTGCCGAGTTTTCAATATTGTTTCTGCTTCTTTAGAAAGTATACCAACTCTGATACTTTTTAAGATGTTGGCATAAGTGAGATCTACAGATTGCCGTATGTTTTCTGTTAATTCTCTGTATTGGAAATGTTGCCAAAGGTTGACATTTCCAATGCTGCCAACAGTTTTACAGCAGAGTTTCTGTCCTAATGTTTTAAAAATAGTCTCACCCTTTACTGGTGTCAATTGAAGAAGATCTCCGAAAACAATAATGTGTTTTCCTGCAAAGAGCTCTTCATAGTTTGTTTTGAGTACTTCTTGTAATCTGAGGTGAAACAAAGCCAACATTAGGTTGGAGGCCATGCTCACTTCATCTATTAGTTGCATTTTCATTTGTTTCAATACTCTGCGTAGTTCCATTGCAGCTTCTGCAGAAAGTTTGTAATAGTCTAATTTGTTCTGGTGTTCTACTGGCAATAGTAGTAATCAGTGTAACGTGACACCACCTATGTTGTAGGCAGCTAAACCTGTGGGGGCAGTGACAACAGCTGACAGTTTGTTATTTGTCAATTGTTGAAGGAACTTACTGATGATTTTGATTAGGAATGTTTTGCCAGAACCAGCTTCTCCACTGACATACAGTAGTATAGGTTTTTAATTATGGCAGGAACATTCTTCATTTTCATGTTGTACACCATGTGCAATTTGTTTTGTTACTTCTTGAAAAATGCTACGTTGCTCATTGTTTAGTTTTGATTGTAGTATAGTTAAGTCTTCTTTATATTCATACTGACACATGGTGTTTTCTACTTCTATCATAGCTAATTCTGCCTCATTTATTATTAGTGGTTCTCCCAGTGGTTCTTGGCTTCCTGTTACAGAAGGTTGACTACTGTCAGGAGTTTCTTTATCTAGTTGGGCCTGGAGTTCTTCTTCGTGTTGCTGTTCATTGTGCAACATTGTTTTGTACTGTGTAAAGTTTACATCAGTTATAGTGCTTTCATTTGCTTTGAAAGCATCTTCATATGAGTCATAGTTATTGAGTATTTCTTCTTCTTTTCTCCATGGTTTAAAGAGTTGTAGCAGGGACATGTAATATACTGCTTTATGTTGAGGAGTCTTTAATGACAATTTGATATGATTAATTCAATTTGGTTTAGTGAGTTTAACTAAGCTGCCTTCACAGTTTGTCACTCTGTATTTACCTTTTTTTCATCAGGTTTTATATTATTTTTGTATGTGTAGTTTTGGGCTATGTGGTATAGACACATGGTTTCCAAAGTATTACTTCTGTTTGGGTAGTATGTGTCCAATAAATTGTTTTTTTTAAAATGTCTTGGCTGTTGGGATCACGTTTGGCTATTGTTTCTATATCTTCATAGGATTTTAGAACTCTTTTTCTAGATTTAGCTGGACCAAGACTTAGCCATACTATATTTTCAGATTTACCATACAATGCAGTATTAGTTAAACGATCAGCTGCTTCATATGATCCACATTCTCTATGGGAGAGCATTTTTATGCCCAAGCTGTATAATTTCTGAGACACTGTTTTATCTGATGACAGGTCATTCCAGAGTTCTTGGAGCTCTGTCTTTTCTGCTTTGGTTAAGTATGCTGTGACATATCGTGCAACTGCAGTAGAATTGTCTGCAATGTACTGCACATCTATGTTTGCATTCCATAAGTGGGCAATGATTGCATTGTAATCATTGACATATTTTTCTTCTTCTTTTTTTTTAATGTAATATGTATTTTTAGGTGACTTATCTTTAACACTATGTCTAACTGAAGACATGAGGTTGTTCACTTGACCTGTTTCTGTAACTGGTCTAGGGAAACCAAATCAGCATTTGGTGTAGTATTTCCCTTTGTTTTTGTATTTGTGTCAACAATATTTTCCACATTTGTGTCTTTGAAATTTTAAAATGTGTGCATGAAGATCACTATTTGTTGCTTGCAATGGAATTTCACAAGTGACATATTTTTCAATAAACTGTAAAACAGTGGCATCACTGTCTTGACCAAATTTAGGAGCATCTTTAATCCATAAAACCATGTGGATATGTGGTGTTCCTCTGGCTTGGTATTCTTTTCTCCAAAAGAAGTGTTGCACTTCTCCAAGGGGAGGAACAGTTTTATTACAAATAAAATGTTGCATAGCAATGAAGCGATGGTGAAAACATCTTGAAACATTAACAGGATCCAAAGAACAAAGTTCTTCAGGTGTTAGTATATCTATGTTTGTTTTGTTTTTGTTTGATATGCGTAGGAAATCATGTAAATCTTCCCATGCATATCCTGCACAACTTAATGTAACAAACCAAGTCGGTGGCCCAAGGTTTCTGATCATACAACATACATCTCCATGACTTCGAAACCAGTACTCTTTAGTACCACACATATTTGCTACTAGATTTGTAATATTTGATTGTAAAACCTCATCCTTTTGTTGCACTTTTTGTAATAATTGTGCAGCTGTCGTATTTTGAAAGTGTGATCTTGATTTTAATATGTGTGCAACTCCGTAACATAAAGTTGCTAGTTCGCTTTCAAAGAGTAGGTGGAATATGTATTCCACATTTTGTCTAAATCTGGGATCTTCAGAATACATCCGTAATGAGCGGTATTCTGAAGCTGATATTTGAATAGGTCTATCATCGTACCTTCCTCCTTTGCCAGTAGGAAAGAGTAGAGGAAAAGCACGTGCTTCTATACTTTTTTCCCATATGCTGTTTGGTGATCTTTTTGTTTGAGGCATTTGGTAGGTTTCCAGTGCATCTTCTATGGTGTTATTAGAGTGCAAAGGATGAATTGTATAATGGTCTAAAGTATTTGATATTGTAGGAGGATCTAGGAGTTCAAATTGACCAGCTTCTTGTGTTTCTTGAATTATACCAATTCAGAGGTAGGTAATTTTGTTGTTTTTGGTTGAAGGCGTATTATTGCTTGAAATGGGTGCACTGTTTGAATTATGATGCTCTCATATAAATTTAGCTGTTGTAGGGGTTTTGGTAGTGGGTATAATTCCAAATTATTTGTGATAGCATGTGAAGGAGTTTGGTTGTTGTCAAGTTTTGTAGTGCAGTAACTGCAAAGTATTAAGGGGTCAGTTATTTCGTATTTGTTTTCTGCTACAAGATAGAGAGCTAATTCAAACCATTTAGAATCTTCATTGTCTTCTATTTTGTATGATAGGTCTACAGTTTTTGTGTTACTTTTATAAAAAAAGTCTGCGGCAACATACACACACATGGTTTGGTACTTCAGCTGATGTACTTTTAGTATTTCTTTTTTGTATGTGTTTAGTAAAAGGTTGCCATGTGTAGAATTGTTGCTAATTTGGTTTAAAGCTATTTCATTCTGTAAGTGGCATTCACTTCCAAAATATTTTTTCTGGATATAGTCAATTTCTTCAAGTAGGTCTTTTGCTGTACCATGTAGAAGAATGTTATTTAAATTTGCTAGTGCTAAAGCAGGACTTTTAGCATAGTACAGTTTATAAACAAGATTTCATATAGTTGAGTGCTGTGTTGACATCCTTTTGATATCATGGAAGGTGGTTTTACAAGTAAGTCCTGTAATGCAGGCTAATAAATGTCCTTGTAGTCCTGTGTACTTGCGCACTGGACAGGTATCAATATTTTGCAGTAGTTTAATTTTGATTTTGTCTTTGCTTTTTACATATTGATTGAGGAATTGGCGTAAAGACTTGAACAATTGTTTGGGAATGTTACACATTGACCTGCATGGCCATGTGTACACTAGATGTTCTGATTCAGTTGAATGGAGGGGTATATTTTTGTAAGGAGTACTTCTTGTTCCATTATGGTATTATGCACTTTTTCATAACCTCGACCACGGCTGTGTATGGCAATTGTATTTGTTTGCTTTTGTTTGTACGCTTCTTCATTAAAATATGGTTCTGTGCTCGTAGTGTGATTCCATTCACCTCCACAGATACTTAAGAAATTCTTTCTGTTGACGTTGCGTTTATTGAGAAGTCTTTTTTGTAATTTAGTTATTAGTTTTGTTAGTGGTTTCATTTTTTTAACGCTAAAATAAATAACTTTCTTTTGAGAAGAATTGCACTATCTATCAATGCTTCTAAGATTAATTTCCTATGATAGGTTTTAAGGGTTGAACCTGGTTTCTCTCCTGTTTTTATAAGATTTTGTAGGACTCTGTGATGAACATTTTGGCTGAAATACTTTTCTTGGTATGCTTACTTTATCAAGATTTATAGAAGCAGTTTTATCTGTAGTGATAGCTGATTTTTTGTTCATTCTTTTCTGGTTTGTTTTACATTTTGATAGATGAGGAAAAGTTTTTCCACTTGAAACTTCTTTTGTTTCACTAAATGACTGTATTAGCTGTTTTGTTTCAACTTCTTTTACAAATTTCTTAGATATGGATGCTTATGTTGGACACTTTTATTTTCATTTGCTCTGCTTCTGCATTGCTTTCTACGGACTTGACTTTTGGTAGGCATTCTTTAGAGTCTTTTTAAAAAAGGTATGGGTTGGGGTGTTCTGCAATGTATGTGTGCTGTGTGCATGAGTGTTTGAGTAAGATGATAAAGATGTATGTAATGGTGTGTGATTGTGCTTTGGGAACTACAACTAGTAGGGATGGGTTTTCTTGAATTTATATGCTACTAAACTGGGGTTCAGATGACAGAAAAAAGTAAGCTAGTGGTGTGGAGAAGTACACATAGTAAATCTAATGTATACAATTAAAACAGTTGTTTGTTCTATAATATCCAAATTGTAGCGGTTGAGTTGGGTAATTTGTGTGTCCAAAAATAGGAATTTGTGGGCCATTCTGTCTGTAAATCGCTGTTTAAGACATGGGGATTTTTGAACAGAATGGTGCACAATCTCTATTTTTAGGCACAGAAATAGCATGAATTAACTTTACAGTGTGTTTCAGTAATATACAAATATTATTGTGATATTCTACTTACTTTTTTTCTACAATTAACAGGTTAATTCTTAGTTCTTCTTTGTTCTTCAAATTCGGTTGCTTATTTTCAGGAGAATGGTCTTCACTGCAATTGTAAAAGAAAAAAATTAGCAATTTTGTTCGTATATAGCACTGTTTTTAATTTAGACATTGATTTTTTAATTGAAATCCTCTGCGCCTTCCTCAAAACCATTAAAACTATCTTATTTACATAAGATACGTCGCACAAGTTCAATACATATGATATGTTCTTAATGAACAAATTGTATTGTAATGACTAACTTTAGCAAACAAAATATCTTTACTATATTTGTGGAATTCATAAGGTGCCACTGAATACCACTATTTCTGTAACTAAGCTCTTCCAGGTAATAGTGTTTCAATGTCATGCTTAAATTAAAGTAATTGAATAAATTAAGAAATGAAACAAAAATATTAAGTCAGTTTGAAAATGTGTTCATGTATTGTACAGAAAATATGCATACCTGCAGTTTGTGTTCGTGCATTTGGATATGCATGGAGCTGCAAGTAGAAATCTTGGAGACTTGTACAGTATTTCTTGTAGATGGTGCGTGCCAATGATATGACACTTGTACTCAGAGAGATTCACAGTACATTTGCAGTGCTGATCTATGATGATGCAGTTAGGTGTATAGGTCTTGAATGTGATTGGTGGATGGTCACGTGACTCTTAGCTACATCCAATGAGGGAATGGCATAGAAAGTGAATTGGAAATGGTAGAAGGGCTGTTCATGTTACAATATGTCCGCGGTCATGGTGGTAGTTTGCGGACATCGGGTGTTACATCCGGGGATTTTTGGGTTCAGAAGTCATGCACATGCACATGAGAATGAGCACTGAAAGGGATTGGTCAGGAAAGTTTAGTGGGTGTGTTGTGCCAGGAGAGAATTTCTCAGATACTATTTTTTCTGAGAGAACAACAGATAGCTATGGCTGTGTGTTTCAGAAAACAGATTGTTTGGGTTTTGGGAGATTCATGGATACATTGGTTGAAAGTGCATGCAGAAAGCTGTGGAGTAGCTGTAGATCTTGGATTTCCACATGTGGAAGTACACTGGCATGGAGTACGTGGAATGAAGTGGTTGGACTTGCTACCTCTTTGTGCTAGTTAGGAGACAGAGCAAAATCCAGACATAATTGTAATTCATTGTGGAGGGAACAGTTTAGGACATGTGTCTGGAATTTCTTTGCAATTTTCTATGAAAGAAGGACTTGGGAAGGTCATGGACATGTTCCCTAATTCTCAAGTAATATTTTCACGGATTGCACAGAGACAAATGTGTCTTTGTTCTTCTTCATTTGGTCCACAAATGGAAAAAGCAAGGCGCAATGTTAATAAGGCTGTTTGTGCCTTTCTAAGAGATTTTGGCATGTCCTCTTTTCACAATGAAAATATTATGTTTCGTAATACATACATTTTTCACAGAGATGGAGTGCATCTTACTTATGCTGGCAATCAGATTTGTTTGAGAAATATACAAAATGATTACAACCTTTTTTAGAATTACAGCATCGATTATGAAGTAGGTGTTAAGTATTTATAATTTTTGACATACAAACACCTCTTTTCAGAACCACCACGTCCTACCAGAGAAAATTGAAAAGGTTATGATAGGGTAGCAACCCAATTTTTTAGATGTCCGTGGACTGTCCGCGGACTTCTAAAAAATACAAAGGGACCTGCTTAATTTATTTTCACTTCTATTTTTTAACTGTGAAGGGCGGCTCTGAAAAGAGCCTTATTTTTTTTATTTTTGTAATTTTGTATTTCTTTTGTTTTTTTATACACCACACACTAGGAGAGGAGGGGAAAGGAGGGTAAAGGGGGGGGGACACCAACCGCAGGGATAAGAAAGGGCGAGCTGAGAGAGGAAGATGTAGAGTGTTTTTTATTTGGGTATTGAGCAGGTCTTCTCAAGCTCTGAGACGATAGTCTCAAAAGCACTGCAAAGTCGCTCCCCCCTGCAGAGTACTGTGTCACAGTACGTACATACAACTGTGACCCTCGAAAGGTAAGGGTCATCAGAATTCTGTATGGCCTGTGAGGCAGCTTGAGGAAGACACTGTCCCACAGAGGTGGTTCTTGTGGTGACAGGATCAGAAACAGAGGATGAAGTAGAGGAAATCAACCTGCTAAGTTCTTCGCAAGGTACAACCTTGCGAAAAGCCCCAGTGGGAAATGACCTCAGGTGTTGCTTCATGGTAGTGGTCCCAAAGCTGTACGAACGGTGCCTCCCGCGACTGAGTATCATTTTGCACTCATTGCAGGTGACGTGGTTCGCACGAGCCTCAGGACCATTCCCATGAATGGTAAACAACCGCCACACCCAAGACTCACGCCGAGTGCGGGTAGTAGGGATTTCCTCTACCTCATTATCCTCATCCTCTTCTTTCTCCTCTGCATCCTCACTCCTGTTCCCCTCTTCAGGCCCTTGGGGAGGTGGTGGTGGTGGAGGGGGTGGGGGTGGTGCTGAGGCAGACACAGCACCAGGTGGCAGCAGTGGAACCACAGAAGCCATCAGGTTAAAGATGGAAATCTGCAGGTTGCAGCAAAAATCTCTGTGCTCTGTAGAATAGCCAGAAACACAATGAGAATAAGCTCTAGGGCGTGGTCTTTTATAGGGGTGCTTGCGCCCGGTCCACGGACAAGCGCGCTGTCCGCGGACAGATCGAACACAAAAAAAGGTTCAAAAGGTTTCAAAAAGTATGTATAAACTTATAATTAGTATGTGGGACTTGTGCTATGGTGAGTTTTTATTTTAAAATATTGTGCATTACTTGAAAATGTACTTTTAAATTGTTTGGGGACACGACCAGTGTCCGCATTCAGAACACGCGATAAGCGTGGGCGCAGTCACATTGACGCTTCGCGAACATGTTCGCGAAGGAAGCGTCTGTCCGCAGGACACCAACTGCACGGGCAGTGGTTTGTGCATGCGCGTTGACGTTCTACGGACACTGTTTGGGTCCTTAGGTAATTAAAAGTGCGTCAGACGTCAAACGAACAGTTACGGACAGGTGTTTGTTCTTAGAACAGTGTAAACTTGCTTGCGAACAATACAGACAGAAATAGCATCCTCAGAACACCTCCATTTTTGTTTCTTTACGAACATTTCAGGACACCGCGTGTGTTCTTAGAACAGTTTCAACTTGCTAACGAACAGTACGGACAGGTATAGTGTTCTTCAGGACACCTCCATTTTCGTTTATTTACGAACATTTCAGAACACCAATTGTGTTCTTAGAACAGTTTCAACTTGCTAGCGAACAGTACGGATAGGTATAGTGTTCTTCAGGATACCTCCATTTTTGTTTAATTACAAACATTTCAGGACACCAATTGTGTTCTCAGAACAGTTTCAACTTGCTAGCGAACAGTACAGACAGGCATAGTGTTCTTCAGGACAGCTCCATTTTCGTTTATTTACGAACATTTCAGAACACCCGCGTTGTTTGCGGACACCTACATTGTTTTTTTTTTTTTAAAACGGAAACTAATTACAACTCAATATAAAAATTTAACTTTATTTAACATATTTTAATAATTTATGACAGAGAAGGTGAGGCAGAAACGGAAACAAAAACAGGAGAATTAGGGGTTTCAACATGATTGGTATCATGTGAAGAAGGGATGGAAGTATCATCAAAAGGTTTTGGGTTATGGAGAGGGTTTGGGGATAATTGACTGGGATATGGTGAGGGGGGACAAATACATGTGGGGCAATGGTATGACGTTTTTGTTTTAAAATGATCTTCAACAAAAGTTTTCAACTTATTAAAATTGGTCAACAATAAATCCATTTTTTATTTTATGCTGTCAAGCGTGTTTTCCATAACAGCTTCTTCAGAGGTATTTTCTATTTTGGTATGCTCTGTACAAAAAAAATATATATATGTTAAATGTATATAAAATAATAATAATTAAATGGTTTATATTGTAAAGTGTTTACCATTAGTATCACTATCTTGTGACATTTCCTCATGTGGGAAATGCCCCTTTAGCTATTCCAGAGTACTAGACATTTCTGTGAGAAAAAAAGAGATATTATATTTTTTTTTTAATCTAATACAGAAAGTTTATAAATATATGAGTAAAATGAAGTACACTTACTATTTCAGGTAAAATATGTTCTAAGTACTGTGTAGGTCTGGTGTTGTCCTTAGTTCTGTAGTGTCTGTGAGGCAATTATGTTGGAAGCCAATTTGTCTTCTTCTGGTATATTCCATTTTAGAACATATTGTATTTAAATAAATGGTTAGTTTGTTACATATATGGGTTACATTTCTTATGTATTACTACATATAATGTGTATGTGTGTTGCTTTTTGAATTTGTTAAATTTTCCTATGTTATGATATAACAATCAAACATACCCCCCCCCCCCCAGAGTTTTTAGGTAGTGGTACTGTTCTCCGAACATGTCTGTGGACATTAAAAGAGTTGGCGGACATCAAGTTCAGTAGAAGAGGTTCAGTATGTTCCATATTACATGTACATAAAGTCAAAGTTATTATTGTTAAGTTGTGCTACTAAAAACCTATGAAATTCAGTGAAAAAACTTTGTTAAAGGGACGTTATGGTTAAGCATTGCTACTAAAAACCTATGAAATTCAGTGAAAAAACTTTGTTAAAGGGACATTATGGTTAAGTTGTGCTACTAAAAACCTATGAAATTCAGTGAAAAAACATAACTTAACCATAATGTCCCTTTAATAAAGTTTTTTCACATATATATATATATATATATATATATATATATATATATATATATATATATATATATATATATATATATATATATTACATGGCCACGGTAGTGTCCATGCAGTTATGGTTAAGTTGGTGTTTCCATAGGAAGAGCACTTTTTGGGCGGCTTATAACTTCGCTCTCCCTGGACGAATCCTCACCAAACTTTGTCACTCTGAATTTTTTTTGCAAAGTTTGGTGAGGATTCGTCCAGGGGGGGCGAAGTTATAGGGGGGTCCCAAAACTTTTTTTTTTTCCCATAGACTGAATGGGAAAAAATTTTGCTCGCGTCTACAGCCCAAACCGCTGGACGGATTTTCACCAAATTTGGACCAGGAGCAGCGGCTTGGTCCCGAAAGTGTGCTTTTGCAAATTTGGTGAAAATCTGTCGGGTATTTTTCTTAAAAATGACCAAAAAGTAGGTTAAAAAAAATTAGTGTTGTCTGTGTCCGCTTCGCGGACACACTTCCCTGTTCGGTCTGCGGCCAGTGTCCTGATTGGTCAATTGACTTGCGTGATGTCCGCGGACATGCGACGTGTTCGCTGATTGGACGGCGTGGAGCGTGAAGAGCGTCAGATTTTCGGTAGTGCCCGCCATCTTGGATTCGCGGACGTCCGAGGACAGCGCAGTGAAACTTTGTTCAAAATTTGTATTTAGTAGAGTGTGTTGGTGTGTAGGAGTGTTTGGGGAGGGTGAGAGTGTATGAGATAGGATGAAAGTTGTGTTTTTTAATGTGTTAGACGTTCTTTTTGTGTTCGATTTGTCTGCGGACATCACGGGTGTTCTGAAATGTTCTAAATAAACTGAATGGGGGGTGTTCTGAGGACTCAATATGTGTCTGTTTTGTTCGCAAGCAAGCTGAAACTGTTCTAAGAACACTCGCGGTGTCCTGAAATGTTTGCAAATAAACAAAATGGGGGTGTCCTGAGGACGCTGTCCGTATTGTTCTCTGTCAAGTTGAATGTGTTCTAAGAACACTTGCGGTGTCCTGAAATGTTCGCAAATAAACAAGATGGTGGTGTTCTGAAGACGCTTCTAAGAACACTCGCAGTGTCCTGAAATGTTCGCAAATAAACAAAATGGGGGTGTCCTGAGGACGCTGTCCGTATTGGTCTCTGTCAAGTTGAATGTGTTCTAAGAACACTCGCGGTGTCCTGAAATGTTCGCAAATAAACAAGATGGTGGTGTTCTGAAGACGCTTCTAAGAACACTCGCGGTGTCCTGAAATGTTCGCAAATAAACAAAATGGGGGTGTTCTGAGGACGCTGTCCGTATTGTTCTCTGTCACGTAGAATGTGTTCTAAGAACACTCGCGGTGTCCTGAAATGTTCGCAAATAAACAAAATAGGGGTGTTCTGAAGACGTTTCTAAGAACACTCGCGATGTCCGGGGAATGTTCGTAGGGGGTGTCCTGAGGACGCTGTCCGTATTGTTCTCTGTCAAATTGAATGTGTTCTTAGAACACTCGCAGTGTCCTGAAATGTTCGCAAATATGAATGGGGGGTTGTGGCTGGCAAGTTGAATGTGTTCTAAGAACATCGTGGTGGCCTGAAATGTTCGCAAATAAACAAAATGGGGGTGTCCTGAGGACGCTGTCCGTATTGTTCTCTGTCAAGTTGAATGTGTTCTAAGAACACTCGCGGTGTCCTGAAATGTTCGCAAATAAAGAAGATGGTGGTGTTCTGAAGACGCTTCTAAGAACACTTGCGGTGTCCTGAAATGTTCGCAAATAAACAAAATGGGGGTGTCCTGAGGACGCTGTCCGTATTGGTCTCTGTCAAGTTGAATGTGTTCTAAGAACACTCGCGGTGTCCTGAAACGTTCGCAAATAAACAAGATGGTGGTGTTCTGAAGACGCTTCTAAGAACACTCGCGGTGTCCTGAAATGTTCGCAAATAAACAAAATGGGGGTGTTCTGGGGATGCTGTCCGTATTGTTCTCTGTCACGTAGAATGTGTTCTAAGAACACTCGCGGTGTCCTGAAATTTTCGCAAATAAACAAAATAGGGGTGTTCTGAAGACGTTTCTAAGAACACTCGTGATGTCTGGGGAATGTTCGTAGGGGGTGTCCTGAGGACTCTGTCCGTATTGTTCTCTGTCAAATTGAATGTGTTCTTTGAACACTCGCGGTGTCCTGAAATGTTCGCAAATATGGATGGGGGGTTGTGGCTGGCAAGTTGAATGTGTTCTAAGAACACTCGTGGTGGCCTGAAATGTTCGCAAATAAACAAAATTGGGTGTCCTGAGGACGCTGTCCGTATTGTTCTCTCTCAAGTTGAATGTGTTCTAAGAACACTCGCGATGTCCTGAAATGTTCGCAAATAAAGAAGATGGTGGTGTTCTGAAGACGCTTCTAAGAACACTTGCGGTGTCCTGAAATGTTTGCAAATAAACAAAATGGGGGTGTTCTGAGGACGCTGTCCGTATTGTTCTCTGTCACGTTGAATGTGATCTAAGAACACTAGCGGTGTCCTAAAATGTTCGCAAATAAACGAAATGGGGGTGTTCTGAAGACGTTTCTAAGAACACTTGCGGTGTCCAGGGAATGTTCGTAGGGGGTGTCCTGAGGACGCTGTCTGTATTGTTCTCTGTCAAGTTGAATGTGTTCTAAGAACACTCACGGTGTCCTGAAATGTTTGCAAATACACAAAATGGGGGTGTTCTGAAGACGTTGTCGAACACTCGCTGTGTCCTGAAATGTCCGCAAATATGAATGGGGGGTTGTGGCTGGCAAGTTGAATGTGTTCTAAGAACACTCGCGGTGTCCTGAAATGTTCGCAAATAAAGAAAATGGGGGTGTTCTGAAGACGTTTCTAAGAACACTCGCGGTGTCCGGGGAATGTTCGTAGTGGGTGTCCTGAGGACACTGTCCGTATTGTTCTCTGTCAAGTTGAATGTGTTCTAAGAACACTCGCGGTGTCCTGAAATGTTCGCAAATACACAAAATGGGGCTGTTCTGAAGACGTAGTCGAACACTCGCTGTGTCCTGATATGTTCGCAAATATGAATGGGGGGTTGTGGCTGGCAAGTTGAATGTGTTCTAAGAACACTCACGGTGTCCTGAAATGTTCGCAAATAAACAAAATGGGGGTGCCCTGAGGACGCTGTCCGTATTGTTCTCTGTCAAGTTGAATGTGTTCTAAGAACACTCGCGGTGTCCTGAAATGTTTGCAAATAAACAAGATGGTGGTGTTCTGAAGACGCTTCTAAGAACACTCGCGGTGTCCTGAAATGTTCGCAAATAAATAAAATGGGGGTGTCCTGAGGACGCTGTCCGTATTGTTCTCTGTCCAGTTGAATGTGTTCTAAGAACACTCGCGGTGTCCTGAAATGTTCGCAAATAAACAAAATGGGGGTGTTCTGAAGATGTTTCTAAGAACACTTGCGGTGTCCTGAAATATTCGTAGGGGGTGTCCTGAAGGCGTAGTCCGTATTGTTCGCTGGCAAGTTGAATGTGTTCTAAGAACACTCGCGGTGTCCTGAAATGTTTGCAAATAAACAAAATGGGGGTGTCCTCAGGACGCTGTCCGTATTGTTCTCTGTCAAGTTGAATGTGTTCTAAGAACTCTCGCGTTGTTCTGAAATGTTTGTAGGGGGTGCCCTGAAGATGCTGTTCGTATTGTTCGATGGCAAGTTGAATGTGTTCTTAGAACACTTGCAGTGTCCTGAAATGTTTGCAAATAAACGAAATGGGGGTGTTCTGAGGACACTGTCCGGATTGTTCGCTGCCAAGTTGAAAGTGTTCTAAGAACTATCGTGTTGTTCTGAAATGTTCGTAGGGGGTGTTCTGAAAACGCTGTCCGTATTGTTCGCTGGCAAGTTGAAAGTGTTCTAAGAACACTCATAATGTCCGCAGACATAAAAATTTTCCATAGACCATATTTGAAATGTATGACTCTATGGATGTGAAATGCTGCGGTGGTTGTGGCCAGGGCATAGAGTCTTGGGTGTATGGCCATTTGGCCATTTTGGCATGCACCCAAGACTCTATGCCCTGGCCACAACCACCACAGCATATCACATTTATATTTGCTTATAACTTTGGGTGAAAAACAAATGTATAATGAACAAAGGTATTAGATACTATGGATGTGATATGCTGGGATGGTTCTCCTTATTATTGTATGCTTACTGTTTGGTCCAGTAAGCGGAGTACATGTATTTCTTGTTAATTTCTGTGATAAAAGAAAATAGCATGTTAGTATTAGTATTTTGTAATGACTTATTACACTGTATAATCAACATACATTTTTTTTGGGACCCTCGTATTTAGTAGATTACAAATCAGAGTACTGTGCAATTTGCTCAGTTTCTGTGTTTGTTGCTAAAATCATTGGGTCTGTGGGAGAAAAAAAAATCCATGTAAGATTAAAAAAAAAACTTTTTATGTTATGCTACAGTTTATTTGTTTGTTTGTTTTCAGTGTTCACTTGTTGTTTCTGGCTAATGCTTTATACTTTGGCTAGTTGCATTTTTTTGGAGCAGTAACATATTATTTATTTGTTTGGATATTATAAAATTTTGGAGCAGTTAGATACCAATTGACGTATTCTAACTGTCTATTTTTATGATATATTTTAGTGGTATTGATTTATCTATTTGGATATTGTTCAATTTTGGGACAGTTAGATACCAATTGGCGTATTCTAACTGTGTATTGTTTGGTCTAATTTAGTGGTATTCATTTATCTGATTAGTTGTTGTAGAATCTTTGAGCAGTTAGATAGCTTTTGGAGTATTCTAACAGTTTATATTTTTTTAACACAAGTTTACTTAGGGTTTAAATACAGTTTAGTTATCAAATTTTGGTTTTAAGAACATCAAATAAGCGTTTGTAAGATTTGCTGGTAATCTCTGCTTTAGAGTAATGGTACTATCATTACATTCAAACCATCCACATTTCTTTTTTATATATGCAGTGTAGTGCCCTGAATTGGTTGTGGCTCCTGTGTGGTAGATTATATCTATTGTTGTGAAGGTTTTCTTACCAAGTGATATTTGACCATATGTGAATCCAGTCAGCTTGCAGTTTTTTTTGGTACCATCTGCATTGTAACGTAGAAGCATTAGTATTATGTATTTACTATGTGTTTGTATTACTAACGTGGAGCGATTATCTGAATTGCAGGTAGAGCATAATCTACCATGGTTTGCATTTTGTACAAGTCACTGAAATGGAATGGATTCACAATTTGGTATAGATATATATAAGAAGCGTTCATTGGGGATTTCTTCTTGTGTCATATTGTTGCAGAGAGTGCATGTATGTTTCCACATGTATGAAATCTGCAAGATTTCATTTATAGGTATGTTTTTGTTTTCCAGTACTTGTAGTAAGTACATTAGAAATTCTTGTGGATCTTCCTGTGAGTTTATAGTGAATTTCACCATTCCAGCTCAGTAGTCCAATTGTTGTCTTATTCCATAAACACTATACGTGTTGTCAGGATTGTTTGCTGCATTTCTGTGAAGTACTAACATTTGCAAACACAATTGGTCTGTACTGTGTAAGTAAATGTTGTCAACAATAGGTGGTAATTGAAATAGAATATTCATTGCTACATTTTCGTAGCAACTTACACCAACTATATTTGAGAATTTAAATGGTCCAGGTAGTTCTGTATCTAACTGCTTTTTTTGGAGTTTGTCTTCCTTCTTTAAAGAAGTACCTGCTTTACTTTCCCTAATTGATTCTTTTTTGCTTGTGGTACTTGATGAAGTATTAGTTTCTTTTACTCTCTTTTGAGGATTTGCAGTGACATCCTGTTGCATTTCTGTTTGATTTATTTTTCTTTTATAATGTTTTACTTTCTGTGGAACAGAATATGTGTTTAGGTGGGGGGTGTATAGTGAGCGAAGTCTATTGCATTCTAAAATGCAAGGAATATCAGCGTTTATTTTACTTGCATCAAAGTTGATTAGTAATAGACTGTCAAGTGCACGTAAGCGTGATATTGCTACGTAGCTCATGCCTTTTTTCAAGACTGTGTTACTAATATCTATCATTGCTTTGTCTAGGGTAAGACCTTGTGATTTATGAATCGTGACTGCGTATGCAAGAGTTAGAGAAAATTGTTCTCTGCGTACATACATATCTTTGAAGAGAAGGAATCTAGCTGTTGAGCGTCCGATTCTTTTTACTTCTGAAAGTTTGTCAAAGAGTATATTGACAAACTGAATTTTGTTGTCGCGTGGGTATGTTTGAAAGCCAACAACTGTACCCAGTGCTCCATTAACTAGTCCTTGGTCCACGTCAAGGTTACGTTTAAGCATTACTCTGCAATTTAAGGATAATTTTAATATCTTTTCTAAGCCTGCTGTGTTTGAGATTGATTTTTCTAAACTATTTAGTCTTGTTGTGGCTTGGTCACACATGGGTAGTGTCATACCATGTACATCTAGTTTGTCTGTGGCGCTAATTTCCATGATTGGTTGCATTTCTTTACTTAGCATGATTTCATTGAATTTGAAACAGCTTGCAAGAGTTGGCATTAAGGCCATACAATTGACATTTTTGTGGGCTAATTGTTCCATAACATCTGTAGCACATGCATTATCGCCATAAAGTGCATTAATGTGCCGGGTTTTCAATATTGCTTCTGGTTCTTTAGAAAGTATACCAACTCTGATACTTTTTAAAATTTGGCATAAGTGATGAATGCAGATTGCCGCATGTTTTCTGTTAATTCTCTGTATTGGAAATGTTGCCAAAGGTTGACATTTCCAATGCTGCCAACAGTTTTACGGCAGAGTTTGTGTCCTAATCTTTTAAAAATAGGCTCACCTTTTACTGGTGTTAATTGAGGCAGATCTCCAAAAACAATAATGTGTTTTCCTGCAAAGAGCTCTTCATAGGCTGTTTTGAGTACTTCTTGTAATCTGAGGTGAATCAAAGCTAACATCAGGTTGGAGACCATGCTCACTTCATCTATTAGTTGCATTTTCATTTGTTTCAATACTCTGCGTAGTTCCATTGCAGCTTCTGCAGAAAGTTTGTAATAGTCTAATTTGTTCTGGTGTTCTACTGGTAATAGTAGTAATCGGTGAATTGTAACACCACCTATGCTGTAGGCAGCTAAACCTGTGGGGGCAGTGACAACAGCTGACAGCTGACAGTTGTTTGTCAATTGTTGAAGGAACTTACTAATGATTTTGATTAGGAATGTTTTGCCAGAACCAGCTTCACCACTGACGTACAGTAGTATAGGTTTATAATTATGGCAGGAACATTCTTCATTTTCATGTTGTACACCATGTGCAATTTGTTTTGTTACTTCTTGAAAAATGCTATGTTGCTCATTGTTTAGTTTTGATTGCAGTATACTTAAGTCTTCTTTATCTTCATACTGACACATGGTGTTTTCTACTTCTATCATAGCTAATTCTGTCTCATTTATTATTAGTGGTTCTCCCAGTGGTTCTTGGCTTCCTGTTACAGAAGGTTGACTACTGTCAGGAGTGTCCTTATCTAGTTGGGCTTGGAGTTCTTCTTCGTGTTGCTGTACATTGTGCAACATTGTTTTGTACTGTGTAAAGTTTACATCAGTTGTAGTGCTTTCATTTGCTTTGAAAGCATCCTCATATGAGTCATAGTTATCTAGTATTTGTTCTTATTTTCTCCATGGTTTGAAGAGTTGTAGCAGGGACATGTAATATACGTCTTCATGTTGAGGAGTCTTTAATGACAATTTGATATGATTAATTAAATTTGGTTTAGTGAGTTTAACTAAGTTGAAGCAGGAGCAGCACCAGGTGGCAGTAGTTCAGCCATGGATGCCATCTCGATGATGGTGTAATCTGCAGGTGGCAGCAAAAATCGCTGTGTTCTGAAGAATAGCCAGAAACACAATGAGAATGAGCTCTAGAGCATGGTCTTTACATGCGCGCTGTCCGCGGACAGATCGAACACAAAAAAAAGTTCAAAAAGTTTCAAAAGGTATGTAGAAACTCAGGATTACTATGTGGGACTTGTGCCATGGTGAGATTTTATTGAAAAATATTATGGATTAATTGAAAATGTACTTTTAAATTGTTCGGGGACACAAACAGTGTCCGCATTCAGAACACACAATCAGCATGGGCGCGGTCATATGATCCGTTCGCGAACAAGTCCGCGAAGGAAGCGCATGTCCGCAGGACACCAAACGCACAGAGATTGGTTAGCGCATGCGAGTTTATGTTCTACGGACACTGTTCGGGTGCTGAAGTAATTTAAAATGCGTCACACGTGAAACGAACATTTCAGGACGTGTGTGTTCTTAGAACAGTTTAAACTTGCTAGCGAACAGTATTTTTTTTATGTAATACAGAAAGTTTATAAATATATGAATAAAATTAAGTACACTTATACACTTACTATTTCAGGTAAGATATGTCCTATGTACTCAGTGGGTCTGCTCTTGTTCTCAGTTCTGTCGTGTTTGTGAGG
The DNA here is from genome assembly GCF_040938575.1 of Ambystoma mexicanum. Taxonomy (NCBI): domain Eukaryota; kingdom Metazoa; phylum Chordata; class Amphibia; order Caudata; family Ambystomatidae; genus Ambystoma; species Ambystoma mexicanum. Next base: position 1,035,178,646 of record NC_090934.1, read on the forward strand.
TAATTATGTTGGAAGCCAATTTATCTTCTTGTACTATATTCCATTTAGAACATAGTGCATTTAAATGAATGGTTAGTGTGTTGCATATATGGGTTACATTTCTTATGTATTAGTACATATAATGTGTTTGTGTGCTCCTTTTTGAATGTGTTAAATGTTCCTATGTTATGATATAAAAATCAAACATACCCCCCCAGAGTTTTTAGGTAGTGGTACTGTTCTTCGAACATGTCCGCGAACATTAAATGAGTTCGTGGACATCAAGTACAGTAGAAGAGATTCAGTCAGTTCCATATGACATGTATATAAAGTCAAAGTCATTATTGTTAAGTTGCACTACTAAAAACCTATGAAATTCAGTGAAAAAACGTTGTTAAATGGATGTTATGGTTAAGTTGCACTACTAAAAACCTAAGAAATTCAGTGAAAAAACTTTGTTAAAGGGACATTATGGTTAAGTTGCGCTGCTAAAAACCTTTCCAAGTAAAACCAGAAAACCCTTGAAATTCGCCAGTTATGATAAGCTAAGCAAACATAACTCGCGCCACCACCGTGCACTGCTAAGCCTAACACCCAGGACATCAAAGATGACATCACAAATGTCATTGATGACATCACTGATGACATCACATGTGCATTTACCTTTCATGAAAAGTCTGTACAAGGGATTCGTAGTGTAATGTTAATAAAAAAAAGTGTCAAAGATTATTGGAATAAATATCAAGTGCTAATCAGTGTATTAAGCAATGCATTGATATAAATAGCATTCTATTATGAAGTTCCATCCAGTATACTAAGGTACTCATGTAGAAACATAGGCATTGTGTGCAACATACACGATGGAGGTGCAATATTCATAAGCTTGCCATGTTGAATAGTGAAATGATAACTGTTTTCATATTACAGTTTTGCGTACAGTGAAACTTGTGATATAATAAAACCCACTTACTACATAATTGCATTATTATAGACAAATCACAAAGAGACAACACCACATACAAATATGAATATATACAAGGGAATTGAAGTAAAAAAAAAACAGCAATAGTAGCAGAAAGTGTTCATAACCTAACTGATTACCTTTATGCAGAGAAATGATTGCTCTGTTTCAAAGCTGTTACTTACCCTATCTATATATATCACATGATGTGTATGGACCCTAAGGAAAATAGTGTGAGTACAACATATAAAAATATGAGTATATACAGGGAAAGTACAGTAATAAAAAAACATAAAAACTAACAGAAAGTGCTGATAAATCTACTGATAATTTTAATGCACAAAAAGGATTGCTGTCTTTCAAGGTTGTGTCTTCCCCTATGTATATGTTTCATATGATATGACTGCACCATAAGGGAATTATTGTAAGAACATACTTGAAGGATAAGTCTACGAATATAGTACAATTTTTATTTCCTGACTGTTACTGAAGGAAATCTTGTGGCCTAGATATGTCAGGAAAGGAAAAAAGGGGGAGTCAGACATGTGATGTCATCAGTGATGTCATCAATGACATTTGTGATGTCATCTTTGATGTCCTGGGTGTTAGGCTTAGCAGTGCACGATGGTGGCGCGAGTTATGGTTGCTTAGCTTACCATAACTGGTGAATTTCAAGGGTTTTTCGGTTTTACTTGGAACCATAACGTCCCTTTAACAACGTTTTTTCACTGAATTTGAAAGGTTTTTAGCAGCGCAACTTAACCATAATGTCCCTTTAACAAAGTTTTTTCACTGAATTTGAAAGGTTTTTAGCAGCGCAACTTAACCATAACGTCAACCATAATGTCCCTTTAACAAAGTTTTTTCACTGAATTTGAAAGGTTTTTAGCAGCGCATCTTAACCATAATGTCCCTTTAACAAAGTTTTTCACTGAATATATATATATATATATATATATATATATATATATATATATATATATATATATATATTTTTGCCGTGTACTTAGAAACAATGCTTTGTGATGTCACTTCCTGTTTTTCAAAGGGTGAAAGGTCTTCTTCCATTGATTTTCCGTGATGTCACGTTGGGGTGGGGTCAAATAGCAACACATCCTGTGATGTCACCAGAGGCAAAGGGTTGCGTGATGTCACTTCCGCTACCCCTGGAATTTTGGTGAAATGACGTCCCTGTAAATACACCTTTTGAACACTTTTAATTTTGTGCTACACCGGGATTCCCACATAAATCGCTCCCGTCAAGCAGAAACAAATAACATGTTGGCTTTTAATTTCTGATTATCTTGACACCCTCTCTGCTGAAAACACAATGGAATCACTTTCTTTTACAGTTGTATTTTAGCAGTAGGCCATCAAAGCATACATATTCATGTGAAAACATAACACATTTTAAAACTTGAGCAATTAGTAACACAAATTGGGATTCATTATTAACATAGAGCCATTTATTTTTTGTAAATACATTAAAAACGAATTGATGATATAATGGTCTAGCAGCAAAGGTTACGTGCATTTCAATTAAATTATTTTACAGAGAGGGAATGTTTTTGTCTGACACGCGGCACTTTTGACAAGAAACTGATAACCGCACACACTACTTCTTAGTGCTGTGTTAGTTTACAAAGAGTATATGACTCCGCTAGGTCATTGACCTGCCAGTACACAATATTGGTGTGCGCCATCTCTCCATTAGGTGGTATATTTGGCACTCTTGAATTGCAGTTTCTACTTCGGCTGGACAGAAAGAACAAACAGAACTTAGTACTTTTTGGTGAACACTTGCTCGCTTACTCACCTACAGGAAAGATATGGGGCCGGATGTACAAAGTGTTTTTAATTGGAATTGCACTTTTGTAAAACTCTTCTCTAAATCAGGCCATTTAACTCTAACTTTCAAATGAAGTGTGTGTGCATAACTGGTGTGCATTTCATTCAGCGACTCCTCCACTGTTGGGGAGCACTTAAATGCAATATAACCCAGAAACCTGCAGTGGGAGGCAGAGTGAAGAACAGAGCCCCTGTCCACAGAATCTCGAGCTTGGTTTATATGCTATTAGTACCCAGCGAGGCTCAATCAGAATGTAATAAACAATCTGATTGGCCCTCGCCGGGGCATTACCCCACGCAGAATGCCTCCCCTTCATTTCCCTGGCAGGGAGGTGTGGCAGCCCCTTAGCCAATGAGGAGGCTCGGAACGGGGTAATCCTCGCTCCGAGCCACTGCACAACTTTGTTTGGGCCTGTAACTATGGGCTGTGGGGCATTACCTGACTCAGTAATGCCCCCGGAGCGTGGGGCTTATTGCTTCATTAAAGTAGGTATTTCTGATCTGTGTGTCTTCCTTGATGGGGGGCTCACAACCTATACTATTCATGATATTGATTATGTGTTTGTACCATTTGCACACCTTAATGCCTTGGCCCCCCATAATGACCCCCCCAAAAAAATAGTTTGCATTCTTAGATTTTTATTTTTGTGGAGATGCAGCCAGTAAAGCACAGGTTTAATGCACATTTGGAAAGTAATGCTTTTAATCCTCATTTCTAATAGCAGAGAAATTGTTGAAGTGCTGGGGGCATAAGCCCACTGTCTGTCTGATACATTTGTTTTTGACTGTGGCATGTCTTCCAATTCCTTCAATGCCTCACCATTCACTTCCATAGAGTGCTGCGGGAATGGCCTGGACATTATATGCGATTTGGGGAGACCAGTTGCAGTGTTTCTGAAATTTGATACCCGGATATTCATAAGAATGTACTTCCTCCCCGGTCTAGCCCATCAAACTCGATATTAGCCCAGAGGTTTCTGGTGCAGTGACATACCATCACCTTTGTTTTTCTAGTCGAAATAGTGAGGGTCTTTTCACCACAGAACTCCCAGGCAATCCCCAATTTATTTTTCAAGCCCATCCTTGTTTTTTTAAAAATGGGCACAGCATCATCAGCGTATGGAAGGATTTGCACGCCCAATTCTTACAGCTAGGTCATTAATATATATTAAAAACAGAAGAGGAACTAAAACGCAGCCTTGTCTGACCCCACTATTGACTTGAAATAGGTCACTTGATTCCCCACCTTGCAGGGACCAAGTCCTAAAAATAAAAGTGGGTGGACTCATTGGCATACGCAATGGAATGTGAAGTGGCCAGAAATTAGCATATTAAGGTGAAATATGCACAATTAATTAAATTGGCTTTGCATAACCACCCAAATTGCACAGGACGAATGGCATTTGCCTTTTATAAAATCAACACACGCACAAAACCAAGAGAGAGGATATTTTCTGCTAGTAGTGTTTTTGAAAACATTAAAACGGTGTGCATGTTTTAAACTCCAAGAACCAATACAAATGTTTTCTATGGGACTTGCAGTACTGAAACTCCCACGCCTTGGATCTGATCCTCTGTGATGAAGCCTCCAGCGATAGACTCATGTTCAGTGAGCTGTTCCTCTTCTGGTGGAGACCCACCGCCAGTCACCAGAGTAGAGGCATGATTTGAAGCCAGCTTGTTCTTTGCTCTGCGTTTCAGGTCATTCCAGCGCTTAGAGCAATCATCAGCTGTGCGCTTCACAAATCCAAGGGAACTAATGCGGTCCGCGATGGTCTGCCAGTGGGCCCTACATTGAGCAGTCGTAATCTTGCACCCTGCAGTCACCACCATTTCACGGTTATGGGCTGACACATAGCCTACAAGTGCATCTAGTTCGGCGTCATTGAAACTAGGCTTCCTTGACGTACCGGAGTGTGTTGCCGTGTCTGAGATCCCAGCCTGTACTGCAAGAGCACCCTTCTTCTTCTTGGAAGGTGGTGCGGACCCTGAGTGGCTTACGCTGCTCTGGTTGGTAGGGGCAGAAGTGGAGGTGGACTGGGCACTGGAAGTTTCCAAAGGCACGATGACCAAAGGTCTCACTGCAGGCATTGGCTGCAGGGTAATGTTGGCAGGACCAACCTCGGTGTGATGGACTTGGACCGACACTGTCCCAGCTGGGAGACTCGGTGCTGGGGTGGATTGAGCTGCAGCTGCCCCTGCAGCCTCCTCACCCTGGCTACTTGGGGCAGCAGATGACATTGCTGCCCCAGATCCACGTAGCCATGGTGACAGCAACTTTCACCGCCACACGTGGCTTAGACTTGGTGTCACGGAAGTCAGCTTGGGAGTCATCCTGTGCCGGTTCTGTTGACAATATGGGCCGGTTTACCAAGGGCTGAGCTGGGATGGTGTCAGCTACATTTCCCTAAACCATTGGGGGGGCATAGGTGTCCCTGATTGGTCCTCCACACACTGGCCTCTTGGGCCACCCTGCACATCCTGGCCACGTCCCCTACCGCGCCCACCTCTTTGAGCTCGGCCACCTTTGCCTCCCTTATTGCTTGGTTACCTCCCAACCATAGCACTGATGTTGTTGTGCGTATGGGAGTTGCAGTAAACAATTTCCTGGGCAACTGGGGTGAAAGGGGTAGGGTACTAGATGGAATTCATACCCTAGTTCTCTAGCAAGGTTGTCTGTGACCCCTGGGGGAAGATGACGGGTCACGCAACGCACAGGCACCCTGAAAACAATATTTAACATGCACGCAACCCCTGGTAGACCACGTGCGTGGACAAATGACCCTGCAGTATGCCGTGGCACCAAGAAACACAAAAATAAGTGTACGCGTGATACACGCAGCCTACAATGACCTCTGAAGGGGTACGCGACACACAGTTTGAATATATGTGCGCGACTCCCCGTCTGCCTGGAAAAAGAACGTGAAAAAGACGCGCACACCCCCGCCAAAAGAAGAACTGAACGCTGTCTGAGTAAACAGGGAGTACGAACTGGAACCGTTGTGAAGTAATCGCGTCTGAACCGACAAGAAGTACAAGAATCACCTGCTCGCTCTCCACAAAAAGCACGTACAAGAAAATGGCCTGCGTGTACCTTTTGAACCAGCCCACACGTGCAATGTCACTTACGCATGTGCGCGCTAAGACCCTTTCCTCCAACTGCACGCAGTGACACCCGGAGGTGCAGTTCTTGCACGTGTACAATCAACATGGACCTGTGTTGAGGGAAACGCCATTGCGCGTCACGTCACAGACGCGCTTACATGCTTAGGCCCTTTCCTCGGATTGCAAGCATTAACACGCGGATGTGTTGTTTTTTCACATGCTGATTCACTATGCACCTGTCACGAGGGAAACGCCCATGCGCGCTACATCACAGACGCACTTACGCGCTAAGGGCCTTTCCTCGAATTACACACTGACGTGCAGTTTTTTCACGTGCCAAAGGCCACGTGACAACACATGGAAGACCACGCTTGTGCCCAAAAGGCCATTTTCCAGCCCCCCAGGCCCTCAAGCATGCTCCCACCTGCCATCTGCTGCTGCCTGCCTGCCTGCCTGCTGCCCACATGCCCTGCTATTTTGTGCCTGCACGTCAGCCATCTGCAAGGGTCCAGTTGCTGTGTCCACCCCTGCTGGAACAGAAGACACCCGACTGGGATACCATCCCTCCACAGCCCAGCCCCAGGACCCAGTTGCCCACCTACACCTGCCTCAGGGGTCACCATGTCAGGGCAAACACCATCCGAGACCACTGGCGACCCCCAGCCAGAGAGGCAGAGGGCTACCAGCTTCACCGATAAGAAAGTTGGTATCCTGATGGAGCAAGTTCTGGGGCATTATGATGCCCTCTTCACACCATTGTGCCCCAACAAGGAAGGACACGTGAGGATCTGGGAGGATGTAGTGGTTGCCATCAATGCAGAGGGTGTGGCAACCCGCAACATCAAGCACGTCCGGAAGCGCTGGTAGGACTTCAGGTCCAGGACCCTCAGCAAGGCCTGGCGCCTCTTGAAGGCAGAGGATGCAGAGGGGTGCCGGGTCAGCCTGAGCAATATCCAGATGAGAGTCCTGGAACGCATAAGCCCAGCGCTCCACGTCCAGATCCTTCAGAGGCAGACCCGTCTGGAGTTGAGTGGTAAGTGGCCATGCATTGCTGTGTGAAACAGGGCATGTTGCAGTGTGCTGGTAGTCAGCTACTTGCCTGTATGTGTGACATACGCCATGTATAGATGTGTGTGTGCAGGGACATCATGGTGCTGCATGTGAGGCCAGTCATGCGTGAACCACATGGATGGTGCATGTGCTCCAAAGCAACATGGGGAGCAGCATGCGGAATGCACACATGAATGCATGCCTGTCTCTGTTCTTGGACATGGATGGGGTGCGAGAGATGGGTGCTGCTGTCATGTACATGTATGGTGTACATGTCTCTGTGTCTGAGTAGCGTGGTTGTGACTTTGAAATGCCATGGATGCATGACACATGTCCGTGATGATGTGTTCATTCACTTATGCAGTCTAGTCATCCTTGTGTCCACTGTGTCTGTGGTATTCAAGTCCTGATGCATGACCCTCCGGTGATGTGTGCGCATGAGATCAGTGTGAGCCATGATGCATGTGAGTTTGAAGACAACATTTATGTCAATAGAGGCCCTTGTACATGGATGCTGATGTTGATTGCATGTGCCGTGCCTGTTTCCGCATGTGTGTTGCCTGCATTGACCCATGTGTTGTGGAGGGAGAGGATGCAAGTGACGTTTGACAGTGCCACTCATGTGTTATTGCTTCTTGTCTAGGGGACTATTGTACAGTACCCTGATGCTTGTGTTCTATTTCTCCCTCTACGCAGCATCGAGTGAAGAAGAGGGCGGAGACGGCGCTGTGGAGCAAAGCGGCGGGGATGCCTCCACCGGGCAGCGACGCAAGACCCAGCCACCCTCCCAGGAATTGCCATCATCCAGGAGTGAGGGGACTGGTGCTGCGTCTGCCACTACGGCTGCAGCGGAAGGGCCGGGTGAGCCCCCACAGGGGATTGCGATGGCGGAAGACGGTGCAGAGCCATCCAGGTTGGTGGTCTACACAGAGGAAGAGGAGGCCGCTACTGAGCCGCACATGGGGCCTGGTGGGGGTAGTACCAGTGGTGCAAGTGGTGCAGTCCAGGGCCAGAGGCAGGAGGCAGCACAGGTCGCCGCGGAGGGGCCTGTGCATGTCACTGTCCCAGACCCTGTGACTGCACCACCATGCACCAGCAGGGATGCCCCATCCCAGGCCCGTCCGCAGGTAGGGGGGAGGCACACATCATCTGGCACTCCACTACCTGCGGACGAGGAGACCCATGACCGTATTGGGTCCGTCCTGGTTGGTGTCGCGTTGCGCACGCATGTCATTTGTGATGACGTGCGTGCCTCCTGGGGGACCACGCACGCCATCATGAAGAGCTGCGTGGCAACGTGGCACAGTTGGGAGGGGCCCTGGTCGGAGGGTTCGTACATGTGTCGAGCACTCTATCGGCCCTCTTCTCCTCTGTGGAGACTATGAGCCAGTCGTTCTACCTGCCATCTTCCTTCCGGCCCAGTTTCCACCAGGGCCCCCTGTGGACCTGGCCCGACCAACACAGCCACCTTGGTGGAGATCATATCCTTATATTGCAGAAAGGGGTGCCACTATATCGTGGTAGTGGTCTGCCCCTGGGGTGACGTACCAGTTGGGGGCAAGGGAAACTAATATTGACAAAAAAGGAAGAGTACTGGTATGTCAGAGATTGGCCCATGTGGGGTGTAAATAAATTAGAACCATTCACCCTGTCCAATCCTATGTAACCCCATGGGTTATAACTGCTACATATAATTGTATATATCAAAACAATACACCAAAGCAAAAATTAGAGCTTGTTAGAATTGGAACAAAACTTTATATCAAAAGATTGTGCATGTAGTGAAACCCAACATGTGGGGGCATATATAATCAATAACACAATTTACACATTCATTAAAAAATAGATATGAAATCCTTCAAAACATGTATGGAAAAAACGAAGCATGGAAAAAATATGAAAAGGCATAAAGGAAACAAAGCAAATCTGAACATCAACAAAAGATTGTTTGTCACTTTAGTACTCGGTTTGTCCTATTTAAACAACAAAAATAAAGTTACTCTGAAAGTCAATTTCAATATTTCTGACTGTGTTGATACAGCAAATTGAAAGCTTGAAAGAATGACAAATACTTTTTTAAATGTATGGTCATATTCAATAGAAGTAAATTCCCAAGGTAGAGCTTATTGTACACTAGGATTGGTTCTGCCAGAGATAACATCCCTGCCACAGTCGGGAGTCGGAGGTCCAGCAGGGGTGGACACCCCACCAACTGGAGACCAGCAGATGGAGGATGTGCCGTCATCATCGGGCAGGGCACATGGACAGCAGCAGCAGGCTCAAGGTGGGAGCGATGATGGCTCGGGCCCATCAACATCAGAGGGGCAGGCATCGGCCGGAGGGCAGGAGGACCCTGGAATGGGAGTATCTTCCATGTGGCAGCGGTTGGGCCAGCGGATAGATGCATAGCGGCGGCGGGTGGAAGTGGCACAGCTCACCATGGTCAGTGTGGAGTTCTCCATGCGCAGGGCATTGAGGCGGGTTGATTGCCTCGAGGCAACTCGCAGGGAGTTGGAACAGGCCATGACTGCATCCCTGCAAGACCTCGGGGCCAGGGCAGATGCCCGCCTCCGGGACATCGACATGTAGTTCAATGATGCCCTGGCCCGGGACATCACAGAGTGAGCTGTAGGACTTGCCCGCTGACATTGTATATAGTTAGTTAGTGTTAGGTTTCCTTTCTGTTTTTATTTCTGTTGGGGCGCTTGGACAATGCCCCACCTTTTTGTATATAGTTCTTCATTAGGTAGGGTTTTTTGTAGGTTTCATTTCATTTGTTGGGCTCAAGGACCCTGGATTTGTACTTTGTAAATAGTTCTTCATTGGATTTCACTTCTTATTTTTTATTTTTCCATGGATCAATGGTTTTGTCTTGTTTTTGCACTTTGGATTTGTTTTGCCGGACTGACACTTTGGACACGTGCTTTTGAATTGATTTGGATTCCGCTTTCCTACATTTTTATTTTACATTTTGGACATGCAGCTTTTTAATCATTATTTCCATTCTTGTGTGTTTCATTTCATTCCCTTGCTTTTGTGTTTAATACATTTTTATTTCCAACTTCAATGTGTGGTATTCTCTCTTTGGTTTAATGCATGTCACAATGTGTGTTTTCTCAATCACATGCACCCATTGTGTGAGTGTGACGGAAATGTGTTGATGGGCATACTTGCCATTTGGGATGTATCATGTGATGGGGATTTCATTGTGGGGTGGATGTAATACCTGGTTGTTGTTTGGACTGGGGTGGCGTGGGGTGTGATTTGGGTGGCCATAAGGCCCATGATTGTGGATCGTCATGACGTGTTGGGGGGGACATGAGTCGGGGCCTCCTGGCAGGTGCCTGTCACTGCTGGGTGGTTGAGTGGGTGAGGGGGACATGAGTCAGGGACTGCTGGCAGGTGCCTGTCACTGCTGGGAGGGTGAGTGGGTGGGAGGACATGAGTCAGGGCCTGCTGGTAGGTGCATGTCAGTGCTGGGTGGGTGAGTGGGTGGGGGGACATGAGTTAGGGCCTGCTGGCAGGTGCCTTTCACTGCTGGGTGGGTGGGGGTGCAGGGGGACATGCGTCGGTGCTCACTTGTGCATGGTGACATGTGGGCTGGCTGGGGGGCATAGCCAGGGTGGATGGGCTGCCTGCGGGGCATGGCCAGGGGTGCAGGGTAGTCCCCTGTGTTGTGGACTGCCTGCAGGGCATGGGGAGGGGGGAGAGGGCACACCTGGGAGGACACACACTGCCAATTTGCATTGGGGCACACCAGGAATACACGTACCCCTACTGTGTCAGCGAAAATACATGTAAAACTCCCTGCACACCCCCCTTGAATACACGTTCCCCGCTCAGCCAAGGCCTATCACGTGTGATTCTCCCCACGCACCCCTCAGAATACACGTACCCCGCTTGCCCAAGGCCTATCGTGTGTGATTCTCCCTGCGCACCCCTCGGAATACACGTACCCTGCTCGCCCAAGACCTATCGCGTGTGATTCTCCCTGCGCACCCCTCAGAATACACATACCCTGCTAGCACAAGGCCTATCACGTGTGATTCTCCCCGCGCACCCCTCGGGATACACGTACCTCGCTAGCACAAGGCCTATCGCATGTGATACTTCACGTGCACCCCCGAAATACACGTACCCCACTCGCACAAGGCCTATCGCGTGTGATACTCCCCGCACACCTCTCAGAATACACGTACCCCGCTTTCCCAAGGCCTATTGCGTGTGATTCTCCCCGCGCACCCCTCAGAATACACGTACCACGCTCGGCCAAGACCTATCGGGTGTGATACTTCATCCGCACCCCCGAAATACATGTACCCCACTCGCACAAGGCCTATCGCGTGTGATTCTCTCCGCGCACCCCACAGAATACACGTACCCCGCTAGCACAAGGCCTATTGTGTGTGATTCTCCCCGCACACCCCTGAAATACACATACCCCGCTCGCACAAGGCCTATCGTGTGCGATACTCCCCGCGCACCCCTCAAAATACACATACCCCGCTCGCCCAAGGCCTATCGCGTGTGATTCTTCCTGCGCACCCCTCGGAATACACGAACCCCGCTAGCACAAGGCCTATCACGTGTGATACTTCACGCGCACCCCCGAAATACACGTACCCCGCTCGCACAAGGCCTATCGCATGTGATACTCGCCGTGCACCCTTCAGAATACACATACCCCGCTCGTCCAAGGCCTATCGCGTGTGAAACTTCCCGCACACCCCCCAAATACACTGTCCCGGCCCTGTGAACTGTGCAGGGTTAGCGCTGCCCTGTGCGCTGCATTGGGGATTTCAATGCCTTATCCTTGCACAAGAGGCGTTCCTGGGGGCGTAACTGTTCTCTGCGCCAGCGCTCAAAATGGCTTTGATATTCCATGAATACACAGTGCGCCAGAATGATGTTTTGCGCACACGGCTGGCACACGCTGGTGCACGCTAGCTCTCTGCGCTGCTCGGTGCGCTGCCTCTGCGCTGAAATCTATGAATTACCCTGTACATTTTTTAAACTTCATATTTGTTTAAAACCGTAAATAAGCAAAATGCTTGATCCATCGTACCTATGCGCTTTCTAAAATCTGCATGGTAATCCGAAATTATGTAATGATCTGTGGACCAATTTTCAAGATGATAAAGAATGTCCTTCCCATGAACCTTTGCAAGGTCATCAGTCTGTAGTTCCCCGAGTCCTGCCTATGTCCTTTCTTGTATATGGGAATAATTTAGGCTTGTTGCCAACTACAGGGAGCTTAGTTATTTCAGTTTAAGTTGTTCAAATACCATGAGAGAAAAGGTACTCAAATGTCAGGTCCACTTTGGAATAGGTTGACCAGGAGTTTATTCCATCCTACGGATTTGCCATTGGTTAGAGCATTTAGTGCTGGCTTAATCTCATTTTAGGAGAATGGCAGTGGGGAGTGTGGATTGCAGTGTATTTTTATGGTGTTCAAACTTGATAACAGTACTTCTACACAAATTGCTAAAATAGGAGAACCAGGCGTGCTTATGCATATTGCTTTCTTTCTCATGTCTGACTGCATGCGATCGCCTAATTGCTCTGGTAGAATACACCATGAGGATTTAGGACCATATTTCTTGGAGGCATCGTTTAGTTTATCCCACATCTCTTGTTCTGCAAATAGTTTTGTTGATGAATTAAACTTTTGGGAGAAATATGAAAGTATTTTGGGCGCTGGGGGCGCCGCATTCTGTGTCAAATATTTAAAAAACTACAGGACTGATGTATCCCAATTAAGCAAAAGGCACATCTGCAAAGCTTTGTGGCCAAGTTGTTTCTTATATGGTGTTAATCCGTCCAGCTGTTTTTGTGCTCCACATCTTATCTCCCACTGGAGATCGTTTGAACAGTCTTGGCAGGTACAGGTTTAAAGATGAGATCACACAGTTTGTGCATGATATATGGACGAACATTAGCAACAAGGAACACGTCCTAGAGAAGGGCATGCAGTGACTTGCATGATGCAACATCTGCGTATTACAGTGGCTTAACTCTAACCTCCAAAAACAATGCATAAAGAACGCTTCATCAGACACACACTTTGGTAGAAACCCCAGCCCGGTCATCCCTGAGGCTGAGCCCACAGGGTGTTTAAACAGCATGGCCCTCCAGCAAGGAATACCATTACAAATGCATTCTGTTTATCTTTCCACACATCATATGGATTTATTTTATTTTAGTAGAACATTAAGTAGCATATTCTTTTAGCCAGGGAAGCACTTTCCCAAGAAGTCTGGATGATGGCATTATTTTGCATCATTTTATAAAGTAATATTTTATTGTCATGTTTGAATTTGATTTTGGAATATGGGAGACTAAAATCAATATATGGAGACAGTTTTCACGTGGGTAGTGCTACTAACACTAGTGCAATGCAAATTATACAAGCTATTTACTGAACAGTAAGATCGTAAACGAGTGTGTGGATTCCTAAGTCTTGCAGAGTAAGCACGACATAAATATAGCGCCGTTTTTACTGATCTGCCTAGCGCCACCCTCCCCCCCAAAGTATGAAAGAAATATGTACTATTTCCTCTGGTTAGTCCACAGCTCAAAAATGAACAGAAGTCAACAAACCCCACGCTGTTTTCTGCATCTAGTTGCCTCATTTCCTAAACGTGTTTGGTGGTCATCAGGGAACGATTAATTGGACGTTCTGCACTCAATCTTCAAAGTAAAGATGAATGCATATACCCCAATATACCTCCTGCCCCCCAAAAGGCTAATTGATATATGAACTTTGCTTAAAGAACTTTAATGAAGAATGGCGATTCCAACCAAATCCCTACATGTTTTTATACAATATATTTTAATGAAATGCTGTGTCTAATATTTGGATGATGTTTAAGTTATTTATGTGATCCAATGAAGTAACGTGAGCTAAGACAACTATTTTCTGTGACGTGTTGAATGCGCGCGGCTGAATTTGATACAATACTTGCTGCACCATTTATATGTTCTATGAAAATGTAATTGCTTAATAAGGGATGAGCATAAGAGCAAACCAATGCAGACGCATCTGCATAGCCACTTACAAGCTACAAATACTAAAATCATTATTCCAGCCACGATTAAGTACTTATCATTACCGCTGCCTTTCATATTCAACACCACCGCTTTCCATTTAAGCAGTACTAATTATCCTATGCTCTCTATACAGTGTTGCCCCCCACTGTGACTACACCAATGAACTTTTGCACTGTGCGAAAGCCCAGCTATATCCGTGCGTCATGTTCTACAAAAGAAAACCTGCTATGCATGTGAATGAGCTGCAGTGTGCTCTGTGTTGCATTGATTGCAACATTATAACTAGAGAACTGTTGGGAGGCAGATGAATACGTCACCCAGAGCCTCTACCCCTCCCCTGGCCCAATACCGCACAGGTGAGAAACCTTACTAACTAAGACAGCCGTACCGCCCTTATCCTAGGCAGGTGCAGAATGACAATGCTGGGGCATATATCCAATGCCCCAAACGTACAAGAATGCCGCAAAAGTCACTTTGAAAAGGCACACTGCACAAAGAGAGCAGCCCCACACAGAGAACCTTCGCTATGTAGACCCAAAGAGATGCCAGTAGCCATGCTTCAGTGAGCCATAATGCACATATCATTGATTCAAACATAACCATGTGTCCTTAATAAAAACAGCAGCATTTAACGTTAGACAGGGGAACATTGAGGGGGCACCGATGATGAGAGTAAATGACAATGACCCTTTACACTAACAAAATAAATAACACATGTAGGCCTCAAGACCCAGCTAGCATTCCCTAAAGCATGAAAACCCTCTGGCCCTCCACAGAAAACATCAGCCAGGCTGAACTGAGTTGCCCAGCCCTTTAAGATGAGTAGCAATACCCTAGAGATGGAAGGGGATGCAGATTGTATTCATAAATCAATAATCAAAACGACTCGGGTAATTTGGCAAAAGGAAGTCTGTTTTATTGTCAAATATCTAAAACAGGGAGTACAACGAACATCAGCACTCGCTCGATCCTCTTACTCAGCTCATGCTTAGTAAAAACTGAGGTTATATCATGCAAAATCGTCATCAGTGACGTGCTGACCTGCGTCATTACCAGCGTCATCCTACGTGAAAACTACAAAACCTATTGGAGGGAGTGAATAGCTCTAAGTGAATATCTAAGTATAAGTTCCATATCAGTACAGAACAGTGAAGGAGAGTGATAGGGTACTTAACATCAGGTGGGGCAACTAAGACCTCCCCTTAAAATGGCCACTATAAACGTCACTAAATACACAACGTTCCATTGGCTACACAAACTATAGGACCCCTGAATACACGGTCCTCTATAATTAGTTGGCTTCTCACCCCATCAGTACTTTTCCACCTATGTCTAGCAGCATGCAGATTGAATGTCCTGGTGATGGTGGGCACGTCTTAACACTAGCTTCCCACCAATTAATGTATCAACCCATCATCAGCTCAATGGTCCAGTGTCAATAAGTGCTTTGAAGTTTGGCCTTGAGTTTGTACGGTGCTCGGAGAAGTTTAAGGAATGGGGGCACATCCTGTCCTTGTGCGTAGGTGTGACCACCTCGATCGGCCAACTTCCTTCTTCCACGTGACTGGACACCATGAAATTGAGCCTTTTCGTGTATTTAATATTACCTTATAATAGTCCTCTGATGTCTATTGTTTTGCTCAAGCCTTCCAAACAGGAGTCTCTGTTCTTTCACACAATTTGTATCCAATGTCAGCCAATCCAGTTCTGATAAGACCTTGGTTTCTTGGCTCATCCAACTCCTTTTTGCTGTGATTCATTTGTAAATTCAATTAGCTTTTTAACTGTGACAAACTGAAATAAGGCTTTCTTGTTAACGTTCAGCACTGGTTATAATGTGCAGTGGAAACATTCATCTTTTACTCGTCCATATGCATCAATATATATCGGCGCTTACCGTAATCTATTTACTATAAAGCTTGAAGCTAGCCCTTAAGATTACTTCGCTGCTTGCATTCTGTTGCATCTGTACACGTTTAAACTAGCTTAATATCTTCATCTGTTTCTGTGGCATAGGCTTCTTCACCTTGATCCCAAGATGCCACTTATACGTGGTACTTTCTTGATGCCTTATAGAAAGTCTGCATTCTCTGGTCTCTGTATCTCTTCCATGTGCGTCAGTTCAGCTCAGTTGGAACGTCACCATTCATCTTGGCCCTTCATCTGCTCTGTTCCTTCAGGAATCTCATTTAAATGGCCATCATATTGTCTTGTTTGCAGGAACGGTTTTCTCAATGGGTACCTTGCCTCCCAAATCTTCTTAGATATAGGTTCTGCCACTGGTACTGCACAGAGTACATAATCTGCTCTTTGTCTGTTCAACTGCTCCTTGTATGTCTCATACTCTGGTTTCCAACAGACAGGCAATATAGGCGGGCGGTTGGAGTAGGGGTACTTGACTCCTCCTCTACAAGGCCCTTGAAGAGAGGCGCACACATGCCGAGCTACAATTTCCCACAGTAACACTGAATGCCGCACAGTGATTCGTTAAGGCAAGGGGTCATATTCAGTCCCAGGCTGGAGTTGAGGTTGTGAGGTCATGGAGAAGGAACAAAGAAAATATCAGACTCCAGAGGTAAAAGATAAAACACTGCACACAGGTTGGTCAAAGCACATCAGCATAGCTGAGTTCCCAAGCCTGTGTTCAAAAGACATATAACAATTTATGTTCCTAGGCAATGCATCAAGACGTAGAATAATGAAGGTCACAATCTGGTAAGAACCGGACAATCAGCAATGAAGAGTATTCCGGTCAAGATAAATGTTCAAGATGCAATACTGGTCTCTGTAGGAGAAATCTTACTGAAGGAGCTCCACTTGCTAAGGAAGGAGCCAGGCATACATCATTACTCATAGAACAGAATTAATCATGCATCAGTGACTTTTATGGAAACTCATGACCAGCCCTCACAACACATACACAATAGTAGCAGAGAACATATATATGATATTACAAGCTACATAAACATATATATGTATATGCATGACATTGTAAGAGAATTCATTTTGCCTTCAACTAAGCCCCCTGCTCATAAGGTGAGAAGCGGGCAAATGGAATCATGAGAAAGGAAGGAGAAGTAAGTAATGTTTCCAGTGACGAGTTGCAAGTTTGAACTGCCGATGAACAGTTCACAATGATGAATGCGGTAAGTCAGTGTCAAGAGATGAGGTCAATAGGAAGGGGACGTCATTTCATTGTCACACTGTCACCTCTCAGACAGGGATTGGTTGAAACGTACTAAGTCACTCACTTCATGCATACGCCTCCTAAAACAACCAATCAAATATTAAGTCTAGCTGATAGACAATCAATAGAGCACCATCCAATCAGCA
This sequence comes from Ambystoma mexicanum, assembly GCF_040938575.1. Classification (NCBI taxonomy): domain Eukaryota; kingdom Metazoa; phylum Chordata; class Amphibia; order Caudata; family Ambystomatidae; genus Ambystoma; species Ambystoma mexicanum. The sequence goes on from NC_090934.1 coordinate 1,035,195,972, forward strand.
CAAAGGGGAAGGAGATGATCACAATGCTAATTAAGTAATAAACTGACTCCTTGCTCCAGTCATGAGGGTACAATAAGCCAAGAAGGCTAGATAGTGGATATGTTCACCTATAGTGCATATGACAATGTCCAATCAAAGGCTGGAAAAATGTGAATAACCTGTAACATTTGTTGTAATTTCTCTTATGTAATCTGCCACAAAGCCAGCCATTTTCTGCATAATGTTGAATGTCTTTTTGATAATTCCCAGCCTAGGCTGTAGTAATAAGCGTGTTGTTTCTCTCATATCTCATGCATTATTTTTTGGCTCTTTGGATTAATTTTCATGATCGACTTGGGACTTGCCTTACAACATAAAGACAATTAAAACTGAAGATGTCAAAAGTAGTCAAGTAACATTTTGATTGTACAAGTACATGCATTACACACAAAGCAAATGTACACTCAACATGAAGCATGTGCAATAAGTAATACATACATGTATACATGAATGATACTAACATTGCATCAACTATACATGAAGAACACTAGCATAACCGATGTATAAACTGAATGAAACATGAAAGACATGCAAAAACTGCTCACTAACATATAGAAAAACAGGTATAATGGGGCAGCCATCTTCTCCAAAATGGAAGCCACGGCATGCTTTTAAAAAAACAAAGGCCCCCAAGACTTTTAGAAAACTCAAAATGCTAAATTCACAAAAATACAGATATGTGTATAGCTCAGATAGTAGCTAACAACCCAAGCCAAGGTTACAGTGAAATAAGGGATAATAGGAAAGGCAGAGAGAATGTAAAAGATAGGAATTCCCAGGAGGCAAGCAGTATACTCCCAGATTAGTTAATGTTTATAAAAAGGACAACTGATCTTTGTTTGCCAGGTACATTCAAACTATAAGTCAAAAGATTCCATGAAGAATAACTCAAGAGAGTCTCCAGTGGTGACAGATAAAACAACACTTACATTATTATTAGCTTAATTCTCAATAAATACAGGATAAATCTATTCCCAACACGATCCCATCACACCTGACCCATAATTGGAGAACACTGTCTATTCATTTGAAGTGGATACAGATAGCATACCTGCTGTACTCCCTACACGTACACACAGACATGAGACATCGCTCAAGGCCAAGTACAAAGAGATCACGCTGGCTCATGGCCTAGGAATAAGGGATGGTAACTTTTTTAATTGGAAGAAAAGCAATCTGTGAACCTCTTTCCCCCTACTCCTTATTTGCTCATGCTTAGATGGCCTGTCAATTTTCCAACGTTAGCAGAAAGCCAACCTATCAGAATACCTGGTGTTATGCCAACCATCAAGTTGTGTGCTAACCAACCCCTTGTAATATAAAATGCATAGTTTAATCGTTATCAATATAGCGGTGGTCTCAGGAGGAGCGATCAGACATGTATAACCCAATTAGATGTTTGAACCCATTAGAGTGTATATGTGACCAACAGCACTAAATATTCCCTGTAGGTTTTTGTAAACTGATAAAATGTGTTTTATTACGTCATTTATGATGAAGTCGTAATACTTAAATTGTTGTTTTTAATGGATGCGCTGAGATGTTATTGCTTGTATGCTGTCCCTGATTTATTTGACTGCTAATAAAGCTGGATTTTGCCTTGCACTTGATCTACTTTGTCTTTGAATCTGGTTTGGATTTACTACGGTGCCTCTGTATTATTAGGGACTTTTTTGGGCCGTCTTCACAGAACTTAACGCGAAGAACACTGCATCTCACAGCACTGTCAATATCCTTACAAATTATTGCAGCAAACATTATACAAGACCATTAAAGATACAGGCAGCGAGGAGAAAGCTGTTGAGAGTATTGCCCGACAGTATTGGATTTGAGCAAGCTGATAGGCTGCTACATTGCATCTCGGACCCCCTTCCTCACATCGCTGTGATATGCTCAGACCCATCTCGTCCTTAACCAGCTCAGGCCACAGCAGCACTTAATTCATAAACTTCAGATGGTGCTGAGCGTAGGAAGGGTTATGTAATGTTTGACTCTCTAGATGTTTTGTACAGAAACTCACATCAGCCAGAGCCAGCCTAGTCAATGTTCAGGGACATTGGGAGCCATAGTCCAAACCATCTGCAGAGCGCAGGTGGCAGACAGTTGACATAGAGGAGGGAATATCCCACATATGCGAAAGAATCATTATTAATGATCACCATTGTCCGGCTCCTTATATGTCACTGGGGCTTGCATTCATGCCTTCAGATTTAACCCTCCATATGCCAGTTAACAAGGCAATGGAGGTGGCCCTTTTGCAAGGACTTGATGCATTTCTATTTGCTTACCAATAAAATTAAAATGACATAACACACAAGGTGATCCTGAAAAGACACATGGTGTAACAGCAGTTTCCAAGCAATTCATAATTGTCATTGCATATTAAAAACTGTACAATATGCGGTTAACATCAGAAAAAAAAGAACATCATTAAAACGTGGAAGAGGGGAAAAACGTTACATACCTGTAGTCTGCCTACCTAATCTAATGTCCCGGCAGGATAGCTCAGCGGCAACGTGCTGGCCTTGGAATCAAAACGACACGGAGCAACACAGGTTCGATCCCTGGGTCCATGCTTAGAAACCTCTGGATATTTAAGCATGATATAAATATGCAACTGAGACAAACAACTACGCAGCTAAAACAAACAATTTCTGTAACAGTGCCTTGATGCCCGCGGCCTGTGTGAGCACTTTAAAAACGCAAATAAATAAATAATCCATGTTAATCAAAAGTCATTTTACATGTTTTTGTAAATAAGTAGCAACTGCAAAAACCTGTGACAGACTAATTACACCTTCATTCTAATCTAGAGCATTCAAAATATGAAACACACTTTCTTCTTTAATTAATGGCTTCGACCATAGAGTTCTGGATTTAACAAAAAAAAAAAAAAAAAAACAGGACAGGACATGGCCCTCCGAATCTTAGCACCATAAGGACAGAAGCCCTCCTGTGGAGAAAGTCCCTCTTTCATCTAGCCACCTCCTCTCCATGGGTGTTTCTTCCACTTCTAAATCTAATGTATAGAGAGAAGAGTATCTCAGTGGAGAACATATCCTCCAGGTCTGGTTCCCGTCCTTGACCTTGAGAAACCCTCAGCCTAATGTTCCAGTAGGCTCTGTTCTGCCGACTGGTCTCTGCATTCTCCCACAGACGTTTATTGGATGAAATCTGGTTCTAACAATCCATTTGATCTTGGCAGCCAACCTACTCAATATGGTGACTAGTGTGGTCATGGGGTTGAATGGGTGGGCTAAAGAGGCATGCAGTTTCTGTGTATGAGAGAGGCAAACATTTCTGAAATCCTTGGATATTATTGAGGTGACTATGAGGCCATGTATAGTGCACAAAGCCCCAACCGTCGCCTACTTACACTCTCACAGACATTTCACAAGTGGAGGATAGCTCTTGCAATAGCCTAGCAGGTTTGCAAGTGTGCACACTGATGAGTACGTAAAGCCACTGCATGCGCTATTGTAATAGCAATAGTCTTGGGAGGATATCTCAGGTGCAACATGCTCACCTGGGAGGCATGTTATAAATAACCTATAACCTAAATAAATAAAAAATAACCTATCATATCAATGGACGTTCTGGAAAATGACAATCTATGTCAGCGTGTCGTTTCCTTGGCAGCCCCATTAACAGCATATTCATTCATGGAAAATAGGACTTTCTCTAGTGCATGTAAATTCCATCCACAACAGCACTAACTGGGATTGTGGTTATTCTGTGTCTAGCCCTTTCTCATTGTTGAATGAATGTATGATCAATAGACTTTACTACATGGCACGATGCTATATGGCAGGTAGGATACATTATGCAAAAGGTTATGCAAAGGTAGTTTACTTATGCTAGGAAATGTGTACAGTTTCCTTTGGTTAATCCACAACTCAAAAATGAACAGAAGTCAACAAAAAACCCACGCTGTTCTCTGCATCTAGTTGCCTCATGTCTTAAACGTGTTTGGTGGTCATCAGGGAACGATTAATTGGACGTTCTGCATTACATCTTCAAAGTAAAGATGAATGCATATACCCCATTATACCTCCTGCCCCCAAAAGGCTAATTGATGTATGAACTTTGCTTAAAGAACTTTAATGAAGAATAGCGATTACACCCAAATCCCTAAATGTTTGCATATATCATAATGGAGGATGATGTTTAAGTTATTTAGAGTATGCCATTTTTATCGGAAAAATATTTTGAGCTGTGATCAAATTAAGTACCTTGAGCTAAGACAACAATTTTCTGTGACGTGTTGAATGCGCGCGGCTGAATTTGATACAATACTTGCTGCACCATTTATATGTTCTATGAAAATGTAATTGCTTAATAAGGGAAGAGCATAAGAGCAAACCAATGCAGACGCATCTGCATAATCACTTATAACCTACAAATACTAAAATCATTATTCCAGCCACGATTAAGTACTGATCATTACCGCTGCCTTTCATATTCATCACCACCGCTTTCCACTTAAGCAGTAATAATTATCCTATGCTCTCTATACATTATTGCCCCCGCTGTGACTACAACAATGAACTTTTTCACTGTGCGCCAACCCAGCTATAAAAAGTATTTATGATCAGGAGAATAGCTCAGAGGCAACGTGCTCGTCTTGGATGCAAGATGACATGGAGCAACACAGGTTCGATCCCCGGTCCGTGCTTAGAAACCTATTGGTATTAAGCACGTTATAAATAACCAATCATATCAATAGACTGTACTACATGTAGGGTAAATAATGTCAAAGGTTATGTAAAGATAGTATTACGGAGTGAAGTTTATATATGCAAGGAAAGATGTCTACACATCTGGAGAAAGTTGTGATATTTAGGAATATTATGAAATTGTATTTTCTTTCTTATTTAATTTCAGAATAGAAATGTATCAATGCTCATATTTTTCTCATGTCTAGTATGGCAAGATGTGTTGCATGTATAGTGCCCTGTGCACAGTACACATTGGTGTTCATGGTTCATAGAAGATAGTGGAATATATTCCAGGGCCTTGATATATACCTATTGTCATGCAGAAATGAACTGAAAAGACAGAGCAAGAATCCACTTTGATTATATTAATTCCTGGCTCTGCACCTCCTCTGTCATGTCACTGTTTCAAAATGAGCCAGTTCTACAAATGGGGAGCATAAGCATTACACCTTACTTTTAAGCCTCAGCCCTAGTGGCATTTCTGAGGTCATTGGGCCTCATCAGGAATTTGCTGGTGCGGAATTAGCGTGCCAGTTATTGTGCTTACTGGCATGTTGCACCCGCATTCTCTGAATTTGCCAGTGGGGTGGTCGGAATTACCTCCACCCAAGAGCTGGAGGTTATTCTGCCACCCCACAGCAGAAATAGCCGGTAATGTTTCCAATGCCATGGGGTTGTGCAAGAATGGACACATCATTATGTCTCAACTCTAGTCAAACTAAGAAGCTTTAGTGTGAGGATCCATCTCCTCCAATTCTCACTTTCAACTTGGCAAAAACTCTAGGCCATTCTCTCTCCATAACAAAAACACTCAAGGATCTTGGTATCATTTACGATAAGCATATGCACTTCATGCACCAGATTGCAAATTTACTCAGAAAGGCACATTTTTCAATTTGCATGCTCAAAATAATGTGCCCCTTTTGTGAAATGGCTCATAACCTGGTTCCTGATGCAGCTTTTATTTGGCTAATGTATGGGTACAGAAGTAAGACTCTGACATGGAGGGTTCAGTAGAAACTTTTATATTGATGTAAAAAGGAAACGAAAACTGATCTCGCCCTAACGCTAAGGAGGGTTTCCCTGCCTCTACTGAAATTACTAGGGTCACAATGTCTGAAGCAAAAGTTCCAATATCCAATGTCAGAATCCTAGCTCTGTCCCTCACATCTAAGTTTAAACTAAAGGAACATAAGGTCTTCCAAGTCCCAACAGGAGTGGCACTCTTCCCCTGGGCAAAAGACAGTTCTGGAATTGTCAATCCTTGAAGTATTGGATAATATCTCCACTCCCCAGCCTTGTGCATGCTTCTTGCAAAGTTCAACAACGTTGGGAACAACTCTGTTTCCTAGTTGGCCCTTCTATGGCTTATTTTCTGTGTCTGGGGCCCTGACCCTGACTAGCAGACCTGGTTTCCTCCTACCAAGCACTGTGACAAAGAAGAACAACCTGGATGCACTCCCAGGCTTTGGTTGCTCCAGGACCCTGGTGGGAAGATCCAGTGTTCTCACACCAGGTACTGCGATAAAGAAAAACAGCCTGGATGCACTCCTAGGCTTTGGTGGGTCCCAGATCCTTATTTGAAGAGTTGGTTGCCTCCCAACAGGTACTGCAACAAAGAAGAACAGCCTTGATGCACTCCCAGGCTTTGGTGCCATCTACAGACTTGTTTTACTCGCCTGCCAAGTACTGTATTTATTGTTCATCAGTCTCACAGATCACTTGATATTGGTGTTGGTCCCAGACTTACACAGTGGGTTTCCTCTAGTACCCTGCCAACTTGGCCCACCATTCCATTAGGCTCTCTCAGTGACATTTAACTGTTGTTAGGGCCACAGACCCTTTTGTCTGCTCTCTGGGCTTACTTGCCCCCTCTGATTGTCCTTGGCACTTTACAGGGCCCCTGGCACCTCCCTGATCATCAGTTTACCTGGATATACTGTCTGCAATGTTCTCAGGGCATCCCTTGCCTCTGTCTCTCATCTCCAGAGGCTGGTTGCAGCGCCATGCCTGCTTCTTCCTTGTCAGTGTAGGACCATTCTACCATGGCTGTCAATCTTCAGGGATCTCAGGAGCATCCTTCTTGCTGCTCACTGCTCTGTCCCTTCACACCGGACCAGCTGGACAGCGACGTTCTGCCTGTTAAGATCCCCACTCTCCCTTCCTTCTTATCTCCGTGTACTCCGTCTCGTGGTTCATCCTAGTGGGGTTGCAACTCCTTGAGGATTTTCCTCAACTCAGTACTCTTTACTTCTTTGTTGCTACAGAAATACATGGCATAGGAGGAAAGGGGTGGAGGGTGGGTGAAGGAGAGGTGGGGGTGTTATAGGGATACTGTGTTCTTCCGATAAGATTGTCACTGGTCCCACAGGGGGTATCCGCTCCCATGAGATCCACCCACTGAGTACCATACAACCCCACCCTCATCCCCCAGGCCTCATGGGAAGGGCTTCCCCCTTCAGAAGCAGTGACAACATCCTGGGATTCGTCACACTAAACTTAATCCTACAATAGTAGCTACATAGGACTGAGCAAATTCAAAATCACCAACTGGGACTGGTTTAAAATCACACTGCTAGATTTTTATTGGGTCTAACATTGAGTACACAATCCCTTTCAACATCTTGTGCCCAGCTCATCAGTAGCTTTCTAACAAAGATCCCTAATACATTTCCTCCCTCCTTACACCCTTCTGCCCCCTCAAAATCCTAAAATCCACAGAAAAGAACGTTTTTCATTCTCAGAAAATAAAGAGACAACATGATGGGGAAAATACCTGATTTTAGCCATTGCAGCCAAGTGTTGGAACAAGCTAACAAAGCCACTAACACTGGAAAGAAACTCCCCAAGACTCAAAGGAGCCATTGAAACCAGAGACTTGATTAAAAAAAGAGTTTTGCAATGGGAAGATCCATTAAAAAAGTTTTGAAAAGCACGCCTTTTTACTTCAAAATAGCCTTTTCATGGCTTTCCAGTTAATTGGTCTCATCTTTATTAAGACCATGAATATTGTCTTTTTTTATTTTTTTATTTTTTTATTTTAATGTTGTTATGGCCCAAAAATTATTTTCGACCTTTCAACATACAATACATACATTTAATAAAAAATATAAGAATGTCTTTTTTCCTTTTACAAGTGCAATATCATCTTTGTGTTGCATTTGACAATATCATTGATACTAAAAATGTTATTTCAACATATAGAAATTCAGTGAATTGTTCACAATTCAAACAGTCACCAATTAAAATAACATGTCATTTTTGGAAGTATTCAATTAGTTCATTCCTTTTTGGTTGTGATTTAACAATCATTTAGAATATTCATTACTCATTTCGTGTAACTTCCCACACCAACTACCTAGAAATTTATAAAACTCACGATTTCAATCATATTGTCTCTCTCTGCCTTTCTAGGGACTTTTCTGGATTTTTAGATTTATGCTATTGTCTTTACCAAGCACCCCTGTTGACCCAATGTACACTCTAATGCATCCCACTTACCTTTGCAGTTAGTTATTTCTTCTATGATTAAATAAATTCCCCCAATCCAGATTAGTATTCTTGGGCAGTCTGGCCCAACAATCACTATTACCGGCATCTGTTCCTCCCACTGGAGTCGGCCATTAGGAAGAAGGCACTATTAACGGGCCAGCAACGGGCCCGTTTTTAGCTCCAAGGTCCCTTGACAGGTCCCGCTAAGAACGGCTGGTCACGGACCTCGGAATAGGGCAGTAAGGTTTACCGGCACCAGCATCCTTATCAGTGCCGGTAAACCCTTACCGCCCAACTCGGAATGACCCCCAGTGTCAGTCACTCTGGCCAATGCACCTTCAAGCTTCTGCAAACTAGATTTTATCTTGGTTATTCCTCATATTCCTGCATATTGCGGCAGAAATTGTCTCCAAGGCAGTAGAATCTTTGACTGGCCAGCTGTCTGCTCCTTGCTCAAGTTTTCCCTGTTTTAGAGGGCTTATTCTTTGGTTCAATGGCCTACCCATGTCTGCAATGTTGCACAGGAACTGTGGCAAAAGAGGGCATGAAATACTGACCTTCATCAGGTCATCGATTGAGAAACATACTTAAATTAATTTGCAAGATATCGATTGAAACACTTACTCATAATATACGTTCAGAAAAGCAAAGCATTAAAGCTGTTCCCAAGTTATATTATTATCATTATCTTATTGTTTAGAAAGCATTGTCTGTATTAAGTATCTCAGCACTTGCTTTATCTTCTCAGGTCAAATATAAAATGGTAAATGCATTTATCAGTTGCTAAAATAGCAGTCCAATTCTTAGGGATGTTTTTCCTGGAAAAATAACCCCACATAAAATAATGAGCCACTACAAAGCCAGTTGACATATTTCCACTGGGCGAACGTGTGTTGTAGTTTAGAGTTACTGCTCTGTGATATTCGACATTATGCTCGAACGAAGTGCTTCTGCATTGCTTCTTAGTTGTATGTCAGACATTGGCCACAAAACTTCTTTAATTGTCACTCTACAACAAGGGGGCGTTATAACAGACGCTTGAGGTCAAGATGTGTTTCTAATTGTGTGTGATTTGACACCACTTTTGACGCAGCACACATACACCCTCATTGAGAGTTAGGCTGTAAGTGGTAAAATTGGCTATATCTGAGTTGCCACCAATTTTACCACTACGCCTAATTATGAGGTTGTGTTTTAAGTGGAGGATTTACCTCCAGCAAAACCCAGGAATTAAATCTTCCAACTCAAGACCGAAAAATTGGCAGAATTGGCAGAAATTCTGCAAAAAAAGCCCCATTCGTTCCAATGGACCCAAATAAAATGTGCAATCACATGGCAACCACCAATTGTAATCAGGCGGAAATTCCGCCTGACCAAGTGGTGGTAACAGTAATTACTCAGGACTGTTTTTTTGGAGGATTTACCTCTGACTTTCTGACCTAACTAATAATGAGGCCCATGGTCCTTTGTAGTCACACAGACACTCCTTTCACAACTGTCTGCTTGAGGTACCACAGCTTTTTCACTAGCAGTGAATAACTTGTTGAAACTCCCACAAATGCAGGCTGTCCAAGTGTACTTCTCAATTTACGGGATTCCCATTGCGAGGCACTCACACAGCTACTGTACAGCTGACAGCAAGGCACTTCAGAGTCTGTTATGCAAGCATAGAAACAGCACATCACTGACGGTTGATGGGTACCGAGGATGAACAACAACACAAAGCATCCAAGCAAGACAATACGCTAGTTACCCAATTCAAAATCTAGTCGAATAAAGTAAGGTTGACTGCATACAAAATAAAGTAAATTACATATGTGGATGAGAGACTATTCTCTTTGGAGAAGCATCTACATAAGATATGCACTCAAGTCAGCCATTACATTTGTAATGTGGTAACTCTTCTGAATCTCCATGCATGGCAACCCATTAAATTTGGGCAGTAAAGGCCAAGACGTTTTATTGTGTTTTGCATCACCCCTATCTGTGACCGGCACAGCCCTGGTGCATGGGGGAGCGTAGGTTCATTTTCTATGAATAACATTTTCCTCTGTTCTCCAACTTCCAATTTCCTGAAGTCGTTACTATGAAAGTAATTTGGATCTCTCTCCTCATTATCCAAATCCCTTACTTTCTCAGATTGAATTTGCATACACTCAATGTTGTCCTTGAATCGGCTATTTTTGGCACCCGAATATAATCCTAACCACTATCCCAGGTGAATACAGTGCCTACAGGTTGCAATACTATTAATTTGAATTAAGATTGTGTAGCTTTTTGCATTCTGTTACTGTATTTTGCTTTTTTCATAGTGCTTAATTGCAGTCATGCCACAGCGAAGGTGCTGCCAATTTGCAAAACTTTGCTAATAGTATACACAAATAGATGTACCATGTTGATACCAAAACACACAATTAACCCTAATAATACAATTAGCTTTCATACAATGATAGCATCTGTTAACTCATTCATTCACATTGTATTTCTATATTGATTTCCGATAAGTGTTTTTTGTAACCTCTCATGGCGTGGAGAGGGCATGGAAGCAGATATAGTTTGCAATATTTGGCTCTAGCAATTAGAGCATAGGCTGAAATGTTCTTTGTCAATGCTGGTAGAACCACTTATTTAGTGTGTATTCATTTTTCTGTACGCTATGTGGGTCATATTGTTTGGCATACGTTACACCTCCCTCAACTTTCAACAACACATTGTTGAAACTTCAAACGACAAACACATCAAGTGTAACAAACAACTGACACAAAAGATGCAAGTTACACCTGATTCACAAAAATACTCTACGTATGCCCAATATTGGTTGTCTGACATAGTGAACCCTTAAAGGTTCCTCCCCAATCCGTGAGCAAGCTTCCTTTTTCGTCATACCCAAATTGTTCATAATTTGGGAATGGGCATTTGCTATCTTATCCGTGAATGCCTTCAGGATGTCTTTGCAGTTAGTACTGAATGGGGTAGGTGGGTGTGCTGTGATTTTAGGTTTCTAAATCCTAATTTGTGCATTGGTTCTTTACTGTAGAGTTCAAACCTGTTTGTCTTAAAGAGTTGTTCAAGACTGGTGGCTTCCATTTCCTGAGTGGTGCCATAACACCTATTGAAATCTCCTAACACAAGCGTGGAGTTATTTGGTTTATTAAGGGTTAACAACATTTGGGAAAATGTCATCAATAAATTGTGGTATATCATTAGGTGGCCGATAAATGAAATTGATGTTCATGCAATTATTCGGGGCGGGGGTAATATTGAGTAGGATGGTTTTACAATCTTTACAACTAGTAGGTACTTGAAAGAAGTTCAGATCCTCCCCAACCACAATAGCTACCCCCCCTTACCAACCTCTCTATTCTGCCCATAGAAAGTATAACCTGGTGGTGTCACCAGATGTATATTGGGGCCCTTAGAGTCCTGCAGCAATGTTTCATTAAGGCACAGTATATCTGTATGATCATCTACTATATACTCGCCGACATCCACGGCATGTTTATTTAGTGAACTAGTATTTAGTAGCGACATCTTGATAGGATCTGTGCGCACCACATTTTAAGTTTTTATCTGCCTGTCAGGCTGCTTATCAAATTCCCCTTTGGATACATTCGGTAGAGAAACTGTGCCTGTGATCAAAGGCTCAGAGGCCGGGAAACCTGAAGAACACTGCAACATGCATTGAGGCCACTTTCTGCTTTGTCCTCCAGAGGGGGCATCTCCTGTGTATCTGTCCCTTTGTCCATACTCCAAGAATGGTTGCTATTACTCTGTCTATAGGACAGGGTGCAAACAGCCTCAAGAGGAGGACACACTCATGGCACAGACTCAGGATCTGCCTTTGAGGACAAATGCTTCCTGACCATGGCCGAGATCCCTAGTTTTCTGGCCTGGATTAGCAATTCCACCTGTGCCAGCATATGGAGGCTGGTGGAGCAGCGGGCAGCTCTCCAATCGAACCAAACTTAGAGACCAGGAGTGCATCTCACCTCCAGCAACAGGGGTCAGCACTGGCGCGTCCTGTACAGACTCGCACAGACTCGCACAAACTTGCTAGTTCCTGACACACTGGCGCTAATGCACCTGACAACTATTCAAATTGCTGCACAGACTTCAATTCCACTTGGGATTCTAATTCGCTATGTGGCAGCCTTCACAGGGTCCGGGCAATTAGCCGACCACACTGTTGTTGCTTAGGCAAACAAAGGCTAATTTATCTGCATTAGAATTACTAAAAGAACCAGATAGCAAGTACACAATAAAACAATCTAAAACTAAGCTCCAGCTAAACCCTAATAAGATTGAGATAATCATATCTGGATCCAAAAAGAATCTTGGAACCACTGTTCAGCTGGTCCCCTGCCCACCGATATTTGGTAACACCTTAAAGTATACAGATCCTGTTAATAATCTGGGGTGTATCTGGCCGTCAAACATGGAATACAATTGGCAAGTGAACCAAATGGTTAAATCAGTGTACTTTCAACTGAAATTACTGAAATCGCTCCTAACCCTCATTTTGGAAGGTGATCGAGCAAAGGTGGTGGGTTCACTTGTTAATGCCAGGCTGGACTATTGCAATGGGCCTCTTGGCATGATGCCCTAAATATCAGCTGCAACGCCTCCCAGTAGCACAGAATGCTGCAGTACGTGTAGTGTTCTCACTACCTTGGAAAAAATCTGTTTCAGAATTCAGAAAGAAACTACATTGGCTTCCGGTCCAATTAAGGATCTGAATTAAGTTACTGTATATGCTCTTTAAGTGCATACAAAACCTTGCACCTCCCTATTTAGCGGCCAAGACTCACATCTACACCCCGACAGATCCTTGAGATCTATGGTCCTAAATCAATTGGTAGTTCCTACCTCTAGATTTGTCCATTGGGGGCACAGAAGTTTCTCTGTGGCTGTTGCTTGTGCATGGAATGGTCTACCACACTACTTAAGGAAGATAGAATCCTTGATAGGCTTCATAAAACAAGTAAAAACATACCTGATTAAATAACTCTATGTGAGTGGTGATGGGAGCCTCATACAACTGTATATAAGATCTGTGCCTAGATGCGGCTTGCTGCTTGGCTCCCACTAGGGATGTGTGCTATGTAAATTCCAAATAGAAATTGATAAAATCAGCAAAAATCATAAATTGTAACATCGTATCGTAACATCGTATCTAGATAGAAAGTGGGTAATATTAACGATTAACTCGTCTTATAAAAATGCAGTGGGTAGCAGAGTGCACTAAGAACAGTTAAAAGCAATGTCTAACAAAGCAAGAGTGGAAAGTCCATGCATTAATGTCACCCAAAAAATCCTCTGTATTTAAACATACTTTGTTATAGACTAACCAACTAAAAACATATTGATGACCTGCTTAAAACTGGACATTAACTATACAAATGTTGCAATGTTTCCAACATAACATTGCGTAGACAAAAAGGGCATTTACAGATAGGCCTTACAAGTTTTTTTTTCCTATGCCTAAAAATTTGTAAGTTGGTAACAAATTAAAGCAACATTTCATGTAGAGTTTAGACATTAATCTACTGAGAAATGTTGCACAATACAGCTCAATAATATGGAATTGGGAAGTGAACAAATGTAGTTAACTGATCTTACAAGACTCATTAGGTTTTTTAGATAATTGCACCAGTCCCACTTGAGCTGTCTCTTTTTAAAATCTTCATAAAACAAAATAGGTTTACTATATATCATAACATTATATTCTAAACATTCATGCATTATTCACATCATTCCATAAAAGTCATCAATAACATGGAAGCACATGTTCGTCAAAGAATTTCTACTTCCTTTAACACCTCATTATTTGATTTTGGGCATATCTAATCTTAAAGTAAAATGCAATCCTTCTAAAAATAGCACAAGCATGAAGAGAAGTGAGAAATAGTTCTGCATGTATTGTTTGGACTGGAATACATTGCATTAAATCTAGAATATGTGGCCCTCCATTCTTTTTAACCAAAGACGTGAAAGATGGATATTACATTCAATCCTGAGAGGTTTATCTGGGTTGTTTGCTGTATATGAATGGTTCGCATTGCCATCATAAAGTAGGCTGCATACTGTACAACAAATCTCTTGTATGTTGCCATTAAAGGTCAGATTTTCAATTCTACTTGCTGATAAAGTGTAGGCTCAGTTCCCTTCCTGCCTTACTACTAAATTAAAAAACCTAGATAGACAACCTCTACTGTTTCTCTAGTGCCCTAAACTTGTCTGGTATGAATACCAATTAAAGGAAGAGATGTTTTTTTTTAAAGCACATAACTGTGTTTGTCTTTATTTATATTTATATGATTGATTAGCACCAATGTATTTCTCTATAAAACTCAAAGAATGCTGTAAACCGATAGAGTATAATGTATTAGTACCTGCGACCGTCAATCAGAATGTATCAAACATTCTGATTGTCCCTCGCGGGGGCTTTACCCGACCGGGAATCCCTCGGCTGGGATTCCTTGCCTTTGTTCTCGGCTTGGGGCATGGCATCTCCTCAGCCAATGAGGAGGCTCGAAACGGGCAATCCTCGCTCTGAGCCTCCACAATTCTGGAGGCTGCCATCCTCCCCCTGCCAAGGAATCAGGTACGTTTTTTCTTTCTTCGTCCCCCCTACCATGCAAACAATCCCCTCCCCGCCCTCCCAACCCCACTTATCTTCTTATTTCTCCTTTGTCGGAAGCGTGTCTGCTCCCAATGGCTCCCAATGGCCGCCATAGAATGGGAAACAGACTCTGCTTTTACTTCCCCGGCAGCCATTTTTTTAAACTTTTAGCTATTAGTACCCCGGTGTCCCTGATTGGGCCTATAACTGTGGGCCCGGTGCATTACCTGAATCGGAAATGCTCCGGGCTTATTGTTTAAATATAATTAGATATCATATGGTAGAGACAAGTTATACTTTAGTACTTTTGTAGGCTATTGCAGGTAGACAATTCCTCACTTTGTCCAACTAATTGCCAAGTCTGACAGATATTAGTAAAATAACATGGGGATTAAAAAACACCTTTGCTTGAGCCCTGCATTTATTTTAATGATTTGTGAAAAAGACTCATTTAAATTCATGAGTCTCGTTAGATTAGTGGACTACTATAGTTCATTTCACCAATTACATCTTATTCAGGTGTACATTGCACAATTTCCCAACAGCTACATTGCTAAATTCTACTCAGACTTTTGTTTTACTTTATTACCATCTAAGCATTGTAACGAGTACAAACAAACTGCCCAGTGTTTATGTGTAAGTGCTGTTTTTGTCTATGCAATGATGTCGTGGAAACATTGAAACATATACTGCATGCTCGGTTTTAAGCATGGTTTACATGTTTTTGTGTGTTTGTATATATTGAAGTTTCCTTAGAAACAGAGGGTTTTATGATGAGATTAATGTGCACAAATCATTTTTTTTAAATACATTCTCTCCTACATATTAACAATTTGTGAAAAAGACTCATTTAAATTCATGAGTCTCGTTAGATTAGTGGACTACTATAGTCCATTTCACCAATTACATCTTATTCAGGTGTACATTGCACAATTTCCCAACAGCTACATTGCTAAATTCTACTCAGACTTTTGTTTTACTTTATTACCATCTAAGCATTGTAACGAGTACAAACAAACTGCCCAGTGTTTATGTGTAAGTGCTGTTTTTGTCTATGCAATGATGTCGTGGAAACATTGAAACATATACTGCATGCTCGGTTTTAAGCATGGTTTACATGTTTGTGTGTGTTTGTATATATTGAAGTTTCCTTAGAAACAGAGGGTTTTATGATGAGATTAATGTGCACAAATCATTTTTTTTAAATACATTCTCTCCTACATATTAACAAGACTTTTCGCATCTCACATGTAACACTTGGACCTATAATGCCCATTTGTACTTAAGGGTATTTGCAACGGGTCTGTAGGGCAACTTTGGGATTTTGTGATCAGATGAAATAGTACACCTTTGTGGAACAGCTGTACATTTAACTTCTGGCACACACACACAAACATCAAATCAAGTTTATGCATAACTTTATTTAAAATGCACATCTGGTCTGCAGATACTTTTCATGCATAACTCACATTTATTCCAAGACATTTTTTTAATGATATCGTGGAAGTTCAGTGAACTGACACAGGAACATATGAGGTCTCATTTTGCAAGTCCCCATCATTTGACGGTGGGGACCTGTTACATTTACACTTAACGTACACTGGTCAGCTTTGCCAAATAGTCCTCATTTGCACGGCAGAGTGACATGTACACATGGCAGGCACAGTTTACAATGGATTCCTATGAAGTCTGCATTATTTTTGCTGGTGCAAAAAGCTGGAAGATTCCATAGAAATCCCCAGAATTTGCATCAGTATGAAGATCCATGCTGGCAGAGATGTTGGAGTATTTGTATGGCGGAGATAATAGCAGAGGCAAAAATTAAAGTTGTGTTCTGCCCCTGCTCTCTGCCATACTAATGAATGAAAATGGGGCATGATGTGAACAGAAAGTGTAAAGGCCTTATGCAAGACTTTTACGTCTTTTGTTTAAGTTGCACCCCCATCAGAGATTATTTCTGAGCTGTCAGCATCAGTAACTCATTTCTCTATGCCCACATCATTGTTTACTGCACATTAAAGTCTTTGCTTGGTCGGCCCTAATTCTGGTACCGGCTGCTACAATCTTCCTACAAGTTGCATACAATGGGCCTCATTACGAATTTGGAGGTAGCCAATGCCGTCATTTCAGCATGGCTACCTCCAAACTCGTGTCCGGGTCTGGGTCCAGAAAAAAAGGGAATTACTGGGCCATTCTGACTTTTGCAGGCCCGGTAATTCCCATTTTTGGGACCCGGACCCGGTACGTCCCCATTCCCATTTGAGCCGCCGTAGGGATCAATGGGAATGGGGAGGATGCTAACAACGGACTCGTTTAATGACGGGTCCATTGTTAGCATCCTGGTCTGCTCGCGGGTGCCGGTATGCACGTCTGACCAGACCAGACGTGCATACCGCTACCCACGAGCAAACTCGTAATGTGGCGGCCCCGTAGGAACGGTGCCGGTACCTTATCGGCACCGTTCATACCGCGGCCGCCGGGGTCGCAATGAGGCCCAATGCCTTTTTCTCGATATGCTGCTGTATCATCAGCCAATGTCCTTGCTGTTGTTACATGATAAGATGTCCTAAGCCTAAAACTATCCGGGTGACATTTCAAATCTTGTTGGGATATTAATGGATGCGTATTTCATTGTTGTGAGAATGAAGAAAATTCTAGAAACACATGTCAGTCATTTGTAGTTCTTCAGGGCCTATTTTATTTTTACATTCTGATATTTGTAGTTTTACTTTTCTCATTAAAAACACAGGACAATTTCTAAAATGAAATGGAACAAAAAAAAACAACAGGTCTGCATGAAATACTCTTTGATGGTGAATTAATGTCAAAAGACATCTCTTGAAACGTGTGGTGGCTATTTTGTAAATTTGTTTTAGCATTGTAACTGTTGATTGAACATTCAAAGTAACCATTTGCCAGTAGTTGTAGATTTAAGAACAGACCCCATTCACACTCAGTTTAACATGTTCAATCTGCATTCTTACAGCGCACACGCAAAGGCACATGCTGTCTGCTATGTAAGGTTTTCTCGAATAGAAATCACTTGCAGCGTTTTCGTCACTACAGACTAGAACAGTTACCCAGATACAGCATCCCTGCTGCCAGTCTGGCACAGAAGAGTCACACCACGTAAGAGTTAACAGCACCTTAATGCTTAAGTAATGTGCATCTCTTGTTAAGCAAATCAAAAACAGCTTCCTTAGCTCGGGGCTGTAACCCTGAGGCAGTGATGCTAAACCTAAACACGAAACCTTTAAATTCAAGCGAGAATTCGAAGTCACATTTGGCTCAAAGCAAACTGCTGCTTCTGCCTCACTGCCCCTTGTCACAAGTGAGTGAGATAAATTAAAATGTTTAGCGAGGCCTTTTAAACTGTGATAACATGTGCACATTACTCTGTTAGGAATACAGGGTGTATGTGCAATGCTCAACTACAGGGGGCACTGAATGTGCAATTGAAAGTACATGTGAATGTGACATCATTTATAAAGCAAACTATTATTTGTGTGTACACGTGAGAAATCGATTATGTGTTTGCAAATGTAGGTGCTGCATCTAAAAGGATGACCAGAATGTATTTATTTGTTCCACTCCCATTTTGGACTGCACCATTGCAAAACAATGTAGAGCAGATATTTTTCATGCAAAAGTTGGATCCAGTATTCATGCATAAAATATCAATACATGTACCCAAACCTAAGTACTATTTCACCAATGCCGGCTCCTCCATAATGGGTCTTGGGGCGCCGACCCGTCTGTTGCCCATTAAGGGGGAGCCAAAGCCAGTCCACTGAAAACGCTCCCAGGCACTCCTCAGCTGACTTTAACTGTTTCCCTTTGCAGTTAAGTTCCCCAGCGTGAGCCATGTAAGACCGGAGGGGTTTTGATTTCCTTGCCTTGCATGGCCCACTGGGGATGCAGGCTGAGGAACTGCAGGCCTAAATGTGCTAGATGGCACTCCACACCTTTCAGTACATTGTGGTATGTGTGGGTGGCATTTGGGAGGCATGCAGGTCTCTCACACATGCCCTCAGGAATCAAGACGCTCTCTGTTTCTGAGAGCTTTCAGGTTCATAAGGGCATGCACAGACCAAGCAGCAGGTAAGAACAATGTGATGTTTGTATCTATGTATGTATATGTAGCTCCGTGAGTGAATGAGTGTGTGTAGTGAATGCATGAGTGCATGTGTATGTGTACCACAAGACTGTGTCTGCCTCTAATTGTGGGCAGGGAAGGAAGATGTGTCCTCCTCCCTTCCCAGAGCACAATCAGCCTCTGACTGTACAATGCAAAGTTAATGTTCTAAGCAGGTAAAAGGCCTTGTGGGTCCTTGATAGCTTTCAATGGTGTGGGCGAAAAGTGTAAACAAGATTACTGTAGTAGAAAGATTTGGTTTTGACAAGAGATGTAGTTAGGGTCACTAGAAAGTTCTTCTAGGCAGCACAAACATGGACGATTGCCCTTTGTACCAGTGATCTAGGCAAGGATGCATGGTTGTCCTTAGCAGCTAAATGGCTAGGAGCAAACCATGTTTGAGGATGTGGGTTGGAGGGGAAAGAAACATGCACGCTACTTACTGATCATTAAAGGGAGTGAACAGTGCATGGTTGATTTCAGTGATGGAAAGTAGTGTTGAGAGATCTTGGAGGGAAAGTGTGACATGATTGAGGCAGCAGACCATGGATTTATAAAGTGAAAACCTAGATGGATAGCACCGGACCAGTGTACAAAGAGAATGCATTTATTGGGTTACAAGAGGGGTGCAGGTGCAGCAGAGGACCTGGGAGATGTAAGGTCCAACGAGTGGAATGTGGAACTCCAAAATAGAAGAAATAGGTTTGAGTCGAGTGATTAGTGATTGGTGTCATGTTGTCTGAAATGTAGCATCTTTGGATCCTTCCAGAAGTATAAGATGGAGGAGGGCAGGCAGCCTATCTGCATTGGTAATCTGTTCCAGAGACAGGGTGCATAGCTTGAAAAATCGTGTTCATTGGTTATGATTTTCCACTTGTAGTTCTCTGTTTCCATACTGGAAATGTTTTGACATTTGATGATGTGCTCACCTCTGGAGATGATGACTTTCTCAACCAAGCGGAGTAGTGTTTTGATTTTTGCTGCTTTGTATCAGGTGTAGTTTTGTACTTGGTGCATGCTTGAAAGGGTGGGCATTCCAGCTTTTGGTGATGAGGGTGATATGGTTGTATTTTCTTTGTCGTGGGATGAGGCATGCGACAGAATGTTTTACATCTTTCAAAGGGGCCAAGGTGGCTCTGGGACTCCTGCAAGTAGGGCTTTGACATCATTGAGTTTGGGATGACCAGGGATTGGACAACTTCTCTCAAACTCAGAGTTTGAATTTGCAGAGTAATGCAAGCTGGTCCCATGGTGTTTAGTTCATATTGGTGATCTGTGTTTTGCAATCAACGTAGTTAGTAAAGTTGAGAGATTTTGCACTGGTGAGAGTTCAGTCATGAATGCATTGAGTTTCATGTCAGTCTTAAAGTTCTTGACTTGGGTGTGCTTTTAGTGGTCTTCTGTGAGAATTCATTTGGTCGTTGCAGGATTGAGCTTGTAGTGGGGGCTTAACATTCAGGCCTGGATCTGGGACAGACAGTGCTTGAGTGGATGGATGTTGTTGGTGCAACTGATTGTTAGCTAAAACGTTTTGTCATCTCCTTTTGGTGGTTGAATCTGCTGTGGACTATTTGAGCAAGTTGTTCTCCAATGCAGACGTCTGAGGAAAAGAACTGTAGGTCTGTTCCAGTGAAGCCCATGCAAATGGCAAGTAAATAAGGGGGTGTTCAAGTTCAACTGTATTAAATTCGGCAGAGAGATTGAGGAGGATAAGTAAGCTGTTGTCCCCTTGGTCCAGAATGTGTCGAGTATAATCAGTAACAGGAAGGGTGGATGCATGATGAGGTAATAGTTGGCTATGTCATCTGGGTCAAAACTGGTTTTCTTCACAAGAGGGAGGATCGCTCCCATTTTTAGTGAATCTGGGAATATGCCATGTATGATATATGCATTGATGATTTTGAGAATTAGTGCCAGTGCTTCACACGTGATGACCTTTATAAGGGAGGATGGGAGAAAGTCATATTTGTAGTTGGTGGGTTTGATGATTGTGAGAGTGTTGGTCAGTTCTTTCCGAGTAATTGTCCTTAATTTGGTGGCCATCTTTCTTTGTGTCAAGGCTGGTATAAGGTGTGCTTGGAGCTGTCAGTGTGTTGATTTGTTTTGTGTTTCTTTCTGTTGGTGTTGCATTTGTCAATGAACTGTCGTATTGCACTGTCTGGCATGTGGGTTGACTGTGGTTTTCTTCAGCAGGGAGAGGATCGGTCTCATGTTCAGTATATCTGGGAATGTGCATGTGTGCATGTGTGAGGGATGCAATGATGATTTTGAGAATTAGTGTGAGTACTTCACATTTGGTGACCTTCGCAATTGAGATAGGGAGACAGTCACCATTGCAGTTGGTGGGTTTGAGGGCAGTGATAGTGTTGTTAGGTCTTCTGGAGTAATTACCCTGAATCTGTTGCATGCTGGAACAGGAGGAATCTTTATGATGTTTGGAGCAGTCCATTTGCTGATTTATGTTATTTATATTTCTGATGGTGTTGCATTTGTCAGTGTATTGTGGTATTGGACAGTCTAATAATTGTTTATACAGTGATTCACAGCTTGGAAGATCACTCTGCTCTTGTTGGTTTCATGATGGCTTTGCACAGTAGTTTGGTTTCGCTATGGTAATCAGTGTTCTGCATGCAGGTTGGAGAGCATACAGAGCATGAGTTCTTCAATTAGGTATTCTAATTGGTTGGATGGCACTCTTGCTGTCAATGAGTTCCTATGGGTACCAAGGTGTGGGGGGCTTATGATATTTGAATGTTGAGGATATAGTGAGACCTCTTCCAATCATCTATTTGTCTCCCTTGTGTTGGAATCTGTAATCTATGGAGATGCAGATACCAAGGAGGTTCACTGACATGGATGTGAGCCATGTCTCTGTGGAAATTAGTGCATCTAGTTTGCGAGTGGTGATGAGGTTAGCAATGTCTTTTGAATGTATTTTTGTGGACTGTATACAAACAATTAATCAGGATGACCCCATTTGTACAACAGAACACACAAACAATGTCATAGTGTTTATAATAAAATATCTTATGTTGTGTATTAATACAAGAAACAATAATGAGTATTACATACAGGAAAACATAAGTAAATGCACCCAACAAAAACATAAAACAATGAGAAAAACTTCTTGTACATGTTTTAATGGTCTACTGGCTAACAATGTGCAGACCCTTGCATTTCATGTTTAAAAAGAAATAAACACAGTATTAAATAAAAAATCATATATTTGGTGCCCAGTGGATGTGGCGGACACAAATATACAAAACGTGTCGAAACAATTGTGTTTCGGCCTATTGCAGTTTAGATTGTTGTGAATACAAAAGCCTTCATCAGGACCAGGAATTGTGGTCTGGGTTCTTCACAGCCTTTCCTGTGCTATATAACAAAGCAAATGTTGTTACGCTCACCAGGTATCCACAGGGACGCCACCCAGCCGGGTTACTCGCAGGTATGCTTCTCAGATTTGCCCTAATGTGGTCTGCGGGGAAGGTTCTGCCTGAAAATACAGGAGGACTGTGTTCAAGACTGACCGACTGGGGTAAGTATCCTCCCTCCACCCCCTGTATGATTTCAGTCCCTCTGGCACCCTCTCCTCACCTTTTGGTAGAATTAGGCGTGCTTTCCATCCTGCCTTCTTTACAGGGTCACATTGGCTTTCATGGGCGAGTGCGGTCCAGTTACTTCACTGACACCGGCCCGTTTGATATTGTTCAGGTAAGTCTCATTGTTGTTCTTTAGTTTTGTTGCTATCCTGCATGACTTTCTTTGTTTAAAATGTCTCTTTTTTCTCCCTTAGGTATGCAGAGCTTCAGCGCGGCAAACTGGCTTGGTTGAGAGCTGCTGGTAAATGATGGCTCATTAAGAGCGCTATGATGCGGTAAGTAAGCGCTATGTGCAGTGCTGCAAAGTCTTGCCTTTGCTAACCTGTGTTTTCCTTCCTTGTAGGTCGCGGTGTTCTTTAGTGCAAGTGGAATGTCCGGAGAGGTGCCAGCCGAGAGGCGACCAGCCAGGTAAGCCTTTTGAGCAGTTCATATTTTTGTAAATATCTCTACTACTTTCTTTAATGATGCCTCTATCTTACTCTTTCAGGTCGTTCTGTCCTGGGAGGTGTGCAGATTTGAGGAAGCTGTTCTCAGTAGCTGCGAGTGTTTAAAGATGAAGACTGCAGGTAAGATGCTGCTGCTAATGATGTTCCTTTTGTCTCCTTGCAGGTTCTGCTTCTGTGAGGTTCTAGGGAATAGCTGGACACGGTGAGCGTCACGTTGCAAGCTGCAAAGTAACACAAAGCATGTTGTCTTGCTCGGGTGTGGTTTAAATAGCCCCAACAAAATAGTCCAGGTAAAGTAGTCCCTAGGCTACCACACCCAAAACACTAGACTGCATAGCTTGGTTCTTAGGAACCAAGCTATGTGGATGCCTCCATGTTGGCTGACAATACAATAAAGTAGTTCCCAAGCACATTGTTTTTCATGGTGTATGAGCCTGGCTCCATAGGCGCCAGGACTGGCCCCATGAGGGCTTTTGAAGAGGATTCCAGGCTCTAGAGGCCCAAGTCCTGACTCCACCTGGCAAATGGGTTTGCCAGAGGGGGTTTTGGGTGAGGGTCATGACAATGTGCAATATTGACTGTTCTATGTCTGGGATAAACAGCTATAGCAATCTTTGTATGTAGCTTAAGTGTAGTCCCCATGAGGGAAATCGTACTGTGCTCTAGAGATGTAGCATGTGATGTTAAATGTCACTGCATTACAAGTAGCAGCCATGCAAAGTACCAGTGGTATGCGTGTGAGAACTCTAATTTTCTCTGTTTTTTGACCTGTTGGAGAAACAGAATAAGGAAAAGCCATAACTGTTGGGGCTGTATACAGTACATGTATTAGTATAATATTACCTGTTTAGAGCATCAGACTGGTAAGAAATGAGCTGATAGGGGTCATCAGCACTTACCCTATTAATGGAGAGTGTTGCACCTCAACAGTCAGCTGGAAATTGGAGGGTCCTCATGGGTCCCTGTTTATCTGTGTGGTATACCTATACAGGGGCAATGCAACAAATAAAACCTCTTGTTGTTGTATGGATTCTTTTTTATACCGCATAAGATGTAAAGCCTTACCAAAACTCACTTGGCACGCATATGTGGGGCGCTGCATGTAATGGCACATAAGCTGAGCCTGTCTGTAGTCCAGATAATGAATTCTTACCTCTGTGCTTCTGTATGGCAGATTCTCCCGGGCCCTCCGTGTTGTGTTTACATGCACAGAGCTCAAATCAGTTTGTGATATATGGTTGTGTCCATTGCTCTGACAACTGGCAACCATGGACATGTCTAGCTCGAAATGTGATAATGCAGTTGGCCATCTTAGAATGGACCTATTTTGTATAGAAAACCTATGTGGATGAGTGGTCTCAGTAAGTCTTTAGATTTGTGCCTGACTCGCCAGGAGCACGGTCCCAGCTCACTTGCGCAGAAAACTATAATACTCATTATAGTTCAGAGCTGGGTTCTATGGTATCCTAGATCTAATAAAAAATGGGGCATAGTCACCCATCTGTATAAGTGTCGCAGGAGAAAACATGGTTCCAATTTCAAATTGTGTAATATGCCTAATGAGGATGTCTCGGATTTGGCCACAGTGTGTCCGTATGTGACCGCATATGACATAAACTAACACTCTTGTGGAAAAGTGGGTTGGCGTGAGGAACACTGCGCAATAGTGTATCCCCACAAGGAATCTCTTACCCCGGTTGTCATTAACTGTATGTGATAACGCTCTTTGAATGCCATAAAGTTGGTTAAAATCGCTTCACAATTTGAATATTGTAAATTCAACAATGGCTTTCATGACAACAAAGTATTTAGTCTCAAAATGATTTCCCAATGTACATGTTGTACACTTGCAAAACTTTTTCTTTTCTTTACATTGAACTAAT
This sequence comes from Ambystoma mexicanum, assembly GCF_040938575.1. Taxonomy (NCBI): domain Eukaryota; kingdom Metazoa; phylum Chordata; class Amphibia; order Caudata; family Ambystomatidae; genus Ambystoma; species Ambystoma mexicanum. The sequence continues at coordinate 1,035,220,909 of NC_090934.1, forward strand.
ATTAGAAAAGGCCTCAAATATGTTCTGCCTGTATGTGATAGCAAACTGCATCTCTTGTTTCCAATCACTTCAGAGTTGACATTTAGTGAGTCCTGAGGAATGACTCACAAGATACTGATATTCAAAGGGTCTCTAATATGGGATACTCTTGACTCCATATTTATCACCCGGCATCCTTGCTATTATAATAGTATTACAATAATGGCCCAGTAGTCATTTGATGCTTGCAGTCCTTATGTATTGTATACAACAGTGTCCTAGTTTCCTAGTTATTAAATTATTCTCAGAAGAAACAATTGGCTGGAGGTAACAAAAATATGTATCATCACGCAATGGTAAACAATTATCGGTTGTGCAGACCATTCCACTCAATGGCTACATTCAGGCCATGGCAGACACTGACCAGCTTGCAAATCCATCTTTGTTCAAGTTCTCTCAATCGTTTTTCACAGTCATTATGTTAGGACTCACAGTTTGTAAGATGAACCAAAGAAGGTCCCAATCTGTGTGTTGCAGTTTTTTGTAGTGATGTACAAGGAGTTTGTTTGCTACTCAATGTCAGATACAGGCAAAATGCTCAGAAATGATTTGCTTTACAGGACCTTTGGTTCTTCCAACGTAGAACAATTCACAAGGACATTGGATGGAATAAATCACCATGTTGCAATTGGTGTGTGTGTTTACATTCCAGTGAAGATTACCATGATCACATGTGATTTTCCTTTCCGTAAACTGGCACGCTACACATTTCCCATATTTGTGGTGTCCTTTGACTGGGCAAAGGCCCCAATATTTCTCTATTTTTGATTGTGGACTGGTTTCTCGATAAGTGTACGCTAGGTGTTCTCTTAAATTCCTATTATTTATAAAGGCAAACACTGGTTTCCTTGAAAGGGTGCCTGTGTTCTTGATGAGATGCCAATGTTTATTAATAGTCCTCTTCAAGATGTTTGTAATGGGGCTGTAGGTGGTGACACAGACCAGTCATTTCCGTGGATCTTTCAATTTGGTTGTTAGACAGACTTCTCTGTGGGTATTGGCTGCTCTTTTTCAAGTATGTTTTACTGTTTCTTTGGGATAACCTCTTTGGATTAGTCATTGTTGCAAACCTTCTACATGTTTGAAGAACATTTCTTGATTGGTGCAGTTTCTCCAGATATGGAGGAATTGTCCGCAAGGGAGGTTTTGTTTGAGCACTACGGAATGGTAATGGTCAAAATGTAGCAAGCTTTTGCAATCTGTTGTTTTTCGGAACAATTATGTTTTCAAGACTTGGCCTGATTTATATATGTGGAGATAGAAGAAATCCACAGCATTGTTGTCCCATGTCATGGTGAATTTGATGTTGCAATCACATTGGTTCAGACAGACTAGGAATGCAATAAGTTGGCTCTCGGTGCCAGCCCATATCAAGAGGACATTGTCTACTTCTTGTTGCCAAATTTGGATCAGAGACTTGTGTGTCTGCATACATGTACTTTGTTTCAAAGTCTACCATAAATAAATTGGCTATGTCAGGGGCAAACGTTGCTCCCATGTTTTGTGTAATGTGCATTGATGATTATGACATTGCAGTTGTATTTTGGATGTGGGGTTTGGGTTGTGATGAGAGGGATGTGGATGAACTTCTGTGGGGTGGAAATGCTCAGGAGTAGGGTACAGATTGGATGTTTATCTGTGGATGAGGGTGGGGATGGGAAGGGGTGTGTAGGGTGTTAGCACATTCTGCTGGCCTACCTGGGATTTGAGGACCAGAGGTTCAGGCCCTTTCAATGTCTTAATGAGACCAAAAAGGAAGTGCCCTTTCTGCATCTGTCCTTCACTTCAGACACATGTTTGATAGACGCTCTGTGATCTAAGAGTTAAGAAGGAAAAAGGTGGGAATGTATGAAATAAAACACCAAAATATTATCATTGAATAGAAAGTTGATGGGAAGAGGTCCTGTGACCTAGATCCACTTGCACCAGATGACCAACTCAAAAGAAAAGAGGCTGGAGCTTAAGAAGCTTAAAAGGAAAATAAACAGTGCAGCTAAGAATAATAGCTTCTAAAAGAATATAAAAAGATTAGCAGCGGTAATCATTTGGGTGCGGAAGAGGTCACGTGACCTATATCCTCTTGCAACAGTTTACCAACTGGGGTTACAGATAGGTACATCAGATTTAGATAGTTGCTTTGTTGATTAATGAGTTGTCAGAGAGACTCTAGTCAAGTTGGATTTGTTGGACCTTAGACATGATGAACTTTCCCAAGATGAAGACAGGGGCATCAGCTGAGAGTGCTGTGAGTAAAAGATCAAGTGCATGAGGGAAAAAGGAGAAGGAGCAGGACTAGCAGAACAATGGTATGAAGGGGGCAATTTTGGAAGTTGCCGTGCGTCAACTTGCCCTGGGGCAACCAACAATTGAATTTATAGAAAAAACACAGTTTTAAAGGTGATCAAATATGCAGTAAAGAACAAAATGCAGAATTCAGGTGTCGGGGGGAAATTCTGCCGGGGTCGGCCGGGCCGTCCGCAGACCTCCGGGCAGGGAGGCCCCAACTCCTCCCGTGTATATCTCGGATCGAGACAGAGTATGAGGCACACACAAGGAGCAAGGCAACTTCTGCTGTTTATTATGCAAACGGCAGGGATGGGTCAAGGAGCGCACGCGTTCGTCCTGACACACACAATCGTGGGGCTCGCAGGCCCTTTTTACTGTATTATGACGCGCTACTTGCGTCACGTCAAAAAGTTAGCAAAAAACCTATCGCCACTCTTAATTGGTTGCTCGAGTGGTAGGGTTAGTATAGTACACATATAGAGAATGATATTAGTGGACAAGGTGTGGTCAGGTGGTATATCTGGGTTGTCCCTACAATTAGATACATAAGAATTGTTACATGAAGACTCCTGAGGATTGGCTAATGTTACTGACGTCTGAGATGAGAGCCCCATGTTCTGATTGGTGCACCCGTGAGCTTCCCAGCCTGGGACCGCCGTTGTTCCCAGCTCTCGGTGTACCTGTGATTGCAACAATGTTTCAATATGGGTACGTGCAGACAATGTGAGGATTTATTCATAGGTGGAAGGCTGACCGCTCCCACTGTAGCAGATGTCCATTGAGCCTTTCAAGTGTATTGGCCTGTGTCTCGTAGCGAGGGACCCAGACGCCTTTTTCCTCCTGGGCTTTGGCATCTCGTCAGGTTCGGCTTGGTCACGTGGGGAGGGACCGTGAAAGAGGCAGAATTCTGCACAATTAATATTGCTTTTTCTACTGCGCGTCTGGTTTAATTTGCCGGCGTGACTTTAACGTTGGTGCGCGGGGTGCGAGGTTGCAACATCGTGCCTTTGATGATGTGTTCTTGGACTGTGAGTTTGCAACATTACGACCTTGGCTGGTTGCTCCACTGGGTTCTTTCTGCAGGATCAGCAACCTGACTCGTGCTTTGTTAATGTCCACGGGAGCTCTTGGTTGAGGCCTACTTGGGCCTGGTGCATAATTAGTCCGTTTGGTGCATAGGTGCTTTTAGGTTATAATAGCATATATTTCCATGACCAGTATCGTGTTTCCAGTATATCTCTATAGTGGTAATGGGTTTCAAGAGAAGCGTGAGCAAGCGTTATAAATGAGTTCATGATGCGTCTTGCGTTTCTGCATTCTGAAAGCCTATATAAAAATAATAAAGATGCACGTCCGTGAATATGCCTGTCGCCTACGTCAGAGCACTGAGTATGTTCTTCGTGTAGATTGGTGTGGAAATGTTCAGTGTGTATATTTGTACAGAAGTGCTTCCCGTTGTCTAGGTCGTCATGGCATCTCTAACAACGTGTGGATTTTAGTCTAGCTGATCCGAACCGCAGGTGTCGGCATGGCCAGTGCGGGCTGTTGGGCAGGCAGATGGACACATCCGTATGTTCCTGTACCAGGGTATTTGGTCGTCTGGTAAATGGACAAACTCTTCTCGTGGCGGGTGTCTGGGCCGTGACCCTCTAGGCCAAGCGCGAGAGGTGAAGGACGGGAGCCTGGTTTTCCATTCTCCCACTTCAGTCCCCCCTCTGGTCGACTTGTCGACCACAAACATATCCTTCTCGTTATCTCCTCTTACTCTCCATATCTTAGTTATCCCTCCGAGATGTCCATAATGGTTTACATGATCTTCAAATGACCAATACATATATTCACATGTTCCTCCAGGAGTACAGTATACCCATCTTCCTATGTAGCTCCTGGGGTTCCTTGGGTTCTCGATCTTCACTGATGGTGGGTCTAGATGGTTGGTGATGATTTGGGTGCGCAGCTTCTCCCTCTCTTGTATTATCACCCCTGTATGCTGGCCATCATCTGCTGGCATCAAGGGGTGCATTCCCACCATTTCCAGCAACTCGTCAGTCGTGCGTGCCTTCCGGGCTTTCCAAAATCTAATTATGATCAGAGTAGCTCCAGCCAAAATAGTACACCCCACTATTATTTTCAGTCCATCTGACAGCCAAGATGGCATCCATGACCATAATAGTGAAAACCAGCTCTTATCCTTGTTTACACCGTTACTCTCGTCCATCATTTTGGAGTGCATCTGGGCCAATTGTGATACTGCTTCTGTCAGTGTACCATTGTCAGCATCGTTGGCAGGTATGAACGTGCAGCAAGATTGTCCTATCTTTGCACAAACTCCTCCTTCCATTGCTGTGAGAAGGTCCAGTACATATCTGTTCTGTAGTGCTACCATCCTTACAGCTCGCAGCTCCTCTTTAATTGCGTTGAACCCATTTACAGTTGAATTGATGGTCATCATTAGTTCCCATCTGGTTATTTGGAGCCATTTTGCGTTTGCGTATGCTTGCAGTCCCGGATGTATTATTGAGGAGAAAAACATTGCTGCTCTGCTGAATAGTCTGTGTTCTGGCGGTATTGACGTTAGTTCCTTTTCCGACCTTCCCCACAGGTAATTTCCTGTCAGTGGCTCTCCTTGTCGTTTTCTCCTATTTAGGACAGTATCTTCGCTGTTGGTCTTGTTCTCTTGCTCCTTCTGGAGTGGTGCAGATCTCTTTTGTCTCTTATCCCCTTCATCCATTTTAGGAAATTTCGCCACATTGACATGCTTCTTAGGTACCACTAGTGATGGTACATTGACGTGTACCATTGTGCACACACCATTCCACAGGGGAGGCAGTGTATGATATGCCTTTTCTCCACAGGCCCAATAATGGTCCATTATTACTGCTGTTCCCGCTCCCCCCTCAGGTAACTCCATCACGCTTGCACAATTGGTGTTATATCCTACGTCCACCTCTCCTTTATGCTGGTAGCATACTTTGGGCGCAGTCAATGGTCGTATTGTTATTGGGTCTTCATCTTCTTCTACCCACGTGAGCATTGGTACGTACTTGATCCACGTCGTCCAACATCGATGATTGTGTGTCTCGATGGTTGAGATAGTTTCTTTTGTTACCATGTTGCTGCCAATTACTCCTATCTCCCAGCTGTTGTCCAGATACACCTTTCCTGTTATCGTCAGTAGCGGCCTTTCCCAGCATCCTTGTTTACCCGGAACTTCAGTGGCGTACCAATCACATGGTAGATACTGCAGTGTTACCTTCTTTGTTTCTCCTTTTGCAGGGCCACTTGTTATGTATTTGAATGCTTCAGCATGTAAACTGGTCTTGTGGTAACTCAGATAGGTCTTAAGGAAGTTGTTTTCATATGGGTATGAGTCTCGTGTTTTCCATGTCATGTGCACTACTGTTCCTTGAAATCTTCCTTTCGTTTGGAACAGGGCCAAATATATTATGCACTGTGCTGTCTTTTCATCTATTTCAGTGGCAACAAATGTTCGTGAAGCGCTCATGGCGTATGGTATTAATGAGCAAACGTAACAGCTATCCTCAGTTGTCTGCTTACCAATGCGGGTCATGTGCTGGTACCATATGTTGTTTGTGACGTGTGCTGAATCTTGTACATAATTATCAATACCTTTATTGTCAGAGTATGTGCTGCGTTTAACTCTATTTAGCTTGGGTGCAATGTTACTATTACCACCTGACGTAACACCTGTTGCAGCAGGGAACGGGGGTATATTAGGTTTGGGTGCAGCAAAAAAATGGATAGCATAGCTGTACTGCCAGACAGAGGCAGCCAAGAACCCGGTGATCATAAAAATCCCTATTATTTTTATTACATATGCTAATTTCACCGGCATTTTGCTCTTACCTTGCTGCAGTCCTGGCAGCGTATTCTTGTGATGTTAAAGTTGCCCGCCTAAAAATTCTCAAAAGTGCTCGTTATTAAATGTTAGTTTTGTTTCTTTAAGCTCTCCCTATCAAGTAGTCATTCAGTGCCCAGGTGAAGAGCTGCTCCCACGCTACCCTAAGTGATCGGTCTCTTAGGACCGGCAAGTATGGGCGGAGGTGGGGCATGTAATTTTCTATGGCCAGGAGGAAGGCTGTGTAGTAGACACGTACCCTTCTCCTTTTTAAGTACGTTGGCCTTTTTATTTCGTATACAAATTGGTGTGACAATTCTTCTGGGTAGTTATCGTCTGGCAGCACCATCTACGCCTGCACACTGAATTCGTTAATTAGCTTTTCTTACAATACAATATTACGCAGTTCCTGTATGTGCGAGAGAAAAAAGAGAACATTCACGTGTTTACATGTGTATTGGTGCAAGCAATGTCCTTCAGTTTTAATTACAATTGTACTTAGCAGTCAATGGGGGGGGGGGTTTTCTCAACTGGCGGGATTGTTTTTACTCTTTGAGCGTGTGACCATAGGGTGGGCAGTATGGGGATCACCCTTTTCTTCGTCAGTTATTGTCTCCAAGGGAACAATTGGGTCGTCGTCTGTGATGGAACTTTCTTCCGCTGTCGGGGATGTTGTTACTGTCCTTCCAATGGACCTGTCGTTGGCGCTGGGGCGGGTCTGCAGTTTGTAGATTTTTACGTCATGTAGGTGGTTCCAGGCACGCTTATCCTTTAGTTTTACTGCTCTTGTTGATACGTCCTCTACCAGATGGGGGCCAGTGAACCTCTTCTGGTTCCACTTCCTATTGAAATTGCGAAGTAGTACGTGGTCACCTTTGGCAAGTTTGCACAAGTTCTCCTTTCCCAATTCTGTATTTTCGTCTTTTTCTTGGTTGCTGGTAGACCCGCCCCGTGTGCGCTCGAGCTGTTGAGACACAAACACGACACTAGTAATCAAAGAAGACACATATTGATACATTTCATCACCTAACACATTTGCTGAACTTTCGTGGTCGGTCAATGCCCTTGACGTTGGTGTTAGGGGAAGGCGCATTTGGCGTCCAGTAACCACTTCGTGAGGGGTGAGGTGGTGGTCGGACCCTGGCCTGTTTCTAAGTTCAAACAATGCTAACGGAAGGCAATACAACCAACTTTTCTTTGTTGTTTGTTGTATTTTAGCAATTGCCTCCTTCAATAAGCCATTCAGGCGTTCACATACACCATTAGCCTGTGGGTGGTATGCACATGCAAATTTGTGTTTAATGTTCAGCAGGGATGTGATATGCTGGAACATTTCGTTTGCGAAATGGGGGCCGTTGTCTGATCTTAACACCTCGCACACTCCCCACCTGGGGAAGACCTCCCTTACTATGAATTTGGCTGCTCTAAACGCATCAGGGTGTGAACAGGGCCCTGCTTCAATCCACCTAGAAAATGGGCATACTACTACAATCATATACCTATTACCTTGACATATGTTGATCATATCAACATAGTCAATGTGAAGGTGTCGAAAAGGTCCTTCTGGCCGGGGTATGGTACCTCTTATCACTTTTAAAGTATGACCGGCCGTAAACTGTTGACATGTGAGGCAATTGCTGATAAAATTTGACACATGAGAGGTTAACTCGGGACAAAACCAATCTTCTCTAATTCGTGCTGCAATTATTTCCTTGCCTGTATGGGCAGGGTGATGTAATTGGCTCAGGGCGGTATTTAACAGTGCCAACGGTATTACAACTTTCCCAGTGCCACCCTGGCGCCATAGTGCGTCAGTTGGTGACATTGTGCATCCTCTTTTCACCCATACTTCTTTTTCGGCCATTGGAGCAGCCGCTTGTAGTTCCATAATCTGTGTGGCTGGGAGATGGGTGTACCCTTCTCTTATTAACATCTCCCTAGCTATTCCCCTCCCTCTCCCTCTCTGTGAGTCTGTAGGGTTCCATATCTCACCAAAATATGCAGCATATTTCGCATGTGCGTCTGCTGCTGCATTTCCCTTTGAGACGTAGTCTTCTCCATTTGTGTGTGCGGTGCATTTTACCAGGGCTAGTTCTTGGGGGTCGTTTATTACTTCAATTAGTTCAGCCAACAAGAGGGCATGTTGTACTGGAGTGCCATCAGCTCTCCTAAACCCTCTTCTTCTCCATTTTGATAGCCCTGAGTGGACAGTTGATGTAACATATGCACTGTCAGAATATATAGTTACTCTTTTATTAAAACTTTCCTTTAATGCCAATATTAGTGCAACCAGTTCCGCGGCTTGAGCAGAGTAATGCTGTGGTAATTGTACACACTTCATAGCCACACACACCGGCGCCTCCATCATTTTTACTACTGCTGCCCCAGTCCTTCTTATCCCATCTCCTTGATCAATAGTTGATGACCCATCAATAAACAAAAGCTCACCTCCCTCTAGTGCGTTTTCTTCAACTTTCCTAGTACATGAGTACATCTCAGTTACTTGGGTGCAGTCGTGGGCGTAATCTCCCTCTTCAATTACTTCTGCTAGGAACCTTGCAGGGTTAACCGTGCTACATCTAACAATTGCTAGTTCAGCTTTGGACAAAATAATCTCATAACCTGATGCCCTCTGTGTCGTTAGTGTGGACTTAGGTTTATTCAATATCGCAAATAGTGCATGTTCCACAAATAGTGTAGTTGGACACCCCATAGTTATTGCTGATGCTTTTTCTACTGCAAAAGCAGCTGCAGCAAGACCTTGTTCACAAGAGAAGTGGCCTAACATTATAGGGTCTAAGTGACCGCTGTAAAATGCTACTGGTTTATAGCCCATGCTAGTTTTTTGGGCCAACACTGCTTTCATCACTGCTGAGTCGCAATGTGAAAATATGAAAAAGCGCCGCTCATAGTCTGGGGATGCCAGTACTGGAGCAGTTGATATCGCGTCTTTTAATTCGTCAAATGCCTCCCTCATTTCCATAGTCCACCCCAACTTTTTCTCCCCTTTATTTGCTTCCTTCAAACCCTCAAGCAGGGGTCCTATGTATGAGCTGTAATCAAATACCCATGCTCTACAGTAGTTGCACAGCCCCAGAAATTGCTGTAGTTCTCTCACAGTCTGTGGCACGGGAGTGCTTGAGATTGCCTGTGCTCTTTGTGGTGCAATCCTTCTTCCATGTTGAGATATCAGTTGTCCAATGTAAAGTACCTGTTCCTGACAGTATTGTATCTTTTCCATGTCTACCTTATACCCCTTTTCAGCCAATATTGTCAACATTTTTAAGGAGTCCTCTCTACATTTACTTTCGTTTGTACTGCAAATTATTATGTCATCCACATACTGTAACACTGTGCTTTCCACCTCAACGTTACCCAAATCCATCTGTATTACTCTATTGAAAATTGAGGGTGATTCACAATACCCCTGTGGTAATCTGGTATGTTTCCACTTTGTATTTCGGTAAGTAAAGCTTGTCAAATCTTGTGAGTCTGGGTGTAATGGTATTGAGAAAAAAGCATTTTTAAGGTCAATCACTGTAAATCGTGATGCTTCTGCTGGAATGCCACACAATATTGTGGCCGGGTTTGCTGTTACTGGATACTCTGCTTCTACTATGTTGTTCAAGGGTCTGAGGTCCTGTATGTAGCGCCAAGACCCCCCTTTAGCCTTGCGCACCGGGTACACAGCTGTGTTACATGGTGATTCTGAGGGGACCAATATGCCATTGTTTATAAGGGCCGTTATGGTTTCATATATGCCCTCATCTGCCTCTTTTGACAATGGGTACTGTTTCACTCTTGGTAGTATGGCACCCTTTTTCAATTTTATCCTTACACCCCCTATGCTTTTTATGCATCCCACGTCATAAGGGCTAATAGTCCATAATGATTTGGGCACCTTTGACATATCTTCCTTAAAAAATGGGACTGGGGTGCCTGCGGGTGCCTCAAGTGCCATTGCAATTTTCTGTGCTACTTGTTTGTGAGCCACTCTTAGCCATATTTCTACACTCATCATGAACACCATTTCACCTTCCTCCTTTTCTTCTAAAAACAGCTCTTCATCTGACACCTGGGTCAGCCTACATCCTTCTGCTAGTGCTATCACCGCCCTCCATGCTCTCCCTTCTTTATCTTGTGCGTGCACAGCAACATAATCAGCTGTTGCAATAATGCTCTCAATGTCCACTCCAAACACCTTCCCTTCCTGTTCATTAGCTGGTGTTTCTGGTCGGAATAGATAGGCTGCTGGCCTCCTCCATATTTTCCCTCCTATCCCTGGCATCCATGCAAATGCCATGTCTGTTCCATACTGGAATAGCTCGCCATCTACTGGCTCTGCCCTAATCGCTATCTGTCCACAGTATGCTTGCAAAATCTGTCGTGCTGTGAGCATGTTAATCCCTGGAGTAGAGCAAATAATGCCATCCTCTCTAAAGGAGATCGTCATATTCAACCTGTTCATTATGTCTCTCCCCAGTATATTTACTGGTGAGGCACTATAATACAAAAGTGGGACTGACAGATCATGATCTCCAATAGATAAGGGAACGTTATCAGTAAATGGAACCAACCCTTTAGCCCCAGAAAATCCTTGGGTGTTCATGGCTTCGCCTGACATCTTAAATTTACCTTCCCTTATGCAAGACCGGGTTGCCCCGGTGTCAACAAGGAATGATAATTTTTTGTCACCTATCGTTACCTCTATGCGTGGCTCCTCCGCACTATTAGGTGTTACTGACAGGATGGGACACACCAAGGCCGTCTGTGGGCTGACCTATTGGGGGTATAATGATTGGCCATTCCCTGTGTAAGGGTTGTGTCCCAACACCGTCACCCCACCCAATTGTGTTCGTTCAGTTTGGGGTGGTGGTTGTATTAACGCCACTTGTTGTTGTGGCGGCGTCAGTTGCTGTGTTATTTGTTGTTGTGGCAGTGAATAGGTTTGTGGCTGTCGTGTTTGTTGTTGTTGGTCACTCCTTTGTTGTGACATCTGCTGTTGGTGTATGCCCTGCTGTTCTTGTGAGGTCCTAGGTTGTGCTTGTTCATTCCATGCTGGTGTTCCTGGCCTGACCCTACATGTACGTGACATGTGTCCTAATAGTCCGCAGCTCCAACACACGGGTGGTTCCCTGTTTTGCCATGGGAAGCTCCCTGTGTTGTCCTGGTATACGGGTTGCCCTGTGGGGTAGTAATTTCTGATTCCCCCAGCCTGTTGCTGGGTATTATATCCATATCCTCTCCCCCTCATAAACCCTCCTCTCCCTCTGTTATAGCTAAAATACCCAGTTCCTTGCATTGGGTACCCTCCTCCCATGTTTGGTGCGTGTAATTGCAGAGGCGGCACTTGCTGTATTACACCTTGTGGAGGCGCTATTTGAGCTGGATCTTGTGCAGCCACTACTTGCGTTGGGCTTTGGGCCATTGGTGTGGGCGTAGTTATTAGTGCCCCTTCCATTGTATATTTAGTAAGTTTTTTCTGTACTAATTTGGCCTCTTCTGTTTTCCTGTCCTCCTCCTTTTGTTTCATTTTTCCTTGCCATGTCCTGCAGTGATGTACTATAGTCAGTTGTATTTCTGGCCATGGTTTTGCTTCCATTCCCACTACTTTCTTTAGTTGTTTCTGAACTCCTTCTGGGAGCCCTTGTACTAGTATATGATAAAATATGGCTGGTGTTTTGTCCCATTGTTCTCTAGTTTCCATGCGCCACTTCTCTTGAATATCCTGGATATAATCAACAGGATCCTCATTTTCACCCATCTTACGGGAAGTAATGGCTCCTATGTCTGATGTGTCTGGGTACTGTACTCTCAGTGCCTGCCATAGCGCATGTCTGCAGTTTGCAAATGGTGCGCCATCATGCGATGTGTTTGTTATTGTTACCCCATGGAATCCCGCTCTTTTCCAAATGTCATCCGCTCTGTCCCCTAATATTGATATTAACAGGCCCTTCACATCTCCTACTGCTAGCTTCTGTCCTGCGGTGTGTTTTTCCATTTCATATATCCACTTACCCGCACCTCCACTTAATGATGGGAGCCTACATTTTATATTTTCCTTATCCGTATGTTTCCAGGGTACATACTGTGGTCTAACCCCTCCTCTCTCCAGCAGTGGCATTACATTCTGTCTTGTGTCACCCTTTACGCTCCATGATATTGAGTCTTCACACCCCTCCTCTTCCCCCATTTCTTTTACTACTTCAAATTCTTCCTTACTACCTTTGCCCCTACCTCCCTCTTCTTCCTTTCCCCTTCTTTCATCATTCCCTGTGTTCAATATGGGTATGTTTATTTGTCTGTCTTGCCTGCGACTAGGGAGGTCCCTAAGCCGACATGCATAAGGTGTAAGTTCGTTCATGAAGGGCGCGAGCTTTATTCTGTGCAGAGAGCGTGCGGTGGTTGAACATGTAGGTAGCGACGTGGGAGGGCGGCGTGATGGGGATGTGGGTGGCGTGGTTTCATTGGTTAGTGTTTCCCCTATTCTTTTCGTTTCCTCCTTACTTCTCTCCAGCTCCTCCCATCTTCTACTTATCCAGGGCGAATCTATGTTCGTTCTAGTGAGGTACAGTTTATCTAAGCTTTCCCTTTCACTCTTTCTCCCATCCTTCTCCACTCCTTCTTCCTCCTCACTGCAAAAATCATTCATAAATGGCACCCCCCACTCTGCCTTTTTTCCTTTTATTGTTACTGTTTTCAAATCTATTAGGTTTCTTTCTCCCCTTTCGTTGTTACCAACTGTCCCCCCTAGTGCTGATGTCGTTGCTACCTCCCTGCTTTTATATACATCTCCCCATCTTTCACTCTCCCTACCCCTCCCTTCTCTTCCTTCTTCACTTCTCTCCTCCATTTCCCTACTATTTTCCTCCCTTTTCCTTTTTAATTCCTCCATTACTTCGTTGCTCATCTGTTCCAATATCCTTTCATCCTCTCTCTTCCTTTCCCATTTCACCCTTTCTCTTTCTACTATACTCTCTATTACCTTCCCCTCTTCATATTTTTTAGCTGTCTCAGATATTATCCTCCTCCTCCATATTTCCATTTCTTTTTCCTTTTCTTCTTCTTCCTTCTTCTTCTCTCTCAGCACTACTCTTGATACCCTATCTGCTGCTGCTTTTACCCTTTCAGCTTCTCTCTTTTGCTCCTCACTTCGTTCCCTTAATCTTTCCAATTCGTCCTTACCTTCTTTCCTTTTCCTCACTCTCTCTCTTTCCTCCCTCTCAAGTTGTTTGATCAGTTCATTCTGCTCATCCCTTAGTTTTGCTAATCTTTCCTCCAAAATCTCTTCCTTCTGCCGTAGTAGCTCCTCTCCCCTCATTTCACTCTCTCTGGCATCATCCTCGTTTGTTCTCCTTACCGCCTCCCTTTCTTCTCCAGTTAGTGAGCCTCGTAATTTCAACAATATCTGTGTAGCTACCCACTCATCGTTTCCTATCTCTACAGTCTGCTCTTCTCTAATCCTCCCTTCCCCCATTGGTATCTTCCCATGAGCCACATATGGTGGAGGGCTGTATGCCGGGTTTGAGTATCCTTCAGCCGCCCTTAACTGTCCTTCTATTTCTCCTAATTCTCTTAAAGGGTACAACCCTCCTCCCTCTGTTTTCACTCCCGATGTTATAGGTATCTCATTGCTCGGTTCCTTTTTTATGTCGTCTGATTTATCAACCTTTTCTCCTCCCTGTCTTTCGTTCCCCGTATTCTTTGTGTTGTCGCACTCCTTTTCCCCACCCGTTCCTTCTTTCTTAATCTCCTTTTCTTCCGGTGTTTCCCCCATAGTGAACATTCCATTTGGTCCTGGTCGAGACCCCTGGAACATCCTCCATAAGTTAAACACCTCCACGTGGTTTGCCAACTTCTTCCCCTTGTATGTATTGTGCAGATGGTTCAGTAGTGAATGTTGGGCATATGGATCGAAACTACGATTAGGCGGCCATGGTGTTAACATTTTGTTGTCTGTCCCCTGGGTCCACTCTATGCTGTACTTAATTAACTTCTCCCTGTGTGGTGGCAGTGTGGTGCATATGTGCTGTAGTGGGGTAGTGAGGGTGTTCCCCCACCCTCCCGACCCTCTCCCGTATGACATGGTTGCACTCCCCTTGTTACTCTTCCCCTTACTAGCAGTTTACAATATACAACCTTGTATTGCTTACCTCGCCCCGCAAGTGTGGGGACTTACGACAATCCTTTGGCAAATTATGCAATAATAATAAATATGATGTTATATTATATTCCTTCCCCTACGGCCCCCTGCGGCCGAAGCGCACGCAGCCCCCTGCGGCTGCGTACCCCTTACGACGATCTTACACAGTCGTCCTGTTTCTTCGTTCTCCTCCCCCTTTTACACTTGCCGTGGCCGGCGTTCTCCGTGCGCAGCCACGCCCCTTTCCCCTTCTTCTTCCGACCCACTGGTTTATATTTTATCTCCGTATCAGCTCCTTTATCATGCTTCTCTTCCCCACCACTCTCAAACCCAATGTTCCTTATGCTCGCGATATCCTATTAAATCCCTACTGGTGACGTCACCGATTTCTTCGAGCTACTGGTATATTCGTGTTATGTTCTTTAAATTCAAAATACACTTGCAATCTACCCCGCTAACCCTACAGCTGTCTTCCTGTCTCTCCTGGAACAAGGTAATCTCATCAATACTATAACCGGACTGCGCACGCTGCGTCGCCTCGCGTGTGATACGCCCCTCAACAGGAGGGCTTAACCAGCCAATTATCTTCCGTTTTGGGCAACTACGTAACTAGCCACCGCCCACAGGGAAACGTCATCTACCTATCGAGTTTCTTGCTCGAACAATAGGGAACCTCATCTACTCATTGAATAATAAATGTCAAATCGTAGGAAACCACACACCCACCCTCACACGTAGTCGCGATTTAGGCCAATCAGTGTCTTACGAGCGGCTGCACGTGATGTTTTCGTGCCCCGCCCCCCTTTTTCGCGTAACGTTAGCTCACTGTTACGAGCGGCTGCACGTGATGTTTTCGTGCCCCGCCCCCCTCTTTCGCGTAACGTTAGCCGCCTGCTCTCGCACTCGTTTCGCTACCATTCATTCCATTAGCAACACTCAGTTAAACCTTCGCCGCTTTACAATACCTCCCTCCTCCCTTATTTACTTCCTCCCCCTCCCTCACAATTTCGCATTGCTTGTTGTGCGTGTCATGCTCACCAAGTTCTCTCGATGCAGGGCCGCTCGACTGCGTGCACCCCTCCAAGCGGCTCGCCACCTCCCCTCGTCTGGACCACGTCTGGACACTCGCCGACCGCGGGCGGGATACTTCTCAACCGGCTCCCGAGGGCCAATATCCGGATTGCGCTGTCCGGTCCTCTCGCAGCTCCGCGATGGTCCTGTAGTCCTCAGAAGGGGGCAACGGCAGAGGGGGCCGCGCCGCCGGGCCTCCTCGCAGCGGGAGTGCCTGGAAAAATTAAAAATAAAAGTCGATCTTAAACAGATCTCAGCGGTGCCTCCAACTTGTCGGGGGGAAATTCTGCCGGGGTCGGCCGGGCCGTCCGCAGACCTCCGGGCAGGGAGGCCCCAACTCCTCCCGTGTATATCTCGGATCGAGACAGAGTATGAGGCACACACAAGGAGCAAGGCAACTTCTGCTGTTTATTATGCAAACGGCAGGGATGGGTCAAGGAGCGCACGCGTTCGTCCTGACACACACAATCGTGGGGCTCGCAGGCCCTTTTTACTGTATTATGACGCGCTACTTGCGTCACGTCAAAAAGTTAGCAAAAAACCTATCGCCACTCTTAATTGGTTGCTCGAGTGGTAGGGTTAGTATAGTACACATATAGAGAATGATATTAGTGGACAAGGTGTAGTCAGGTGGTATATCTGGGTTGTCCCTACAATTAGATACATAAGAATTGTTACATGAAGACTCCTGAGGATTGGCTAATGTTACTGACGTCTGAGATGAGAGCCCCATGTTCTGATTGGTGCACCCGTGAGCTTCCCAGCCTGGGACCGCCGTTGTTCCCAGCTCTCGGTGTACCTGTGATTGCAACAATGTTTCAATATGGGTACGTGCAGACAATGTGAGGATTTATTCATAGGTGGAAGGCTGACCGCTCCCACTGTAGCAGATGTCCATTGAGCCTTTCAAGTGTATTGGCCTGTGTCTCGTAGCGAGGGACCCAGACGCCTTTTTCCTCCTGGGCTTTGGCATCTCGTCAGGTTCGGCTTGGTCACGTGGGGAGGGACCGTGAAAGAGGCAGAATTCTGCACAATTAATATTGCTTTTTCTACTGCGCGTCTGGTTTAATTTGCCGGCGTGACTTTAACGTTGGTGCGCGGGGTGCGAGGTTGCAACATCGTGCCTTTGATGATGTGTTCTTGGACTGTGAGTTTGCAACATTACGACCTTGGCTGGTTGCTCCACTGGGTTCTTTCTGCAGGATCAGCAACCTGACTCGTGCTTTGTTAATGTCCACGGGAGCTCTTGGTTGAGGCCTACTTGGGCCTGGTGCATAATTAGTCCGTTTGGTGCATAGGTGCTTTTAGGTTATAATAGCATATATTTCCATGACCAGTATCGTGTTTCCAGTATATCTCTATAGTGGTAATGGGTTTCAAGAGAAGCGTGAGCAAGCGTTATAAATGAGTTCATGATGCATCTTGCGTTTCTGCATTCTGAAAGCCTATATAAAAATAATAAAGATGCACGTCCGTGAATATGCCTGTCGCCTACGTCAGAGCACTGAGTATGTTCTTCGTGTAGATTGGTGTGGAAATGTTCAGTGTGTATATTTGTAGAGAAGTGCTTCCCGTTGTCTAGGTCGTCATGGCATCTCTAACGACGTGTGGATTTTAGTCTAGCTGATCCGAACCGCAGGTGTCGGCATGGCCAGTGCGGGCTGTTGGGCAGGCAGATGGACACATCCGTATGTTCCTGTACCAGGGTATTTGGTCGTCTGGTAAATGGACAAACTCTTCTCGTGGCGGGTGTCTGGGCCGTGACCCTCTAGGCCAAGCGCGAGAGGTGAAGGACGGGAGCCTGGTTTTCCATTCTCCCACTTCACAGGGATACCCACATGTCATCTTATAAATAGCATAGTGCCCTACCCAACCAAACATATCATTCAAAAGGTTGTGTAGCAGTTCAGAACACCTATTACGCAGGTAAAGGAAGTTTAATGTTCATGGTAGTTTAGCAGTGGATGTGAAACAAGATGAAGGGGAAATAGGGCAGGATGAGTGGCGATAACATATACCATGACGTTACAGAGACAAGCATATGTATGCCCTTTTGCTACGATGTCATTTGCTGTGGGGTTAACAGGTGTGATTCCTGGGGATTTTCTAGTGAGGGCCTGGCTGAAAGGCCATGACAATCAGGGGTTAGGAATATCCAGGCAAGGAAGAGGGTGTGATCTCTGTGCTCAGGGCAGAGCCCAATGTAGTCTTTGCAAAATGTCCACCTTCAATGATATTCAATGGGCAATCTGTAATGATAGCTGGAATTTCTTCTGTGCTCTGTGCAGGAATGACAGCCAACTGCTCAAACCATTTTCTGCTTCAAACATGCTACTTTATAGGATTTTTAACCTTTAAGTAATGCCTGGATCATACAGGTGAGAAGGCAGGGCTCGATCTTTGTTATCAGCCCATAACTGAATTCCACCTATTCAAAATGTCCTCCTTCAATGTTATTCAAAGGACAAGCTATATTGATGGCTGGTATTTTTCCAGTTGGTGATGGGAGACAACTGCTCATCCCATTGCCTGTTCAACACTGGTTGCTTTTCAGCCCTGGAAGTCTTTAAGTAGGGAATGGCTGATGCATTTGACGAGGGAGAGCTGGATCTCTGTGATCCGCCTATGGCTGAATTTAGTTTGTTTCACAAAGGCACACTTCACTGTTATTCAATGGGCAAGTGCCCACGCTGTAATAGTGGCTGGGATTTCTCCTTTTGGATACGGGGCGCTGACTGCTCGGCTCCCTTTCTGGACCACACAGGCTGTTGTGAAGCCCTGATAGCACTTAGAAGGATCTGGATAAGACAGGTCAAGAGGGAGGGCTGGATCTCAGTGATCAACCCACGGCTGTTCCAAAATGGCTGCCTTCCATATTATTCAATGGGCAAGTGTCCAAGCTGAATTGGTGGCTGAAATTCCACCAATTGGAGTTGGGGAGTCAACTGATCAACCCCTCTTCTGGTCGACATAGACTGTTCTACATCCATGACAGCCTTTAGGTAGGACCTGTATGATGCAAGTGAGGGTGAAGAGCTGGATCGCTGTCATCAATGATAAACCCAGGGCTGAATTTAGCCTGGTCCATAAAGGCAGGCTTCACTTGTATTGAATTGAATGGGCAAGCTGCAATGGTGGCTGTGATTCCCCCTGTTTTAGAAGGGAAAACGACTGTCCAACTTCTTTTCTGGACCACACTGATTGTTGTGCATCCCTGGTAGTCCTTAAATTGGACCTTGCAGAGGCAGGTGTGGAGGAAGGGCATGATCTTTGTGCTCAACCCAGAGCCAATTGTAGCTTGTTACAAAATTGCTTCCTTCAATGCTTTTCAATTGGCAAGTGTGCACAATATAATATTGCATTGGATTTCTCCTTATGGTGACAGCAGTCAACTGACTACTTTGCCCCTTTTCTATTCTACGCTGGATGCTCTGCAGCTCTACTGCAGTTATGTAGGACCTGCATGATGCCAGTGAGAATGGAGGCCAGACTCCTTGTGTTGAGCCCAGGGCTGAATTAAGTCCGTTCTAAACTGGTATCTTTTTGCGCTTTTCAATAGGAAAATGTCAAAGCTGTAATTGTGGCAGCAGCACTTTCTGTTGGCTGCTCTTATCATCTTCTTGCCCACACCACAACATATTTGTGGAGCCAATTTTCAGAAATCTTTCCTGACCAACATGTCAATCCATTCATTACAAATTAACGTGTGTTGCACCTCTTACTGACCATGCAGTCTTTCATCATAATTTATTCAAGAGTGTCTGACATTTTAAAATGCCTGTGAAAATGTGTCCACAAATCTACCTACAAAAGGCCTCCTGGAAGACAAGCCACTGTAACCTTATGTGCCTCCTCCACTCCAGAAAACTCCCCAGTTCCCATCCTTCTCCATGTACTCTCAAACCCATGCTGTGGTATGCTCTATTACAGCTAATAACTTTGATACTCATGACCACCCTTGGTGTTACTATGCATCACCGGGAATTGGATCCCTCCCAATTGACATTGCAGCGCCTGCTGGCTTACACAAAGAGGTGGGTGTTTGGCATCATGGGAATCAAGGCCTACCTTTCTGCCACCTTTCACCCTCCTTCTTTTCAACAGGCCTCCTGAGACTCTTAACTCATAGTTTAGTCATATCCTCTTTGACTTGTTTCCCACCAATCCCCTTTTGCAGTCATGGCAAACTTTAGCCTCACCAGCAACCCTCTCAACCACCAACTGGAACTTCATCACCTCCTCTCTGAACACACCATTCCCTAACTCCACAATAAGCCCACTCACTGCCAGAATAGCTCTCTTAACCTAATCACCTTCTTCTCACTCCCTGTATCTAAAGTTACCAATGAACCCTCACATTCCGATGACTGTATTCTCCACTTCAGTGTCACTGGGCCCACCTACCCTCTACTTTTCCCTTCTCTTCTATCTCTGAATAATAAATTAAACATGATACTCTGGCCCTTTTCTTAGCCCAAGACATGTCATTTCTCCTTACTCTTGCTCCTCCCAAAGCCTCTGCTAATGGGAAGGACATTTCCAACATTAACCAGATGATCCAATCCCCCTTTGACCACCGCTATGACTCTAAAGTCTTCACCATCTCTTTCCCTCCCCCTTAGCTCAGAACAGCCCTGTAAATTGACCTCCTTAAAACTGACATGCAAAGTCCTCCTTGGTAAATAGGATAAGGACTCAACCCTCTCTTCTCCTTTCATTATAACAATGTCCTGCTCTTCTTTCCTACAGCTCTCAATTTTGCTGAATCAGTCCTTTCACTAATGCAATCGCTCGCTTCGTTCTTAACCTGTAAACTCTCCTACAGACTACAATCAATGCTGGATTTTCCACGTTCCCATATTTATTTCTCTTTCTGAAAATTACTATGCTCACTTCTTATCAAAAATTGAAAACATTTGAAACTTTCTCGCTTGTTCCAATTACTTCTCACTCCAGCCTACACCTACATTTACAGCCTACTTCTCATTATGAATTGGCAGCCATTCCTAGGGCTACCAACTCCTCCTCTAGCCATATTGGCCATTTTGTTCCACAAATGGTCAAGGAGCCGGAACCCATTGACTGGTGCTACCTCTCATCTGTCTTCAATATCTCTCTTTTCCAAAGGATCTTCCCAACCTGCTTCCAGGTGACAACTGTTCAACTAATCCCCAAGAAGACCTTTGTTGACCACAACAGCCATGCCATCTATTGGACTGTTGCTCTTCTCCATAACTATTCTACAATTTTTGAACATCTCAGGATTCTGTTCCTGACCTCCTATTATTCCCATTTCACATCAACCCCCTCAGTCAACTGATCTCATGCTGAGTTCTTTTGCCACCTCGTTGTGGATGACAAGCAAATATTATTTTCCTTCTCTTCTTTTTGTCTTGTGTTCTTTGGCCACATATCAGCATGTCTCTCTTCTATTGACTACTCTAGCTAGGATTAACTTGCTTAAAATCAGAAAATCCACACCTTCCTCTCTTTCAAATACACCAAAATCCTCATACTGCCTTAATTGCTCAGCTGCACTATTTACTCTCACAGCTTCCACCTTGGGATCCTCTTCTACTCCTTCTCCCCACATAAAACAGGTACTCAGATTTGCCAATTATACTCTCTGCAACCATCCACACACGTCTAGCTCTTCTAAACACAGCCTCCAGCTAGGGTGGCTTTACATTAAAAACAAGTCTCTCTTCAAATCTCTTCTATTTGGTAACAAACCACTGCACGGGTTTGGAACACCCTACCTTGCTCACACTATCTACCTGCCGTCTTCGCTGTACACTGTCCATTCTAGTTTTCTCCTTAATCTTTCTTTTCCTTACACTTACTCTTATTTCTATTCCTTCTCTCTTCTGACCATGATCAGACTGGGGAATCAAATGGCCTCAGGCACCAATTAAAAAGTGGCCCACAGTTGCAAATGGCAACTCATTCCTTTTATGACAGACAGTTTTAGCAGTACCCAAAGGGGATGTTTTTTGATAAAATTTGATGCAAATTGTGCATTTTAAAGAATATGTATTCAGTTGCAATGGTAAAAACTACTAGCTGCATAGTGAAGTAACTCATCACACCGGACCACATTAGCCAAAAAAGTGGCCCACTGTCACCAGAAAAACTGGCCGATACTAGCATTTTGTGTTTTGGGTTCGGGCTTTGCCCTATTGCCATATAGGCCAGTCCGAGTCTGCTTCTGGCCCACATTACTGGAACTCTCTTCCTTCCCACTTCTTCTCACTCCTTCAAATCTTCACAAAGCTCCACACCTTGGACTTGAATGAGTGCCACCAATTTACTTCCACATTACTCCCTTACCCTGATGAACTTTAAACCTAACTCCTCATTGCAATGTCACCTGTATATAACCCTAATGTCTCTTCTTTCCGTAAAATGTTATTCTCCATCCACCGTCACTTTCTCCAAGCTTACCTATGCCACCTGATTTATGATTGCCCGGTGATTGCTGTCCCCTCTGGGAAAAACACTGGTTAACGTCAACAAGTACAAACGGCCGTGATTCATGGAATTATTTACGTGTAAAACAGGAATTTGTGTGCCATTTTTCCGGAAATCCCTGTTTGACGAACAAACACGGGGATCGAACCTGCGGTGCTCCGTGACATCTTGCTTTCGAGGCGAGCACGTTGTCCCTGAGCTATCATCCCAAGACAAACATTGCAAATGTAACTATACTATGATCCACTATAGTCTGCAATATCCGTATACAAGCGTGGAAAACATGTTCTTATTTCAGGCTAGTTGTGACGTCACAATTGACCTGTAATAAGAAGAAAAGACATAACAACGGCTCCGCAATCAGTTATAACGCCTCTGTTGTGACGTCGCAATGCCTGCTGCTTGAGCCAGCTGAGAAAATTCCAGCTTTACACATTTCTCGTTTCCAGAATAGTGTTCTGTCTCACGTTACAGCTATTAATTGAAAAGTATTGCTTTATTGTCGAATGTTTAATGTGTGCAATGCTTCAGTTTAAAACATGTGAGCAAGAATATAAATGTGTTTACTTATCTTTAGGCATACAATGAACACTTTGCGTGTTGGGACCACACCAATGGTGAAAGGCACTATACAAATCACAATTACATTACATTGCGTTACAAATGGCTCGGACTATTTTTATGCAACGCATTAGGAGCTGCAAATTTTATTTTTTTAAATGCAAACAGATTCTATATTGGTTATATGAAACAACAAATAGAAGTTATTTTATGTTAAATTATGCAAGAGACGAGATATTAAGAGAAATGGCAGTGTGTAGCCATGTAAAATTAGGGATAAAATACCCCATACTATACATAAAATACATCATATTTACCTTGAATATTTACCTTGGACTTCCGGGACTTTGCAAAGTACCTCAGCCTGCAGCCAATATCCTAATAGCATACGGTAGGGGTTACTTTAACCCATATATTATTTGTATCGCTGCTATCCTAGAAGGACAAAATATGCTAGAAAAGAGACTCCTGTTACCATCAATCGCGAAAAACAATACATCTCTGAAGTTGAGAAGAAGTGAAATACCACATGCCCTATGTGAGTTCATTGCACACTATAATGGTATGTTGTTTTTTATTTATTTTATTATTTTTTATTTTGATACAGCTGAATAATCAACTTTACAAAAATATTGTTCTGTTACAATTAATTTAGGTTTTACAATTTTAAAATAATAAGAGAATGTTCTACATTATTACACGCATACACATTTCACAATTCTTAAAACATTCACAGAATGGCTTCATTCCACGAGTTTTTTTAGTGGAAGAACATGTCAGTAGAAAAGAGTTGTTGTTTACTCGCCTTGTTATAGCATATATCAAATCTTGAACGTTGTAAATTGTAGCATAATAGTGAATGATATGATATGCCATTTATAACGGACCTGTACACAAGTGTTTCTTTAACAAGGCAACAACTGTGCCAAAATAAAAATAATTGCATGCATACATTTCTTGTTAACAGGCAGATCGATTTTTTTAGCCTGTGGAGTATTCCCATCTCATCATTGTTTGCTTCAATTTAGTACCCTCGGAGCCCCTGGTGAATTGCCTGTTCTAATGCAATTTACTCGCAAATCCTCAAGATCATGGGTCATCAAGGTCAGGCAATGAACTAGTCAACAAGACAAATTGTAGCACAGAACGACCATCCATGGAAAATGTCAATGAAAAGGATTCGGATGAGTCTGCGTGTGGCTGTAATGTGCAAGGCGGATCAGTGCAGGGGCAAGGTCAGCAAGTTCACACCCTCCTAAAAGGGTCAACTCAAAATCGTATCTGTCTAAAGCAGAATTAATGACGATCCATTATTACAGGGGGTGGGAGGGATCATTCGGCTTTGTTTCCAGGCAGTTTGTGTACCTAATGTTGATGAAAAGACCATATACAATGGGAAATGTTAGCAACGAGCAACTGACTAACATGTATGCAAAAAAAAAAAGAATCCAGCCATTGCTGACATCGAAGATAATGCCAATGTATTTTTTCCAGTATACACGGAAAAATGCAGTGCCTTTTGCGAAAACGTGCATCTCCGGCAGGTGCATCCCATCCCTTTGTAATTCGGGTCTAGATCACCTGGGCTCTGCGTTCCGATACTTGTTTAATGTAACCTTTGTTGAGCAGCTCCTGAAGCACAGCCAGTAGGGGTGATCGAGTTGTAATTGGGCACCTCCTTGCACACCTTATCCTAGGTGACTTTGTCGAACAGGACCAAGTTGTTCAGCTGGTTCCTCACTTACCATTGGACAACTTCTTCTTCTTGGCTTTCCCACCAGACTTGTTGACTGGATCCTTGTCCTTCTGGGTGCATCCTTTTTCTTCTTATCGTCTTTGGGAGGCATGCTGTGAGATGGCGGACAGAAAGCCTGCATCTTCAATCTTCGCCAACAATAAGGGTTCCACACTTTTGCTTTTTCATGCTGTCTTGGTGGGCTTTGACACCTATTGTGTCCACATTAAATGGAATGTCCATAATTGTACAATACGTTGCAACCAGCCTGATTATGTATTAATAAAACTTAGCATGATTTCTAGCATCAACTGCATTAATAATAATATATTTTCTATATAGAGCTGCACACCCATGGAACTCAGAGTGCTCAAATAACAGAAGACATTATTATCCCACCGAGTGGTACTCAATTTATTGACCTCAGAAAGATGAAAGGCTGAGTTGATCATGCCGGCACAGGCAGTGCGCAGATGTCAGGGGTGAGTGCTTAGCTCACTGTGCTATCTGACCAGCACGTTGAACGAGCCTTGGACGCTGTGGTACATGTCTTGGTAAAAAGGCTAAACAATGCATCAGAGAGTAACTGAAATGAGACTCCATAAGAATTGTAGTAGGAGTAATGTTTTCCAAAAGAAGAAAGCTTCCAAGATGTGTCAGAAGAACATGCATCGCTTGTATGAAACAGAAAATCGAAATTTGGAAAAGTAAATAAACCAGAAACATAGCTTAACGTGTTTGTAGCTGCTGCTGTTCTTAAGATGCATATGGAACAATACTTGCAAAGTGGTGCTTTCTAAATAAATACTCATTTTGCCAAATGTTTTTTTTTTATTGGCCAGCAACTCTTTTTTGAGTATGAAGCACTTTGCTTATGAAGGTATATGTTTCTCTGAAATGTAGGTAGTCGGTAGCAATGTATTGAATCAGGTTGATCACACGGTAACGCAGTAACTGTAGCATGGCCAGAGGGAGTCTTCTTCCAGCACATACTGCCTGGCAGAGTCATGGTTCTATAAAATAAGTGTCATGGTAAATGCCTGTTCCAATTTGGTGAAAGACCTGTTAGGCTCGGTAGACAACTGAAAGGGAACACCCTCCTGTTTACAGTATGTGATGGGTGTAGACAGATGTGACACATGCTTTATAAACCTACTGAAAAAATTGGTAAAGCCAATGAAATGATGCTCTGCCTATATTCCTTAAGGCATGGGTCACTCCAAAACAGTCCTCAGTGTTTGAGGGTGCCTCTGTATTCCTTGACTCGTAAATTGAAATGGTGCAAAAATGGCACATAGATAATTTGTCGAATAGTCAATTTCTCTAAGATGTTATAATATATCCCAAATGTGTTATATACGTCTTCTTAGAACAAGAGAATAAACCATCATGTAATCCACATAGGTTACCATGAACATATCTATACACCAGAGAATTCTCCCATTAACAAAACACCTGAAGTTGGCAGCTGAAATGCACAATAGCAATCAAAGTGCTCCAGTTAAACTTAGTCGACTGTTCCTCTGTGTTTGTTAACAAATAAAGGCTACATGCTTATGGGAGATAATAAGTTGCTACAGATTTTGGCATCCTTGATTTGATCGAGAAGGGGTGTAACTAGTTTCAATTGATGTTTCTTTTACATGTGGTGCTTAAACCTTGATACTCTATTCAGTGAATTCCCCCATTCTTTTAACCTATAAAAAGAAAGGTTTTTCTGCTGGTGACTTTGATATATGGATGCAGACCTTCATTAGAGTATCATTCATGTACTTTTACTGTTTTTGTTGTTTGACAAGGCATGTAACTTGCCAACGGATAGAGTAAGACACAGTTGAAGATCGATGGGGCAGTCATAGTTCTTTAGTGGGTTTTTTCTACTGATTCAGTGTTATCAATGAATTAGTAGAAGACTAACCTCTGCCTCCTCTATGGCTCTCTCCATCCCTCCCATTTTCTCTAGCTGCTACACCATCACCTACCCCCCTCTATCATGAAGTCTGGTAGGAAAAAGCCCAAAAAAGACATCTTCAGTGCAAATGCTGGACTTACCATCGCAGACACCTATGTTCTCGCTTCCTCTAGAGAGGTATTCACTAATATACTCTTCTCTGTCCACTCTCCAGATCTATGGACGCACCATCTCATCTCCACTCTCTCTCCTTCCTCATCCTCAACCATTAATGGTGGCAGCAAGTGAGAAGTCCTCTTGGCCTGCTTCTCATCCTCATGTTGCTTCATTAATGTCTATTAAACAGGCACTCTCCTAGTTCATGGTCCACAACCCAACCTTCTTCTCTTTGACCGGATCCTGCCTTCTCTCATTAACTCCCTTCCTTCTCCAGAATCTCCCTCTTCTCTCCATCTATCCCTCCTCTGACCGGTGTAGCACGCCCCTGTACACCAACTCAGAAAACCTTCAAAGACACAGACCTCCTCCACCTGGCGACTCTTAACGTCTGCTCAGCAAACAAACACTGAACTGACATCTGCCTCCTTCTTGAAGACATTGACCTCGACATTCTCGCTCTTAACGAGACATGGTTCAATGGCTGCTCATTCACTGCATTTGACTCACTCCCTCCTGACAGCTTTAAGACCATTTCCAAGCTCAACCTCACTGCACTGCAAGGGGTTGCCTTAATCATCCCTGAATGGGTTTCTGCTTCCATCTTACCCTCCCAGCTCTACTCTTCCTTTGAGAGCCTCGTTTGCAAGTTGGTCATCTCTCCCATCTCCACCCTGACCATTGCTACCATTTACCCGCCTCCAGGTGCCATGACCCCATCCGTCTCTGAATGGGCTGATTCCTGCTCTTCCCCACTTTCATCCACATCCAACATCCTCCTCCTGGGTGATTTCAACATCCAACTGGACTCCCCTGGATCTGTATCCAACTTCTTGACTGATCTTTGCACCTTGCTTTCCCTCTACATTCTCACTGCTGGGCAAACCCACTCAGCCTGACACACTCTGGATGGCCTCAAACACTCTGACTTCTCTCTCTCCCCCCACTAGTCCCCTGTCTCTCCTGGTCAGACTAGTCTCTCCTCTCCTCCCATTTGGGTCCCTTTGGCCTTCTGACTGCAACTCAGAAATCCCTGCCACTCTCGTTAGCTGACATCCACCCAATTATATGAGTGTCAGCTGCTGCCTTTGCTTTCACATTAATCCCCCCTCATTCCCCTACCTATGATTCTATCTCTGATTCTGCCCTCAGCAACCTCCATCTTTGCCTCACCAAATACTCTTGACATTCCTGCCCCAGTCATGAGGATCCACCTGAAACCTGCCTCTAAGCGTAACACCTGGTACGACTGCAAACTTGTGGCCCTGAAACAAAAGTACAGGGCAGCAGAACCTTAGTGGCTCATCCTTTGACAAACCTGCCTGCCGCTTGCTCCAAAGGCAATACAGACTCTCCATCTGTGCCAAGAAAGAGCCCACACACAGGCATGGGTTTTCCGGTGCATCCAACAACACGGCTGAACTTTTCAAGATCTGCAGGGAGCTAGCCAACCCTTCCACAGTCTCCTCCTCCCCTTCTCCTTCCCAAGCCCTCTGCAACGCACTGGCAGCACACTTCACACCTAAAAGTCAGGACATCCTGATCAACCTTGCATCTCTGGACTCCAACTCCCCAGCTGCCCTCATCCTTCTCAATCTCTCCTCTGCATTTGACACAGTCAACCAATCCATCCTCATACAAAGGCTCCACGATACCCTTGGAACAGGGCACTGTACTGGCTGACATCCTTCCTTACTGATCGCTCTTCCCAAGTCATCCTGGGCACCTTCTCCTCTCCGACTTCTTTATACACCTGTGGTGTCCCCCAGGGCTCTATCTTCTCCCCTTGGCTCTTTAACATCTACTTGCATGCCTCATCTCCTCTTTTTCCTACAACATCCAGTGTTACGCAGACAGCACACAGCTCTTTTTCAAACTTCCTGCTGACCCTCTTGCACCATCCATCGTCTCTGACTGCCCATCTGCCATCCAGCCCTGGTGCACCTGCAATGATTTCTGCCTCAATGCCTGCAAAACTGGGATCTTTCCAATCAGGACCCCTTCTCACACCTTCTTCCCTTCACTATGGCCATCCTTCTTGAGCCCTCCCCCTGCTCCATCTTCTGAATCCAATAACCATGGAGTCATCTTCATCTCCTCTCTCTCCTTCCTCCCTCACACTCAGGACATTGCCAAGA
This sequence comes from Ambystoma mexicanum, assembly GCF_040938575.1. Classification (NCBI taxonomy): domain Eukaryota; kingdom Metazoa; phylum Chordata; class Amphibia; order Caudata; family Ambystomatidae; genus Ambystoma; species Ambystoma mexicanum. The sequence goes on from NC_090934.1 coordinate 1,035,249,280, forward strand.
AGTCCCACTTTCAGCTATTACTTCTCAAAGGAATTCTCGCTTTTCTCACTTTGCCCCAGAGGCTCAATGTTACCTGAGCCCTGGATCTCTCTATGCTTGACTATTGGAATAGCCTCCTCCTGAATCTACCTTCTTCCACTCTGCGACCTTAAGCCCAGCGACTGCATCTCTCCTGTCCTAAAGAATCTTCACTGGATTCCGGTTGCTGTATGAATTCAATTCAAATCCCTTTGTGTCAGCGACAAGAGGCTGTCTGGGCCTGGGGACCACACAATCTTCAAATGTATCTTACTAAATATTCTCCCTCTAGACCACAACATTCCTCTGGCACCAACTCTTTGTGTGTAAAGTGTTTTGCTAAACAGAGGGTAAGTGATTGTTGGGAAAGCAGATTTAGGCAGAAACACTACGCAGTTGTTTTCCACAATGCTAAATGCTGCAGTGTTTCTGCCTAAATCTGCTTTTCCATTTGGGGCTCTAGGGCTTCCCGTGGGGAGCCCTAAAGTCCCAAATGGGAAAGCAGATTTAGGCAGAAACACAACACGGGAAGCACTTGTCGGGGGGAAATTCTGCCGGGGTCGGCCGGGCCGTCCGCAGACCTCCGGGCAGGGAGGCCCCAACTCCTCCCGTATATCCCAGATGAGATAGAGTATGAGACACACACAAGGAGCAAGGTGACTCTGCTGTTTATTTATACAAAACGGCAGGGATGGGTCAAGGAGCGTACGCGTTCGTCCTGACACACACACAATCGTGGGGCTCGCAGGCCCTTTTTACTGCATTATGACGCGCTACTTGCGTCACTTCAGAAAGTTAACAAAAAACCTATCGCCACTCTTAATTGGTTGCTCGAGTGGTAGGGTTAGTATAGTACACATATAGAGAATGATATTAGTGGACAAGGTGTAGTCAGGTGGTATATCTGGGTTGTCCCTACAATTAGATACATAAGAATTGTTACATGAAGACTCCTGAGGATTGGCTAATATTACTGACGTCTGAGATAAGAGCCCCATGTTCTGATTGGTGCACTCGTGAGCTTCCCAGCCTGGGACCACCGTTGTTCCCAGCTCTCGGTGTACCTGTGATTGCAACAATGTTTCAATATGGGTACGTGCAGACAATGTGAGGATTTATTCATAGGTGGAAGGCTGACCGCTCCCACTGTAGCAGATGTCCATTGATCCTTTCAAGTGTATCGGCCTGTGTCTCGTAGCGAGGGACCCAGACGCCTTTTCTCTCCTGGGTTTTGGCATCTCGTCAAGTTCGGCTTGGTCACGTGGGGAGGGACCGTGAAAGAGGCAGAATTCTGCACAATTAATATTGTTTTTTCTACGGTGCGTCTGGTTTAATTTGCCGGCGTGACTTTATCGTTGGGGCGCGGAGTGCGAGGTTGCAACATCGTGCCTTTGATGATTTGTTCTTGGAATGTGGGTTTGCAACATTGCGACCTTGGCTGGTTGCTCCACCGGGTTCTTTCTGCAGGATCAGCAACCTGACTCTTGCTTTGTTAATGTCCACGGGAGCTCTTGGTTGAGGCCTACTCGGGCCTGGTGCATAAATAGTCCGTTTGGTGCATAGGTGCTTTTAGGTTATAATAGCATATATTTCCATGACCAGTATCGTGTTTCCATTATACCTCTCATGGTGGTAACGGGTTTCAAGAGAAGCGTGAGCAAGCGTTATAGATGAGTTCATGATGCGTCTTGCGTTTCTGCATTCTGAAAGCCTATGTAAAAATAATAAAGATGCACGTCCGTGAATATGCCTGTCGCCTACGTCAGAGCACTGAGTATGTTCTTCGTGTAGATTGGTGTGGAAATGTTCAGTGTGTATATTTGTAAAGATGTGCTTCCCGTTGTCTAGGTCGTCATGGCATCTCTAACGACGTGTGGATTTTAGTCTAGCTGATCCGAGCCGCAGGTGTCGGCATGGCCAGTGCGGGCTGCTGGGCAGGCAGATGGACACATCCGTATGTTCCTGTACCAGGGTACCTGGTCGTCTGGTAAATGGACAAACTCTTCTCGCGGCGGGTGTCTGGGCCGTGACCCTCTAGGCCAAGCGCGAGAGGTGAAGGACGGGAGCCTGGTCTTCCCTTCTCCCACTTCAGTCCCCCCTCTGGTCGACTTGTCGACCACAAACATATCCTTTTCGTTATCTCCTCTTACCCTCCATATCTTAGTTATCCCTCCGAGATGTCCATAATGGTTTACATGATCTTCAAATGACCAATACATATATTCACATGTTCCTCCAGGAGTACAGTATACCCATCTTCCTATGTAGCTCCTGGGGTTCCTTGGGTTCTCAATCTTCACTGATGGTGGGTCTAGATGGTTGGTGATGATTTGGGTGCGCAACTTCTCCCTCTTTTGTATTATCACCCCTGTATGCTGGCCGTCATCTGCTGGCATTAAGGGGTGCATTCCCACCATTTCCAGCAACTCGTCAGTCGTGCGTGCCTTCCGGGCCTTCCAAAATCTGATTATGATCAGAGTAGCTCCAGCCAAAATAGTACACCCCACTATTATTTTCAGTCCATCTGACAGCCAAGATGGCATCCATGACCATAATAGTGAAAACCAGCTCTTATCCTTGTCTACACCGTTACTTTCATCCATAATTTTGGAGTGCATCTGGGCCAATTGTGAAACTGCTTCTGTCAGTGTACCATTGTCAGCATCGTTGGCAGGTATGAACGTGCAGCAAGATTGTCCTATCTTTGCACAAACTCCTCCTTCCATAGCTGTGAGAAGGTCCAATACATATCTGTTCTGGAGTGCTACCATCCTTACAGCTCGCAGCTCCTCTTTAATTGCGTTGAACCCATTTACTGTTGAATTGATGGTCATCATTAGTTCCCATCTAGTTATTTGGAGCCATTTTGCGTTTGCGTATGCCTGCAGTCCCGGATGTATTATTGAGGAGAAGAACATTGCTGCTCTGCTGAATAGTCTGTGTTCTGGCGGTATTGATGTTAGTTCCGTTTCCGACCTTCCCCACAGGTAATTTCCTGTCAGTGGCTCTCCTTGTCTTTTTCTCCTATTTAGGACAGTATCATTGCTGTTGGTCCTGTTCTCTTGCTCCTTCTGAAGTGGTGCAGATCTCTTTCTTCTCTTATCCCCTTCATCCATTTTAGGAAATTTCGCCACATCGACATTCTTCTTAGGTACCACTAGTGATGGTACATTGACGTGTACCATTGTGCACACACCATTCCACAGGGGAGGCAGTGTATGATATGCCTTTTCTCCACAGGCCCAATAATGGTCCATTATTACTGCTGTTCCTGCTCCCCCCTCAGGTAACTCCATCACGCTTGCACAATTGGTGTTATATCCTACGTCCACCTCTCCTTTATGCTGGTAGCATACTTTGGGCGCAGTCAATGGTAGTATTGTTATTGGGTCTTCATCTTCTTCTACCCACGTGAGCATTGGTACATACTTGATCCACGTCGTCCAACATCGATGATTGTGTGTCTCGATGGTTGAGATAGTTTCTTTTGTTACCATGTTGCTGCCAATCACTCCTATCTCCCAGCTGTTGCCCAGATACACCTTTCCTGTTATCGTCAGTAGCGGCCTCTCCCAGCATCCTTGTTTACCCGGAACTTCAGTGGCGTACCAATCACATGGTAGATACTGCAGTGTTACCTTCTTTGTTTCTCCTTTTGCAGGGCCACTTGTTATGTATCTGAATGCTTCAGCATGTAAACTGGTCTTGTGATAACTCAGATAGGTCTTGAGGAAGTTGTTTTCATATGGGTATGCGTCTCGTGTTTTCCATGTCATGTGCACTACTGTTCCTTGAAATCTTCCTTTCGTTTGGAACAGGGCCAAATATATTATGCACTGTGCTGTCTTTTCATCTATTTCTGTGGCAACAAATGTTCGTGAAGCGCTCATGGCGTATGGTATTAATGAGCAAACGTAACAGCTATCCTCAGTTGTCTGCTTACCAATGCGGGTCATGTGCTGGTACCATATGTTGTTTGCGACGTGTGCTGAATCTTGTACATAATTATCAATACCTTTATTGTCTGAGTATGTGCTGCGTTTAACTCTATTTTGCTTGGGTGCAATGTTACTATTACCACCTGACGTAACACCTGTTGCAGCAGGGAACGGGGGTATATTAGGTTTGGGTGCAGCAATAAAATTGATAGCATAGCTGTACTGCCAGACAGAGGCAGCCAAGAACCCGGTGATCATAAAAATCCCTATTATTTTTATTACATATGCTAATCTCACCGGCATTTTGCTCTTACCTTGCTGCAGTCCTGGCAGCGTATTCTTGTGACGTTAAAGTTGCCCGCCTAAAAATTCTCAAAAGTGCTCGTTATTAAATGTTAGTTTTGTTTCCTTTAAGCTCTCCCTATCAAGTAGTCATTCAGTGCCCAGGCGAAGAGCTGCTCCCACGCTACTCTAAGTGATCGGTCTCTTAGGACCGGCAAGTATGGGCGGAGGTGGGGCATGTAATATTCTATGGCCAGGAGGAAGGCTGTGTAGTAGACACGTACCCTTCTCCTTTTTAGGTATGTTGGCCTTTTTATTTCGTATACAAATTGGTGTGACAATTCTTCTGGGTAGTTATCGTCTGGCAGCACCATCTACGCCTGTACACTGAACTTGTTAATTAGCTTTTCTTAACAATACAATATTACGCAGTTCCTGTATGTGCGAGAGAAAAAAGAGAACATTCACGTGTTTACATGTGTATTGGTGCAAACAATGTCCTTCAGTTTTAGTTACAACTGTACTTAGCAGTCAATGGGGGGGGGTTTGCGCTCAGATGGCGGAAGTATTTTTACTCTTTGAGCGTGTGACCATGGGGTGGGCAGTATGGGGATCACCCCTTTCTTCGTCAGTTATCGTCTCCGAGGGAACAATTGGGTCGTTGTCTGTGGTGGAACTTTCTTCCGCTGTCGGGGATGTTGTTGCTGTTCTTCCAATGGACCTGTCGTTGGCGCTGGGGCGGGTCTGCAGTTTGTAGATCTTTACGTCATGTAGGTGGTTCCAGGCACGCTTATCCTTTAGTTTTACTGCTCTTGTTGATACGTCCTCTACCAGATGGGGGCCTGTGAACCTCTTCTCGTTCCACTTTCTATTGAAATTGCGAAGTAGTACGTGGTCACCTTTGGCAAGTTTGCACAAGTTCTCCTTTCCCAATTCTGTACTTGCGCCTTTTTCTTTATTGCTGGTAGACCCGCCCCGTGTGCGCTCGAGCTGTTGAGACACAAACACGACACTAGTAATCAAAGAAGACACATATTGATACATTTCATCGCCTAACACACTCGCTGAACTTTCGTGGTCGGTGAATGCCCTTGACGTTGGGGTTAGGGGAAGGCGCATTTGACGTCCAGTAACCACTTCGTGAGGGGTGAGGTGGTGGTCGGACCCTGGCCTATTTCTCAGTTCAAATAAAGCTAACGGAAGGCAATACAACCAACTTTTCTTTGTTGTTTGTTGTATTTTTGCAATTGCCTCCTTCAGTAAGCCATTCAGGCGTTCACATACACCATTAGCCTGTGGGTGGTATGCACATGCAAATTTGTGTTTAATGTTCAGCAGGGATGTGATATGCTGGAACATTTCGTTTGCGAAATATGGGCCGTTGTCTGATCTTAACACCTCGCACACTCCCCACCTGGGGAAAACCTCCCTTACTATGAATTTGGCTGCTCTAAACGCATCAGGGTGTGAACAGGGCCCTGCTTCAATCCACCTGGAAAATGGGCATACTACTACAATCATATACCTATTACCTTGACATATGTTGATCATATCAACATAGTCAATGTGAAGGTGCCGAAAAGGTCCTTCTGGCCGGGGTATGGTACCTCTTATCACTTTTAGAGTATGACCGGCCGTAAACTGTTGACATGTGAGGCAATTGCTGATAAAATTTGACACATGAGAGTTTAACTCAGGACAAAACCAATCTTCTCTAATTCGTGCTGCTATTATTTCCTTGCCTGTATGGGCAGGGTGATGTAATTGGCTCAGGGCGGTATTTAACAGTGCTAACGGTATTACAACTTTCCCAGTGCCACCCTGGCGCCATAGTGCATCGGTTGGTGACATTGTACATCCTCTTTTCACCCATACTTCTTTTTCGGCCATTGGTGCAGCCGCTTGTAGCTCCATAATCTGTGTGGCTGGGAGATGGGTGTACCCTTCTCTTATTAACATCTCCCTAGCTATTCCCCTCCCTCTCCCTCTCTGTGAGTCTGTGGGGTTCCATATCTCACCAAAATATGCAGCATATTTCGCATGTGCGTCTGCTGCTGCACTCCCTTTTGAGACGTAGTCTTCACCATTGGTGTGTGCGGTACATTTGACTAGGGCTAGTTCTTGGGGGTCGTTTATTACTTCAATTAGTTCAGCCAACAAGAGGGCATGTTGTACTGGAGTGCCATCAGCTCTCCTAAACCCTCTTCTTCTCCATTTTGATAACCCTGAGTGGACAGTGGATGTAACATATGCACTGTCGGAATATATGGTTACTCTTTTATTAAAACTTTCCTTTAATGCCAATATTAGTGCAACCAGTTCCGCGGCTTGAGCAGAGTAATGCTGTGGTAATTGTACACACTTCATAGCCACACACACCGGCGCCTCCATCATTTTTACTACTGCTGCCCCAGTCCTTCGTATCCCATCTCCTTGATCAATAGTTGATGACCCATCAATAAACAAAAGCTCACCTCCCTCTAGTGCGTTTTCTTCAACTTTTCTAGTACATGAGTACATTTTAGTTATTTTTGTGCAGTCGTGGGCGTAATCTCCCTCTTCAATTACTTCTGCTAGGAACCTTGCAGGGTTAACCGTGCTACATCTAACAATTGCTAGTTCAGCTTTAGACAAAATAATCTCATAACCTGATGCCCTCTGTGTCGTTAGTGTGGACTTAGGTTTATTCAATATCGCAAATAGTGCATGTTCCACAAACAGTGTAGTTGGACACCCCATAGTTATTGCTGATGCTTTTTCTACTGCAAAAGCAGCTGCAGCAAGACCTTGTTCACAAGGGAAGTGGCCTAACATCACAGGATCTAAGTGACCGCTGTAAAATGCTACTGGTTTATAGCCCATGCTCGTTTTTTGTGCCAATACTGCTTTCATCACTGCTGAGTCGCAATGTGAAAATATAAAAAAGCGTCGCTCATAGTCTGGGGATGCCAGTACTGGAGCAGTTGATATCGCGTCTTTCAATTCGTCAAATGCCTCCCTCATTTCCATAGTCCATCCCAACTTTTTCTCCCCTTTATTTGCTTCCTTCAAACCCTCAAGCAGGGGTCCTATGTATGAGCTGTAATCAAATACCCATGCTCTACAGTAGTTGCACAGCCCCAGAAATTGCTGCAGTTCTCTCACAGTCTGTGGCACGGGAGTGCTTGAGATGGCCTGTGCTCTTTGTGGTGCAATCCTTCTTCCATGTTGGGATATCAGTTGGCCAATGTAAAGTACCTGTTCCTGACAGTATTGTATCTTTTCCATGTCTACCTTGTACCCCTTTTCAGCCAATATTGTCAACATTTTTAAGGAGTCCTCTCTACATTTACTTTCGTTTGTACTGCAAATTATTATGTCATCCACATATTGTAACACTGTGCTTTCCACCTCAACGTTACCCAAATCCATCTGTATTACTCTATTGAAAATTGAGGGTGATTCACAATACCCCTGTGGTAATCTGGTATGTTTCCACTTTGTATTTCGGTAAGTGAAGCTTGTCAAATCTTGTGAGTCTGGGTGTAATGGTATTGAGAAAAAAGCATTTTTAAGGTCAATCACTGTAAATCGTGATGCTTCTGCTGGAATGCCACACAATATTGTGGCCGGGTTTGCTGTTACTGGATACTCTGCTTCTACTATGTTGTTCAAGGGTCTGAGGTCCTGTATGAAGCGCCTTTAGCCTTGCGCACCGGGTACACAGCTGTGTTACATGGTGATTCTGAGGGGACCAGTATGCCATTGTTTATAAGGGCCGTTATGGTTTCATATATGCCCTCATCTGCCTCTTTTGACAATGGGTACTGTTTCACTCTTGGTAGTATGGCACCTTTTTTCAATTTTATCCTTACACCCCCTATGCTTTTTATGCATCCCACGTCATAAGGGCTAATAGTCCATAATGATTTGGGCACCTTTGACATATCCTCCTTAAAAAATGGGACTGGGGTGCCTGCGGGTGCCTCAAGTGCCATTGCAATTTTCTGTGCTACTTGTTTGTGAGCCACTCTTAGCCATATTTCTACACTCATCATGAACACCATTTCATCTTCCTCCTTTTCTTCTGAGAACAGCTCTTCATCTGACACCTGGGTCAGCCTACATCCTTCTGCTAGTGCTATCACCGCCCTCCATGCTCTCCCTTCTTTATCTTGGGCGTGCACAGCAACATAATCAGCTGTTGCAATAATGCTCTCAATGTCCGTTACAAACACCTTCCCTTCCAGTTCATTAACTGGTGTTTCTGGTCGGAACAGATAGGCTGCTGGCCTCCTCCATATTTTCCCTTCTATCCCTGGCATCCATGCAAATGCCATGTCTGTGCCATACTGGAATAGCTCGCCATCTACTGGCTCCGCCCTAATCGCTGTCTGTCCACAGTATGCTTGCAAAATCTGTCGTGCTGCGAGCATGTTAATCCCTGGAGTAGAGCAAATTATGCCATCCTCTGTAAAGGAGATCGTCATATTCAACCTGTTCATTATGTCTCTCCCCAGTATATTTACTGGTGAGGCACTATAATACAAAAGTGGGACTGACAGATCATAATCTCCAATAGATAAGGGTACGTTATCAGTAAATGGAACCAACCCTTTAGCCCCAGAAAATCCTTGGGTGTTCATGGCTTCGCCTGACATCTTAAATTTACCTTCCCTTATGCAAGACCGGGTTGCCCCGGTGTCAACAAGGAATGATAATTTTTTGTCACCTATCGTTACCTCTATGCGTGGTTCCTCCGCACTATTAGGTGTTACTGACAGGATGGGACACACCAAGGCCGTCTGTGGGCTGACCTATTGGGGGTACAATGATTGGCCATTCCCTGTGTAAGGGTTGTGTCCCAACACCGTCACCCTACCCAATTGCGTTTGTTGAGTTTGGGGTGGTGGTTGTATTAACGCTGGCAGTTGCTGTGTTATTTGTTGTTGTGGCAATGAATAGGTTTGTGGCTGTTGTGTTGTTTGTTGTTGTGGGTCACTCCCTTGTTGTGACATCTGCTGTTGTTGTATGCCTTGCTGTTCTTGTGAGGTCCTAGGTTGTGCTTGTTCATTCCATGCTGGTGTTCCTGGCCTGACCCTACATGTACGTGACATGTGTCCTAATAGTCCGCAGCTCCAACACACGGGTGGTTCCCTGCTTTGCCATGGGAAGCTCCCTGTGTTGTCCTGGTATACGGGTTGCCCTGTGGGGTAGTAATTTCTAAGTCCCCCAGCCTGTTGTTGGGTATTATATCCGTATCCTCTCCCCCTCATAAACCCTCCTCTCCCTCTGTTATAGCTATAATACCCAGTTCCTTGCATTGGGTACCCTCCTCCCATGTTTGGTGCGTGTAATTGCAGAGGCGGCACTTGCTGTATTACACCTTGTGGAGGCGCTATTTGAGCCGGATCTTGTGCAGCCACTACTTGCGTTGGGCTTTGGGCCACTGGTGTGGGCGTAGTTATTAGTGCCCCTTCCATTGTGTATTTAGTAAGTTTTTTCTGTACTAGTTTGGCCTCTTCTGTTTTCCTGTCCTCTTCCTTTTGTTTCATTTTTCCTTGCCATGTCCTGCAGTGATGTACTATAGTCAGTTGTATTTCTGGCCATGGTTTTGCTTCCATCCCCACTACTTTCTTTAGTTGTTTCTGAACTCCTTCTGGGAGCCCTTGTACTAGTATATGATAAAATATGGCTGGTGTTTTGTCCCATTGTTCTCTAGTTTCCATGCGCCACTTCTCTTGAATATCCTGGATATAATCAACAGGATCCTCATTTTCACCCATCTTACGGGAAGTAATGGCTCCTATGTCTGATGTGTCTGGGTACTGCACTCTCAGTGCCTGCCATAGCGCATGTCTGCAGTTTGCAAATGGTGCCCCATCATGCGATGTGTTCGTTATTGTTACCCCATGGAATCCCGCTCTTTTCCAAATGTCATCCGCTCTATCCCCTAATATTGATATTAGCAGGCCCTTCACATCTCCTACTGCTAGTTTCTGTCCTGCGGTGTGCTTTTCCATTTCATATATCCACTTACCCGCACCTCCACTTAGTGATGGGAGCCTACATTTTATATTTTCTTTATCCGTATGTTTCCAAGGTACATACTGTGGTCTAACCCCTCCTCTCTCCAACAGTGGCATTAAATTCTGTCTTGTGTCACCCTTTACGCTCCATAATATTGAGTCTTCACACCCCTCCTCTTCCCCCGTTTCCTTTACTACTTCAAATTCTTCCTTACTACCTCTGCTCCTACCTCCCTCTTCTTCCTTTCCCCTTTTTTCGTCATTTCCTGTGTTCAATATGGGTAGGTTTATTTGTCTGTCTTGCCTGCGACTAGGGAGGTCCCTAAGCCGACATGCATAAGGTGTAAATTCGTTCATGAAGGGCGCGAGCTTTATTCTGTGCAGTGAGCGTGCGGTGGTTGAACATGTAGGGTGTGACGTGGGAGGGCGTGATGGGGATGTGGGTGGCGTGGTTTCATGGGTTTGTGTTTCCCCTATTCTTTTCACTCCCTCCTTACTTCTCTCCAGCTCCTCCCATCTTCTACTCATCCAGGGCGAATCTATGTTTGTTCTAGTGAGGTATAGTTTATCTAAGCTTTCCCTTTCACTCTTTCTTCCATCCTTCTCCACTCCTTCTTCCTCCTCACTGCAAAAGTCATTCATAAATGGCACCCCCCACTCTGCCTTTTTTCCTTTTATTGTTACTGTTTTTAAGTCTATTAGGTCTCTTTCTCCCCTTTCGTTGTTACCAACTGTTCCCCCTAGTGCTGATGTTGTTGCTACCTCTCTACTTTTATATACATCTCCCCATCTTTCACTCTCCCTACTCCTCCCTTCTCTTCCCCCTTCACTTCTCTCCTCCATTTCCCTACTATTTTCCTCCCTTTTCCTTTTCAATTCCTCCATTACTTCGTTGCTCATCTGTTCCAATATCCTTTCATCCTCTTTCTTCCTTTCCCATTTCACCCTTTCTCTTTCTACTATACTCTCTATTACCTTCCCCTCTTCATATTTCTTAGCTGTCTCTGATAGTACCCTCCTCCTCCATATTTCCATTTCCTTTTCCTTTTCCTCTTCTTCCTTCTTCTTCTCTCTCAGCACTACTCTTGATACCCTATCTGCTGCTGCTTTTACCCTTTCAGCTTCTCTCTTTTGCTCCTCATTTCGTTCCCTTAATTTTTCCAATTCGTTCTTACCTTCTTTCCTTTTCCTCACTCTCTCTCTTTCCTCCCTCTCAAGTTGTTTGATCAATTCATTCTGCTCATCCCTTAGTTTTGCTAATCTTTCCTCCAAAATCTCTTCCTTCTGCCGTAGTAGCTCCTCTCCCCTCATTTCACTCTCTCTGGCACTATCCTCGTTTTTTCTTTTTACCGCCTCCCTTTCTTCTCCAGTTAGTGAGCCTCGTAATTTCAATAATATCTGTGCAGCTACCCACTCATCGTTTCCTATCTCTACAGTCTGCTCTTCTCCAATCCTCCCTTCCCCCATTGGTATCTTCCTATGAGCCACATATGGTGGAGGGCTGTATGCCGGGTTCGAGTATCCTTCAGCCGCCCTGAACTGTCCTTCTATTTCTCCTAATTCTCTTAAAGGGTACAACCCTCCTCCCTCTGTTTTCACTCCCGGTGTTATGGGTATCTCATTGCTTGGTTCCTTTTTTATGTCGTCTGATTTATCAATCTTTTCTCCTCCCTGTCCTTCATTCCCCGTATTCTTTGTCCTTTCACACCCCTTTTCCCCATCCGTTCCTTCTTTCTTAATCTCCTTTTCTTCCGGTGTTTCCCCCATAGTGAACATTCCATTTGGCCCTGGTCGGGACCCCTGGAACATCCTCCATAAGTTAAACACTTCCACATGGTTTGCCAACTTCTTCCCCTTGTACGTATTGTGTAGATGGTTTAGTAGTGAATGTTGGGCATATGGATCGAAACTACCATTAGGCGGCCATGGTGTTAACATTTTGTTGTCCGTCCCCTGGGTCCACTCTATGCTGTACTTAATTAATTTCTCCCTATGTGGTGGCAGTGTGGTGCATATGTGTTGTAGTGGGGTAGTGAGGGTATTCCCCCACCCTCCCGACCCTCTCCCGTATGACATAGTGGCACTCCCCTTGTTATCCTTCCCTTTACTAGCAGTTTACAATATACAACCTTGTATTGCTTACCTTGCCCCGCAAGTGTGGGGACTTACGACAATCCTTTGACAAATTATGCAATAATAATAATAAAAAATAAATAAAAAAAATAAAAAATAATAATAATAAAAACAAATATATATGTATATATGTATGATGTTATATTATATTCCTTCCCCTACGGCCCCCTGCGGCCGAAGCGCACGCAGCCCCCCGCGGCTGCGTACCCCTTACGACGATCTTATACAGTCGTCCTGTTTCTCCGTTCTCCTCCCCCTTTTACACTTGCCGTGGCCGGCGTTCTCCGTGCGCAGCCACGCCCCTTTCCCCTTCTCCTCTTCGATCCACTCGTTTATCGTTTATCTCCGTATCCGCTCCTTTATCATGTTTCTCTTCCCCACCACTCTCAAACCCAAAGTTTCTTGTGCTCGCGATATCTTATTAAATCCCTACTGGTGACGTCACCGATTTCTTCGAGCTACTGGTACATTCTTGTTATGTTCTTTAAGTTCAAAATACACTTGCAATCTACCCCGCTAACCCTACAGCTGTCTTCCTGTCTCTCCTGGAACAAGGTAATCTCATCAATAATATAACCGGACTGCGCACGCTGCGTCGCCTCGCGTGTGATACGCCCCTCAACAGGAGGGCTTAACCAGCCAATTATCTTCTGTTTTGGGCAACTATGTAACCAGCTACCGCCCACAGGGAAACGTCATCTACCTATCGAGTTTCTTGCTCGAACAATAGGGAACCTCATCTACTCATTGATCAATAAATGTCAAATCGTAGGAAACCACACACACCCACCCTCACACGTAGTCGCAATTTAGGCCATCAGTGTCTTACGAGCGGCTGCACGTGATGTTTTCGTGCCCCGCCCCCCTCTTTCGCGTAACTTAGCCGACTGCTCTCGCACTCGTTCGCTACCATTCATTCCATTGGCAACACTCAGTTAAACCTTCGCCGCACATCTGTACAATACCTCCCTCCTCCCTTATTTACTTCCTCCCCCTCCCTCACAATTTCGCATTGCTTGTTGTGCGTGTCATGCTCACCAAGTTCTCTCGATGCAGGGCCGCTCGACTGCGTGCACCCCTCCAAGCGGCTCGCCACCTCCCCTCGTCTGGACCACGTCTGGACACTCGCCGACCGCGGGCGGGATACTTCTCAACCGGCTCCCGAGGGCCAATATCCGGATTGCGCTGTCCGGTCTTCTCGCAGCTCCGCGATGGTCCTGTAGTCCTCAGAAGGGGGCAACGGCAGAGGGGGCCGCGCCGCCGGGTCTCCTCGCAACGGGAGTGCCTGGAAAAATTAAAAATAAAAGTCGATCTTAAACAGATCTCAGCAGTGCCTCCAACTTGTCGGGGGGAAATTCTGCCGGGGTCGGCCGGGCCGTCCGCAGACCTCCGGGCAGGGAGGCCCCAACTCCTCCCGTATATCCCAGATGAGATAGAGTATGAGACACACACAAGGAGCAAGGTGACTCTGCTGTTTATTTATACAAAACGGCAGGGATGGGTCAAGGAGCGTACGCGTTCGTCCTGACACACACACAATCGTGGGGCTCGCAGGCCCTTTTTACTGCATTATGACGCGCTACTTGCGTCACTTCAGAAAGTTAACAAAAAACCTATCGCCACTCTTAATTGGTTGCTCGAGTGGTAGGGTTAGTATAGTACACATATAGAGAATGATATTAGTGGACAAGGTGTAGTCAGGTGGTATATCTGGGTTGTCCCTACAATTAGATACATAAGAATTGTTACATGAAGACTCCTGAGGATTGGCTAATATTACTGACGTCTGAGATAAGAGCCCCATGTTCTGATTGGTGCACTCGTGAGCTTCCCAGCCTGGGACCACCGTTGTTCCCAGCTCTCGGTGTACCTGTGATTGCAACAATGTTTCAATATGGGTACGTGCAGACAATGTGAGGATTTATTCATAGGTGGAAGGCTGACCGCTCCCACTGTAGCAGATGTCCATTGATCCTTTCAAGTGTATCAGCCTGTGTCTCGTAGCGAGGGACCCAGACGCCTTTTCTCTCCTGGGTTTTGGCATCTCGTCAAGTTCGGCTTGGTCACGTGGGGAGGGACCGTGAAAGAGGCAGAATTCTGCACAATTAATATTGTTTTTTCTACGGTGCGTCTGGTTTAATTTGCCGGCGTGACTTTATCGTTGGGGCGCGGAGTGCGAGGTTGCAACATCGTGCCTTTGATGATTTGTTCTTGGAATGTGGGTTTGCAACATTGCGACCTTGGCTGGTTGCTCCACCGGGTTCTTTCTGCAGGATCAGCAACCTGACTCTTGCTTTGTTAATGTCCACGGGAGCTCTTGGTTGAGGCCTACTCGGGCCTGGTGCATAAATAGTCCGTTTGGTGCATAGGTGCTTTTAGGTTATAATAGCATATATTTCCATGACCAGTATCGTGTTTCCATTATACCTCTCATGGTGGTAACGGGTTTCAAGAGAAGCGTGAGCAAGCGTTATAGATGAGTTCATGATGCGTCTTGCGTTTCTGCATTCTGAAAGCCTATGTAAAAATAATAAAGATGCACGTCCGTGAATATGCCTGTCGCCTACGTCAGAGCACTGAGTATGTTCTTCGTGTAGATTGGTGTGGAAATGTTCAGTGTGTATATTTGTACAGATGTGCTTCCCGTTGTCTAGGTCGTCATGGCATCTCTAACGATGTGTGGATTTTAGTCTAGCTGATCCGAGCCGCAGGTGTCGGCATGGCCAGTGCGGGCTGCTGGGCAGGCAGATGGACACATCCGTATGTTCCTGTACCAGGGTACCTGGTCGTCTGGTAAATGGACAAACTCTTCTCGCGGCGGGTGTCTGGGCCGTGACCCTCTAGGCCAAGCGCGAGAGGTGAAGGACGGGAGCCTGGTCTTCCATTCTCCCACTTCACCCTAGAGCCCCAAACTTAGAAAAAAAAAACGCAGCTAGTGCTTATTTAAAAAAAAAAAAAATAGCACTTACCGAGATGCAGCTGCAGCTTTTTTGCCTGTAGTCTCCGGTCCGCGTCCTCCGAGTCCCGGCACCAATGAAGGAAAAGCCACCCAGTGGTAGCTTTTGTTTACTACAGCTGGCTGGCTTTTCCTTCATTAGTGCCGCAAAAGCCAGCACAGGCGGGCAGCCATTTCACAAAATGGATGAGCCCACGTGCTTGCTTTTTCTATTTTTGAGCTTGAATTGCTCAAAATGTTATGTTGCCTATCTATTTTTTAAATAAAATTTTTTGGGCGAACCATTCCTTCAATAGACTGCTCATTGAGTCTTTGGATTTAATTAATTCTGGTGTGCTTCAGAGTTTTATCCAGTAAAGCAATGGCTTGCTAGCAATGACTTTGTTTATGGGCTCAAGGCCACATTTGCAGCATAAACTTGCCATTGGGGCTCTCTTGGGCTGCGCCAACAGGTCCCACATGAACTCATTGTCCACACACTTAGGTTGGGTGAGGTGCAGTGTCCTCATGGTTCTGTGCCATACAATGCTTCTTCCCTACCTTGTTCTTGGTATAATTTAATAGCTGGGGAAGCTGCACCCTTTCCGAACCTATTGTAGAGGCGGTGGATTCCACCGCTATATTTTTCAAGGGTCACTGTGGCTTTAGCAAGGCGGACTGACCATGTCAGATGTTCAGTGAATCATATCCCCAGGTAGTCGTAGAGACACACCTGTTCCACCACATAAATGCCAATTGACACATTCACTTTAATTTTCTTCTGGTTCTTCCTGCCAAAGATAAGCAACTTTGTTTTCTCCAGATTCAATGACATTGACAATTCTTAGAATTTCTCCATAAAGATGTTCAGGTTATGTTTCAATGCCATCGGTGCTGTGGATAATAGAACAACATCTTCAGCGTAGAAGAATGCTGGGAATCTGCCCCCTGCTCCCCAAGCTTGTGTGGGTTCAGACATGCCTCCAGCAGTTCCTCGATGATGACATTTATGTATAGGCTAAATAGGTGGGGGGCCAGCACACACCCCTGACGGACCCCCCTCCTCAGAGCAAAATAGTCGGTGAGCTCCCCATCTGGCCCCACCTCGTAGCTGCCCTTTTGTTACAATATAAAGACTGCATATTGCTCAGAAGTGCCTCTGGGATGCCATTTTCTCTCAATACCGACCATAACATACTATGCAATACACTGTCGAATGCTGTGCATAAGTCTTAACCATTATGTCCCTTTAACAAAGCTTTTCAGTAAATGTATACATATTATAACTTTATACTGTTAACTAGCACTTTTGATGTTAAGGGGAGCATTCTTGATTCTGAGGTACTTACCATTTGATGGATTTTCCTTTGCTGGGGGTTTTGTAATATTGACATATACAAAAACCACTTTGAGACTCAATTTGTTGTTCCACGGAGCATAATTGGAGGGGCAAAAGACAGGAATAACACAGTTATGACTGTCTTAATGCCTCCATTCATGCTCCAAAGGAGGGGGGCAAACGGGAGTTACTTTTCCACCTCACATTTGCCCTGCACCACCAGATTGTCATGCTGGCCTTGTACCAATGATGTCCTAATGGAACCACCTGCGTTTTGCTGCTGCTTTCTCTTTACGCTTCTCATTTTCACTGGGCAGTGGAAATGACGAAAACTGCCCAGAGGGGACCTGATTGCAAGTAAGTGCGAAAGTAAATGGGCCCCCTGTGGGCAGTCTATGCAAAGGAGTCAAATGATCTCCTATCTTTGAAATGGATAGGTATATTTATTAAATGGAGGTGTAGTTTGTTTTGCCTGCATTTGGAGCAGTGACGAGTCGGAGGCGGAGCATGGAACAGAGGTAAGATCTCTTCCATGCAGTCCACCTAGATCTCGTCAGTGCATATTATTTTACACCTGCATCATGTTTTCATGCAGAACTACAACAAATGGATGCCTGAGCAATCCATCTCAGTTTTTTACCTGGCTCACACCAGGCAGATTCGATAGGAACCCATGTCTAAATGCTGCTTGCAAAGCATAATTGAAGGAGGCATTTAATTTTCCATGAGACGAAGTGGAAAATGTAAAGAGTAAAAGGGAATGTACACACACTTTCACACTTTCCTTGTCCACCCCGATTCATTGACCTTTAAAATTGCATGCAGGGGTCCCCAGAGTGCATAGGTGCTAATGATTGCAGCCCCCTCTTTGCAATTCATAATTTGTATTAAAAGACCCAGAAAGAATAAAAGCAAGTTCACCCCACTTTTACTGTTTCCTTGTCCAATGTGCCTCGTTGACCTTTACAATTGTATCCATTTGATCCAGCAGCAAATAAGTGCTAAGTTTGGCAGTCCCCCGCATGCAATTGAGATTTATTATAGATTATTCCATGAACCATTGAATTTCACTTGAATACATGGTTGAAATAACTTTAACATATTAATATTCCCCACGGGGAGCCCTAGAGCCCCAAATGGGAAATCAGATTTAGGCAGAAACACAGCGGCATGTAAACACAACCGTGTTGTGTTTCTGCCTGCCTTGGCTTTCACTTTGGGTCTCCGGTGCTCCCCTTTGGGAGAACCAGAGACACAAAGTGATAGCCACGGCAGGCAGAAACACAACGCGGTTGTGTTTGAAAACGCTGCGGTTTTTCATTCTGAGTTTCACAGGCACCTCCGAGCCGGAGGAGCCTGAGAAACTTAGAAAGAAAAACCGCAGCGTTTTCAAACACAGTAACGCTGTATTTATGTGTGCGTTCGCTTCAAAAGCTACCGCAAACATAAATACAACGTTTTTTAAAGCTGCAGTTTTATTTCTAAGTTTTCCGGGCTCCTCCAGCCCGGAAAACTTAGAAAAAAAAACGCAGCTAGTCTTTATTTTTATTAAAAAAATAGCACTTACCGGGATGCAGCTGCAGCTTTTCTGCCTGTAGTCTCCGGTCCCCGTCCTCCGCGTACAGCACCAATGAAGGAAAAGCCACCCAGTGGTAGCTTTTGGTTTACTACAGCTGGCTTGCTTTTCCTTCATTAGTGCCGCAAAAGCCAAAGCGAGCACAGTGGCGGGCATCCATTTTACAAAATGGATGCCCCCATGTGCCATCTTTGAGCTTGAATTGCTCAAAATTTTACATAGGGACTTCGAAAAAAAAAATGGCAATCGTTTTTTTTTATATTGCCTATCTATTTTTGAAATAAAATTTTTTGGGCGAACCATTCCTTTAAATACCAGGGGCTCTAGCTCATTGGCATGGCCCTAGTTTGTACGTAGAGGGCGTCAGAACCTGGGAATGAGGACTGTCTGGGATAAACACGGAGGAGACAAGTGTGATTTAATACAAAGCCCACAGAGCCTCCATAAGGCAGATGAAATATGCTCGGCCTGTGCTAAATATGCCCCTTACATGATGACAAAACAAGCTGAGGGATTTGAAATGTATTTACACTGTGTTGCACCTGCCTATGCCAGTGGTTTATACATTCAATTTTGTGCCAACACCCTCAAAGTGGCTGAATATACAGCTAGGTGTTCAGCCTTAGCCGAGATCAGTTGTAAAGTGTGTGGCAGCTCTGAAGTGTCAGGAAAACACTTCATATTATTCTGGCCAGGCTACTCAGGTTTGAGAAAGCATTCCTTACTGCCATACTCCGATTGAAAGATATCGGGACAACAGATTCGGCAATAGAGTTCTCTAAGAATCTACTGGATGTGAACCTAGCAAATTACATCGCAAAATGTGTACTAGGGCCTGGTTACATAGGGAAAAATATGAAGGACATATCTGTGTGTTGGATTAACTGCAATTTCAGCCTGTGAAAGAAACTATGTGTGCTGGAGCTAGTCTTTTCCTCTGTAGTTTTTAACCTGTGTTAGGCAGAATGATATGCTGTACCCTTTGGGAACGCCACACACAATTAAGACTACAAGTGACAGTACAAATTCACCTTTGGTACAAGTGTGTACTACACAGTAAATTTAGCGATGGCTGAGCAGCCAGGCCTGTCTCAAGAGCAAGTGAGCAGAATCAATAGTTACACAAAGGACAGCAATTACTATGATTCAAACAAACACTGACTCAAGGTTTCTGAGTAAAATAATATACATTTATTTACACATCAATTGTATAACATCTCACTAAAGTAAAGCAGTTGAAAAACCACACCATTCCCAATAGATTCTGGACAAGTTAAGCTCAAAAAATGAAGTGTGAGCAAAAAGGCCCTTAAACAATTTAAAAAGGGAGGGAAAGACAAAGTTAGATACAAATTGAGCAGCACCAACAGGCAAGTAAGCATGGCAATCTAGAAAGAGGAGCTACAGTGATGGAATCAAATCAAAAAGGCTTAGGGCCAAAGTCAATAGGACAAAAGTCTTTTGCTCAAGATCACACAGTTCAGGGTAGTTCGCGGTTAAGTCTTTGCCAAGAGTTCCTGACGAAGTTGGTCGGCAGAAAAGTTAGTTTAAAGAGTAGAGAAGGACAAGCCCTCAGATTGGCGAAAAGTTTCACACACCATCACCGCGGCTGGACGAAACGAACAACCGGATTTGCACAGGACCTTTAAATGGAGAAGAAGCTGTAGATGAGGCGGACGTTCCTGGCAGGTCCTGCAGGCTCATGGTTCCTGAAGCGACTGTCGGACTGACATGAAGTAGGAAGACTAGAGGGTCCTGCACTGCCCACAGAAGAACCAGCAACAGAGCAAAGCAACAAATAAAAGGTGTGCTCCTTAAAACCCAAGCAGGATCCGACCTTCCTGGCTATCCGGTTCACTGTAGCTCTGTACAGCAAATTCGACCAGAGGAGAGAGTCCTGGCTTGCAGTTTGGGTGAACTTGTTGCTCCCACCAGCTCAGGGGAAGGAGATTCCTGGTAGATCTTCTCCGTCGTTGGAGTCTGAAGATTCGGACCTGCAGCAGGGCTTCACGGGGCGGTTCAGTCGGTTTAGGGGTCCTCTTCTTTCAGCTCCTCGTCAGTTCTTTCGTTCCAGTGGCGACTCTGCCTTTCCAATCCCAGAGACCTGCTTTTTAGGCAGTTTTCCCCCTTTCACAAAGCCTGGCTGTCAATCAGACAGCAGGGTGGCTGTCCTGGTGGGACAGTCACCTAGCCAATCAAACAGGAGTGTGACTTGGGTTACTAAGGAAACCCATGTCAGGGGCCCTAAAACCCCTCCCTCACATCCTGCCTACCCAGACTTTCAGGTGCCTAAGGAGGGCTTCTGCGGAGAAGCCGGCGAAAAGACGGTGTACAAAGGAACCAAAACTGGTTTGGCGCGCGGAGTAAAACACGAGAAAGACATTTTCAAAAAAGAAATGGTGAATAAACCCAGCCGGAACCGTATAAAAACTTATATGGCCCAGCGGGTTTGAGTTCGAGGCTACCAAGATAGCCTAAAACAATACCAAGGTTATTTAAGATAACCACGGTAGGAAAAATAGCGTAGTTACCACTGCCACCAGCCAAGTCTTGATGAAAAGGGGATAAAACAATGCTCCAAGAGAAACAGACAAAAGGGGATAGCTATTAACCCTTTTGCAGTACTCTATGTAAGATAGTTTGCACTGGGTCTGTGGATTTTTAAAGAGACTAATAAAGTCAATGGCAACTTTACATGTTCTGGGAGACAGTAGTCAGTCCCAGAAAATGGAGTTTGAGTTGGGAAGTCTAAAAGACAACCCTGTGTCACTGCACTGAAGGTGCTGTGTAACACACAGTAAAACGATGATGCTTATGGAGTAGGTGAGGCTCCACAGTCTATGAACACAAGAATGTTAAAACAGACACAGCAAAACACATGTAAGAGTGGAGAAAAAGGCTCACACTCGTACCAGGTGAAAAAAATGAATCCTAGAAATCCAGCGAGGCTGCTGAGGGACTCAGTAGGTAAGGGACATTAGCCATTCCTGAGAGTTCTCCCTAACAACATGTTTCATATTATGAAATGATGAATGTCTGTAAATTGTTGACAATGTGATTTTTAATTGTTTTGATGGTCTATACTGAATAAAGCTATGCATACAAATTATGATTACATTGCGCTAATGAAAACCTTTGAAATTCATTGAAAACTTTTTAGTTAAAGTTGACATGGTTTCAATGTAAAATTGAAAAACTAAAGAAATTAGCTAAACTCGTGCCACCGCAATGCACTGCTAAAACAATAACCCAGGACATCAAAGATGAGATCGCAAATAGCATCATTGATGACATCACTGATGGCATGAAATATCCGAGGCAGATGTTTTTGTTCAGTGATAGTATGAATTTTAAGCAGAGGCCTCGATCTGGTCATACTACATTGATAACATGATACACATACTCTGAAGGGTCTGTATATGTAGACCTTAACCTAGTGCTATGGTCTTAAGGTACTTTCCTTAGAGTCTGGCCTCAGCTCATGGTGCACATACATGGAAAAATAAGCAGGCCCAGAGCGACAATCCCATTTTTATACATGATGAAGAACTCTAATCTTAGTGTCATTTTATGGTCATAGAATGTGTTTCCTCCTTACTAGAGTTTCCCTGTAAGTGCCTCAGATTTGCATTAATTGATGGTCTACGTATACTTTTTAATACTAACACATGTGTGTAATAATTCTTGTATTTTTAGCTGTTGATGGCAAGTTTAAAAATAGTCAAGATTCTGATAGGCTTGGATTTGTGATTCTACTGGCCAAACATACCAGATTACGAATACTCTACTACTTCTATGATCCATGCTGCAGCCATTGTCTATGGTTATGTATTATTAGATTTCTGCATTAGCAACAACACCTCCGTAGAATGTCTCTGCTTCAATAAGTAGCTTTTGTGACGCGTGGAGTAGTGCATAAGCAGCCTCTCAAACACGCTTCACACGTTGCTAGCAGCACTCTTAACAGATCCCCTTGTAGCGACTTTTCATCAGGATTGTTACCCAGGACTGGTGCCTAATGTGATGTCATCAATTATGACATTTGTGATGTACTTTATGATGTCTGGCTGTTAGTTTTAGCAGTGCATGGCAGTGGCATGAGTTATCGCTGCATAGCTTACCATAACTGGCAAATCTCCTTGGTTTTTCGGTTTTACCTTGCAATCATGACATCACTTTAACAACAATTTTGTCAATGAATTGCAGAGGTTTTTATTAGTGCAGCTTAAACATAATGTCCCATTAGCCACGTGTTTTCAGTGAATTTCTTAGGGTTTTCTTATTGCAACTTAACCATAACATTCCTTTAACACATTTCTGTCACTGAATTTAATATTTTTTATAAAAGAAAATGTTTCATGATGGTACCACACTGTATATAAGTTATTAATAATTCCTCCTTTAACATATATGAAAGGACTATTAACCTCCTTTACAAACATATTTTTTCAGCGCTTACTGATTTGTGTCATTTTTAGCAGCGCATGCTGGGGCTGCATGTCATGGTTTAATTGTCTTGGGCATGAGCCTCGACCATGACTCCGGCACCACAAAACCACACTCGCTATCAACTGCACCTAGACTGCATCTTGGTCCAGTGTCCACTATTCCTCCATAATGTGACCAATGGCCATTGTTCCTGGCTTGCAGTCATGGCCAGTGTCCCCAATCCATAGGAGATAGGCTTGCTGCCATGCTGCAGGCCCAAGTAAGCAAAACAGAGTGGACATTTGTCCTTGCTGGGGTCCAGCCCCACTGTCCAGGCACCAAAGTTATATCACTATTTTTGGACCAACATTTAGACACTTTAGAAAAAATAAAGCACAGGAGAGATTTGTAAAAGTATGCTTTCAGATCCTTTCACGCATGTTTGCTGCAAACCGGACCTGCACTTTAGCCTGTATCAGCGAGCAGATTTGTTTTCCCCATTCATCCCTACCCCAATTTTGACCCTGCCCACTTTAACCCCAAAGCTGGAAACGGTGGCCACGACCAGAGGCTATGCCTGAAAATTATATCAATGTTTTGTGTACCTACATTTTGACACTGTTGGGTATCTGACATTGCTCCCACCACAACTTTTGTGCAAACCCGTCCAGCACTTCGGGTTGTAGCTATGAGAAGAATCTTTTTCCCCATTCAAGCCAGTCCCGATTTTGAACATTTTGGGATTCTCCAACCAGTTTTATCCCATCTTGACAAATCCCTTCAACCTTTGCACAAACAATCAAAGTGGGTCTATAATCATTTTCAAAACTTTTGTGTGGATTTGTCAAATGGTGCCAAAGTTATAAGCCACCCAAAAACGTTGGTACCCCCCACCTCTCTAATTTTGCCAACTATTCATGAAATGGCATCAAATGTTGCAACAAAATTCAAAGTTCAGTATTTACTATACAGCATCCTCGCCAGACAAAAAGGTTCAGGCTGAGAAAAACCTATTAGCAAGTACCATTGTGGGAGCAGACTGAGGTTAGCGCAGCAGAAGGCTCATGTATTGTTTTTAGTTAGTTTTGACACATATTAGATACTCACATATAGCAACACAGAAAGAACAACACTTGTATTAATGTTGAGGTTGCAGAGGTGATAGATAGGGCATTAATATAGGCCCTATGTTTATTTGTCATATCCAAAGTAATAGTTTGTATTCAGGTGCGCAGGAAGGTGGAACAGATGGAAGATGGAGTCGGAATGGTACTGTGGTAGAAGCGAGGTCAGTGTGTTCAAAAGGCGTAAGTGTCACCATATTGGATGTTAAGGCCTTTTACATGATGAAGATAATAGAACGCATCCATTAATGTGGAGCGGCAGCTCTGTTTAGCTCAGCTCCAAAACCAAATCCCCTTTCCTGCTCCCCAGGAGAGACGCTGAGTACAGAGGCAACCATATTGCCTAGACATACACTGATTATATCCAGTTGCAGGGCCTGGATGTGGTTGGAAAATGAGATTTCGTTCGAATAATAAGACCACCCTGAGGTCTACCCTTGAGTCACCCTTGAGTCACTTTACAGCTGTTCTATTTAGGATCTTATATCCATCCATACACATATTAGTGATAATCCAATTCTTGATGGAGAAAAAGGTAATAGGTCTTTATCTTTTTTAAGCCCCAGATCACTTCGTGTAAGGTGTTTAATCCCACAAGTATTCCAACTACCCACAGCTATAGGTTTAACATTCTCATATTTGCTGTGTTGCTTTTGTCTACAAACCCCCAACCTCATGTGTTGTTTGTTTAGGGCCTTTCTTTATTTTTTGCCCTTCCAAACCTTCATCTGTGCTCTGTGCTTGTTCCACTGCTGACCCACTTCCTCAATCTCCCTTCTTCCTTCCCTTCCCAAACCCTGATTGGACAAGGAGACCAGGCCACAACACAAGCGAGGGCATAGGCCCTTTGCTGTACTAGCTCCAGGCTGATTGCTGAGAATGGCCACCATGGTAGGGCAGCACCTTTTGCCTACAACCCCCCCGTCCTTCTTTGTTGTTTGTTTAGGGCCTTTTTTTACTTTGTACCCTCCCAATCCCCCATCTGCACTCTGTGTGCACTCTGCTGCCAACCCACTTCCTGAATCTTAAACCTCCTGCCTTCCTTCCAAACCCCAATGCCTGATTGGACTAGGAGACCAAGCCACAATCTAAGTGAGGGCCTAGGTCCTTTGCTCTGCGAGTACCAGGCACATTGCCGTGAATCGCTGCCAAGGTAAGCCAGCACTTTTTGCCTTCAACCTCGACCTCCTTTGATGTTTGCATTAGGGCCTTCCTTTACTTTTTGGCATTCAATCCTTCATCTACGCTCTGTGCGCGCTCCATTGCGGACCGATTTCATACTTCATAGTTATTCATTGTACTGAATTGTGGAAGGAAATGTGTTGCACTTGCATGTCTACTAGGGGGCAGACGCCATGCCGGATATAGATATATTTTGTGGGAAACCCACTTTGTTGCACCCAAATGTATTTTGGGAGCAGGAAGTGTGTCACAATAGACATTTGTCACATTTAGATAGATTTGTGAAGATCAGCCATACATCACATTTAGATAGAATTGTGAAGATGAGCCTTGCGTTGTGAAGTGTAGTCATACGTTCCATTTAGATAGATTTGTGAATATTAGCCACCTAGAAGAACTTTGAGTACCCAAAGTACTAACCACCCAGATCCTGCTCCCCTCCTACGCAGCTCCCTTGTACTGTAGAACCCGATGGGCTAGACAAACTACACACAAACACACACCCAACGTAACTACTTGCAGACAACAACAATCCCAGGCACTGGGCCTTTCCCCTATGGCCACAACAAGCCCGTGCACACAGCCATAACCTTACATTCCAGCCAATTTACACATACAACACACAAACACACACCCAAAATAACAGACATTCACATACAACAAACAACCCAGGCATTGGGCCTCACCCTTAAGGATACAAGCCAGTGCATGCAATCAACCCATCTGCAACCCAACACACACACATGTCTATTTCTCCTGGTTATGGACCTATCCTGTCCCTCTGTCCTCACTAACCAACCCTGTCCTCTTTCTTGCACAGCCATGTGAGTGCCTGGAGACTGCCCATGTGTAGTAGTGGTGCGCGGTATGGGTCAACATAACATAACATCTGCTTATCAGTTCAGTGTTTTTCTAGGGGTTTGTGGAATCCAGGCCCATCTTCCCTGAGGGCTTGCATTATAGGAAAGAATGAGTCTGTTTTCTTCACAAAATGGGAGCTGCTTTCTTTCCCCCACACCCACAATTGACGGACAGACTGTGTTCAACTTCTTTTGGTCTACATATGGAAAACCAATTTCATATGAGTATCCCATTCTCCAAGAATAGAGGGCATGAAACATACTCACCGCCACATTTTGCACATTTAAAAGATGCAAACAGGCCCAATTTTGGTCAGTTTTGGATTCAGGAAGTTCTACCCGTGAAACATTGTGAGTTGTCAGTACGCTAAGCTGTGGCACCATGTGTAGCAATCTTAAGGTTTCAGCATGATTCAGAAATGGGCTCTCAGAAGTCACAAGTGGTTCAGTAAAAGTGACTTTGGTTTCAGCAGAGAGTATTTGCTACCGCTGTTTCCAGTTGTCATTCTGCAATTCAATGGTTGTATGCCCAGTGCACCACAGCTCTGATCTGGTGTAATTGAAAGCACGCCATTACTAATTCTAGTAGATTCCGTAGAGGTACAGTTGAAATCTCCTGATGCATTAACCATGGATTTCAAACCTTCTTCATTGTGCATTGTCAATTTAGGTACTTTCATGTTGGGGGTCTCTGGACCCAGCCATCCAGAACACCCACTTTCTTAGCAGTCACTGCTTTCAACATTTTCTTACTCAATTTCATTAACGAATGTTGTGGATCGCGGTTCACCTCTGCCACCTGCGCTCACCTTAACAGGGTTTGCGAGCACTTCATCGTTTTTTCATGGGAGTCTTTTTCCACCATTTCACTTTTTTTCCGTGCAGCAGCTCGGTTAGTTTGTTTTGATTGGGGTAGTTGATTGTTTTTTTTAATTTTACATTGCCTCTTATGCCTCTCTGGGAGCCTGGATTGCATTCGTGCTGGCCCATATGGTATCTGCTCATTGCATTAATGCCATTGCATCTAATGCCATTCCATCAAAATGTTTCCATCTAAAAATGTCCATCAAATGCATTTTTTGGGGGGTAAAGGGTTAATTTTTGTTTAGGTGCATTATAAAGTGCAAAAAACGGAGGTTGAGGGGACCCCACACCCCCAAAAAAATCCATTTGATGCAAATTTGTTAGATGGAAAATATTTGATGCAAATGAATGTAGATGGAAGGAATTCGATGCAATGACCATAAATCGGCCCATATGCTTGAGTCTTTTCCTCATCAGCAGAAGAGGATTAGGGGATGGCAGTGGGGAAGTACTATCAATATCCTTTTCCATAGCCTGTAAGCCATTATTGAATCTCCCTCCATCAAAGAAACAACTTTGTGGTAACTGCGTTCAATATCCTAGAGATGTTGTTCTAATAAGGTGGACAAATAGGAAACAGGAGCTGCTGAAGCGATGTCAATCGCTGTTAGTATAGAATGGCAGTTAGTACGTCTGTACAAAATACAAGCACATTTTGCACAAGTTCATATATCACAGTCAATGTATCTTGGTCGTGCATTGAGGAGCTAACAGCCATTGTTCCGTCAGTAGAGGAATCTGCAGAGGAATCAAAGCTAGAGGATATCACCCTTCCCAAGACAAGAGATTGAGAATAGCTACCTCCTATGAAATGTTCACACACAGATGTCATGCTTCCAGATGCCAGTCTAGGAGAATTATCAGACTTATCTTTCTGCAAGCTTAACATAGATTTAAAAGTGAATTTTTACTGTCAATCGGGTTGACTTACGAAGCATTTTGCACTGGACAGTCTGACTTGAAGATTCTATGGCCCTTTGAGAAGGAGCGTCATCCATTACAGTCCCTTCATTCCCCCCTGGCAGAAAGAAATCTGTAATTTTTCCACCCAGGGAGGTAGTTTCCTTGTCCTTCCTGATAAACAGTGCCATGCTTTGCAGGGCCTTTGTTCCTACCCCCTTCCCTAACCAAACTTTGCCGGGAACCACATGTCTTGTGGAGTTAGAACTTGCTCGCATATTGCTCATCGTTTGATATGGAGGAGCCTTGCTAGTCATTGCAACAACAAGGGTGATTAGCTGAAAAACATCAAGCTTACCAGATCCGAGTGTCGCCGACCAAAGACCGCCGACTGCCGACTGCACTTAGCCTTGCACTTCCCCATGCACGCTCTCTGCGCTTTGCTGGTTATTGTCAGGTGCAGTTTAGCAAGGTGCACATCTGCAGGCAGCACTTGTGAGTACAGAATAGGCAGTGGGCATTCTGGTTTTCTGACTGCACATCTGTGGGGTCTCTCAGAAAAGAAATCCACATGCATATTCACTTTAGCTTCATAGGGATGACAGTATGGCTCAGGTGTTCAGCATGCACATCTGTGTGGTTCCTTAAATTTTCATCTTCACATTTGAGTGGTGCCTCAGAAAAAATGCATGGGTGCATGTTTTCTGACCTTTGCTTTGTGAGTATGGTGTATGGTTCCCCTCTTGAAATGTAGCTCAAGTATTCTGGGTCACACATCTCGTGTGTTCTTGCAGGAATTAAATATATGTGCAGTTTGACTTTGGCTTCACTGTGATGAGCGTATAGTTCCCTGCCTGAAACACAATTCACCTGTTCTGCCTGAGCATCTCTATGTTCTCTGGGAAAAAGAAAGCACTTTATTGCTTCCAAATTGACTTCACTGAGCAGAATATGCAGTTCCCTAAATTCTGGCATGCACATTTGAGTCGTGCCTCATAGAAATTGAATGAGTGCATGATTTCTAACATCTCCTGGCACGCAAGAAGTGTTTACATTTTTAACCCATCAACATTGTACATGAGTGGAAGAGGATACCTTGGATTTCTGCTAAATAGTAAATACTCATCAATTCACTTGTTCAAGGTGCATGTTTCGTATACCCTTAATTTTTCAGGGTATGCATTTACTGTAAAGAATGACCCGTAAGAGGGGTTTGAAAACCAGGTTTACCTCAAGGGCTGAGCCCAGCCGGTGCCCACTATGTCGATGGATTCCTAAATAAATAGCCTAGCTTCGACTATTGGTTTCTTTCTGGCCCTGGGAAAATTGATATGTTTGTGTTTCTCGCTCAAGCTAGTCACACAGGAACCTCTATGCTTCTTAGAAAAAAGTAATCAGAAAATGATTACTTTTGAAATGAGTGACAACAATAATAATAATAATAAGATTTATTACAGTATTTAGAGATGGGAGGGATGCAGCATTACATGGTGTACAAGATGCAAACATTTTATTCTTTGTTTTCATTTTGTAGAATATTTTGGTGGGTGTTTTCTGCTTTGTATTTTTGGGAGTGTTTGTGTTTTTTAGGCGGAAGGATCAAAACTGGGCAATGTTATCTTGGACAAAAGTAACCAAAAATAAAAGGGAACTACTGAGCCTAGCGCAGATGTTCTAGCATGTGGCAGGATGATTTGTTTTTGAGATGTTCAACCCTGGCATCACCCCTCTGCCTTGGTGTGGATCCCAACACTACAGCACGGCAACACTGCAGACTGCGGAGAAGAAGTCGCAGAACAGCTGGCAGTCCCTGTGGCCTTCAGGGTAGAGGCTTCCTTACAAGCAGCAGCTGCTGCTGCTGGTCTCCTCATCTCAGAGAAAGATGCGGCTGCTGAGGCTCTAGAGGCAGATATATTAATGCCATGTTTTTTTCTGAGGTGGTGAAATGGGGCCCCTTGACCACCTCCTAATAAAGTTTCTACACCACCGTGGGACCCTTTTTTGGTGGGAGTCTCTAGAACGGCATAGAAACACTCCCATAGTCCGGAGCCTGATCCCCCTTGCTTTTCTATCCCCCACTGATGTCTGGTGGAAACAGCAGCCTGGGGCAGAGAATGCTAGTCTTACTTTTGTCCTTCTGTCTGTTTAGGGGCAGTGGAGGAAAACATACACCCTCTTTAAATTGAATGTTCTCTTTCCCCTTCCCCTGCAGCTGTCCCCTTCTCAATTTAGTTAAAACCCAACAACGCACAAACAGTGCCAGACCACATACCAAGATCCTTCTTTCTTAGTCTGTCTGCTATGTCTTTTTTCTCTATATCAGTTTCCAACCAAAGGTAACAAAAGGAAGTGACCGATTGTAAGGTTTGAACTAATAGATTCCTATGGTGTGAAAAAGATGAAGCTGGTTTGAAGACGTAAGCTTATTCAAAAAAGCAATAATCCAATTTGGGCAATAGAGACTTATTGGTTCAAAGTGGATTGAGTTGATTCAAACCACTGCAAGCCAAGTGTCGGCTCTAATGATTCTAAGTGTTTAGAATTGGGTCGATATTCTAACCGTTGTTTGACCCTACACAATAACCTATGGTTCGAATTGTGAGACAGTTCGAATAACTGCAAAACGGTTAAAAAAAGCTTGCAAACCAGTTTTAAAAAGTTTGGACCAGGCTTAGTCAGTGGGGAAGAGAATATCTAAAATGCATTTTATGTATAGCTCATTGTCTGAGATGGACTCCACAACCTAGGAAAATTGTATGCATCACTTGCATTTCAATACAGTATCGGTAGAATTTATTTACATATATTTACATCTATATTGTTTGATTTGTTTAGGAAAAAAAATACATGATCTAATAGCCCCCACTGCTACAATCCCAATCCACAATCTGGGATAGAAAAAAGAAACAAGCATTTTATTTTTATATAAATGCTATGTTTATGTAAAATAATGCATCCAATTAAAGGAGGTACTCCATCTTTCATTGCTGTTGAAGGAACCCACATTATTTCACATGAATACAGGTAGCATCTCTACAGAAATAAAAACACGACCTGCTTGCAGTTGTCTCACAAATGTATCCATGCATATATATTTAGGGTCAAATGTAAGTGACTATATGAGACAGAATGGGATGTTCTGATATCAAAAGATACTGACAACTATACACTTAATTTTCGATTTTAAATAACACATCAGCTAGAAGAATCAGGAGAATAATAAGTGGAAAATAAATCTATTGTGCACTTATTACATGTTATCATCAACCAATCGTTACCACTAAGAATCAGATATCTCACACAATAATTTCTAAATAATTTTCATTAAAAGAGACACATTATTCAGCAAGGCTATGGGGTTCTGAGCAAACCAATTTTACATCAGCAACATGGACTTTTTGGTTTTTGTAAATGACTCATGCTTTCCCATGGAAATGAATGAAAATTACTACCAAAGGGAAACTT
Organism: Ambystoma mexicanum; assembly: GCF_040938575.1. Lineage (NCBI taxonomy): Eukaryota > Metazoa > Chordata > Amphibia > Caudata > Ambystomatidae > Ambystoma > Ambystoma mexicanum. The sequence continues at coordinate 1,035,280,332 of NC_090934.1, forward strand.
TTATTTTGGGGAGAAAAATACCTTGATGTAGTAATGCGTCACACTGGCAGGAGAATATAACATTGAAATGGGAAAGGAATCAGCATATTAATTTTACTTTGCATTAGGAATCCAGAGAAGGAAACCTTCTTCTATTTCTGCAAAATTTTACTTGGAAATATGATGTTGGTTATTTAAATTGACATTGTTTTTTTCTTGGGACTGAAGGGGAGAAACCAACCTCCAATTCCACTGTAATTAGTAGAAAATCCATGTCCTCATGAAATGCAAGGGAATGAATTAATAATGTGTTACTGGCACTGGCAAATATGCCATGCACAATTGTAGATTCTAGGAGAATCGATTTTAAAGATATTTTCACAGTTTAATTTAGGCAGTACCACATAATCCTTCTTTTGTGGCTTAGCATGTAAACATGATTCCCTAAAACACATGTGTTTGCTATGTGGGATAAGTCATTGAATCTTTTTCTATATGCCTGAGATTATTAGAGATTTATTTCACAGTTCTAGAAGACATAGGGACATCTACTGGCTCCAGACATCACCACTCAATAGGTATTTCCTCCTAGTGTCAGTGGTCGAAGTGTACGAACAGAAGTAGTGGAACTATGTTACCTACTAGCCTGCACCGCTTCCCACAAACCCCAAACCCCCTCCCATGCACAATACAAACCCCCAAACACATGCATCTGCTGTTTAAAGGCACGTCCAGTGCAGTGGACTGAAAGTGCAATTTTCAGCTTCTTCCTACACTTTTGTTTTAAAATGAAACTGTTCGGGAACGGTTTCTTTTTAAAATAAAAGTCTAGGAACGGTAAAACTTATTTCAAAGAAGTAGTGGAGCACCGCTCCCGACCGCTCCCGCCCTCTTCGACCACTGCCTAGTGTGCCCACCTACCCTCAAAATCCCTCTGAGGTAATCTGGTTCAGTCGTGGGAAAGGCCTTCGCATTCAGTCCCATCTGGAAAAAGCCCTCTTACAAAGAATGTTTATCAGGAACTTCCAGTTGGCGCCCCAATCCACTTTTTTCATGTCAAACAGGCTCTCTTCAATTTCTACTTTCTCAAAACCCTTCTCTCTGTCTATGTTTTTGACAGCAAATTCGACCCTTGCAGCACAATTGGACCCCGCAATTTTAGATTTGATAGCTGATGTGTTAAGTGCCATGCAACTTAATCATACATTCTGGAGTCCTCCTCTTTGCTTCTATTGGCCCAATGTTATTCTGAGTGGTGCCTTGTATCATATTGTGAACAATATACTTAGGATTTAACTTGAATAATATGTTTTGCTTTCCCTGGCATCACTAGAACCATCTGCTGTTTTTAAACAAAGAGCCCCTTTATAGGCTATGTTAATGGAACAGGCAAATTCTTCATTAGTTATTATTGGTCTACCAGGGTCTGTGGGCCCGGCCCATTTGAGGTATCTGCTATTAAGAATGCATGTATTGATTCACTGGGCACTAGATGTATTATTCCTCCAGTCATCTTAATTATACAAGCTCATGCATCTGGGCTACATGCACAATATAAACCTTGTTTTTCATATATGTTTGTGACTTGGGAAGAAGGGATTTGTCTTCAAGGAAACAAAGCTGTGCCATTCACCTTCTTACTGCCTCGTTCACAGGAATGGATCAGGGCATTCCAGGTTCCAAAAGAGCTGTCCTCTTCATAAATGTACAGTTTTTAAGTAAACCAAAGTTCAAACTAAGTTGACGATTTCAATGTTAAATGGAATATGGAAAATGATCTTGATGTATCATGTTTACTGGTGCTAGAAATCTAATAAAGAGTATTAACAGATTGAATTCAATCTATCACAGTATAGGTAATCACATTCTGCACACCATTGTATTAAGCAACAATACAATTCAAGTTGTGTAAGTCTGCAGGTTCCCTTTCACTCAGCAGTTGTGTAAATTACAGTTTGTTTTTCATGTTCATTAAAGCTCCCACCCCAGCATGATTTCTGATGATTCTATATGTTTTGTTTATTATTAAATAAATAATATGTTGTCTAAAGCTATTCTACGTTAGAACGAATTTACTGACAAGCATCACATTTAATCAGATAATACCCCACAAAACACAACATATTAAATCTATCACATAGTTTATTCTGTATTACTTAGAGTAAGTTATTGACAGTCATACACTTTTTGGAGTGAATGGCAATTTCTATTTATTTCTTTTTTGGAGCTTCATATGGTACCAGATCTCTCTTGTGGACATTTCTTTTCTAAAATTCAACATTGAACTGACAATGTTTCAAACAGTTCTTTAAATGAAGCACTATGGATGTGTGTAACAAATGTTTTGTTAAGGGGGGTGACAGGTGAACCCCACGTGTTTCCAGTACAGGCTTAAAAGTTAAAGTTGGCGTAGCCCAATTGAGGGAACATCTGCCATAGTGTTGTTACTGGGAAGTGTGTGTGGGGGTACAGCACAGTGAGAAATCAATTAGGGGCGGACATTTGCCCCTTTCTGATGATACCTGTAAACAAATCATGCACAGCAGGATGCAAAAAAGCATGCTTGGCAACACATAATTCAAAATAACCAAATAAGTAGCTAAACAAATGTAATTGTTTTTTTTATAATGTGCCTAGTACCGTACCTGAGTTTGGTTTCTAAGTGTGGATCCAGGATTCAAACCTCTGTTGCTCTGTGTGGTCTTGTTTCCAAGAGCTGCACGTTGCCCCTGTGCTATGCCCCCTTGCATTTGTGTGTTAATTAGATAGAAACACTCCCACAGTAAAGGCTACTGAAATAGCATGCTGACATATTATTTGTCCATTTCTCAACACCCAAGCAATGCTTTTCATTGACTAGCTGAATACAATAAAGCTGGCCACTAATGGCTTCTCCCACTTATTATACCTATTTTGTTTGACTTGTTTGACTTGTTTTGACCTATTTTGTTTGACTACATGCAGCTGTGGCTATGGCTGGGATGATTAAGAAGGCTAATATCTGATGTTTACGCTAGAGTCCCTATAAAGCTACATTTTGTTCCTTCGGCTTGCACTGAACAATGCTTACATCATGTTTAAGAGAACATGTACCACATACTACTGTCAAGTGAAACCTATACAAGCCAGGGCATGTATCAAGGAGTGGCCATCAGAGGTGTAGCCCGGATTGCCTAACAAGTGGGGCCTGAAGATAATGTAGTTGGGCCCTCTGCAGTGACATTGACATCTGTAAATGCCCACACAGCGCTGCTGAGTGGGCATTTACAGATGTTGGGTCGGTCTTGCCCGCTCAGGCAGAGACGTTTTTATGGGAGGGGGCATCACAAGGCTAGCTGATCTGAAGAAGTAAGATTCCATTGTTCACCAGTCTTAAATAGCACACACCAGGATATTTTATGGGGGTGCTGCTGAGGCTCTAAACCCACTGCCTTTCTGTTTTGGCAAGTGCATACCGCCTTGATCAATTAAGCATGTATTGCTTTCTGTGTTCACTGTGTTTTACGTAGTTTGTGTGTTCCTTATGGCACAGCTTTGTAGCATTCTTTCCTTCCTGTGGGAATTATGTTGATCATGTGCAATTGATAAATTGAGTGCTACAATGGTTCAGAAGTTAGCTTAGTGTGTGTAGCACCCATTGCAGAGATATGTGTTCATATGCAAAATTCGAATATCACATTAAATCAAGGCTGGCTGAGCCTTTTCTATGTCTGAACCCTGCCTGCATATGTACTTGGTTTTGCAGAACAACATCTGCTATTATCAGCAATGTACCTGTACCAGATAGGGGTTGCTATAAAAACTAACATTTCATCTGTATGGTCAAGGTCTTGAAATTGGTTTGTTCAGATGGGGTGTTGTAAAACCTAGGCAACTGCCTCCAACGATGGCATAAACTGCTAGCCCAAGAGGTGAATAAGTATTCAAATTCAGGACTATGAAATGACAGAGTTCATGTTTGTATCCTGGATTTGCCAGTAGACGATACAGTGATCCTGGTCAAATCATCTAATATATCTTACATTACTGTGCTGTCTTCTGTGAGGTTTGCCTTCTTGTGTGGTGCTGGTATCATTTAGCCCTTTACTTGATCTTTCTTATGTTTGCCATTTGGGTGGAAGAGTTGGTAGACACAAGAGAGCGGACCATATGTTGCAGGCCTTTTAAGGTCTGCTTGATTGACACAAAAAAGGTTTGCTTTTTGATAAAAGTCAAAGGTTTTTATGCATGTTTATAAATGAAAATGTCAAAAGCCATTGTTTTGGAAGTATTTAAAACTTTAAAATACAAAAGACAAACCGAGATTAAATTTTTTGAATCACATTGTTTGGTATGGTGGTTATTATATGCTTCCCTTGATGATGGAGAGACTGAAGCTAGAATCATTCTCATTTTTCATAACACTCTTCTATAATATTTTGTTTAAAATGGTCATGTTTGGTAATGTGATTTGTTTATTTTCCAAGCGTGTTTTTTTTATTTATTTTTTTATAAAATGAGATTGTTTTAGTTCATGGTAAGAACTGGAAAAGAAGGTGTTCAAATGCAGAAATTGCAGATCTGGCACACATCCCAGCTTCAGCCCTTCACTCCTTAACCAATGTGTGATCCTGGGCATCTCATTTAATCTTGTATTCTTAACCTCTCAATATTGCCAGTCCCTAAACCGTTTAAAATGGTCAGCCCTTCCGAGTGATTTCCTTCTCATGGTATGATCTTCATAATAGCCTTATTCATGGTTTCACTGTGTTAATAGTGAGCATATTTATATTGCACACCACAGGCCTTTTTTCCTTTGATATCTAATGGTAACATTATTTGAAAACCATATCCCACTTCTAATCTCAGTCTGTCTGGATAAAGACACTGTCCTGCTAGCTTCTAATCTGCATCCACTATCCATGCTACGATATGTGTAGCATTCTCCTTCCTTTCCATTGGTCTCCTCTGTCCATGCATGAGCACTTTTGCATTCTGTGAGGCAGCTAATGTGAGTTTTCTGTCTATAATGGGTTACATGTACCTTTTACATACGGTCCTGCATTAATACTTCATCTACCTTCCTAGATGCGATTGATAAAAAGTAACCTGTATGTACTAGAACAGTAACCCCTTTGTAGACTGCTAATGTTGGCGTTCAAATGCTACTTGTTTATCATTACATGACCAGGGCAAGGCGACTTAAAGGGAGTAAAGATGCTTATTATGCTGCCAGACAGCATATCAACCTATAGGTTGTGAGCGCGACAGGTAGGGGGTGGGGGGAAGACCAGTATTCTTGATCCCTTAATTCCATTGGTTTGGTGGAGGGGGGCCCCAAAGATGTCCCTGCCCAGGGCCCAAAAGAGCTTAAGATGGCCCTGCGCTCAGGCCCTACCCTGTCTACGCCTCTGGTGGCAATACCCGAGATAATTAAAGTGAGTGTGGGGCAGATTTGTGTGTGTGTGCGTGTGTGCACGCATGCAGTTGTACGTGTCTGTGTGTGCGTGTGTTAGGCTACAGAACACGGAGATGTCGGTTACCTAAGAGACTACATTGAATGTCCCTCGGTCTTGGGACAGAAGCACGTGACTGCTTTTCATGCGAAGCACAGGTCGGGCCACCCACGCGCTCCCCTACATACTGATGATCGCGACCTGTCGTCAGCTGGCCTGTCACCATAAGGAGGCAGCGCGAGCTCGACATTGTTGGATTGAAGGGCTGTAAGTGGTTATTGATCCGAAGCTCTGTGTTCCCAAGGCTTGGGGGTCTAGGGTGCCATGGGCACAACACGCACGCGGGCTCTGTCAGAGAAATAGTCGAGGAAGAGTCGGATTCCTAACAGAAAACACGGAAGGGAAAAGAAGCGCTCATGTCTGATTACGTTTTATATCTGTGTTGCTTGAAGAATTGTCCGCTTGCCGCGTGACCTTTCGGCTGACGGGGAGCCCGGGGAGATGGCGTGGGTGGAATAAATTATCTTTCAGCAGCACTTCCGTGTGAAAGTAATCCGAACGGAGGTGTACTGAGGCTCTGCCTGCTCCTCTTCGCACGGTGCTGCGCTGAGGTTATCTGAACAACTCCATGTCAGGGGAGGTCTTGACCCTGCTACAGGAGAGTCAACCACCACATACGTTCCAACTGTGCACGTGCCATTACCACTAGGCTATCAACGGCTGAGGTGCAAATACGATAGCCTTTCTATACACTAAACATTCATGCTAGGACTTGGGCAAACATTGCCATGGTGAAAACATTCATTGAGCGAATTTGTTTTATGCATTTGGACAGTTTTTCTCCGACTGCCAAATGCATCTGTATCAGTGCAAGGTGTCTGTAATACGACTACTATGAAGATGGCAGTGGGAAAATTAATATAATTGGCCAATTTCTTTGAAGGACAGTTACTCATTTCGACAGACAATGGCAATGCGTCTTACCTATTGCAATTGTTAAATACACAGCTACGTGTGCATTCAGCATAGTTATTATCATGCCCATCGAGCATGCACCATACAATATAGTCTTTATTAATGAAGCATTATTTATATAGCGCCTTAATCCAAAGCGCTTTACAGAGCACATATTTACATACAATATCACCCAACTGAAATTGGTACTCATTTATCGACCTTGGAAGGATGAAAGGCTGTGTTGCCCTTGCCGCGATTTGAGTGTGACCTGCAGATCACACTCAAATCGCAGCAGCGGGGGCTCAACCCACTGAGCTATCTGACCAGCTATCATTATCACAGGCACTGAGCCAATGAATAGCAGCATGGGATGTGGTCTGCATCTGCAGGTAGACATGTTTGCTGGTTTAGATCCAGCCTGAACTCTGGTCCACTCTACGGGAAGGGGAAATGCCTCATCCTTGTCCCTCCATCCTGTAGCATATCCACTCGCCAGGTCAGAGCCAATGTCACATGCTCTTTGGTTCTATTTAGGTGAACTTTCTCAGAATGTGATTAACGCTTTGTGCACCAGTCTTTCAAATCTGCCTTTCCTTTCGCAAAAAATCCTTAATTTCGCTATAGTCTCTTGGTCCCAGGTTACTCTTAAACATTTAGTGCCCAATTCATAGAATTATTTGTGTGGAAATCGGGGATTTGCATGTCAAACTGCGTGCAAATACCTGTACTTCGATTAATGGAATAGACTGCGCAGCACACGGAGGCTCGGCACGTCTCTACAAGCGGTCGAGTGTCTTGCACAAGACACCACAAGGAGCATGGGCGAGGCCTGGGCAGTGGGCGAAGTATGGGGCGGAACTGGGAAAATGCGCACGACAAATCGTATTCATGGATGTGACCGCACAATCTCTCGCCTGCAAAATGCCCATGCAAATTCCCCATCTCTTGGCCACTCGAAGGCAGGCTCAAGAACACTTCTGCATAGGAATTGCAGCGCAGAGGGGGGTTTGCATGTCTGATTTAGGGGTGTGTGCATGAAGCCTGAGATCTGATCATCGAACTTAGGGGTGCGCATATACAGCGTAATGTGGTGCAGGGACAGTTTACGGGTGTTCGCATACAGATTTTCTGAGTTTTACCTGAGTTATGATACATCGTACACATGTCGTGGGTTTGCCGGTAACAGTTACGGGGGACTCCGCGCATGGTCCCTGAGATGCAGGTCTGCTTTAAGGATGTGTGTATACACGCCCCGGAAGCATGGAAAGGTAGCTGTTCTCGCTGTTTTTGCTTTGCGAGTGGCCGTGTCGGGGGCGTTCTGGCAGATACTTGCACATAAGGTTACTTTGCACAGAAAATTATATGAATATGCGGGGTGCACATTTTTTATTCTGCATGCAGGCTCGCTCACGCAGTGTCGTTCTCTGTGCTCAGTCTTTGCTGTTAAAATGTGCACTTTTGCAATAACCTGTCCCTTAGTAGCATGTCTTAATCTAATGTCTGCATCTTGGAATAGCTGTGAAATAGTTGACTTTTATGTACGCCTTTGGTAGACACAGGGGAGTATCCAGCACGGCAGGAGAGTTGTACTATGGAAAAAGTCCTGATTCTTTTTTTGGGGGGGAAATCAGGTTTTCCCAATGTGTACACAAAGAAGGTAGCAAGACCTAACTGGCATTTCCATGTGCTTTCGTTACTAAATTATAACACTGCAGCCTAGAAGTTGCAGCGGGTGAATTTGTTACATTTTATTTATATATTTATTTTATATGTCCCGCTAACAGCATACCTCAGCGTGGTTTCTAAGCGTGGATCTGGGATTCAAACCTCTGTTGCTATTCGCTGTCTTGCTTCCAAGACCAGCGCATTGCCCCTGTGCTATCCTCCGTTAAATGGAGGGGTGTCAACGTTCCAAAAATAGGCCATCAGTATAGAATGTACACTCTGATCTGAAGGTTACACATAAAACTCTTTGTAACAGGTGTTAATGTTGACTGCCCCCAAAGAAAACAAATGGATGTGACTCAGCAATATATGGCAGCATTACCCCACTTTCAAGTAGGTTCTGCCCAAACCAGATATGAGGCCTGCCCCCCTTTCCTGGCCTTTGTGTCCGAAGAAAGGAATAAGGGCGGTCTGAACAATACATATCAGAATTAACCACGTAAAAATACATGTCAGAATTGACCCCATAAAAAAAACATGTTCATGCTGCTAGCGCCCAAAAGCAGCCTGCCTCAACAATATGTGCCCACACCACCCACATTCCATGCTGGTAGTGGCAAATCAAATCCTGCATTCTATCTTAATATATGCACATGTTGTCCCGAATTCTGTATCATGTCACTCTCAGTGGACGCAAACTGCGACTTTGCCCCAGACACACACACCCACACGCAAACACATTTGTGCACAAACACATCCAGGCAAACAAACCATTTTCAGGCATGCCTCTTTTCTTTGTTATGAGCCTGAAAGTCATACATATTTAATTATTGCACACCTTGCATTACAAACGGTTCTGCAACCTGATACATATATGTAATTCCTTAAAGAAACATGTTAAGCCGAAAGACTATATTTCCACATCCTGAATGGAAAACTATAGGTCCCAGAATGCAGGAAATGCAAGTCTAAATATGTCCTATTTTACACTACTTTACCCACAGCACTTTAAGACACACACTAAAAGGGCCGTTGTAATGGTGCATTTTGTCATCTGCATTTTGTTTCTGATCATGACAGCTATGAAGATGATCCTGTACCTTCAGAAACAGCCCAAAATGGGGAGGGTTTGGCTGCTGCCGGTACCATAACCTACTGCCCATTTGGAGGGCATTGTTAAAACAGAGACAGGCATGTAAGCTTTGCTGCTCAAGACATGTTCTCCGAGCCGCAGAGGCCTCCCGAGGCAGCAGTCCCGGTCCACTGTGAAATGTCCCAGTTTTTAGCCACTGATATCATATCACCTGGTTCTCACACTACTTCCAAGATTTTGCCTCGTTATGGCCAGGGAATCCCAACATTTTGCAAGTGGTCTCATAATATGGCCAGGTTCTTAGATCAAATGGCACACCCTGTAGTTGATGGTGCTATCAAACAACAGAGACTGGCATCATTTGCTCAGGCTCTAGCAGTATAGACAGTGGCCCTCATTACAACTGAGGTGCTAAGTGCACCAACTTTACCACCATGGTGTAAACAACGTTTACACCATGGTGGATGGCGGATTTACCGCCCCATTACAAGGTGAGTGGGGCGGTAAATCCCCATTTCCCATTTTCCCTTCCCCATTCCCATTTTTGCACCATAGGGCATAATGGGAGTGGGGAAGGCGCTAATTACGGCACCGTAAATTACGGTGCCGTAATTAGCACCAAGGTGCCTTTGCACCATGGAACTTAATGCCTGCAAAAAGCAGGCGGTAAGGTGGGAATCAGGCGTTAAGGGTTAACGGTGGCGTTAACCCTTAACGCCTGAGTTGTAATGAGGGCCAGTTACTGCCCTTGAAAGTCAGATACTCACACCATTGTAATTGAAGCAGCCCAGAGAGTGTTCAGGGGCATCGCCTTGTGCCTTTTTGGTGTAAATTGACTGGATCACCATTTTATACCGGGTTGGCGTTCTATACCTCATTAACAGGTGATCTCGATACATCTAGAACAGGCATTTAAATTATGCACCCGGTTAAAACAAAATCTCCCATAACCCTAGCAATAACGCCCGAGAGGACAGTGTCAAGAGGCAAATTTGGTATTAACCTAGCCCTTTAAAAACATAAAGATAACATTCACCGAGATGCACACTTTAATTATGAATTTATTCATGCACCAACGTTGATCATGGGGAGGGTCTATCAACATTTATTGCACCAGCACACATGTCCAGATGATAAACATATGCATTTGCTTTCAGGGCAATTACACTGTATTGAAACACCTGTACACAACCTGTCATGGCACTCTGGCCCTGCCTTGCAAATCAAGTTGTGGTCACCCGCAGACACTGACAATCATACTGAACATGTTTGGACATATGTTATTTAGGTTTTCAGCTGTCTTAAGTGGCAGTGCAGTTTTCTTGCGCTATATTGCCTGATGTTGCATCGTGCCCATTTCCCCATCTTACCATATATTTATTTATTTATTTATTTATGTTTATGTATCTAATTGTTTGTAGTTCTAACACGAACGTTTACAATATCAATACTTTCAATATATAAGTACATATATACATATTCATTAAAACAATTCATAATTCATAAATACTTAATTCCTAATATAATTCATCGGATTATTACATTTCGTTTCATAAATACAGACACCCCAAAATCCTTTTAATAATTCATTGCATACATAGAAGTACATTCAAATACCCAATTAACACATCCATGCGTCACTTAAAATTAACAGCCACACTGGGATGTATGAGGTGGACCCAAATAATTTTGAACATCCTTGCACACCCTATACAGTGCCAAATGTGCCGTCACGGGCTCCTTGTGTAAACAGTCATTTCAGAACGCGTAGGATTTCACGGTGTTATAATCATACACGGGATTCCCCATAGTTGCCATATACAGCGCACCCAGAAAAGGACGTTCAGTGGGTATATGCCTTGCAGTTTCACAATTTGATGGAACCTGCATATCCTACAAAATCTGGCTTCCTGTGGTAACTTCCACTTAGCGCCACATACCGCACGAACAGGTAGCCGATTGGCGCGTATTTTTAAGCGAAAGCTGCGCACCGCAATATCGTTCTGGTTTCCTCAGCCAGTGCATCACCTGGGACACATGTGCATCCATGCAACTTTCCTAAATGATCATAATTACTTTGCCAATCCCAGTTGACCAGCCTAATAATAGCATCCCACTTTAGAATGTGTTGGGACGATATTGTAGCAAACACATACTCAGCTAGAAGAAGGGTGCAGTTTTAAATACATCTGTACATGTAGCTGTGTCAATGTAAGGCATCTTTTTCAATGGAGAGACTGGCAAGGAGTACTCTGTCATGAGAGCAGCACGTTTACCTTCCAACTACTCCCACACAGCGTATGCGGTCTCCTGCTTTACACTTGGTCTGTCAGTTGAATTACTATTCTGCCTTTAGCAGTTATCATTATATCATTTTATGAAAGATTGGGTTTTAAAGGAAACAATGCTGATGTAATAATGTGTGTGAAAAGTTTAAGGGCCTCATTACACGGTAGGCGGTAAGCCGCCGGTACCACACCGGTACCATCATGGAGGAAAGGGGAATTACCACCCCATGCCAAGGTTGGCGGGCGGTAATTCCCCCTTTCTCCATGGCCCATCCCCATTCCCATTTTTGCCCCATAGGGCATAATGGGAATGGGGAAGGAGCTAATTACGGTACCGCAAATTGCAGTACCGTAATTAGCACCAAGGTCCCTTTGCGGGTCTCTACACCAGCTGTTAAGGTCGGGTCCCGCAAAGGGGCCTTGTAGTAAGGCGGTATGGGTTAACGGTCACCAGTACCCTTACCGGTGACCGTTAACCCATACCACCTTCCGTGTAATGAGGCCCTAAATCTGTACTAAACCACACAATAAATAAATAAATTGCTCCTCATTGCGGGTCTGGCGGTTACCATCCCAGTAAAACTGGCAGGCGGACCCGTAATGAATTACCAGTGCCTGACTTCCCAGTAACACCGGGGTATTCCGACACTGACGGCCAGGAAGTCAGGCGCCGGTAGTTTAGAAAGTCCCCATCTCCATGGAGGACTCCATGAGAATGGGGACCACGGAAGCACCAGCACTGTTAACAATGGTGCCGGTGCTTTCGTGAAACTCTGCGGGTGGGTGCCGTTCCCCCCGCCAGGTCTGACCCTGGCGGGCTGAATGGCACCCGCACGCAGAGTCATAGTGTGCTGGTCCGGAAACAACAGTGCCGGTAGGCTTTCTCCTAATGAGGCCCATTGTTTCATTTTATTCTGGCATCCTTGTTTTGGTTCAGTTTCCCAGGCCAATTGTTAGATGCTATGCCCGAAAATGTTAACCAGTAACCTTTGGCACCAGAGTAACATATCGCAACGTGTTGTTTATGTTTAATATAGCCCCTGTGTTCAGTGACTGCTACAAATATCTGTTTCTTTCACATCAGAGCTTTGGACTTTGTTGTGGACTTCTCAGCCCTTTATGCTTCTGTGGCAAAACCAGTGAGTGCCGTTACTTTTGGTAAAAATAAAAAAAAACACTCTTCCCTACTATTCATAAAAAAATAGACACCATCCTGTCTTGCCATTTGTAGATACAAGCTACAACTGTTGGCTTTGCAAATGTTTGTTTTGGATTCCAATGCACTGAGCAATTTCCTGCTTATAATGAGAAATCACTATTATTTATCAAAGCTTTAACTTGGCCATCTAAGAACACTATTACCCCACATCTGCAGTAATTTCAATTACCTTTCCACGAATACACGTATACACTTTGTACTGCAAACATGACAATGCATTGACTTTGTATGGATTTTGCATGGCAGCAATACACTTTGCACAGTTCCTTGAATCAGGGTGTGTGTCCACAGGGCAAAGTCACTCTTCAACTGTGCAAAGTCGCTTTGAACTGTGCAAACAATTCCACGAATCGGGCCCTTAATGTGTAAGGCAGTATGATAACAGTTTTTGAAGATTTTGAAGAAGCTAAAATGACCTTTTCTATCAGAGTGACAAGGAAGGCAATAAATAACAATTCACACGCAGCCACACAAGCACACACTCGCACACACCTGGCGACACATGATTATGCCAGTGATATGCAGTGAGTAGGTGGAATGCCATAGTTGTATCTCTTAATCTTTGTTCTGCACCAGTGATCTGGAACCCACAGCTCTACAGATGTGTTGTACCATGACTCCCGTGATCCAGCACCATTTACTATGGTGACTTTGGTTGATGGTGTTATTAGTCCAAACATCTGGAGAGCTAAAGGTTGCAGAATTAGGTTTACACCAAACAATTTGACACACTAGGTAATGCTAAAGCGCCATCTATGAGCCAAAGATAACAATATATTACAGGGTGCACGATAGTGACCCTGTAGTTATGGTTAAGTTGTCTTTACCATAGGAAGCACAGTTATTGTGAGGCTTATAACTAAGGCTTCCAATTTTCGGTTTTTACTGATTTTTACACTTAAATACAGACTGAAATCAATCTGCTTTCTGTCTGTATTCATTCATAGAAATGAAAAGAAACGGAAAAACAGGTCATTCTGTCTGTTCTCTATGCCACTCATACATCCCAGGCCAATCGCATTGCATATTGGCAGCACGGAGAGTGTATAAGTTGTATAAAATAGCATTGAAGTGCCTCAAATTGCTGACAGCATATATCTTAAGGCAACTGCAGTCACAGGAGCAACCGTTTGCTGTTATGGAAACAATAGAGCTAGCATGTCTTGCCTATATGGCTGTATGTGTCCTTTAATAAATGAATTTTTAATTAGAATAAATGCATAAAAATACTGGTTGTGAATGATCTTTTTAAAGAAAAAAAAGTGGATAAATGCAGAAAAAAGGTCAAAAAAATAAATATGGATAAATACAGACGGAAATGGCAGAAAAGTAAATACCATAAAACAGGGAGCCTTACTTATAACTTTGGTGCTGTTAAATCCACATGAAACTTTGCAAGACCTGACTTGAGTTATATGGGGGACAGGCATGAGTGGAAACATTGTTTGCTTGAGGCTACAACCCAAACCAATGGACAGATCTGCACCAAGCATGCGCAAACGCTTACTTTTGTAAATTTGGTGTTAATCGTTCAGTATTTTCTTTTTAAATGCCCAAAAAGTAGAATTCAGTTTGCAGACTCCCCTCCTTGTTCAGTGTCCACGGATGCCTCTGCGCCACGTGAGGGAGACGCGCAACATTCACTGACATCGTACTTGCCCACTGATTGGCCCATTAAATACGTGAGGTTCATCAAAACATTTGAAACAGACTCCATGTTGGATTCGCGAACTGCACTCGTAGTCTGCGAACATCGCGGTAAAAACATATTCAGAAATACAAAATGATGCTTGTTGAACAACTCAAGCAAATTCTTCAGAGGTGAGGAGTGATGAGCATGGGATGGGATATGTCCACAAAACGCAAAAAAACAGGTATTATTTCTTCTGCAATGTCTGTGAACATCTTGGCTGATCACAGACATTGCTGTGATGTTTTCAAACTTGACAATTATTTGAGGACATTCATGCATATGTGCGCATTACAGGGAAGTTGAGGAGCATTTTTGGACGGCTTATAACTTTGTCTCTGTTCAACAAAACTGAACGAAATTCTGCAATACAAATATAGACCACACGTTGAACGGTTGTGCAAAGTTTGGTGCTGTTTCACAAAGAGGGGCAAACAAAAAGGGGTGTTTGGACAGCTTATAACCTTGGCGCCATTTGACAAAGCTATACAAACGTTTGCAAAAAGAATATAGACACAACTTGGAATGTTTTTCCAAAGTTTTGTGGGATTTTGTAAACAGGGGGAATCATTGTAGGGGGAGCCATGCAATTTTCAAAATTAGGATAGGCTTAAATGGGAAAAGAACATTATGTTCATGGCTACAGCCCAAAGTGCTTGATGGATTTGCAGCAATCTTGTGGGAGGAGCATTGGCAAGGATCCAAAAGCATGCATTTGCAAATATGGCTCTTGTTTTATTTTTTCAAACGTGTCAACTGTAGGTGCTAAAAATTGTGTTTTAACTTTGGTGTCTGAGGCATAGCCGGTGGCCATGGCCAGTGCATGCCCCAGACAATCTGGCCACTGGCCATGACCACCAGGGACCGCCAATGGGGTTAAAGTGGGCATGGCCACCAGGGAACAGCTAAGTGGTGAAAGTGGACAGTAGGCCTGTCACCCGGCATTGAAGCATTTGCAAATCTGGCCTGTGTTTTATTTTTTTAAAGTGTCAAAATGTAGGTACTAAAAATAGTGATATAACTGTGGTGCCTAAGGCATAGCCTGTGGCCATGGCCACCAGGGACCAGCTATTGGAATGAATTGGATATGGCTACCAGGGACCAGCCATGTGGTAACATTTTCAAAATCGGTGTAGGATTGAACGTGCAAACAAATGCTGCTCACGGATACAGCACAAAGTGCAGGATGGCTTGTAGTAAACTTACACGAGGAGCATTAGCAAGGACCCAAAAGCATGCTTTTGCTTATCTGTCCTGTGTTTTATTTTCTCAAGGTTTCAAAATGTAGCTACAAATAATAGTGATCCAACTTTGGTGCCCGAAGCATAGCCGTTGGCCAGATTGTCCGCTGCATGGTCAATAGCCATGAATTCCATGGGCAATCTGGCCGCTGGTCACGACAACTAGGGACCGGGTATGGGGTTAAACTGGGCATCAACACTAACAAACAGCTACGTGGTTAAAAAGGGCAGTGGACCTGCAACTCGGCAAGGACAAGTACAAAACATAATTATATACGTTTGGTGCCTATAACATAGCCTGTGGCCATTGCTAGTAGCCAGATTGTCTGAGGCATGACCAAAGGCCAGGCATGACCAGAGGCCATGTATGCCCAAGGCAATAGGCCACTGGCCACGGCCAATAGGGACCATCTATGAGGTTAAAGTGGGCATGGTCATCAGAGGGTGTGGTAACATTTTTGAAATCAGGATAGTTTTACATGGTAAACAAATGCTTTGCTTGCGGCTATAGCCCAAAGTGCTTGACGGGTTTGCATCAAACTTGTGCGAGGAGCATAAGCAAGGACACATAAACATGCTTTTGCAAATCTACCATGTTTTATTTTTTCAGAAGTGTCAAAATGGGGGCATACAAAATATTGATATAACTCTTTGGTTCCTAGGCTGTGGGCCTACCGCGCAGCAAGACCCATGTCTACTCTGATTTGATTAGCGAGACATGTAATATGGCTGAAGCCCATGCCCCATGGATTGTTGAAACTGGGCAAGTCTGCAAACCATGATTATTGGTCATTGGTCACATTATGGGGGGTATAGTGGATGCTGGATCAGGATGTAAGGTAGGTGCAGTGGATAATTAAGGTGATTTGGTGGGGCGGCACCATGATTGAGCCTCATGCCTTAGGAATTCCAACCACAATTTACATCCTCACAGATGGTCACTATTGGCCGTGGCCAGTGGCCTATTGCCTCGGGCATGCATGGCCTCTGGTCATGCTGCTGAATATGACGCACATTAGTATGCACTGTAAAAAATATGTTTGTTGAAGTAGAGTTATATTCATTTCATATATGTTAAAAGAGGACTTATTAATAACGTATATACAGTTCTGGAACATCATAAAACATTTTCAGTTATAAAAGCTATTGAAATTAAGTGATACAACTTTGTTAAATGGACATTATAGTTAAGTTGCGCTAATAAAACATCCGAAATTCAGTGAAAAAACAATGTTAATGGGACATTATTGGTTAAGTTGCACCAATAAAAACCTTTGAAATTCAGTGAACAAACATTGCTTATGGTTACTGGGCAAAATCTAAAAACCAAAGAAATTCATCATGTTACCATAAATCGCACCACCACCATGCACTGCTAAGACTACCACCCACAACATCAAAGATGGTGTTACCGGCCCATACTGCTCCCCTCAACACCCAATAAAGGCATGGGAGACCAGAAATAAAGAAGTATGGTGTGTAATGTAAGCAGGCGCCAAACACCTGGGAGGTCTGCTCTCCCCTCCAAGGAAGGTCACATCCTTATATATTTTTTTTACATTTTATCTTAAACGTTTTTTTGCTTTCAAGACCAGTGTGTTGCCCCTATGCTATCCTCCGATGGAGTGGGTAGGCCAATCTCCACCCGTAACATAGAGTTAGGAAGTCCATCTAAGGTGGGATAGGCTGAAAAAGAGATGGAAATTGCTTTGAACAATGGACTCTGCTTTTTACACGGTTGCCTCTGTCCTGGGGGATTTTGCTTCAGAGCCGTCTTTAGTCACATCAGCTATGTACTTCTCAGGAGGAGCTGTGCCCACATTCCACAGTCCTGCGACCTTGCACGACACGGCTGTTCAGCTGTAGCCCAGTCTCTCTCACTGCATCAGAGGGGCCGCCGTGAAAACCAAGAGAACATGCAGTATCAGAGTTGGTAACATGCCCATTTCTTCACTCTTCTTTTTTTCCATATGATCCACTACAATCACTGTCTGAAGCCGTCCATGGTTGCACTTTCTGACCAACTACTTCTACATGAAGCACACTGCAAAAAAACTCGGCACTTCTGTTATATTCACAGGAAGCAAATAGAAAAACATTGTCAATGCAAGACAACTAATTTGTGCCCTAACTGTCCCAAGTTATAGGGTTGCTTGCTCTATTGCCCCCTCCTCTCCTCCTTAACCCCACTATCATCATCAGCTCCAGATTGTATCTAAAACAAAAACAGTCATAATTACATGTCCTTCCCTGTATATCTCTGAGCATCCCTATGACTCTAAAATTCAGCACCACCCCCTTCATGTGGCTGTTGTGTTTGGGTGCATTGTCAGTGTCAAGTTGTGTCTGAGTTACTAGTATATAGTGAGCTTCTAGTACCTCCCAGTCCGTAGGTGCACCCGCAGTCAGAGGCAGCACCAGTTTGTCAGTGGTTGGCATATTTCTCCCAAATAGCATCTCGTATGGTGAATACCGAGTTGCTGACCGCTCTCTCGCTTGTAGGACATGGAGAACAAACTGCAGCCAGTCATCCCACTGTGTGCCTTTCACATCCATCGGCTTGAAAAGCTCCTTCTGTGGCTTCTGTTTCCGTTTCTTCTTCCAACACGTCACACTATTGTCCACATGCTCATGCCAGTGCTCTTCGGCCATGGGCCACCAGTCCATTTCTTGCTTTTTTCTCTGCATTGATATATTGCCTCAGTTGTGCATTCTCCCTTTGCAAGTCCGCCAGGAGCTGCTCACATTTCCCTTGATCCTTTCCATCTTTTCCTTTTGTAGGATGATCATCATCAATTCATTCAAGCTGTAGGCCTTCCACCTCGTGCCAACCCTGATCTTCTATCTATGGCATTTGCTGGGGCTTTAGGTCATTGTCAAGTGTCATGGGCTACTCTCGCTCAGATGGGATTATCTTCATTATTCTCAGAGCCACCACCACTGATTGTAATTTACCATACTGTTCTCTTTTCCCCCCAAACACCATTGAGTCAAGCTGCCACTGACTACCTTGTTTGTATGCAGTTCGGTCAATGTCCTTCTCTGGTGCACCTTCCCTGAAAACTTCACGCTGTGTTTTGAGAGTCTCTGACTTGCATTCACATGTTTCTTCTGACACTACCACTTCCATTGGAATTTTGATCACTGTCCCCTATTAGGTGCACAGTATCCCATATGTTTTCACAGACTGTGGTACACTGTTAAATTTTAACACCACACAGTCACCCGTCTTTCCAAAATACAGTTTCTTTTTTGCCATTTTGTCTATGTATGTCTGCTCCCATGCTGGGAAGACCTTGTTTGGGTTGGTCAGAATGTGGGTGGTACACTTAGTAGCACCCATCACCACAGACAATTGACTACCTGTAACCTGTATCTCTATCCCTGCAGGCACCCAATTTCCAAATCTATCATTGCACCCCATTTCTCTGAAATGTCAATGGCCAGAATGTCCGTCCACGCCTCTATTACACACAGTTGCATTGCCCGATACACAGCCAGACTGTGTCGCCTCCCTCTTCATCCCCCGCCCCTTTCTTGGAAATATGTAGAGACACCCATTTAGTATTCTGTGTCACCCATCCCGCACCACACAGGCACTGGTGCTGGCACCATGCAATCCTGCACCTCTCTGTGTTCTTCCTCCGCCCACTCCTTTGCACTACTTCACTGACACTGCTTGTCTCACTGTCGGCTGCATTCATAATATATGCCCACACCTGGGCAGACCTTAACTGTTCCTCCACATCCACCTTCCCTTCCACCACCCTGGTTATGTCGTCTGGAAATAGCTGCCATATTGTGTCCCTCTCTTCCTCAGTTGTATCCCTCATGAAAGTTTGTGTAAGCATGCTTGTAAAATCTGAAGGTCTCTGATCCCTCCCTATTTTCATCACTGTTGTGATATCTTGGGGCTTCGCTTGTGGTTTACACAATCTTCCTGTCCCTTCCGGTGGTACCCGGTGCAACTGCTGTTCCTGGGCGATCCTCACCTCCCTATTCTTTTGTACCAACTGGGGTACCACATCCCAATTGTTTACCATGCGCCTCAACCTCTCCAGCACTGTCATGGACCCTGATTTATATGTCAGGTGCCCCCTCCAACCGCCTGGACAGTGGACCGACATCTGCCATAATGTAACTGTCCTTGGTATTGACCCTATGGCAAGTTAACTCAGGCTTCCCACCTCACGCTCCTATCCTGTGCCCTCTACAGCATCAACCCTACACCGTCTCACCATGACCGCTGCTCTGGCTGTATCACAAGTGCCTAAGAATGCTCTGAAACGATTACGGCCCTCTAGTTGCCCTTCCCACTCTGCACCACTGCAGCACTCTGAGGCACTATCCCTATATGGTGGTACTTCCGTATGAATCCAAGAGTCCCAGAAGACTCCAGCGTCCCCTAGTCAAGCACAAAACAGGTACAGCAAACAACACTCTTTTCACTTACCTGTCGTATGCCCCAGTCATGCACTTGAAGAAGGGGAGCTCCCGGCTTCTTGCACCAATATGTTACCGATCAGTCCTGCTCCCCTCGGCACCCGTGCACCCCAACACCAAATAAAGACACGGGAGACCAGAAGTAGAGAAGTATGGCATCTAATACAAAAAAGTGCCAAACGCTTGGAAGGAACTCTGGTTTAAAACCTGATTCCGAGTAGATGTATTCCCTTTTTTGTGCACTCAATATTTGACTTTTTGTTTGCAAATACTTACAATGCTGTCTCTGGTGGTTAAATGCAAGATAACACAAACATCTGCCAAGCTCTGCTCCTGCAAGCTGCATCAAATGGAGCTTGCAGGAGCTTTTTTATGTGATGTCTTTCTTCACAGATTTAAGACAATAATGTTTAGTTCCTTTATGAAGAGAACACAATATTTGAACCCTCATACTAGCGTCTTACTTTTATAGAAGCTCAGAATCTGGGGTGCTTTTGTTTTTTAGACTGTTATTTGCCTGGTTATGCAGACACAGGGTATTTAATTATCTATTGCTCTGCTCATAATTAATAACTGTGTTTCTAACTGTGTTTATATGTGCATACATTCACTACTAGTTAGTGTTGCAAATGGAGAATTTGGTTAAAAGGTTAGGATACCATATCCTATCCATGAATTATGGTTAAGTAGGTTTACAGCAGTGTTTAATCAATTGTTTTTTATTAATCATATATGATTGTATATTAGACAAATTTGAAGTAGTTATGAGGAGACGTGCAAGTTAAAAGTGAAACCCAGATTCAACTTGGGATGAGATAACTCAAAGGGCAGTTTATTTATCGAAAATAGTCACAGCAGACAATTCACAAAAGGCATACCAAGAGGCTAAGAGTAGAAAGACAACCATTAATGAAGGATGGAAACAGACTGAAAAAACCTTTTCAGATGTGAGAATGGCATCGAATGCATGAGAAGGATTTAAATCTTTAAAAACAAAACAAGAGCTGAGCATCCGAAAATTAAGAAAGAAGGCTTGTTGGATCTCAGTCCAGATGTTTTGTGTCTCAGAAAAATCTTGTGTTGTTCAGTGCTTTAAATTGATATCTGTCCTGATGAAGGTCTAATTGAAAAGAATGAGAAGCGCTCAGTTGAACACAAGCTGACCCTTTATTGAAAGGCCGAAACAAACTAGTGTCAACTAGTGTCAACAAATTTTTTGTTGGAATCCTACTGCACTCTAGATGAAAATAAAGGTCTGAGATGTTTGAAACATAGACTCTGGAGTAATTTGGCCCCAGTCCTGTTTGTTCTATAATAGTTCTGGCCAAGTCGAGTCTGTAAGAAGCTGAAACAAGAAAGAAAGAGAATGACCAGGCAAATGTGTCAACCAAGACATAGGAAAATCGAGACTGGTGTATTGTGGTTCCAAATTTAAACATTGTGCCAAAAAATTGGTGTAATGTATTTGTGAAAAAAGTACAAGTTTTACTAAACCCACCACTTGAGCATTGTTTGTGAACATATCTTTTTTGAGTGTTAACTACATTAGGTGTTCACACACCATCGTCTGTTTGTTTTAAAAATAATCTGGAATTGTATGAGAGAGAGATATGTTTATACATATTGTTTGATAGTTGAATAAAATGTGGAATATGACTGGCTGAATTGTGCTCCTAATCTACAACTGTCATATGAGGTATCAATAGGGTAATTAGTGAATGAGGGTGCAATTGTATGGAGAAACAACTGTCTCTTACAGATGCTTTGTTCTGTATGTTGATCATATCCGGTAGAAAAAGAGACATGAATCCGGACTCCATCTTTTTTGATGATTTTATATTAAGAATGATACAATATGGAATGTCCAGATTCTTTTTCTTTTTTGGCTGTTTGGTTAACTTAAAGTAAACCAATAAAAGATACAATTATAATGTTTGCATGCTTATAGTGATTTGAGATCTTTCTCGTGTTCATTGATTTGTTTTTTTATCCCAGTGTGTCTGATTGTATGTTTTGTGGCCCCTTGTGTAATCTTTCCTTTTCCCTTTTACTCTCACTACCTTATAAAACTTGTAAAAAAAACAAACCCCTTAATTTTATTCTTTCCCTGCTCTTTTTTCGTTTCTTTGTGTCACACAGAAATAATAATAACATTTTCCTTTTGTGCATTCCCTATTCATTTTACCCCGTGTATCTCTTCAAATAAATTAATATAAAACAAAAATGATTCCCCAAACCTTTCCTTTCCTCTGTTTGTAGAAATATGTTTGTGAACCCAAGACATCTTCTTGTGTTTAAGTAGGCAGTCACTTTCCCTACTGTTCGTGTATCTCTTGAACCTCTTTCCATTGTGTGAGTTTTGCATGAATCCTTTAGTTTGTCTTTGCCACGTGTTTTGTATTTTGTACATTGACACCTTAGACTACCTATCCTTTAATTTGAATAGAGTACCAGCGGGAGAAGATGAGAATCTGGATCGTTCATCAATCAGCGTTTCAGAGCTCAAGCTAGTTAGACAGAGGAGGAAAATTGAGTATGAATAGGGCTAGATGGAGCCTGATAAAAGTGTTAGGCTGCAGTTGATTCATTTGCTAAATTTGTTTTGGAGTGTTTCGGGAAGGTTGTTAATTTACATGAATTCCTAAATATTTCCGGCAACTACGATGAGATAGCAACCTAGGAACAATGCTAAAGCTCAAGTAGATATCCTCATGGTACAGTGAGGGTTAAGAAATTGATTGCAAAATGGAACACAAATATTGTTAATAAAATCCAGAAAGAGGTCATCACCTGTAGTATTATAGAGATAGCAGGTGTTAAGCATGGCAAACCTCATATGGCACAAGATAAAATTACATCCTATCTAAAACCAATGAACAAACAAGTAGCATCACCAGTATCAATGGTGGCCGTTGTGCACTCTGTGGGAACATTACAAGGGAATGACGATACTCTTGAACTTGATCCAATTGACAACAATTCCTTATTACACATGTGTTTACAGTTAAAAAATATGACTGAGGTTATGAATGCACATGCTCCTAATATACCAAAGGTTTCATCTTCCTCAGATGAGGTTTTGGCTACTAACTAAGATAGAACTCCGGATCTGAATGAGATTGCAGCTTACGTTTTTGCATCATCCCATATTGAAGAGGATTCTTCTTTTTCTTCTGAGTCTTCAGAAGATGAAATGTTTGGTGAATAGAAACATTAAAAAATCCTGAAAACCCTTTTTACCATGTGTAACTCTATATTTAAGGACCAACAATCCTAAAAGAGGGTTTCATTAAATTAGTCGATGTTATATTGCATATTGCAAATCCTACTGTTGTAGTTCCGGAGATAATGGTTGCTAAACATGGCGAAGGAGTCTGTGTAGCTCATATCATGGAGCCTAATTCTGCCTGTTTGCATGCTGATGACTTAATCCTTAGGGTGCAAGATGAAAGAAGTGTGTCCCTTGATGAGGCAACTTTACATGTACCTGCTAAAATGTCTTTAAAAGTATCTGAAGGAAAAAAATGTGAATTTGTAAAAAAAAAAAGGTTACAGAATGAGAATAGATAGAATAGCAAGATTTGTATGGTAAAAAGAGTTGGACAATCTCTTGCTGAAACTTCCTCTGAAAGAATGACATGTGTTGAAATGGCTTACAAATTCCATCTGTTGAAGAGGTTACTTCTAAAGGTCAGGTGAGACCAGCCCCTACAAAAATACAAGTGAATGGTAAAGCTAGAAAGAAATTCCTGGATATTAGAAAAAAAGGTGGTTAATCAAGGCTCTATTGTGACCTGGATGGATAAGCAGATTGATAGCCTTGATCATAGGAATAAGGTGTGTCCTACACAACACGAAGATGTGAGAACTGACAGTAATGAGTCTTATTTTGAAACTATGATATAGATGATTGGGCCTGCAATGACGACCTTAAGATGGTCCTGGCTGTCGGTGTAAATGTCTTGACTCTATAGCCTGGTATAAAAGATATCTTATTTCCTACTGGGTCCAGAACGACACAGATTAAAATTGTGGATACGTAGGCCTCTATTCTTAGCCCCTTTCTGCATAGGAAAAATGTGTTGGAAATATTACATCAGGCACCAGATCTAAAAGCTATAACTTCAAGTGATATTTCCTTTGCGGAAACTCCTTAATTTGCTTGGCAATCCAATTGGGTAATATTGCATCTGGTGTCTCCCATTGTATCTGAATGTATTCTGATATATGCCAAGGTGTTTAGGGAGATGAGATATGAAATGATATGGTTGGAAGAGGAGAGTATCAGGTCTAATGAGAAAAATCTTAACATGTCAATGGAAAGTATGATGCAAAAGATTGTCGAAGGATTAAATGCTAATGGTTGGCTTTTGCTGTCTAAGGACAAAAGGCTTCTGTCTAGAGATGATTGTAATGAAATTGAATGAATGAAAAACCAGGCTTGTGAAAGAATAGATATTCTAACATGGAACTCTAGATGATATCACTCATTTGTGTCAAACAGTAGCAGTATGTCGTTTCTGCTGAGTGTGGACTTATTTACTACACAAGAAATGTGTTGAAACCATAAATTCACACTCAATGGACATAAACAAAATCTGAGAAAGGCCAAATGGACTATGTTGGGCCGCACTTGTGGTGGTTTCTTGTTGGAAGCTAAAAATCATCTAGGATTAAAGAAATATTGCCCATTTGGGAAACATCTCTGGGTTCTTTCAGCAACTCGAGAGTGTAAGCTAAATAGCATAGAGCAAAATAAGTTCATTATTAATGTCTACAATCTTCCTAATTATCAATATACTGGTGCTGTAATCAGGTTATTCCAGAAAATAATTGATGAGTGGTCTATGGCCAATGATACATCCCCCTATATTATTGTGGGGGATTTAAATTATGTGAGATTCAGACCAGGGTGGATTGATTCAAGCCGGTCGTTATCTATGACAAGAACACCTTCTGAATGTCATCTTGTTACAAGAGATATGATATGATATGATATGATATGATATGATATGATATAATGGTTTATTTATATAGCACTATACACAATGTGTTTCAAAGCGCTTCAAGGCAAGGGAGGGAAAAAGGGAAAATACCATGACATTCTTACAGGCCATGAACAGTAAGAATGTGAAATTAACTATCGTACTCAGCCTGACGACATTTCAGATAGTGCAAGAGCTAAAACATAGATAAGGAAGGGAGGGGGAGAGTGGGAAGGAAATGGAGACAGACAGGTGAGTACCATACTAGGCCTGATGACATTTCTCCTACAGCTGGCAAAAACAAAAGCTTGAGGGAGAGGGGTGCAGAAAGGGAGAGGAGGAACAGAACAAGTGACTATTTTACTAGGCCTGACGACATTCCAGATAGTGCTGGAGGGTGCGGGGGGTGAAAAGAAATAAGTAAGGGTAGGGGGACCAGACAGACGGGGTACTATCATACTAGGTCCAGGGACAATTCTGATTAAGTAAGTGCATAGAAGAAAGTAAGGGGAGGAAAAGGTACAAAGGGAGTGGAGGAGAGAACAGAGAGTAAGCAGTCAAAAAGAGTGGAGAAGCAAGAGGGGAGAGTGAATACAATTGCAGAAGCCAGTAGTAACACATAATGTTGCAAGCCAGGATACAAGATGAAGATGGGAACAGCATGATTCAGGACCACTATGAGTACAAGATGCAAAGGAAGTTCAGCATGAGAGTTGAGAAAGGGTGACACACCGTGAATCAATGAAGTCCATAAATGACAAATCCAGCATTGGCCACAAACAGTGATGGTGAAACCAGAATGTATCAGGACAGACTCCTTCAGAAGTAGGCTGGAAGGGAGTGAGGGAGAGCAGGGTAGAAGAATCAAGCAAAACAGGCATCACCTGTGTGCGCGAAGGGGGGGTACACGGAACATCATGGGGGGACCAGAGCGGGTGGGGATGGCCTGTGGAGACAGTTGGAGTAAACACATGTTGATGCATGCTTACCTGCTGTCTGAGCAGGGGTTTGGTCCCTGAGTTCTCCTGGTCCGAACAGGTCCAAACAGGAATTGCCCTTTTCTTCATCTGCCCTTGCTTCGGACGCCCAGACGAGAGACCCAAGATGGAAGAGAACTCTAGGCCATAAGATTTATGGAAACTTTTTTAATATACAAAACACTTGAGCCAATTATATGTTGATAACTTGGGATGCAGTCCTTGGCCTTATTTGTGGTCTGAGAGGAATATGTCCTCATGGATAGACTACATACTTCCTCCCAATTCAATTTTTGTGTCTTATACCTACTACCGCTATCGATTGTGTAGTTAAGATGTTTTATGTACAGTCCAAAGGTAGTGTGGAAGATTATACCTCTGGTGGTTACATACTAAATACTGGTGGTAATAGAATATATTGGTCTGTTCAAAACATAGAGGGATACATGTCTTTCTTTAATAATTTAGTATATGAAATGTCTCTCTTAGGTGATATAGAGTTAAATACCTTTATTGAGATCTCAGAGAGGGCCAAAGAATATATACATACATTACCTATTCGGTTCTCCACAAAAACTTCTCGGAGGAGGAAAACGTATGATTCTGTTGTAGCTACGACTAAAAACAATCTTGCCTATGAAATAAACATGGTAAGAGGAATATTAGCAATTAATTTAGAATTAAGGAAAAAATTGCTATTATGAAAACTAAATATACACATTTATTAAAAGACATAAGGCCCAAGTGTCCACATTAAATTGATTTCAATTGGGTAATATACTCAAACATACCGAAGGACGAAGATTTTGGGACCTGTATAAATCCCAGTGCAATAACTACAATGAGGCAAAAAAGAAATCGACCCAATAAGGAAGACTGTTTGGATTGAACATATTGTTCAATTGTACTATAGACCTGATTACATGCCCGCAAAGAAGCTTTATGTTGCGGATATTGATGGTCACGAAACTTTGATATTGAGATGCTCAGAAAAATGATAGCCAACCTGAAGCCATCTAGATCACCTGGCCCAGATTGCATCCCTAACTTGAATTATAAACACATGCCTTTTGTGTAGGCAAGTTTATTCTCTGACTTAATCACCACTATTGCCAATATGGGATTTATCCCTATTAGCTGGAAAGCCTTGATACATATCCTGGTCTTTAAAAAGGGATCCAGAGACAATCCCAATAATGATCCACCTTGTGAGTGAGAGTATTAAAAAAAGAGACAAATCCCTATATATCTGCTTCATTGACTTCAAGGGAGCATTTGACATTGTTGACAGAGAAATTTTGTGAACCAAATTGAGAGGGTGAAACTTAAATGCTGTGGTATTGTCCTTCATACAGGAGCTTTAATTTTATAATGTGGTCCAGCTTCGCTTACATCACAAGGTTTGTCTGGATAGAAATATTGCAACTAACTTTGGTCTCAAACAAGGTTGCCCTCTGGCAGCGACATTATACAGTCTTTGTGTATCGGATATGTGTTCTTATTTAAAATAAATCATCATTTTCCTCCAAGAACTGGAAACCAACAAATAAGCTGGCTCGAATATGGCTTGCATATGCCAATGACACCCTCCTGATAGAACAAACCCTGATTGGGTTACAGCTCTTTATGGATAAACTTTGCCAATAATCAAAAAATGATGATTTAAAAATGTATTACAGCAAAACAAAAATCATGATGGTCTGCCCCTAAAAGAGAACTCCTATAAAAAGTATCTGGAAAATAGAGAATGTGAATATTGAGATTGTTCATTCTCATATATATTTGGCAATAATCATCTCAGATTCATTCAATGTCTCGGTACTTGAATATGTTGTATGTCAAATAATTGAAAAAAAGGTTTTTAACTATATTGAACTTTAGAAGATGTAAGAGAGGATTCTCTGTGGAGGGACTTGTAAAGCTATACAAAACATGTCTCATCCCTTGCCTGTCTTATGGTTTAGAGATATTCACAGCGAAAGAGTGTCTGTGCCTAAAAAACCTAAAAAGGAAAATGTGGTGCAGAGTTCTGGGTCCCCAGTGGAGGGAGTAGAGCATGAGCTTGGCCTGATATCCTTAAATACTCAAATGAGGATAATGATGGGAATCCTTTATGTATGCATTTTAGCTAAGCTTGAGGATAAAGATTCAATATGTTCTGATTTTTACCACATTTGATAAGAATAGAAAAGCAATGTTTCGCAGTTTCTCAAAGAGATTGCAAATTATTAAACTGGGCATGTTTGGGACCAAGAGCCTCATTCTGAGGTCGGTGGGAATGGGTTAACGGTGCCAGTGAGGGTGCCTGTGCTGTTAACCCCTTACTGCCGCATTACGAGGTCCTTTAGCGGGAGCTGCTAAAGCACCAGGAAGCTAACAATGGGCCCGTTATTAACAGGCCCGTTGTTAGCTCCCTCCCCATTCCCATTGAGCCCTATGGGGGCCCGAATGGGGATGGGGATGGGTTCCCTGAATGGGGAAATAGCGTGTCCTCCAAGGTTGAAATGACCCAGTAATTCCCCATTCTGGGACCCCGGACCCGGTATGCGGTAAGGGGGTAGCCATGGTGCTAATAGCACCATGGCTACTTCCAACCTCGGAATGAGACCCCAAGATGCTAATCTAACCAAACTTGGCAAGTCATGTAAATATGCACTATATGTAGAACAAGATTTCCTGGTAAATTCCCCCTGCCCCTATCGTATTAACCATTATTCACCTAAGGTCAGAGGTGTATTACGATGCTCAGACTTGATATGCTCTATACTCTTTCAAGAACTGGTGCTTGGAGTGGAATCCTGTATTCCCAAAGGTTATGCAGCTTTTGTAATGCTGGGATTGAGACTTCAAGAGAACAAATTAACCGGATGTGTTAAACTAGGTGTAATATATAATAGGGGTAACCTTAAGTTGAAATATGAAATAGAAAATGTTGTCTCGGATCAATCCGGCGCTCTAATATTCTCTGGTAATTCAAAAGTTCTGAATTTTACCGTTTATCAAATGTGGATGAAAATACAGAATTCACTGGAAATAACTGAACAATCGGATATGATTTTAATAATTTGTAGTAAATATATATGCAGTGGAAATTGTATATGTCTCAGAACCTAATCTAAAAATGTAAGGTGGATTGTATAGGCTTAATTACTATATAGTACATTTGTTCAGTGAGGTTGATGAGAAGCCTCATTTATGATCTATGTTTTAAATATTGTATTATCTTTTACATTGTTTGTGTTTATTGTTTTAGCATGTTTAATAATTATGAAATTGTTTTATCGTGTAATGTGTTAAAAGGTTTATTTAACCATAACAACACAAAAAAAAACAAATAAAAATAAAATAAGAAGGTGGGTGAGAACAGTTACCTTGGAGTTGGCAGAAAGAAGCTGGTCTCCTGAACTAGCAGGTTGAGGTAGACACAGAGGTGGAGGGGGATAGAAAGCAGAGGAGAGAGGAGGATATGCTATCTCCATCCTGCTATCCTGCCTGTCCCTGGCTGGCCTCTATGGACATGTCCTGCCTATTTTTCTTCATTTCTATTGGATCGGGGATAGTTGCTTTCTCTTGCCCCTTTTCTTTCTGCCACTCACTTTGCTTTTTCCTCGATGCTTTTTAAAATCTGTGTTCAGCCGTTGGTTGCTCTTATCTGCTCTTGCGGTTTCTGGTGCTGCTCCTACACTGGCAACACCCAGATTCTGGTTGTCTAGATATTGAACAGTCTGAGGTGTAGTTGCATCTGTGTGGGTGGCTGGAGGCAGTGAAGGGCTGGATGGAGAGCAACTGGCTTATGCTGAACAGGGACAAGACAGAGAATCTGGTGGTGGGCTCACCTTCTCTGACTTCTCTTTGGGCCCCATCATTTTAGCCATCTGCACTGGGAGCTCTTCCAATTCCAGTATCAGTGGTCAAGAACCTGGGCGTCTATCTCTCCTCTTCACTTTCTATGGCCTCTGGGTAAGCGTTGTTAGCAAAATGGGCTATTTCTCTGTCAAGGTGCTCTGCAGGATTTTACCTTTTCTACCAGTGGTACTTCGCCCACAGCAGTCCCCTTCTTAATCACCAGCCACATTGATTACTGTAATGCCTCTATCGGTTTCAGCCAAAGAGTCTTATTCATTGGCAGCAGTGTCTTTAGAATTTGGCAGCCAGGGTTGCCACTTTCCCACCCTATGGTGCCCATATCAGTCTGGTCCTTCATTCTGTGCATTGACTCATGGTGGCAGAGAGGATTACATTCATATCCCTCTGCCTGGTCCACCGGGCCTACTATGGCCAAGGAGCAGAGTTTCTACAGGACAACTTTTAGCCTTACACGCCGAATTGGACTCTTAAATCAGGGGTGGCCAACCTTGTGGTCATTCAAAAATATCAACTGATGCATGTTGGAGGCCGGGCTTTCTCAGTTGCAGCTGGGAACCTCTGGAATGCCCTCCCCACTACTCTCCGGAGCATGGAGAACCATCTTTTCTTTTGTCGCTCCCTTAAAACTCTCCTATTTTAGGCTGGCTGTCTCCTGCAGTCCTTTTACTGTCCTAGCACCAATATGCCCTCGGATGTATGTGCAGTCTATAAGTATAGATAACATAACATAACATAATATATGGTGGTGCTGCAGGAGACTGAGGAAAATCAGGTAGATGGGCCAGTGATGGTAGGTAAGAGAATGCTGAGGACACTACACCATTGCATGCTCATGTTAAGGGAGCAAGGCAGATTCAGGCTTTCCTTCCAAAGGGGAATTTGGTTCATAAGTCATCCCAGACCATCACATGAAAGTCCATCTGGAAATGGGTGTGTCACACATTTATCTTACAGGAATAAAGGAACAGTAGCATGCAACCTCTACCAGAAAACACTCAAGCAGAGCAGCCAAAAGAAGAGCAGCATGGATACCTCATTGATGCACAAGCATTGCAGTGGCAAAATGATGTGTGCATTGAAAGCAGATCACACACCACTGACCTTGGTACTGCAGCACTGTGTTCCGGTGTTGATGGTGGCGATAAAGAAGTATTGTATGATATTGCACTTTATCATTGGTCACAATCTAGACCAGACCAAATGTCTTCCAGATCCACTGCATCTTGCGAGCACATCATGATCTAATGGCACCATCACCAAGCAGAGATGCATGATCACCACTAGCAGTCCAGGATCCACTTTTTGGTGGTGGTACACATGACTTGGCCCATTTGGGAAGGATGCAGAGTGATAGGGATGATGGCATGCCCTATCTTCATCACCTTTTTTTAATGTCAGTCACAAGATCTGTACCTGTACCATTGATTGAAACAATAGAGGAGAACATGTGCCTGCAACATCCTTCCCTCTTGTAGGTGACTGTGCAAGGGATTAGTAAAAGGGAAGACACAGAAAACTAGGAGAGTTGGGGAAACTGAAAGAGGGTCTGCTCGTTGGTAAATCCATACAAATGGTGGAACAATCGACACTTTATGAGTTTGGTACTAGGAATTAGAGATTGGCTCCACTGGTTGGTAGAGCCAAAGAATTGAGGAAGGATATCCAGTTTGCAAGCACCGTTGTAGGACTCAGAATTGGCACTGTAGTTGGAGGGACCTAATAAAGGGAAACAGAATCTCCAGTTTCTGAGTGTAATACTAGGACTTAGAAACTGTCTCTGATAGTTTGATGAACCAAATACATTGAGGCAGAATCTTCGAATGTAGCATAGAACCGGGACTTGGAGAATGACTCTGCTGCCTAGGACAGCCAAATTGATTAAGGATGTAGGAAAAACAAATATTGTACTGGGACCATGCCAGCAGTTAAATAATGAGTCTTGAATGTGCGGCTCACATCATACTGAATTCTTGTACTTGTAGTCATATATTTATACACTGTTTGCAAAAGACATGGGATAACAAGGGCAAAGCATGCAGAACATGATTTGAAGGATCGATTTCAGCATCATTTCAAATAACAGCGTCCGGGTATGAAAGGTGGATAGTGGAATGTTTTATATCTTGTTTCAGAATTTTAACAATGAACAGTTCCGTTGCATGTAGATAATTGTTGTGCAGCAGAAGGGAATACATTTACCTATGTATGTCTGTATGTTTTTGGGGTTCGGAATTCTCATTTTATGGGACCCCTATTCTTTTTTGCTTTTTCCCCTGTTTATGTTTTGGGATTTTTATTTTATTTTGGTGGTCAGTGGGACTTTGTCTAAAGTCCCACTGCCACTACATCCCTTTTTGCTATATGGTGTCACACAAAAGGGTCACAGTTCCAGGGCAGCTTCCCAGGCATTCCATTTCTGCATTTGGGTGATGTTATCAACCTGCATTGGTTTTAAGGGGTAGGCAGGTGACAGCTTATATTTAGTTTTGACTTCACCAAGTGTGCATGTTGATTTACTGCATTAGTAGCCCAATATGTATTTATGGTAGCCATTGAGGTATTAATGGGTCTTTTAACGTCCTTTTCTCTGCCATTTTGTTTAGGAGACTTCCTTTGTTTAGAGAAACCACGAGGCA
Organism: Ambystoma mexicanum; assembly: GCF_040938575.1. NCBI lineage: Eukaryota > Metazoa > Chordata > Amphibia > Caudata > Ambystomatidae > Ambystoma > Ambystoma mexicanum. Next base: position 1,035,312,807 of record NC_090934.1, read on the forward strand.
GGCCTTAAGATGCATTTTCCTGCCGTTTCCTGCCACTTTATTTGCAGTAATGTTAAGATGAGAACATAATGCAACAAAACCCCTGAAGTTCAGCTAAAGCCACCTAAACATCATGCCCCCTGTTGCACAGCCTATGACCACAATGGTGATATCACAGATCACATCACTTGATTTAGGAAGCTGCTGCCACCTGGTAGGTTGTTGGGACTCATCAAACCTGCCAAATGTGCTTACTTTTCTGGTTGCCACCACCACCGTCCTGCTGCAGGGCTAATTTCTGTCTGCCTGCTGTGCTGCTCAGGTCTGCCAAAATTCTATGTAATTTATACCACTAAGAAGAGTCTACAACTTGGGGTCGCACCTTAAGTCACCGGGGATAATCCAGACGTTCAGCCCTTGCTCACTGGGATTTAGAGAGGCTCATCTTTACCTTGAGGAGGCACAACGAAGCCGAAACACGTGGCTTGGTTTGCTGATGACACTCTTGCTCAGAAGAGCGTTGCCTAGCATTTTGGTGCATGGACTGCCTATGTGGGTGGGACCAGACTGATATGCAAATTGATATTTCTCCTCTGCAAAGGGTCATTGAACTAAATCGTGGTTGTATGTGCTAATGAGTGGAAGACATTCGATAGAACGGGTTAGTTGAACCATGTTCGTTCTGAGTAGAGGGGCCCCCACACACTTGTTAATTTTGCACATAATATATATAATAGTTGTTCCTGGCTGGACTTGGTATTTGGAGGCTGCCTGACTGCACTAATTCTTTCCTTCCACCTGATTAGTGGAGAATGATAGGATGATCTACCACTATATTTTATTGCTGTGCCCCTTCCCTCAACAGACCTACATGCCTAGTGTCATGGATCACATTTGACATCATGGCTGCCAATATTATTGTAACTGGGTGGTGGGGCATGAATGAAGGTGGATATGTGGTAAAGGTGCAGTTATGTCAATCCTAGTTGTACTTTCATGAAATCCTAGCCATTTGGGGGAGTCCCGGTACTGGGTAAATGTACCCGCAATCGACTTTTGCCATGTAGGGTACCTGCCAGCTTGTTGACTGTGTAATGACACAGGTCAGGTTTTCCATGTCAGCAAGTGCTTTTCAGGCTCTCAGCTACTGAACCAAGCACAGCAACTTGGTAACTCAGGACCCACAAGACCTTAACTCTGTTCCCTGAATAATCCCCATGTGATGGTTCTTAGTGGTAGATGGTTGGTATAAATGTAAGGTGAATATAATCAGTGAAAGGCTGTGCATCAAATTACAATTTAAAACCATTAGCATGTTGACCATTATATACGCATCATACCAATTGGGCAAACACATAGGGGTTAAAAAGGGGGAATTGGCCACAATCATAAATGTGTAATACATAACAGCATTGTTTAAATCATTACAGTGTTACATAATCAGTATGATTGGATAACCATAAATGATAAAGAGAAAATAAAAATTGGATAATAAATTACCGTTTCCAAAAGACATCCATCCGGTTCCGAAACCAATAAGAAGGATGACAAAACAACATGATAAGAAAATAAGTGCGGTGCGGTGACTAAGCAACCCTGGATGATAAATTTGGCTGAATTACCAATAATAATTAAAATATCAAGGTATAATTACCGTTGAGGCTTGTCGAAGGCGAAGATTCTGTGCAACAAGAATTAGTGTCCAAAGTCACAATTATTGCAAAATGCCATGATATTTCCAAAATTAATGTGACAAAAACCGAAAACAAAGATTAGCAATATATTGCACTTACCAATAGTACAGTTAATTCTAGGGAACAATTCCAGAACTAGACAGGATTAAATTAAATATAACAATAAGTGTTAGAGCTCATAGCCCTTTCGAAGAGTTTTTAATTTTTCGCAACACATTATTTAATGGAAGTAAAAGAATTACCTTAATGTAAATTGCAATTGCAATGACTAATTGTAGTAGACCACAAGGATCCGCAATGTAGGGGGAATGTTGCTCACGAAGATACAATATATCAGCCAATTCAAAGTAGCCACGATAGTCCGATGTCAGTTGACAATTGAGCAATTAGCAGAAAAAGACAGAGAGCCAAAGCACGGAGTTAGGTGAATGAATAGTAAACGAACATGATTAAGTGTCAGGGACTGTGTCGAAGGAACAGCATCTCACTTACCAGCCTTCCGGCAACAACTGTATCCAAGGGAGAGTGCGCGTGCGCGAGATGCAGCTGGTGTAGTTAAACAAGAATTCTAGGGCACGAGAGCAAGACCGTAACGAACCATCCAGCGGCAGCCATGTTGGGTGAGGAAACCACTGGCTGCCAATCAAATTTCAATGGAGACAACCACTAAGCCTGAATTGGCAGTCGAACCTACACGCAATTACATATAGTATTGACGTTGTATTATGAATTAGAAATAACGCACTAAAATTGGCATGCATCCTGGTTGTGTAATCTGCCGCACACACTTGTTAACTCATCACGACACATAAATCACAGTAAAGTTACATCCCATTGCACGCAAAATAATAATATATAGCATTAAGAACAAGGTAATGGTGTGCAGCCACCTACGGTGTCATCTGTACTAGCAACCAACCTAATAATTACACCAAATATAATCATATATATAATAGCTAAAAGGATTTTAGAAAACCCATTTGTAACCGGCCAACTATACATGGACCAGGAGTTTAGTCGGTGATTATATAAAACCTCATTTAAGTCATAAATAATTTTAGTTGAAACAAATTAATAGCATATAAAGTTAAAAATTAACTGAAATGCAGATGGAATCATGAAAAAACAGAAATTGTCTGAAATGCAAGTTGAATCATAAGAAAACATGAAATTCATGATCAGAATTTAATCGACGAATAACCAATCTATGTTTACAGATAAGCCTCGCTTCCAATTGTCCGAGTCTGAGTTCCATATTGCCACCTCTTTTGGAAGGACGAATCTGAGCCAAACCAATAAATCTTAAATCCTTGAAATCATCCAATTGATGTAGAGTCTGCCAATGCAGTGCCAAAGGATATTTAGCATCCTGTTTGTTCAAAGAGGCCAAATGTTTGCGAATCCGAATTTTAAGTGGCCTGATGGTACTCCCAATATAGAATAGTCAACACACACAAATGATACAGTACACTACAAACTTTGTATTGCAGTTAATAAATGAATTAATGACATGCTTGCCTGTGGACCCAAAATCTAAAGATTCAGACTCAAATGTATATGAACACATATTGCAACTCCCGCATTTGTGAAAACCATTCAGCCGCCCTTGGTCTAACCATGTTTTAACAATGGGTGCTTGTGTCATAAAAGACGGGCATAAAAGATTTTTAAGAGTGGGGGCTCTACTGAATACTATTGATGGATGTGAATCCAATAGTTTAGTTAGATCATTGTCGAGATGGAGCAAGTGGCAATGACGTTTGAGTATAGCATACACACCATTACTATCACTGTTGTACCGAGTGATCAGTCTAATTTTGTTAAAAGGCATATTAGCTGAAGATGATCTAGTTTTAGGTTTAAGTAAATCACCTCTCTCCATACTAGACACTTCACGTTCAACCTTGGTAAGCAGATTTGGTTGATACCCACGTTGTACAAATTGATCATGTATAAATGATTTTTCCGCATCAAAGTCAGCATTAAGAGAACAATTCCTTTTGGCTCGAATATATTCTCCTTTTGGAATATTATTAATAACAGAACGTTTATGAGAGCTGGATGAATGTAAAACTGCATTAACCGAAGTGGGTTTACGAAAAGTTTTAGTGATAAAACCAGTAGGGGACACAGAGACGTTTAAATCAAGAAAGTCTACAGAATCATTAGAGTAGTGATGTATAAATTGCAAACCCCAGTTGTTAACATTCAGAAAGTTAACAAACTCTCTTAATTCTACTTCATTACCAGTCCAAATCATGAAAACATCATCAATGTATCTCTTCCAAAGATATATAAAATGAAAAAAATCCTTGTTCTGAAACACATACTGTTCTTCAAATTGGTGCATGAATATATTCGCCACAGATGGAGCAAAACTAGCTCCCATGGCAATCCCAATCAGTTGTTGGTAATATGTATCATTGAAAAGGAAAACATTGTTTTGCAGAGCACAGAATAGAAATTCTTTGATCATTTCAATATGAAGATGATACGATGCTGATTTGTGTCGGAAAAAATAGGTAATACTGTCAATTGCTTTCTGATGATCAATAGAAGTGTATAGAGATTTAACATCGAGTGTGACCAATAATACTTCACTGATATATGGCAATTGTGCAAGGATGTCAAGACAAGAATATGCATGGTATCACGTATATATGTAGGTGTGGAGTGAACCAGTGGTGAGATGCATTCATTAACATGAATTGAAATTGGTTCCAAAATTCCACCCTGGCCACTAATAATGGGTCTGCCTTCCGGTATCTTGTCAAACAGCTTATGAATCTTAGGCAGAAAATAGGCAGTTGGCATTGTTGGTTTGTCAGAGAACAGAAAACATTTTTCCACATCGGTAATAATACCTAGTTTATACCATTTGTCAATTAGAGAATTAACTTTATGCCAAATGTGTGAAATAGGATTATTTTTCAAAATGGCATAACACCCAGGAGAATTCAAATGATCCAGTGCCATAGAGATGTAATCTGCTTTATCCATAATTACAACGTTACCACCTTTATCAGCTTCCTTGATCACAAGTGAGTCATTAGATGCTAACTTGTAAAGGGCAAGACGCTGTGCTGATGTTAAATTAGAAAATGTATGATGAGGACGGGAAAAACGACGATCAAACAATGTATGAATATCATTAGTCACTACCCGATGAAAAGTATCTATAATATTATCATCTGAAAAAATGGGAGTAAATTTCGATTTGTTTGCAAATTCTTTAATTGTCAAATTACGATGCTGTATGTCTAATTCTTTCATGGTATCAAGGAGATTAGACTCACTATCAGACATTGACTCATCAATAGACATAAGTATGTGTGTACTCATCATGGTTTGCAGTGTAAATTCTGATAAATCGGCGACAGGCGTCATAGGAGAATATTGTTTAACCTGTGTGGCAAAAAACATTTTTAACTTTAACTTGAATAAATCAATCTGTATCTGCACACAATCATTCTTACAGGATGGAGCAAAAGATAAACCTTTATTTAATAGTGAGTGTTCTTCTGGAGAGAGCTGATATTGACTTAAGTTATGTATTAAATCTATCTGAACTGATTTGGATCGATCTGATTCTGCAGGGATTTCTGATAAGAAGCTCTGGTTAGCTGTTGACCTAATGAAGCGGCCTTGGCGCCACCTGTGTTGGCCACCCCTTGAGCCCCTTGGTTGGGCCCGAGCATTGCGGTATTGGCAACGGGTGGTAAACGGAACCTGACCTGTTTTCTGATGGCCTCTTGTCGGTTGCCCTTTTTGAATCTTCTCATCTGTTCTAAAAAAGGTTGCGGAGCCAAAGTAGGTTGTGCAGGAAATTTCACAGAGTCAGCATCCTCTTCATCCTGAGCCTCATCCTCATGTGGGTTAGTCCCTGGAACAGCTTTGTTCCTGGGTCTATCTACATCACTTTCTACATCAGAGCTGGCAGGGGATGAGGCAGCACTACTGTTACGCGATCTAGACACATCATCAAATTTAGGCTGGTAAGTGTAAACCCGATTATCTCGATAATCCCTGTCGTCTCTAGAAAATGTTCTACATTTTCTCATTTTAACCTCATCTTGATGCCTTCTCAGTATATTATACATTGTTTTGAAGTTTTTATCAATAGTTGCAGAAGGTGCATCAAACAATTGAATTTCTTGTTTGAGTTCATCAATTTGTTTGACAATACGAGAGTGTGATCTTTCCGCATGCTCAATAAGTAATAATAACATTTTATTAGAACTATTGGTCAGGTTGGTTTCCCACTCCACTGCCAAGTCATTATCCTGAGGATCCTCAAAATCCGGCAAAATGAGTATACAAAGACCTCTCGGTATTTTGTGTTCTTGAATGTAATGCTTAAGCGTAGTCATCTCCCAAAATGTATTGATTTCTCTGATACTCAACCTCTCAAGCTTAATAAATTTTGATCTAAGATCCTCAGTAATGTTAGGTAACCGTTTGAACGGGTTCAGAGTAGAACCACGAGGTGCAAATAATGCTTTAATATCCTCATCCCTAGTGAGGATATATTCGGCTGCTTCAGCAATTGAATTAACGAAAAACAATGCAACAGCTGCTGGGTTCAGGGCCAAAAATTAAACAGTAGAACAATGTGGTCCAGAAGGCCACTAAGAACGATCAGCGCTAATGCCAATAGTTATGAATGTAAAAGGCAGCCTTCAACATGAATTTATGAGGGTACCTAGACCAAGTGCCCTCAGTAAGAAACAAGGTAAATATAATCAGTGAACTGAGCCAATTTCCAATAATAAATCAAGCAGTTGAGTTATATTTTTAATTCCATTCCACAGCCTGACACGTGTTTCGAGCAGAGCTCTTCTTCAAAGGCTGTGCATCAAATTACAATTTAAAACCATTAGCATGTTGACCATTATATACACATCATACCAATTGGGCAAACACATAGGGGTTAAAAAGGGGGAATTGGGGCGTGGCTTGGCGCCGAGGCAAGATGGCCGCCTAGAGGATCGGCTCCGCCTCACATTAAAATAAAATAGCATTAGGGAACATAATATTTTATTAATATTTACCTTATCTTCATGGCGAGCGTCTTGAACGTCCCGCTCGCACTCGGTGGAACTTCTCCGCGGCTCCGGCGTCAGAGGGGACTTCACACGCTGCAGTTCCAGTCAGGGGCTTCCGCATCGGAGGGACGTCGGAACGCGAACCGCCCCTCGTGAGGAGAGGGGCGGCGTCCTTCATCAGCTGACACCGCTGGCTGGGCCTAAACCTCGAGCACTTTTTCACGGGAACGCCACCTACTGGAGAAAAAAAAACCAACATCTTTAAAGTAAGAAACTGCTTTTAAGCACACACGCTAACATTTCATCTAAAAGCGTTCTGGTGGGAAAGGCTTAGGGAAAAAAAAAAAAAAAAAAAAAAAAAACGTTTAAAACAAACAAGAAAGACTGAAAAGTTTGAAGTATAATAGAGGCAACACAGGTCTCCAACCTTATTAAGGAAGATAAAAGTTATTAAAGGGGCGAACAGGCTCACAATACTAAGCACGTCAGTCAATCTCCCTTCTACAAAAACCCATTTCTCCGTTAAACCTTATATTACTACCATGCCTTCTAGTTGCAACTTACCGATATTGGTCTGTCAAGCAGGATTATAATCTCACAGCCGGTTTATACCTACAGCTCCACTAGTCCAAACCCTATCTATGGACAACAGCTATAAACAACAAATCTATTGCAACCTTCAGTAGTATATTCCTTATTATTCAGGGCTTTTCCACGTTTTGGTCTCTCCAGGTCAGAGGTAAGCTTTGGGAATAATATGGATGTAATAATTATATACTACTCGTCAGCATAAATATCTTCCACAAAAAAAAAAAAATAAATTACACGCCATAACTACTCGCACATATTATCATCTTCTCAGTTATGGCAACAAGCAAGGCAAATCTAAAAAATGGCACCTCTACCAAAGACGCCACCGCCTCCTCAACTACTCTAAAAAGACCCAAAAATGACTCCCCACCTCCAATTGGATTCTCAGACTCCGCGATTGAAACCATTCTAGCTGAAATAAGGGCACTCAAACCCTTTATGGAAACCACTAACACAAAGTTACAACAACTTGATGAAAGGTGGATGGGAGTTATCAACAGAGTAGATGAGGCAGAGAAAAGAATTGGCGCGCTTGAAGATTTATCACCCAAGGTTGCACAAATGGAGAAATCCATCAAAGAACTTCAAAAGCATAACGAAGATTTGGAAAATCGGAGTAGGCGTAACAACCTACGCATCTCGGGCCTGCCTGAAGGAGCTGAGGGCACAGACCCCATTGCCTTCCTACAAAAATTCCTACCGGCCATACTACATTTGCCTTTGGAAACCACTTTTAATATACAACGTGCCCATAGGATTGGCCAACCCTCAGCCTCTCCCTCAGCTCGTCAGCCACCAAGAACGCTCATTTTTTACCTGTTAGAATACTCTCAACTGCAACTTATCATCTCCACAGCTAAAGAACGTAAATCTCTAATCTGGCATGGTAGTAAGTTATTTATCTCACAGGATGTGGCTAGAAGTACAGCCCAAAGAAGAAAGGTCTTTCTGGTGTTCCGGCCTGCCCTTAAACAACTTAATGTCCGATACGGCCTGTTCCACCCTTGCTCCTTTAAAGTTACATACGAAGGACGCTCTGCGGTCTATGATGATCCCGCTGACCTAAGGCTCTTCATACAATCCATCAAAAATGAAAACATGGACATCTCTTCTCCAGCGACGGCCTCTAATTCATCTACTACTTGAAACTGGTTCCCCATCACTTGACTTTTACACTCATAAGTATCTAATTACCTAATGCTTTGAACTAACATTGATATTAACTATGTGGGGTGGGCGCTCTTTTGGGTCCATCTTCCACAGGAAGTCGCTTTTTCCTAGTTAGCGACTCGGTAGGCGTTTCCTATCCCCCATATATATATCCCCTTAACTCCTTATCCCATGTCCTGTTTGATCCCCAAATTCATTCATTCGTCATGGTATACTATCGGTCAAGATGTGATCAAACCCCTATCTCCCTTCCCTGACCCTCAATGTTCCTTCCTTCAGCACAAATATTGGTGTATACATTATTTCAATCGAATGACAATGGTATATGTGTATTTTTGTACGATAGCTATAAGATGTATGAATATCAAATTTCCGCCAGCCAGATGATATTTAAATGCATAACATGGAATATTAAGGGTTGCAAGAATCCAATGAAAAGATGTAAAGTACTATCTCACTTAAATAAATTTAAACCAACAATAGCTTGTCTACAAGAGACACACTTATCCCTCAAAGAATCAATGAAACTCAAATCTCTTTGGGTGAAGGAGGTTGTTGCTAGCCCAGCTTTATCCAAGAAAAATGGTGTCGCGATACTTATTAGCAAAAAACAACCCTACAAAATCCTTGCCCAAGATGCAGATACAAATGGTAGATGGGTTTGGGTGAAACTGCTAATTGACACGACACAATTATCAATTCTCAACATTTACGGACCTACACTACCAGATCCCTCCTTTTGGAATAATATCAAACAAATGATTTTGAAAAATGATTTCGTCAACCTGATAATGTGTGGCGATGTCAATCAGGTTCTTGACCCCTTTTTAGATCGAAAATCCAGTTGCATATTCAAACCCAACAAAACTCACAAATCCTTTATAAATTGTCTAGGAGAGACAGGACTAATTGATTCATGGAGGATATCTCATCCTTCACATTTGGATTATACCTACCATTCACCCCCACACAACACATTGTCACGTATTGATTATATTTTTGCTACTAAAACTCTTTCGGGATCCATTATAGACTCAAAGATTGCCAATATCATTATCTCTGACCACGCTCCTGTCATTACTTCCTTCTCCCTTACAGATATGAAAAAGGGTTCTCCTAGATGGAAACTTAACAATTTTCTTTTAAATGATCCTAAATCTATTCAATCCATCAACGCTTTCATTCAACAATACTTTAACGAAAACCAAGATCAAGATACCTCCACTGTCAATAATTGGGATGCTTTCAAAGCGGCCCTTCGTGGCCACATAATGGCCCTATCAGGCAAGAATAAAAAAATCAGGAAAAAACATCTCGACGATCTTTACTCTAAACTCACTATTGCAGAACAACATTATTATACTGACACTAACTCAGCCAATCTACGACAAGTCATTAAGATACGCTTTGAAATCAATAAAGAAATTACCGAGTTGGCGGCAGGAACCATTCTTAAGTATAAAACTAAGATCTATCATACTTCTAATAAAGCAGGTCAAATGTTAGCCTCTTATCTAAAAACCAAAAAAGAAAAAGTTCAAGTCTCTCACATTCAAGATAAGCTGGGCAAGATGCATCATAGGCCTAATGAAATATTGGAATGCTTTAGAAGATTTTATACGGAACTATATACTCCAGAATGCGCTATTCCCAAAGAAAACATTGATTCCTTTTTGAACAACATCAGTAGAACCACCTACCCTGACATTGATCTATCTCATCTAGAAAAAGACATCACGTCTATCGAGATTACCAAAGCCATCCATGGCCTCGGAAAAGGAAAAGCACCAGGCCCTGATGGACTATCCACAGAATTCTATAACACATTCTCTCAATCCTTAACACCTAAGCTCAAAAACCTTTTTTCATATTTTATCTCGCAAAAATGTTCGTCGGGATCATTTTCTGAAGCTTTACTTATCATTTTTCCAAAACCTAACAAGGACCCTACTCTTCCTAGTAACTATCGACCCATTTCCCTTATCAATATTGAAAGCAAAATTTTTGCCAAAATACTTGCCAATAGAATCGAATCCTCACTCCCAAGTCTAGTTAAACCAGATCAAACAGGATATGTAAAGGGACGTAATATATCCTCTAATGCAAGACTCCTATTAAACGCCATCAACCTTGCTGCCAATGACAAAAAAGACACACAAGGCTATGCGGCCATTGCATTAGATGCGGAAAAAGCTTTCGATCGTGTCGACTGGAATTTTATGTTTCAAACTCTACGGTGGCATGGTTGTGGTGAAAAATTTATTTCACTGGTCAAACTGCTTTACTCTGCCCCCAATTCGGCTATTTACTTAAATGGTCAAACTTCCTCCTCCTTTCACTTACTAAGAGGAACGCGTCAAGGTTGCCCCTTCTCACCATTACTATATATCCTCTCTCTTGAACCACTTCTAGAATCAATAAGATCTACCACAAACATCCCAGGAATTCAAGTCGGTGCTTCAATAAATAAAATAGCTGCATATGCAGATGATATTCTTATATTAATCAAAAACCCCAAACTTCACATTCCCAACCTCTTGAGTATTTTAACACAATTCGGTCAAGTATCAGGATATAAATTAAATACACAGAAATCAGAAATTATGCCCTTAAATCCATACTGCCTTAAACATGATATCGTCACTTTTGGCCTCAAATGGTGCAATAGCACAGTCAAATACTTAGGTCTTCGTTTTGCCCCTACTATCCCAAATACGATCAAACTCAACACTGAAACACTACTGGGCACCCTCAAGGATCTAACATCCAAATGGTCTCCACTATACCTCTCCTGGTGGGGGCGCTTAGATACTATCAAGATGATGCTTACTCCCATAATACTAAACTATCTGCAACTTCTCTCCGTCCCATTATCCCTTTCCTTTTTCAAATCCATTTACTCTATACTACTTAATTTTCTATGGGGAAAAGGAAAAAGTAAGAGAATTGCCCTGACAAAACTGAAAGCCCCCTATGATATGGGGGGAGTTAGATTCCCTGACTTTAAATCATATCATCATGCATTTCTTATAAAACAATCTCGTCAATGGTTCATTGATCCTATATCCGCTGATATCCCAACCTGGTGTACATTAGAAAAACAAGTAGTTTTACCACACGAAATCACGGACTACATATACATTTTCAAACATTCAACTAAAAAGATTTCAGACCCTATTAAAGCTTCAATATCTGCTCTACAAACCTTTCTTTTTCCTCACACTATAACTCCTAGTAAGCATCTTTCCCCACTATTATGGCATAATAAGAACATAGTAATTAATAACAAGATCCTTAACCGCAAAACATGGATTCAAAAGGGTATCAGATTCATCCAACAGATTATAGATGACACGTATGTCCTTTCCTTTCAGCAATTCTCCACCACTTTTAACATTACTAAGAAAGACTTTCAATTTTATAACAACTTAATTAATTCCTGCCTTGATGGACTTGCCCAATTTTCCAATGAAATTCTTACTCCTGATGCCCTTAGACTAATGCACCTTACCACAGGTGGTGAAGTTCGAGCCTCAAAAATTTACAATATGCTCACCTCAAATTTTAAGATTTGCCCTATACGTATGAAATGGGAACTTGATTTGGGCTTCATGTTTGAAGATGAAATATGGCATCGTCTGTTTGCTAAAATTAAACAAATATCGGTATCAGCAAATATATCACAACACTATTATTTCTTCATGCACAGAGCATTTATTACTCCAACCAAATTGGCTAAGTCTAATCCGAATTATAATGCTAAATGTTGGTCATGTGGCATATCTCCCGCCACGTATATGCATATGTATTTTGAATGTTCATTTACTGTTAAATTTTGGCAGGAAATCTGGAAGCTTCTTAAATGTATCTTCTGTGTTGATGTGCCCTTTTCCTTTGTTAACATATTTTTAGGAAGTATAGCCATTACAACTTATTTCCCATCTGACTCTGCAAGACTTTATGACTTATTCATCTGTATAGCTTTAAAATGTATTACGGCTAACTGGAAAGACTCTAGTTCACTTTCCACCAAAATCTGGTGGAACACCATTTGTAACACTCATAAACTAGAGATGTGCATGGCCAATAATCACAACACAATTCCTAAATATAATGCTAAATGGTATTTTTTCACCAGGTATCTTAACTGTTTTAATGCAACTGCTCATGGTACATAAATTTACATTCTTATATTAGCATCATTATTCATATTGCCATACTTATTCAAAAATGCTAGAACTTGATAATGTTTGAAATGATTAGATTATTTTGATGAAATAACCCAATATACCCATTCCCCCCCTATCCTCTTCCCTCCTTATCCTTATATGTCTCTAGTCTGTCTCCCTGTACGTCTCCCCCCAAATCTCTATTTTCACTATATATAAATCACTCGTTGCAGACCTGTGATATAATTAATTCTAAACTACATGTTATATTAATGCGGTTTATATCTATTATAGTTCATATTACATTCGCAAGTGAATTTAACAAATGATTTAGCCTTATAGAAATACTATTACAAAGGATCAAAATCAATTACTATGTCATTTCTCTGTTGTTCTTGTTTTATTCAAAGTCTGTAACCTGTTGATATCTGTATCAAAATCAATATTTTAACAATAAAAATCATTAAAATGAAAAAAAAAGGGGGAATTGGCCACAATCATAAATGTTGTCATGAGCGCTACTCCCGAGGAGCCAAGACTGGCCCAGCGTCCCCGGAAGCAGGCTCATCATCCACACCCCCGGTTCCAGCAGACCCCTACAGGGGCCCTTTGGACCATGTCCTGGCGCCTCTGGCGCCAGGCTCATAAGGAACCACAGTCCCGGCGCCATGGGCACCGGACTCATATTCTTAAAGTGTGCAGGAGTGATTGGGTGGACTTACCTGTGGCAGACCATGCTGCATACTCACCTAGAACAATCCAAGCTGGGTGAAGTCCCAGCCACTGGCTGGGAGGGACCAATCCTCTGTTACAGGAACTCTTTTCTTACCTGGGTGGGGCTGATGCTAATCCTCTGACACTGGACTCTTTTTTTACCTGGGTGAGGCTGGAGGAAGAATACGCACCAAAGCACTTCTCCTCTTTTTAAACCACGCCCGATAGAATTCACGTGCTTTGCGTTATTCTGCAACAGCAGCAGGACGCTCACCGAGTCGGCTCCTGCATTCCAGGTCCAGACACACCCTCAGCTTCTCGAGCAGCAACCTGTAGATGAAGAAAAGGCACAGGAACATCTACTCCCAAGAATTCAGCCACAAGAGTCCAGTCTCCGACAACCTGCAAATAAAGACATAAGGTTAGAAAACGGGCAACACGCTCGCAGCTGCGCTCGCTTACCTTATGCATCCGTGATCACACCGGAGTTCACCGCGGCATTCACTTCGGCAGCATCCCAGCACCTGGAAGACAAAAGACATTGTTAGTGGAGTCCGAGCCGAAGGGTTCGCAACTCAGTTATACATACGCGCTTCTTCACGCGCAGCAGCGGCAGCATCGCCCTCAGCATTTCGGCATCTGAAAGAAAGGAAAAGACATTATTAGAGGTGCCCATTTTCAAGTGGCCACAATTGAGTAATACTTACGCGCTTCTTCACGCGCAGCAGCGGCAGCATCGCCCTCAGCATTTCGGCACCTGAAAGGAAGGAAAAGACATTATCAGAGGCGCCCATTTGGAAAGGGCCACAATTCAGTTATACTTACGTGCCACTGCACGTGCAACAGCGGCGGCATCGCCCACAGCATCTCGGCACCTGAAAGACAGAAAAGGACTTTATAAAAGGGTGCTCCTTCAGAAGTGGCCTCAGATCTTCTATAATCACGAGCCTCTTCTTGCACAGCAGTGGTGGTGTCGCCAACAGCTCCTCGGCACCTGAAGGATTATTACAAGCCACAAAAGGACACTGAGCCTAAACACTGAAATCATCCAGTGACGTAACTGGATTCCACGCGCCCCTGCACCAGAAGCAGGATGGAGAGCTCGGCTTTACTAAACCAAAGGTGAGAGTTCGTGGAGACCAGTCGAGAACCAAGAAGTGGGAAAAGCAGAAGATTGGTGGGAGAACTTATCCAACCAGCTTGTAATTACCCCTTTTTCTTCCACCTGCAGAAAACTCACCTTACAAGCCAGACAGTCAATATTCGGAGGTCCTGCCCAGAGCGTCTTCCGAGTTCTACGCCTCATCATAGTCATAGAAGCAACTGTAGCAGTCCAGTTTGGGTCAGCGCCTCCGTGGGAATCAGGTGAGCGTTACAAATGTGTAATACATAACAGCATTGTTTAAATCATTACAGTGTTACATAATCAGTATGTTTGGATAATCATAAATGATAAAGAGAAAATAAAAATTGGATAATTAATTACCGTTTCCAAAAGACATCCATCCGGTTCCGAAACCAATAAGAAGGATGACAAAACAACATGATAAGAAAATAAGTGCGGTGTGGTGACTAAGCAACCCTGGATGATAAATTTGGCTGAATTACCAATAATAATGAAAATATCAAGGTATAATTACTGTTGAGGCTTGTCGAAGGTGAATAATCTGTGCAACAAGAATTAGTGTCCAAAGTCACAATTATTGCAAAATGCCATGATATTTCCAAAATTAATGTGACAAAAACCGAAAACCAAGATTAGCAATGTATTGCACTTACCAATAGTACGGTTAATTCTAGGGAACAATTCCAGAACTAGATGTCTTTTGGAAACGGTAATTTATTATCCAATTTTTACTTTCTCTTTATCATTTATGGTTATCCAATCATACTGATTATGTAACACTGTAATGATTTAAACAATGCTGTTATGTATTACACATTTATGATTGTGGCCAATTCCCCCTTTTTAACCCCTATGTGTTTGCCCAATTGGTATGATGCGTATATAATGGTCAACATGCTAATGGTTTTAAATTGTGATTTGATGCACAGCCTTTGAAGAAGAGCTCTGCTCGAAACACGTGTCAGGCTGTGGAATGGAATTAAAAATATAACTCAACTGGTTGATTTATTATTGGAAATTGGCGCAGTTCACTGATTATATTCACCTTGTTTCTTACTGAGAGCACTTGGTCTAGGTACCCTCATAAATTCATGTTGAACGCTGCCTTTTACATTCATAACTATTGGCATTAGCGCTGGTCGTTCTTAGTGGCCTTCTGGACCACATTGTTCTATTGGTATAAATGTACTTACTCATACTAGACAGATTGTCAATGGGAGTATGGTGACTGGTCTTCGGGCAACCCTGTAGGCACGTATAGCCTGCCCCCATGTCTTCCTGCAAGTGTTTGCGCTATTTGTGATTCTGGAGAACACAAACGCAGCTACCATATGAAATGACTGAGCCATGCACTAATCACATCTCTCCTAGTAGGACAACTTCCACAGCATTGAGTTAAAAGGTCTGCTTTCTCAGAAGAGCACAAGAGCCTCATTACGAGTTGGGTGGTATACCAGCGGTAAATATGCCGGAATAACGCACCACAGAATTACTGTCCCTGGAGGATAGCTCAGCGGCAACATGCTCACCAGGGAAACAAGACAACACAAAGCAACACAGGTCGATACCCTGGTCCGCGCTTAGAAACATCTGGGTTAAGCATGTTATAAATACGCAACTAAGTCATATTCCTGTAACAGCGCCTCGATGCCCCCGGGCTGTGTGAGTGCTTTAAAAATGCAAATAAATAAATAAATGCTGTTACCACCACTTGGTCTGGCAGAATGACTGCCAGATTGCAAGAAGCTGTGGTGGAGTTAATCCCCATTGGACTCTATGGAGAATGTTGGGCTGAATTACCGCCGGCGGAATTACCACTGTGGTAATTCCACCATGTTTGCTGATTTTTGGTGGAAAGAGGGAGGATTAAACCCCCTAAACCAGGGCCATACTTGTTGAAGGGCGGTGCAGGAAAAGTGACAGTAATTCCGTTACGGCCAATTGTTTCCCTCACCGCCAGGAGCAATGTCTATTCAACATTTTTCGGATGTGGCTGTATCTAATCCAAGCCAACCCAGGCTAATGTCTATGAATAGCCACAGACCCTATGCATGTGTACTGATCGACATTGGTCTACCATCTGCCTTCCTGCACTAAATGTTTCTGGACAATTCTGAGTGCTGAGATTGGAGCTTCCCGGTAAGGGTACTTTGAGTAATACACTTCTCAGAGAGGTTGCTGGATGTAGTAATCATTCTGAATTAGGTTCTTTGAAAAACATTTGATTGTGTCACTTTTACTGATCAGCCTATGTGTCAGTCTGCACGCAGGCATGTTAGCGGATGAGATGCCGTCTGCGATGCACAGCCAGCTGGCGACACGCACAATGGTTCTGTGCACCCAGCACTGTCGCTGCAACAATGTTGAACCGGAAACGACCGCGGGCCGTAACCGCACATTCCAAGGTCCTTCCCCGCTCCCGACGACTGCATCGTGATCCTACCCTCAGCTGTGGCCTGTAGCATTCAGAACCCATAATTGCCCAAACCATTTCTACCTTGTTAGCTGCACTTTTCTTGCTTTTATGTTTGTAATGGGTGCTTCCTTCCTCCTGAATAGAGTCTTCAAAATTGCTGAAACTCAAGCACTTAGCAGTGGGGAATCTTGTTAGTCAAACACATTTAAATCAACACATTATAAAGCTTTTTCGGGTAATCTGCAAAGGCAGTGCAGCTCAGGGATACCATCTCCCAAGTGGCCTCTCTAAATGGAGGGCGCATTTACAATGACAAGGTGCTCAGTGCATCCATCTTTTGGCATTCTTTATGTATGCCTCTCTATGCATGTCTGTGAGCTAGCTCCCCCAGACTCCAATGGAGTGAAAGTCATCACAACTGCATTATCCTTGCACCTGCATTCTGAGGCTACCCAAATGAGTATACATGGCCCATTGTTCCAAACACTTTAATGTTACTGTCAGTGTTGTTAACATTTCAATGAGCACCTAGCAGATTGTACATTATGTACTCAGCGAGTCAAGCATACAAACTGTTTTATCACAGACATATTTATCAACTATAATGATTAGAGGACATGCTTCTGTTCCAAAAATGTTCTGATTGTAAGCGAAGCAGACTGGAAACCTTACTGGAAATAACAAAGAGCTGTTCCTAGCAGAGAAAAGTAACTGACAGTTGTAAACAAAATTATTGTCTGCTTCACAGTGGGTGAATTTATAAAACAATCCTACAGAAATACAATTACTTGGCTTCAAGACTACTTGTGTTATTTAGCATAAAAATACATAAGAACACGTTGTACATCATCTAATGTTCGGTTTGAAAACAGATTTTAATCTTAGTGACTGTGCATGACATACTAAAATGATTACAGTACATACAAATATTACAAAACATACATCGACATTAACATCGATAGACAATTCTGAATATGTAGAGGTCTGAACCAATCCAGAAATGTGCATTTTGCAAAGAGTGCTTAATGTGCAAATAAGTGAACAAAGAACTGTGCAACACGCAAGTTCCTACATTGTGACCCACTGTAACAGAGTTCTACTATTCTGAATTAAAATAGTGGAGTCATTATTTTGCCCACAGTTTTTCACAATATCTAAAAGTCGTGGATGACTGAATGGTTGGAGAATCATGTAAATAGAGACATGCCAACTTGTAATACAAGTTTCAGCGATAATACTATTTAACAAGCTTCATCAGGAACAGTAATGCATAGAGACAATGTAGAAAAAAAGCACAACAGCCCAGTATAAAGAAGCACAACAAGAATGCTTGTGAATCACTGGAAGAATATTAGAATTTAAAAATAATTGTGTGACAAACTCTTACTGGTGCTTTTTGTAACTTTCCTCTTTCCACAGGGATTATTCTGAAACAGTAGAATGGTATGTACTAGAATGTCCATCTTGCAATGATAACCGTCTTTATAAATATAGTGAATGAGATTATTTTAGATTTTGACCATGTTGTTTGCTTTGCTCAGCAAGAGATGTATCCGGTATTACATTTTGACTACAATCTGGGAGGCATCATTAAAATCAATACTGTCAAATTTGCAAATCAACCAGTTTACGATATCATTGCAATTAAATATGGTCCGACACCCCCTGCAGAGCCTATACTTGCCCCCTTCCCCCTGTGGAAAATGTGCTCTCACTTTGATGGTGACATTCCTGCAGGACACCAGCAATGACAAAGTAGGACTACAAATGGCAGGCCATTGGGGATGCCTTTGTCATCGCTGAATCCAGCTGGGCACCAGTAAGTAATGGCCACTTTCTGAGCCACCTAATTATTTGCGCCGCACCTCCAGGGTGGCAATAATTGTATCTGAAGAGGGCTTCACCCTGAAAATCGACGACCATGCGCGGGATCGGGAGACACAAACCTTCTTCATTTACCATTCCATTATGTGAATTAGGTTCACAATTACATCTGAACTGAATGTAGTATAGTGGACCGTGTGAGCTGCTGATGGTGGTATGATGTTTATACAACTACTTTTTGAGCACGAGGAGAGACATGGGGTGGACTGCTGGTGCTGAGGTGTACACATCTTTTTTTGGGGTGCAAGTCCTTTTTGCCTCTCTTGCAAAAAAGCCACCTGCTGGCCTTCATATTGTCGGAGATACACATGCTGTGAAAGGCAGATGCTGTTTGCTGTTCTCATTTTGCAGTTTGTGTAAATGTCTTTTGTGCATGAATGACAGTGGCAGAGCACTATTGATGTTACTAGAAATGTGATAATTATGCTGCAAAGCCCCCGCATTAAAGGCAGTTTTGTATAATTATAATCATTATTTAAAACACGCTTAATATCCAGAGATTTGTATGTTTCTCTCTGTCGTCTTGCTTCCAAGGCGAGCACGTTGCCCTTGAGCTATCGTCCTGAGACTCTCTTTTCACATATATGCTTTTCCGGGTTTTAATACTTTTTAAACGTTAGAAATAGAAAAAAAATGGGTCTCCCGATGTTCGCAGAATCCAAATATGTGTTCTCGATTCTTATTTGTACATCATAACCTGTAGCTTTGTGAATGCTACTCCCGTGTGGGTGGGAATGCTAAGCTCTACGAACAAAGCAAAGAGATAGACACCATTTTTTCTTATAATTCTGGGAGAAATCCCAGAGGTGGCAGAGAAAGTATCCGAATAGTTGTTGGCCAGTGACACCATCAGCAACTCAAGGACTCATCCATAAACAGTTCAGAGAGGTCTGTGAAGCCACAGCAATACGTGTAACCTCAAGCCTAGCCAATAAAGAATTATTTTTTTGAAGTGTAGTATAATTCTGGGAGAAAGCCCAGAAGTGGCAGAGAAAGCATCCAAATAGTTGTTGGCCGTGACACCATAGCAATTCCAGTATTCACCTATCAACAGTTCGGAGAGATCTGTGAAGCCACAGCAATAATTGTAACCAGATGCCCAGCCAATAATGCATTATTTTTGTGAATTGAATCGAGGCCTACGGAGACGGTTCCTATCTATTTTGCCTCTGCTGCAATTGTGCTGCCAGATTTTTCTATCGTTGCCTTTTTATCGGAGATCATATCCTCTATCGAGCAGCATTGTGCAAGTAACTGGGTTGAAGCAGATGCCTTTATTATTTTCTTGAACTTGGGACTGAAGCATTATTGGCCTCATTACAATGTTGCCAGTCCGGAAACAAGGGTGCCGGTAAACTCACCGGCACCCTTGTTTCCAGACCGGCAAACTATGTGTTTGCCTGCCGTGGCTGCTGTGCTCGACAGTTCTGACCCTGCCGGATGCAGCGGTCGCGGTACACAAACCCTTCATGGAAGCACCAGCACTGTTAGCAATGTCCCATAGGACTCAATGGGAATGGGGACTTACAATTTAATGGCGCCTGATTTCTCAGGTCGCCGGACTCGTAATGAGGTGGTGGCACTCGGAAGTCAGGCACCAGTAAATTATTACGGGTCTGGTGGTAACCCACCAGTAGCACCGCCAGGGTTACCGCCGGACCCGTAATGAGGCCATATGTGTTGCATTCAGGTAGCATGGCCCCCTTGATGTACTGTATCCTACACCCACTGATGTATTGTATCGTTTGGGATTTATTTCACAAGAGAATTTAGCAGCACAAGGCAGCCAATTACAGGCATGTTTTTACAGATGATCCTGGCTAGCACTAGCCAACGGAATCCATTGAGCTCACCCTGGACAATGTCCCAGGGAAGTTTCCTAGTATTTATGAATCAAATAGTTTTGATTTCTGTGATCATTTCTGAAATTCACTGCATACTTTCAAAAAATAACTATATTCCTCTTAAGGGGGAAGTCTGCTACGATAGGTACCCCAAAAACAGGGAGATGTGGTGGCTTAGTTGTTAAATTGCTGAATGTGAATTCAGAAGAACATTCTTACCCCAGCTTTTCCACTGCTCGACTGTCAAAAAAAACATGGAAGCACTTGGAATCGATCCAAGTATCTGCTTTACGCATTTTTAACAAACACAAAAAATGATACTGGTAACATTGCCATCATTAATAATAGTCTAGGTAGTTTGGAATTATTTATGGCATGCTACATTTCTGAATGCATGCATTTTTCTATCAGAAGTCCCACAAGCTATGCATTATTGACTTAACTCAAGCACCCCCTTCATAAATGGGGAAGAGCAGGACATGAAGAGGCTATTGCGAGGCATAATGCACTTATGGGTCCACCTCCCACTCTGCCCCATATTCTGACTGACGCAAGGAGGAGGAGCGGCACAAGTGCATATGAGCCATGCTCGCCGCCACCATCTTGTGTGAGCACTTCCTTTTAAACCTGAAAGAGTTTTTCATGCAGGACGAAAACAAACGAGTTCCAGTGAAGCCCACCTCTGTTTTCCACCTAGTCAAGACCGGTTAGATTCCAAAGGAATCTGATAGTATTTACAGCGCGGCATACATATTTGCAGGTGGCTTGGCGACCCCTCAGCATGCAAGTGCTACCACTGGTGGGCCCATGCATACAATTGTCACCTCTTTTAAAATGAGACAGATTAGGGCTAGCAGACAGATGACGGTTCATCTTCATGATTCTATTCAGATTTTAATAGGAACTGATTCAACCGTTCTCAGATTTTTTAAAGCCATACACCAAGGATAGCTGTTACATTTGCACCTTGGTACAAACATGTCCTCTTTGCATAATTTTCATCATTTGCACTTCAGCTTGCAAAAGAGAGATCATAAGTGGAGGCAAAATCAACTTTATGTCTCACTTTTGCACTCTGACTTGCACATTGAGAAAACGCTGCTTGCTATTTATGCATGGCAGGCAGCATTTAAAATTGATTTCTATTGAATCCTCCTACTTTTGGCAGGTGTAAAAACAAAGTGCATTCCATAGGAATCCACATGTATGCCAACATGAAAATGTCACGCTGGCATGAATGCCTTTTCATGTGCATGTTGGGGAAGATGACAGGGGTGAAATTGTAAATTGTGATCTGTGCCCCCTCAATGAAATAAAAAATGAAAGAAAATATTGCATGGTGTTAAATGCCTGCCTAAACTTTGTATGAATGAATTTCCCACATGCATTTCTCACTTCACAACCATGAACGTATGTGAAACATACGCACTGGGCCTCATTACAAGTATGGCGGTAAGGCAACAACGGCGCCGGTATCACTACCGGCACCGTTGCTACCGTACCGCCATACTAAGAGTCCTGCTCGTGGATGCCCTTGCAGCCACCAGGTCTGACCTGGTGACCATACTGGCACCATCCAGCAGAACATGATGGTAGCACTGGTACTGTTGTTAATGGTACCAGTGCTACCACCCTCCCCATTCCCATTGATCCCAATGGGGCTCAAATTGGAATGGGGATGTACCAAGCCCGGCACCCGTGAAAGGGCAATTACCGGCAAGGCTACCTCCAACCTCGTAATGAGGCCCATAATGTTTCCATTGGATAATGTATTCAATACATATTTCCAATCATGTCAATTGGGCCTCATTACGAGTATGGCGGCAGGGGGTTAACGGCACCGGTAAGGATGCCGGTGCCGTTAACCCACTACCGCTGCATACCGAGGTCCCTTAGCGGGTCCCACTAGGGCTGGCTGGTTTTACCAGCCACCCTTAGCGGGACCCGCTAAGGGACCCGGGAGCTAATAACGGGCCCGCTATTTGCGGGCCCGTTATTAGCTCCTTCCACATTCCCATTGAGCCCTATGAGGGCTCGATGGCAATGGGAATGTGGAATGGTTTTCAGAATGGGGACTTACCGGGTCCTCCAAGGTTGGAATGATCTGGTAAGTCCCCATTCCGACTACCCGGACACGGGTTTGGAGGCAGCCATGGTGCTGGTAGCACCATGGCTGCCTCCAAACTCGTAATGAGGCCCTTCATAATAATGGAATTAATTTAAAGCATAAGTACACAATTTGGGCCTCATTACAAGCATGGAGGTGGCCATGGCTGCCTCCATACCGGGTTTCAGTACTGGGTTCTGTGAATGAGGAATTACCAGATTGTTCCAACCTTGGAGGACCTGGTAATTCCTCATTCACAAAACCAATCCCCATTCCCATTTGAGCCCCCATAGGGCTCAATGGGAATGGGGAGGGAGCTAATAACGGACCCGTTATTAGCTCCTTGGTCCCCTAGCGGGATCCGCAAAGGATCTCTGGTCTGACCAGATGTTCTGTGTGGGCCCCGCTAGTGGATCTCGTAACAAGGCATCCCGTAATGAACGGCGCCAGTCCTGTACCGACACCCTTCATTACGGGAGCGCCATGGCCGCAATGAGGCCTAAAGTTCTTTATTTCTACTCTTGTTATTCCAACATTTCCCCACATTGTCCAGTTGGCTAAAATATTAATACTGTTTTGGGTGTTATTGATGTTGTCATTTTCACTATTCACCCAGAGATGTCTGAAAGTTATAATAGAAGACCCAAACACATGTGATTGTTTAAGCTATTGTTACCTTCATGGGCATATCTACACTCTGCTCTCATGACGTGTGTTGCGGGCATTCTTACTCTTAGATCTTCATGCATGATAAGTGAAATACGTAAACTGATCATGTGAAAGGGAATGTTGTAGTCACTGGTCTGGCTACTATGGATTCATGTTGATGGTCAGTGACCTTTACCTTTTAGTAATCTCTTCATGTATGTCATTGTGATGATTTAGGAAGAATTGTCCATAACATGAATTGCTTTTCTCTTGGGGGTTCTCTTAGCAGCTGTGGACATTCCGAACTATGGGACATGCATGTAAACATTACAATGATCATGAATGTCTGGAAAGATCACTCATAACGTTTTCTTTTGGGACAATATGAGTCTTGATGTCTTGATTGGACATGCAACATCACTGTAGCATAAAGAAGCCGTGGATCTCTTTAAGGCAAACAATGTTTAGATGCTCTATTATCATTTTCTCCTGACCTTTCTAGGGCTGAACCATTTAATTCTTTAAACAGGGTTGCAATAAGTGACCACTTTATGTTACTGCCTTTTCTGACAAGCTGTTTGGAAGCAATAGGTGATAGAGTAATGGTGTATCCTTTCAGTGGTTGATAGCTTTGATTTGCTGCAGCTGCACAGATTCCTTTTAGCATTTGAACAATAAAACAATAAAAGCTGTCAGGATTCAAAGAAGTCCATGCCAATGGTTCCCACCATTCAACTGCGTGGTAAGAGATATTTATGATGGCACGCATTACAAAGTGTGCATTGTTTGTGTTGAAATACAGCCTCATTACAAGTTTGGCGGTAAAACCGGCAGACTGCCGCCAAACTTGCAATATTTTCCAGCACCTGCAAATGGGCAATTGCCGGGGCATTCTGGCCCCGCCGGATCCAGTAATTGCCCATTTGCGGGAGCC
The DNA here is from genome assembly GCF_040938575.1 of Ambystoma mexicanum. Lineage (NCBI taxonomy): Eukaryota > Metazoa > Chordata > Amphibia > Caudata > Ambystomatidae > Ambystoma > Ambystoma mexicanum. The sequence continues at coordinate 1,035,337,128 of NC_090934.1, forward strand.
GGGAAAAAAGATGCTCCCTATTTCCGTTCGGCCCCATTGGGCAGAATAGGAATGGGGAGGTCAAGTGCCCGTTCAACCGACATGCTGTGCTCCTGGGTGCCTCTCTGCCCACCAGGTCCGACCGGGCAGGCAGAAAGGCACCCGCGAGCACAACTCATAGTTTGCCGGTCCGGGAACTACAGTACCGGCAAGCTTACTGGTATCGTAGTTCCCGGACCGACAAACTTATAATGAGGCCCTGTTTCCCCAAATCAAATTGAAGTCAACAACTGCAAATTGTGCTGCTCCTTGTAAGTTTGAAAATGATGGCTAACGTGTGGGGAGAATAAAAGCCCAATGGAGACTGTTTCAAGTTTAAATTAGAGGCGTCAGAATTTAACTTTGCACAGTTCTATGAATCAGGGTTTGTGTCAGCAGTGCAAAGTCACTTTTCAGCAGTGCAAAGTCACTCTGAACTGTACCAGAAATTCCATGAATAGGGCACAAACCTGATTCATGGAATTCAGCCAACAAACACCCTGATTTACACAGCGGTGCAAAGTGCATTTTTGCAGTACAAAGTCACTTTGTACTGGAAAAATACACTTTGCACAGCTCTGAGAATCAGGGTACTTGCTGGCAGTGAAACATCACTCTACACCAGTGCAAAGTGACTTTGCACAGTGCACAACATTCCACAAATCAGGCCCTTAGAGAGCTAGTGCTTCAATGTACATCAAATAATAGGGTGTTTTGTGGCTTATGCAATATAGTTTGTGCATATTGCCTAAGCTCTTAGCTGTGAAAGCTCAATTGATTGTTACATTTTGTGCTTTTAGTAGCTTGTTAGGTCTCCATTGAGGTTTTGTAAGCCTTGTCATGTGTCCCCTAATTGCAGCCAGCTTATTAGGAGCTTATACAATAAGAAAATACTGTTTCAAAGTGCCCACAGGGCATGGAGGGTCAGAAATAATTACAAGACAATATTTATGAGCAGAGGCGTGCCTCTCCAGGTACCTCAGCAGAAGCTCCCTGAGGTATAATTGCGAGTCTCCAGAGCAGAGGGTGTGCAGATACAAAGTGCTGTGGATAGACAGGAGTTGGTAAAAATTGGTGTGGGAAGCCAAGGCCCCGGAGATGCACAAGGGCCAAGGACACCGTTTCAGCTACTGTGGGACTAGCAGAGGAGAGAAGGAGGGAAGGAGGAGGACAAGAGGAAGGTCTTAAGGAGCTTCTGGAATTTGAGAAGATCATGCTCAAGGCACAGGGAGAGTCTATTCCAGAGGAAGGAGCACGCATTTAAATGTGATTAATGATAAATGGCTCTCCCTGCACATTTTGCACATGTTTTAGTAAAATAGTTTATGGATACATGTTGATAAAGGATTTTTATGTATGCATGTTTTTATATTTCCTGTTTTTTCTATGCAAGGGTTATAGCCATCAACACAATACAAAGCAAACTGAACTGAAGCTTAAATTGCACTAAAACTTAGACTCAATCTAGAATTGGGAAATTTAAATTTTTTTGAACACGTAACGATTCATGAAAACCTATGCAGACATCCCGCAAAGCCTGCGCGACAAGATCGACTCTATGTGAGCCTGGACGCAAAAGGAAATCTGCATGCTGCACGCATTCATAGAATGTTTCCCACAAAGTAGGCTTATGCGGAAGTCGTGGCCAGAAAGCCCCCAACAAGCCCCCAATGCAAAGCCAAAACAGCCACATTCACCTACCTGAAGCTAACAATAGCTAACTTAGAGGGGGAACCCCTAATAACGATCTAACTTCATTTTTGTCTGCTTTGTTTACATATATGATGTTACGTATGTCATACGTAATGACGTCATAGCAACGTAATCACGTTATTATTTAAAGCGCCCATTTTGCAGCACATTTTTGCTGCTGACATAGGTACTAGAACAAATGGCACAACATAAAGCTTCTTGGTAAGTGGGTTCAGTATACCATACTGAATAATGATATTCTCCAGATTAAGAACAACCAGGGACGAACGCTAAAGTCCATATTTTATTTATAGATCCATACACGAGGTTTACATATACTAAAGTAAGAAAACAAGCCCTCATCCGCCCCGTCTGTCATTTAGGCGAGCAGATGAACGTATGTCTAGTGTGAATACAATGTAACTACTTATATACATAAACTGGTGTCCTTTCACTATAGAAAGGGTGAAGATGATTTCTTTCATCCAAAAAGATGAAGATTTTCAAATTTATGACCAGTTTTTGCGCCCCTCTCTCTCTTGTCTAGATGCAATGTTTTGCACCCTAGCGCAGACCCTGGCATCCTTAGACCCCAAATTACTATTCAGAGATTATAAACCCCTACTCTCTAATCTTTAGATAGTTGTCAATGTAATATGTGTGGCACAAGGGGGCCTATTTCCGAAATCGGAGGCATGGCTGGCTCAGTTTTTTGTTCAGGTGAGTCTCCTTCCCAAGGGAGAGAAGAGTTTCCCACACCTGACAGGGTCATGACCCTGCTCCTGTCACCAACTCATCCCTCTAAGCAAACAAGAAGTAGCAGGTTCTTTATATAGACTCTTGAACTGGCATAGCGCCTAAGAACTCCCTCGACCTCAAACGAGAACATCCTATTAAGCTGGCAGACGGATTCTCTCATGAAGCACACATTCCTATACAGACTCCCCGAACTCATCCGAAACTCTGAGAGAGATTCTGACATTGCAAATCGTTAGTGGGCCTTTCACATCCACTTGAATCCGGCGGTTCAGACTGTGGGGATTTACAGGGGGGCTTTGGAGGTTGATATATAACCAAGATATGATGCTATTGCTACAAACAAGCATATGCAACTGAATATATGTGACGGACACTGGTTGGTCCCTCTTGTCCTGTTGTATATTTCTGCTCAACCTGTAAACTGATATACACCTTGCTGTAAAATATGTATTTAGTGTCTGCAACTATTTTATTTTTAAGTGTGTAACCAAATATATTGTGACTTACCTGCATTATGCGCCCAGATACCTCTGGGTTTGGTGCGCTATAAAAATAAATAAACAAACAAACATTCTGTCATCATTATATGAAATGTTTCATAGTAATCCATCTTTTCTACCTCGTTCCCTTCTGTGAGGACTTAGATGAATGTTTTTTTTTTTTACCATGTGCTCTGTCCTGTTCATTGTCAACCACCTCATTTAATGTGCAATGACCCCTTAATAGTTAGGGCCTCATCAAACTAGTCACATGAGGTACTGATTGCCAAACAACCTTCTTTGCCTTGACCACAGCCATGCAATTGTAATAGAACTACTCAAAGTACTCCGTGAACTGAGGATAGACAGGGGCAACACGCTGCCCTTGGCAGCACAACCACAGAGAGCAACAGAGGTTCAAATCCCGGATCCACGCTTAGAAACTGAACTCAGGCATGGTACCAGGTGCGTTATAAAAAAAAAATATTAAATAAATAAATACTCGATTTCAAATCCTCTAGCTCAACATGCGACTCTGCGACTCTGCCATATGCAAACTTAACGTGAAACATTTCAGTCGGAGTTTCAAAATAACGAAGATGCAAGATGTTGTCAAATGTGTGTTCTTCTTGCAAAGCATTGTAGATGAGGAAAAGTTGGTTGTGTGGCATTGATCTTCAGTTGACTCATGGGAACAACAGGTGTTCAACGCCACTTTGATGTATGAGGTTTGAGAAAAGCAAACTGTTGTTTATGCTTTCTGCAAGCCCTCATATATAATGCATGGTGGGGGGGCGAGGGGGGAGTGCCAGGCAGCATGAGTGTTGTATTCCTGTAATCTAGCATCACATCACAGCTTGTGATGGTGAAGACAAAGGCTGATGCAAAATGGTTGTAAATTATTTTCTGAAACAAAAGGCTTAAAAGTTGGTAGATACAGGTTTTCAAATTGATATGTCTCTATTCAAAATTTGCTGAAATGGCATATATACCTGAAGGAAAGCTGGTTTTGTACAGTTCAGACATCCCTCGTTTTATTGTTTTAATCTTGATTTTTATATTTGTAATATAACCATATGCCTTGTACATAGATGGTCATCAACATGTGTGTGATATCAGCTGGCACGTGACGCTCCTTTACGAGGACGAGCTTCTGGGAAATGTATTGCTTTTTATCTGATAGCTGATAGGACGGTGCCTTTCAACGTTCTTAATGGTGGGGAACTTGATGCAAAAGGTGCTGGTGACTGTCCTCCCTCTGTCATGAATGCTTCCATGTACAGTAGACTCTTTGCAACGACACTAAGAGCAAAGCTGTATGCCTGCTCAGCTCTGAAAGGGAGTAGCCATGAGTGCTCCTTTCTAGTCTCACCTCCTCCAGGCCAATTGTTTCATTTCCCTTGCTTATTTTTCTGTTACTTTTCTTAATCCCCATATCAAACGGTAAAAAAGCAGAAATAAACAGAAAGTGGCAACATGAAGTCAAGGATTATGAATGCATGGTGCTGCTGTTAGCCTCATGGCTTGCTAGACCAGTGGATCTGTCTTTTCTCATAAGAGCCAGGGTCGCACTGGGCCATAAAATTGTATCGGGCCCCAACGAAAAAGTGGCCCACCGTTGCAAATGGCTAGTCATTCCTTTTGTGACACTGCTTGAATAGTACCCAAGGAGGAGTTTTTGCTAAAATGCGATGCGAATTGTGCTTTTTAAAGAATATTTATTCAGCAACATCGCATAATCATTAGCAGCATAGAGAGGTAAATTAGGCCACAGTGGCCAAAAAAGTGCCCATTTTGAACAAAAAAACTTGTCCACACTAGCATTATGCATTTTTGTTTCGACTATGGCCCTACTGCCCTATAGGCAAGTACGAGCCTGATAAGAGGCATTGTGATCTGTGCTAGGAAACAATGCAAATTGGTGCCACTGCGCCGCCAATGCTCTTTATCCTTCTTTTCAAACAATGTTTCACTTTTTATTAGTACATTTCTTTCAAAACCATACAGTTTTATTGGAATGTGTGTTACTGTTTGACTTTTTAATGTTGCAGCATTTTTAAAATGTATTTCACTGGAAATATTTAGGAGTATATGTCCTGGGCACCATGCTGTGTTTAATAGGACTGCCTGTGTTGTGTCAGGGTGTGATGTCTTTCTTGCATGAACATCCGCGTGATTGGCTGATATGGATTAATGTGCTAACCTCCTCTCTAAGAGCTAGTACTTGAGGCCTGATGTCCTCTGGTCTTTTGTTTTGTACAAAGATGTGGATTTGCAACTTTTAAATGTGTGCCACTGTCTAGGTCATACTTGTTACGGGTTGAGACTGATTTTTATTGAGATGTCCATCATCATGCATAACCACATGCACAATGTGGGCCATTTGGCAACATCTCATTTTTAAGCAATTTCATTTGCATCAAGCGAGGCCAAGTGCACATTTTGAAATAGCATCATGCTGATTATACAACTGCACAATGTTGTACCATGCTGTGACAATTCCAAGGAATGTGCTCCTCCTCCCCAATGGGGAGCCAACCCCTTTGTGAATAGAGAGGTGAGCCTGCTATGCTTAACATTCCCTAGGGGACAGTGCAAACAGGATCCCACTGGGAGTGACTCCCCCTTAGAGAGCAAGGAATCCCCAAGCAGGGTTTTTTCTCACACTCATTCAAGTACAGAATCCCATGTGTTAATTGGCTAGATGGGGATTGAGCAAGGCAATTTTGTATGAGGCCATTTGGAAAGGCAGGTGTGGTCTCTGACCCTTTTAGAATCCCAGAATTAAATGAACCAGAGAAGCAACAGGTTGTCCAATATTTGATCAGTCTAAATCATAAAGAGGCCGGATGATCCAATCCCTACTGAAGGAAGTCCCACGGAGCAAGCCACAGGTGATGGGCATCTTGTGGAGTCAGCCAGCAGAGGAGACGTTCTCCAAGGAGGCAGAGACCTGAGGCGGCCTGATGCACGAGGCATACTACACTGCTGATCTATGAAGCTTGTTAAAAGCTGCTCTCTCTGATGCGGCACAGAGCAGGAGACACCTAGCCATAGAATGTCTTCTTAAACATTCCTGAAGTGTCGTGCTCTAAAACACTTGTATATGAGTGCGATAGAAATAAAAATATCATATCAGCAGAGGAGAAGCCCTGACCATGGCAAGTGTGGGAAAATGACCCTGCTGTCAACCATGCCGACGAACCATCCAAAACCGGCAGAGAGACTCCAAACCGATGCGAAGAACCGAGTGGGAGTTCAGACCGCTGAGCTGTGCCAGCCGAAGAGACCCACCTCCCAAGGAAAACCGCTACATCAAACTGGGTGCAGGGTTGGAACAGGGAGGAGGGCGAGGTGACCCACCTAAAGCACGAGAGGAGTGAGAGACAGAAACGAGAGATCCCAATACGGGGTGGGAGATGAGATACTCGAAGCAAGGAAGGGAGAGAGGAAAACACAATTTGGGGTGAGAAAACAGCAACATACAATAGACAGAGCAGTAGGTGTGTGCTCTATCACATTTTTTTAGCATCTTCAGGGCAAAGTACGGCATGGTACACCAATTGCACCAAACGCTGTGTTTATTTGTGAGATTAGTTGAGAGGATGCAGACCCCAGACCCAATTGCTTTTAGATATGAAGATGTGTTTAATCACCAGTTGATCCATTAGATGAGTAGTTGCCTAGTTTACTCCTAATATTTGTTAATCTCAAAAAAGCAACCTTTTTTCAATGCCCATTGTCAGAAAACTGTGACCAGACAGTGGGCCTCTTTCCAAGTCGGGAGGTCCGGTAAAAAAGTGTTGGTATCTGTGGATACCAGCACTTTACCAGACCACCCGACTACGGGTTTGCCGGTGGGGTTCCTGGGTTACCTCCACCGGTAAACAAAGCCATCATTACCGCCACCGGAATTGCCGGTGGTGGTCATGATGGCAAATCCCCTCGTGGAGTCCTATGGGACTCAATGAATGGGGATTAACACTGTCCCAATAGCGCTCATAATCCAGCAGCAATGCTGCCAGACTGTTGCCGGTAAAAGTAAGCACTAAATGCAGGTACCCTGATGGCTCTAATGCCAGGATACTGGCAGGGTCACAATGAGGCCCATTGTGTACAGCCAGGAAAGGGGAGGTTTCATGATGGATACATATCAAAACACACAGTTGGATATAGGTGGCATGATATGTGCAGTCATCCTTTTATGGTTTCACACAATGTTGCCAATCCCTGCTGATACAGGTTAACAGAAGCAGCAATTTATGGTACACTTATTTTGCTCTTTATTTTCAGTTATAAACTCTTTGCTATTGCATTGATACACCAATAAAGTAAGAAACAAATTAGACTACATTATCAGGAGGTGTCCTGTTGGATGGTGGGTGGATTTCTGTTTTGTACCTGGAAAACCTGATTGAAGAATGCTGTGTGTTGGCATGCGTTTCATGAGAAAGAGAGAGACAGAGAGAGAGAGAGAGAGAGAGAGAGAGACAGAGAGACAGAGAGACAGAGAGACAGAGAGAGACATTCCTGACTAAAGTAGATACACGAGATGGAGATGTGCTGATGCAGGTGAGATGGGATGCATTTTTGAGTATCCATAAACATTCTTTTATCTTTTTTAATGTGCTGGGGTTTACCCTCTATGGTTCTTGCTTGTATAGATGATGGAATCATGGTTTTCAAATTAAGAAGCAGAGATGCCTTGTTGTCTGACCCATAGAAGTTAATACTTGATATTATTTGAATGTGACCATGTGCTTGAAGAGAATGCAAACCATCACACCCAGGTAATGTTTGCAGCTGCTAACAATGACCTGCTCATTATCTGGAGTAGTCAGTTGAAATGTGTATCCCAGCAATGTGATATCATTTTTATCATGCACATTCCTAAATATTTTCTGTTTAGATGTGCCATCATTCTATGATCTGAAGTGGCACAATTCTGGGTGGTGGACAGCTAGAGTGTGTTTATTAACACTCTGCATAGAAATCATTCCAGATTGAGGTGAGATATGATTGTAGAGAAGATGGTGCTGCCTTCGGTCCAACTTTGGGGGAGGAGTGTTAATCCAGAATAGCAGATTCCTTCTCTATATGGTATGCCTGATCAACCTGTAAGAGTCTCCTTCCAAGATGCAAAGGATATGATGCAGCAAATGGGGCCACTACTAACACAAATATACTTGATGTAGGTCTGGAATTATATCATGTCCCCTCTAACACGGTACAGAACATTAGTGGGATTCCTCTTGCAAGGCTGCTTTGTTGTCTCTTTTGCACATAAGTAGTGTATGGGGTCCCCTTTTTTCCAATGTTGATTTTTTGACAGGTGGGAATGCCCTCTGCTTCCGGCCTTAGTTCTGCCTTCCTTTTGGTATTGATATTAATTTAATATAAAATTGATATCAAAGATGACATCTATTTGATATAAAATGTATATTTCTTGATATAAAGTGTTTTTGTAGTTTGATATTAAAAAGGATATAATTGATATTAGTTTGATATAAAGTGAATATAAAATGTATGTAAAAATGTGTCTGGGAGCGTGTGTGTGCGCTGCTCCCTGTTGGAGGGTGTAGAAGTGAGTTGTGAAGAGACTGCAAATGTTAGGGTTATGTTGTGATAAAGTGTTGATGATGGAGGAGTGGGTTTGTTTTTAAATATAGTTCTGATGCGAGGATTTTATAATATTTTTATACAGATTTAATATAAGTTTAGGCACAATTGCCAGCGTCACAAATTTATAACATATTTTATATAAAGTTGGAGTACATTTGATACAAACATTAATAATTTCATATAAACGTTATATAAGTTTCATATTATTTGTATACAAAGTTCCCATACCTTTGATATGAACTTTAATAATTGTATATAAACGTTATGTAAGTTTGATATTATTTTTATTTATCATTTTTATATAAAGTTGGCCGACAATTGATAAGTCATATACATGTTATATTACTTTTATATAAATTGGGATGTATTTGATACAATATTTAATACATTTGATATAAAATGGATGTAGTTTGAGTTTCAAGAATGTTTGATATCAATTTTGATTGAAAGGGCCAGCTGTGATGTTGTCGGGGGTGGACTTTACAACCCGGATATACATAACTTTTGTGCGTGGTTTGGAAAGCACAGCACTTTTTAAGCTTTACAGGGGCTATTCAGGAAACATCTATTATGAACAGCTACAGTTATGACGAGGGGAAAACACCCCCAGGAAGCCCAGGGGGGCCCAAGGATAGTTATAGCCCGTATTGTTTGGATGATCTGGAGATTGCCTGACACTTGTTTGCGGATTGCGAGACCGGTGAGCTCTGCAAGAATATATCCACACTCTCTATCGGCACCGAACCAGAGTTTACTGTTATGGTTATGGGGGAGTCTGTTGGAGATTACCATTAAGGAGCATGTGCCAATGCTGACCTGGAATGGCGATGACATGGGGCCTCATTACGACCCTGGCGTTAACCATGGAGCTATTAGCGCCATGGTTGACGCCGGTATTTTATCAACTCCGCCATGGTGAACGGCGGAATTACCGCCCCATTCCAAGGTTGGCGGGGAGGTAATTCCCCATTCACCATTGGCCCTTCCCCATTCCTATTTTTGCTCCAATAGGGCTGAATGGGAATGGGGAAGGCGGTAATTACGGTACCACAAATTGCGGTACCGTAATTACCTCGAACGTCCCTTTGTGTGCTCCTTCCTTAACGGCTGGTAAAACCAGCCGTTAAGGTCGGGACCCGCAAAGGGACCTCGTAATTAGGCGGTAAGGGTTTAACAGTGCCGACACCTTTTACGGCGCCGTTAACCCCTTACCGTCTGGGTCGTAATGAGGCCCATGGTTTTGTAGCAACCATCTGCAACAGATGGGGGTTCTGAGGACAGTGAATATGATTCTATTGTTTTGCAGGCAGATGCGGCCATGACACCAGACAATGATTATGCTCCATTGTGATAGCAGCAAAGAAGGGGGGCCAAGCACCTTGACTATCAGACGTCCTGTTATCTGATGAGTATATTTTATGCATATGTATTTTATAGGACCGAAGAACAAGATATAATTAAAAGTATGCATATTTGTTTTATCTACAGCCTCTAAACAAAGTGGATGGTGCTGAGCAGAATTAGGCTGATACAGAGACTATCGATATTTACTGTGTTTGCTGTTCAAACCTACTGGAAAACTCTGTGATTCTGAAAATATCTTGTGTAAGGCCTGTGTTTTGCTAATGGAAATCGATAGCCTTAAAAATGATACGGTTATTATGGCTCTGACCTGGGTCAATGTTCTGACAGTCTAGAGTTTTACTGCCATTGTTGTGAAAATGTGTTTAAAACAAAGCTTTCAGAGGTGGTGCTCAGGGCACACAATTGATGACTCCGACAGGATGCTCATGAATGTTTGGAAAAAGCTTATACAGATAATTTGCTATGTAAAATATGCCACATGCTGAGCGCTAAACGCATTGTTGAAATGATGTGTTTAATACAGGTGCTGACACAGCTAATGGTCGGTCTAGGGATGGAACGATGCATGTCTAAAACAATGGGACTCATTCCGAGTTGGGCGGTAAGGGATACCGGGCACCAGTAAGGAGACTGGTGGCAGTAATCCCTTACCGCCCAATTCCAAGGTCCCTTAGCGAGAACCGCAAAGGACGTGTGGTCTGACCACACATTCTTTACAGGACCCGTTAACGGACCTTGGAGCTAATAACGGGCCTGCAATTAGCGGGCCCATTATTAGCGCCTTCCCCCTGTGGGATGTTTTTATCCACGCATCCGAGCCCTACCTCAAAACTGTGCAGTATTGACATGGAAAACATCATGATGGCCAGAGCTTCCCAGAAAATGCACAGGGAAATGCATGAAGAATAGGCTGCCACTCATTTTTGCCGATGTTATGGGCACAGAAGGACACTGCCTAAAACCACCATTGGACTACCCACACAGTAGTCTGAAACCATTGGGAATGGCAATGCTGATTGCCAAAAGCAAACCCATAACTGTTGGGAATTCATTTTCTTAAATCCCAAAAAGGGGTGCAGTACCAGTACTCACCACTATCAGAAAGCCTGTGTTTTAAAACAACACCAGATTTTACTTTTTTGTAGAAAACTGAATAAATGAACCCAAAGCAAGCCAAAGAAAGACTTACTGAGAGGTGGATCCAATGTAAAGTTATATTCTGAAGTGACTTGAAGGTTTATAACAAGACTGGCTGAGCTGTGGATTTCAGCAGTTTAAGTAAATTTTGGACACTAAAAATCTAAATGTGACCTATTTCTGAGTGTCACATAGGTTGCAATTGTTTAAATGTCATAGTTTTGAACTTAGAATCAGCATCCTAGCTGCATATGTAAAAAAATGTCTTGACTTAAACTGGGGAACAGAAATGACATGTAGCTAAAAACTGGCTTAAAGAGATTCCAATTTTGCCTGGCAACTACCCCCCATCAGGAGTGAAACTTGAGTCACAGCTGTGTTCCCAGGCCTATCTGCCTTTTGCTGGCCACACTAAGGATATGCCATCTCTCTGATAATTGAATTAAGGGGAGCCCCCACAGAATACAGGAGCTCTGAACAATGCAACCCCATTCACCCAGGCAGATGGTTTATTGCAGATGTCGTAAATGTAGCTTCCTCCTGGAAGTAAAGGGGAGGAGCACTGCCTGTGAGAGCAAGCTAGCTTGGCAGAACTGGAAAAACCAGAAATTCAACCTTGTGCTGGGGGGAAACCACACCCCTTTGGGGCCAGAACATAACTCTAAAAAGATGAATAAGTCATAGTACGGACTTGTGAAAATTATTTAAATGACACCATAATTCTTGTGATTTTTCTGCCCACATTTTAAGACGTGCTAGGACCCGGTGGTATGTTCAGGGGGGTTTTAGCGGAAAAGAGGATATTACTCAAAATGTGTGCATGTGAAAAATCTGACACTTCATCAACTAATGTCCATACTCCTTGCGCACATGTGTGTAAATTTGGGTTAATGTCCGAAATTGCGAAACCAGTTAAAAAGTGCAAATATTGCCATTTCTGAATGCAAGCCCCCAGGAAGAGCAGAGTTTGAACAGGGGATACCTCCTGTGATATGTGAGGGGTGCATATGATTTTAAAACAATATGTACCTCTGCAAATATGTATTTGGTTCAAATCTAGATTTGTGTGCAAGTTGACAGGAGGAGTGGACTTTCTGCAGGCTGTAAAATGAGATCACTCTGACACAACTTAGCTCCCCCAATCAGGGGAGAAATGAAAGCTTGGCCAATGACAAGTGGAGAGGGGTAGAGCCGAGTGATGCTGCACACACACCCATTTTAAAAAAACAGATAAAAGCAGACAGACAGGACAGATAGAGACCTTCAAATCCATTTGCAGCTGGAAGCTCTTCCGGGAAAATCCATACTTTACCTCCATCAACCTTCAGAGACCCAGACCAGACCAGTAGAGTAGAGCTGACCTGTTAGCAGAACCAGAGAGAGCTGACCCAGATCACTGTGAAGTGCAGAGACCAGAGTCCAGTCTAAAACCTGACCAGATCCGTGGCGAGGCATATGTTAAAATATATTGTGAGTACCTAGTAGAACTGTGCAGAACCAATCTCTAAGTTAAAATAATATAATTCAATCTATTTTAATCTAAGTAGAACTGTCTCCTAACTGTCACCTGTCATTTGTAAAGCTGTCACTTGTCATTTTCTAGTTGCAAGCTGCACTTGTCTTTTTGAACTTTAAAATTTCAAATCTGAAAAACGACCTTTATTTAATCGCTCATATCTCCGTGACCGTTTGTCCTAGAGACTTGCAGTAACTTTCCCCAGAAAGCTTAGAATCGTGGCTTTCCTCCGAACCTAGAACCTACCCCCTATAGTTTTGCCGTAATCGTGAAAAACGCACTCGCAAATTTTGCCGCGATTTGCAAATTTCTCCAAGTGTGAAAACAGAAGCTTCTTGCTTTCATTTGCCAAAAATTCGTTTAACCTACCAATTACTCCTAGATCCTTGCTAAAGTGAGCCTGGACTAATATTAACTTGATTTCACTCACCCTGAACCTCCTAGAGGGAATTAAAAGCATTTTAGCATATTTTTTTTCTACATTGCCAGCACATTTCAAAGCATTTGGGCCTGTGTTTTCAACGTCTGTAGTCTAAGTTGCTGGGTGAACTGAATCACATTTGATTGCATTTCTGAGAACTGTGTGCCTTCCTTCCATTTCCTTGCATAGCATAAAAGGGGGGGGTGAATTGTCCAAGAAAGTGATTACATTGTCTTTTGCTGAAATCCTATCAAGTTATTTTCTGTACTGCATTTCATTCCACATTGCATCCATTTGAAACCATAAAAGTATTGATGCTATCTTATCCATTTCATGTCAACTCCTTAGTGATTATCAAGAAGTGTGCTAGTGCCAGATTCTCCGTTGTTAATCTTTATCATATCAGATTAAGTGTGCTATTCAATTATTAATTTATTCTAAAGTGTGATATATATACCTATTGTTGAAACTATCAATTAAACCTTTTAACTTGCAAAACAGAACTACTTCTTGGCTCAGTGGGGTCAGGAGGATTCCAAGAGAGGGGTGTTATATAGGGGTAGTCATCTAGAACGCATGAACTGGACATAAAGATATATCAATAAGGGTTTTCATTCAGTATTCTAGACTAGGCGTTGACTTGGCTGTAGTGCTGAATTGAATCCTCTTACACCCCTTCCCATTGAGCCCTATGGGGGCTCAAATTGGAATAGGGAATGGCATTTGGAATGGGGATTTACCGGGTCCGCCTAGGTCGGAATGTCCCGGTAAGTCCCCATTCCACCAGACCGGACCCGGTTTTGGAGGCAGCCAAACTCGGAATGAGGCTCATTGTGGCCTATACAAATGGCGAATAACCCCCTTTTGAAAAGGAAGCAATTAAGATGGGGTTGTCCGATGTATGTTAGAAGCATTATTGAGAAAACAGTTCGCAAGTGGGGAGATAAAGTTATCAAAGACAGTATGATAGAGCAATGTGCATGGAACCCCATTAACTGACCTACAAGGATTAAGACTGTAGATGTTTTCATATGTATTTGCGCTTATTTACAGGAAATAAAAAATGAACACCTGCTTGATAGCGGTCAATTTAATGTGAAACCCGCTTTTGGGTGTGTAAAACGATTATTGCTGGATTTACTTAAACAGCATGTGGGAGTTATATATGCCCAAGGCTGTTATGTTATCTGGAAGCACCCCCAGTATTATACAAAAGAGAACATTAGCAATCTTTTATGCATCGCAAACATATGCGTCAACATCAGCCATCGGCTAATGGTCAGCTACTGGCAAAAGCATCACAAAGTGGGTTTTTGGTGATTTAAGGTCACCGGTGGGGTCATCACTGCAAGTGGAGGCGGCCAACCTGCAACCAGGTTTTTGCCTCGTTAGAGGCCAGTGGCTGACTGACAGGGAGCTATGTGATTTTTTTGTCAACCATTACTTTTTTTAATGTATATTTGCTCATCGAAACGGAGAAAGACAATCTGTGTATGAAGTAATTGTTGATACATCAAAATTTGTATCCAAGAAGATCGTTGTGCAGTGTTTCACATCTCAAGCTATTTAATGTGACTAAAATCTGATCAAATGTTTTAAATGTCAATAAAACATGTGTTTTATAAAACCTGGTTGTGTCTTTATGCTGAGTTGGGGTGATCATGCCCTGCATAAATCTGGCATAAATATATTTTGACAAAAGGGTGTTAAGTATTTATAGCATCCTCTGTGAAAATAAGAAAGCCAACATTTGAAACAATGAAAGAGTTCTCAATTTACACTATGGGATTAAAAACAGTTCCTTTAAAAATTGTTTCCCCATCACAGCCCAGCATTATATGTATGAATGAAATTAACTTTAAAAATCAACAAGTGATGTGTGTTATCATACATACAAAGAGGACTGCATGATAAAGAGTCAGACCATTTTATGAATTGTAAAAATATTTGATTATATAAAAGAAGTTATGATAAACAGCTTAATACATTTAAGGCAACATAAAACATAAACACACAGATTCAAATATCCAGCGCTCAGGCAAACAGGTAGGAGAACATGTCACTTATGCGGCGTAGATGCTTTAGAGGTCCAGATATGACAGGTGCACTGTGGCATAGTGAAGGGGCTGGTAAAGATTAACATTAAAAAAATTAATAGCCATAGGCATGTGTCAACCCACCTGGTACCGGTGTTCTTTTATCAAACACAACACTAAGCGTCTTTTGAAGAGTGACGGTGCTAATATCCCGCAGATTTTTATTGCACCCTATATCGTGTGTAACGACGATAAACTGTGGAGTGTTACACGCATCTTGTTGTTCAAAGGATTGTATCAGCTCTTTTAAACTGTCAAAATGTATTGTAGCCATGTTGTTAAAATGTAACATTATAGCTTCTACTTTCATGCTGAAGGCTCCTAGAGATGTGCGATAGGCATATGTTTTGGGGCCAGCGGATACATACTCCACAACATATTCTTCACAAGCTCCACAACATATTCTTCACAAGCTATCTCAGAAGTTAGATCCCCTAGATAATTGCCTGTTGGCGGTTCACATCGTGAAGGGGGTGGCTGACAAAAATAATGCTATTGATATCTCGATATAAAACGCGTTCTTGTAATTGATCCATCTCTGCAAACAGTTTTAAGGGGTCGTGAGCAGGTGTGAACGCTGCTATGAATACTTTGTGTTGTCTGAAGTTGTTGGATATTCCATGGGCAGCACCAGCACAGACAAACTGTTTCATCATCTATGAACACACAGGTGCTCAAGTCAGAAGAATTATCAAACAGATAAGCATGAAGTACATCAGGGTCTGTGATGATGGATGTGTTGGGCACATGAACTCTCTGCACAAATGTACCCACAACAAATGTAGGCATAATTTTGACAACAGCCACTGAGCTGGGTTTTCCTCAATGTGTTCCATAGGCAAGCCTATTCCCTGATATTTATAATAATCATCAATATAAGCCTGTTTAGTGGCATCATCCACACAGCCGACAGGAAAGCCAGATGCTTCCTCTTTTTGTTGTAGGAAAATCCAAACATAATCACAAAAGAGTTTGAGGGTTAGTGTTTTAAAATGTCATATATTGTGTATGCGCCCTAGACGATAGCCCTGTTTCAGAGACCTCCTGTAGATAGATTGTACACCAAGTCCCAGTCAAGTGTCACTTCTCATCCATGTGCTTACAACGGGCATGTTTTGTTGCATCTATAGAGTATCACGTGTATGTAAAGACCTTGGGGTGGCTAGACTGTACATCTGATTAGACCAAAATATTGGTCTATATTGCCAAAATTGTCACAGATGATCTTGGGATGTCCCACAGGTTGGGGTTTGTCATTATTTATAGAGTGGTATAGACTGGTAAAATGTAGATAGTGTATTTGCTCACCCTCTGCGATGCGATGGTGTAACTTTAAAGCATTTGTGCGACTACTGTATAGCGCACCTCACAGGTGTAGGGTGATGGGCAGACTCATCTTTTTAAGAAAATGGCACACATAAGGATTTTTCTGCACCATTGAGCGTCACTTGTGTTCCAGACAGTGATGACGCAAACCACCTGAATGGCTAGAAAAGTTTGTTTTAACAGAGTGCATCTATATAACTGGTCATAAGTAGTGCCCGATAAAGTGTTGAAACCCCCGCAGTATAACAATCGGGACATCCATGATAAAAGCAGCTGTTAAATTCATAGGTTGTTTCCACTCCTTGATCCACTGTGTAGCCGTCCAACCAATATTGTCCGTAGCATTTTTCACCCACACCAGTTAGGGCATGCTGTACAGAGATGTTTGTCTGTTTGTGAGATGTATTGGAGCTACTAGAAAGATGGCATTCAGTAACATTTTGCCATCTGTGATATGAATCATGGGGCAGCAGTTTGATTGTTTCTGGTTATAGACATAGCAATCTGTAGATCTGCATACAACAACTAGTCAGCATGATATTTTGAAAAAGATCGACGTATGCCACGTGTATCACAC
Source organism: Ambystoma mexicanum (assembly GCF_040938575.1). Lineage (NCBI taxonomy): Eukaryota > Metazoa > Chordata > Amphibia > Caudata > Ambystomatidae > Ambystoma > Ambystoma mexicanum. Next base: position 1,035,354,136 of record NC_090934.1, read on the forward strand.
CCTTTATAGGTGTTTCATGATGATTCATTTGAATGACCACGTTCCTAAACAAATTACAAGCTTGTCTTAAAATGTTGACATCTTCTTCTTGAGAGTAGGCCCTTAGCTATTGGCGAAAGTCAAACACAATTTCTTTATTTGCCTTATACCTTGCCATAAACTGGTATTTCTCACTAGGCATCATGTATTGAATACCTTATTAGTCAGGGGTTGGAATCAGCCTTATGTAGTTTTGGTTAGCAGTCATATTGAAAAGAATGGGAAAGAAGCCCTTTGAACCAAGAAAACTCAAAGCTTTTGGAAGCTTGCTGAGTTCATGGGCAAAAAGTTCAAGGAGTCAATAAAGTGTATATATATGGCTACCACAAAGATCACCATAAGCTTGGCACCCTGGGTTATAAGTTTCCCTTACATTTTTTCCCGAACCAATTTGTGCAGCACAAAGTATCCATCATAGGATTTGGAATTATGTGCTAGAAAGAAGTAGACTAGTAATTTGCTTGTTACAAAAGTGCTTACAAAAGCAGCCACATAGGATTCTTCTGTAAATTCCCAACAGCTGTCTCCTGCTAGATGTCTGGCATAGAAATAGATTGGTTGGTGCTTTACATTGTCTTGACGGGCCTCCATGTCATATACTATGTAGATCTGGGTTTTAATTTGAGGTCTACCGGCCGTCATGTAACGCATTTGTTCAGCCGTGTTAACAATGGAAACTTTGTACGCCCTACAGATTATTCTGGTACAGCTATGACTCTCTGGAAGACATTTTATGCAGGTGGGGCAGTCAATGCGCAGTTGGCACATGACTGCTTTTTGAATGTGTGTGTTTAAACAGCTCCAAGACCTTGTGAATGCGTGACACTTAGAACAAGGTTCAGGTTTTTCCTTAAGCATTAGCCACTCCTCTCTTAAACACAGCCGACAGTGATATTGACAACTGTGTCAATGTTTGTTTTTGAAAATGGGATGGCAGTGCAGACAGATATGTTTAGCCCCAAGAAAACCTTTTAAATGGATCATACCATAGAAATGGTTGTTGCAGTGTAACACATACAAAGTGTGCCTGGCTGTTTTAGTCATGAGCAGAAAATACTGCCCCACCCCATTGTTAAAAAAAAGTATCTTGATGGGTCTTTCAATATACTTCTCAAAGAGATTAAGCTGGCCAAACCCTACTTGCATGTCTGTCAGGAGCCCCATCTCTGAGTGTGCTTGCAGAGCTGTTGCACATATGTTGGCGTCTGTTATGCTCTGAGGTTTGATTAAACCTATGAGACTAGATGCCAGGCAGAGATTTAAGGGCCTGTGATAGAAATTTAACAACCATCTGCCTTTGGGTTTTATGATGTGTCTGTGCAGAATTTTGGTTAAAGGTTTATAAGCACCACCGGAGCCTGGCCTGACAACTAGTGCCGCAATTGTTAGCTGTGAAAATAAACACACAATCTCATTCTTACTCTGCAGAAGCCTCTGCAAATTCTCAAATAACTGTAAGATGCAGAAAGTATCAGAAGGTGATTGCCTCGTAAACAATGATCTGTATAAACCGCCAGCCTCCATTCTTATTTGAATAAAATCATTGGGCCCAACAGTTTCCAATATCTGATGGACCAGTGTTTCCACAGCATCTGTTATGACTGTTAGCCCATTCCTTAGGGAATGCAAGCGGTTCAAGTTCCCTAATCTAAGTGTTGTACCCACCCTCCTCATGGATATCAACAGATGCAGTATTAGGGGCACCAGCATCTTGACTATCAACAGTATCGATAGATGGGCCTGTTTCATTGGTGCTATTAACAATGTCAGCATTCTTGAGAATTGCCTCAAGGAGTAAATGGTTGCTATAAAGTGTCTGGTAACTCTGGATGTGGTGGGTTGTTAGTGAATTGCAACCTATTCCACTGCATTGGGCTTCATTAGGAGCATTGCGGTAAGGCAACAACTATGCCGGTAGTGCTACCGGCACCGTTGTTACCTCGCCGCAACATTCCGAGTTGGCTCGCGTGTACTTCTCTGGATGCCTGGTCAGACCTACGAGCAGACCAGGATGCTAGCTGTGGTACTGTTATTTACAGTACCGCTGCTACCATCCTCCCCATTCCCATTGAGCCCTATAGGGGCTCAAATGGGAATGGGGACGTACCGGGTCTGTGTCCTGTGAATGGGAATTAGCGGGCCCTCCAGGATCGGAATGGCCCGGTAAGACCCTTTTGCGGGACCCGGACCCGTGTTTGGGGGTAGCCTTACCCTTATTTAAGGGCATGGCTACCTCCAAATTCGTAATGAGGCCCATAGTGATTATTAGCACTTCCAGCTCATTTTGTGTGTCATTCTGAATAACAGCTGCACTCCCCGGGTTGTACATAATCCAAATCTCGTCCATTTACCACTGCCCAAGTGGCTTCCTGCAAAAATCTTTACAGTGGCAGCGCTGGCAGTGTTATTATTGTCTTTAAAACAAACATTTTCCAGATCCATATTGATGCATTGGTTTCATTATCATTAAACACATTAATATCACTTGTGCCATCCCCCAACTGTGCACATCTGTTTCTACTGTTAGACCACATGGCACTATTTTTCTTTAGCCGTAGTTGAGAGGCACGGCCCTGTGGTTGTCTTGTGGCATTCAAATCATTCTCAACATTATGCACTGAGTTTTGCAGCTTGAAATATTCAGTATGTATATTATCATGCCCCAAGCCCGCTTCACACCCCGGCTGGCATGTGAATATACACTTTTGAAGCAGGATTCCAGACCAGATCCAGTGAGAGATAGATTTAAAGGACTGGCAAGCAATGTTTGGGCATTTAAATGTCCTGTGATATTCGCCAGAGGCTTTGAGAACCCGGTAGTGGGGCAATAACTTCATAACGAGAGTTTAAAACTGGAGCACCCCCTATTTTGCTTGAGGGTTGGCGCTGTATTAAACATTGTGTTGATTTGATAGAACTCAGAGGAGCAGCTTACATGATCAGAACTCCTGTTAGAGGATCAATCGTCACCCCATTTCCGAGATATTCATTTTCACGGCTCAATGCAGGGGTAGCACATGAACCAAAAAGTCCTGAAGGGCCTTAGACACTTTTGTATCACTTATTAGGCCCCCAGACAGTCCAGTGGTTGTTGAAATACTTTAGCTTTTAAAACAGTGTATTTTTGTTTGCAGTGGTTTCAGCTTGGAGTCCCCTGGGCTCCAAGCTGAAGCTACTTCAAACATAAATACAATGTTGTTGTATTTAAAAGCGCTGCAGTTTTCTTTCTAAGTTTGTCGCGCTCCTCCGAGCCGGAGGAGCCGGAGAAACTTAGAAAGAAAAACTGCAGCGTTTTTAAATACAACCGCGTTGTATTCCTGCTTGCTGTGGCTTTCACTTTGAGTCTCCTGGGCTCCCTCCCCCAACCCTGAGGGAGCCCAGGAGACTCCAAGCGAAAGCCGCAGCAGTGAGAAATACAACATTGTTGTATTTGTAAATGCTGCGGTATTTATAAATACAACAACGCTGTTATTCTGACTGCTGGGGCTTTCGCTTGGAGTCTCCTGGGCTCCCCGGGTTGGGGTGAGCCCAGGAGACTCCACGCGAAAGCTGCCACAGTCAGAAATACAACGTTCTTGTATTTATGATTTCTGCGGTTTTCCAACCACGCCAATCACAAATACAACAATGTTGTATTTGTAATTGCTGCACCTTTGCTTTTTGCCTTCATTTTACGTTTTCTGTGCTTCCCTGGGCTTGGGGAGCACTGAAAACATAAAATGAAAGTGAAGGCAGTGTCTTTAGCTCATGTTGAGCTCTGCTCTGGCTGCAGTAAGCTCCCAGTAGGGGGCTTCTGCTGCTTGTTTAGTACCCCCAGGGTAGAACTTAACATGAGCTGAGAAGGCTGCCTGAAATTACAAAATGGATGCTCCCATGTAAACGCTTTTAGCCTCGTTTGCTCAAAAGTTTACATAGGAACTATCATTAAAAATATGTTTAATGTATGTTTTGGATTATTGCCCATCTTTTAAGGCAAGAATATTTCTGAGCGCACTATTCCTTTAAGCAACACTTGCTAGTTAGAGATAACACATCATGGAGAGGCCCATGTGTTTTTGCAAGGTACAGTTTCAGCATTGCAACATTCTTCTGGCTGGCTAAAAACGGACAACTCAACTGAGTAAGTCAACACATTCACTGCTGAGCCAGGCCTCATGTGTTTTTTGCAAAGCCACAGTTTCAGCATTGCATCATTCTTTTGCCTGTGATACAGCAAAGCTGATGGGCTAAAAACACTGTCTCAGCTGTTATGAGTAAGCCTGCCAGCCACAGGTGTAATCATATTGCTTTCAAGTATAGCAAACACAGTGTTTTTAAATGACAACAATGCACATGTTTGAACGGCCAGCCACATTTTTCAGAGCATGACAATTGTATGGTTTTCGTTTAACTGCACCAAGTATTGTCCGGCTCTTTTATTTTCAACTTTTGTCTAGGCGCTGTTAAACCAACCCTTGCTGTCTCATTTTGTTGCTAGCTGCACTGTTAAAAAGCCTAGGCCTTACTCTCGCACTGTGAAACACCTGTGTATGAGCTCAATACAAATAAAATATCAACAAAATAACAATATCTTCATTTTTTTAAACTCTATCTGTAATCTAGCATGTCTAATGTTAGTAGAATATATATTCTCAGGCCATGCAACTTAGACGTTTTTATACCTAATGCTCTGCTTTGTCATCCTATATTTTCAATGGCTTCACGTCAGGGCATGCCCAGGCATGCTCGCCCCTAGTTGTTAGCCTCCTGCCCATTCCATAATTGGACATGCCCTGGGCATGTCTGCCCAGCTTAACCTAATATAAAAACATGTTTTGTTCACATGTATGCATTTTATTCAGGTTTTATTCACTTTGCAATGCCACAACCCTCCCAAACCTATTTATAGCTCATGCCTCTCCATTACATTTTTAAATGATGACGGTGGGCCTTAAAAAAAAATCCTTTTTAAATTGAATCTCTATAAAAACTGTCATAAAATTATGTCAGCCTCTCTGCCTAGCTTTATATTAAATCTAATGTACGCCAACTTCATATTAAATCAATATGCAATCATGGCATTAGCACTGTATTTAAAACCAAACCTACTCCAGTTTCGTGAACGCATCACAACAACAAAACCCTAACATTGGCATGCCCACGCTTCACAACTCACTTCACCCTCCACCAGGCACACCCACGATCCCAGACACATTTTTATATACTTTTTATATTAACTTTATATCAAAGTGATATAATTTATATCCTTTTTAATGTCAAACTGCAAAAACACTTTATAACAAGAAACATACATTTGATATAAAATAGATATCATCTTTGATGTCAATTTTATATCACTTTTATATTACATTGATAGAAAAAAAATGATATCAAAAGGAAGGCGGGAATAAGGCCGGAAGCAGGGGGCATTGCCACAAGTCAAAAAAGTTACATTGCCCAAAATGGGGTTCCATATACTACTCACATACAATGAGTATGGCCTTCATCGAAAACCTACGAGATGCATTTGTTGTCTGCACAGGAGTTATAATCAACATTGTATATATTGACCTTCTGACTCTGATAGCAGCCTGGCCTCTAAGGAATTAATTTAATTTTCTATCGACCATCATGAAGAAAAGGCCCAGATTGTTTGTTAGGAAGGGCAAATGCCGACAATAAAAAGCCTGCCAGAACATTATCCTGGTGCCTGAGGTTGGGGGAGGAGGTTCACCAAGAAGGACAGCCTCCAATGGATGGCATTCATTAACATGTAATCCTGATTCTTAGGTTCTTTGCCCAAACATATGTTTTAATATCTCACTGGGTATATACACACTGCCTGTGGCTTTACATTGTCTGTTGGGAGCATTGGGGGAATTTGACATGTCTACATAGTACTTTGGCAACATTGACAATGGTCACTGCATTCTGCAGAATTTTGTTTTAGCCTCATGCTGATGTTGGGATTTTGTATTCATGGGGTTATCAAGAAACAAAAACATTTTTTAATCAGACACATTTGGTGGCTAGAGGGTGCTTATATATTAACCTTGCAAAGAAATCTGAGACTTATCTTTAAAAGAATAATGGTGTGCAAGACTGCATGGCAGCTCTCATTCTAATGCCCTAACACGTGATTCCTTCATAATACGCCATCTATTGCCCTTTTTTATGTATAGATGAAGCTGTGGTTATCCAAATAAGAAACACAAGTTGTTTTTATTCTGCTATATTCTAGGGCTGGGGATATGTTTAATTGTGTTAATTTTGTACCAGCATTTGAGATGTGTTTTAGATGAATCACACAAGAAGCCAATATAGCTGATGGATGGATTTGATCTGACTTTAGGAGAAATATCCCGATAACTGTGGTTCATTGCATTATACATTATCTATTTTTGTATTATGTTTTCATATTATTTCGGAATTCCTTATAAGCTAGGTAGGGAAGCAAAATAATATATAATTGAATTCTGACAGCTACTTAGATGCCTACCATTAATATATTCAGTGACAAGTGATCCAATCATCTATTGATCATTTATACAAGTGGTGACACTCGGAAACAATATTACTTTGGCTAATTTAATATCCCCAAAATATTACCATGAACTCAGAGTACCCTATTGTGAGCTTGGACATCCACAACACTGCCCATGCTCACAACTCAACTCCAAACAGATAATACTCGCCCGAAGCCCTGAGACCTGCGTTACTTTGTGCTGAAATGTAACAAGAACATGCCAAGAAAGGGCTAAGACACCTCTCACCCACTCTACTCCCAAAACACATAAACAGGAATGGGTAAAACAGAGAAGCTCCACCAATGAAAAACCCTGAATGCCTTCCTAGAACAATAATGGCCTACACCCTGATGAACTAATAGCTGTGCAATTTTAAAACACACTCTGTCAACTTCTCCTCTTATGGTGGCAAACAGTAGACTAAGAGAAACACCTGGATGGAGACTGCTGACATCCGCCCGTGGATCCCCATAACCATGCTGTCATGGGTTTTGACCCATGTTGAATCAATAGACTGGGTAGATGTGGGGATGAGCTGTCGCCGCCCATTATTCTATCCCAGAACAAACTAAATCAATAAACTGGGTGGATGTGGGGATGAGCTATCGCCGCCCACATTCACGCCAGAATAGGAGAACTGCGCAGTTGGCACGAGACCACTCCAAAGATACAACCTTCTTGTGGGGAATTCATTTTCTTAATCCCAAAAATGGTTGCATTACCAGTACTCACCACTATCAGAAAGCCAGCGTTTTAAAACCACCAGACTTTTGTGTAAAACTGAACAAATGAAACAAAACCAGACCAAGGAAAGACTTGCTAAGAGGTGGATACAATGTAAAACTATATTCTGAAATGACTTGAAGTAAGTAATTATTTAATGTATATGTAAACATTGTCAGTTTGATTTGAATGTAGAAAACTGGGAACAAAAAGTGACATTTAGCTGAAACCTGGCTTAATGAAACTGAATTCTGCCTGACAACTACCCCCGACAGGAGTTGATACTGGATCAACAGCTGTGTTCCCAGGCCTGGCTGCCAGGCCTGGCTGCATCCTGAGGTCACATGGCCCTGTTGATTAGATTAGGGTTGGAGAAGCTGGGGACTACAGGGAGTTGAACAAAGGCCTGTCCTGGACTCAGGCAAATGTTATATTGGGGGGCCATAAAGTGGCTTCCTCTTAGGGGAAACTGGGAGGGACAGTGCCTCTGCTAGCAGCTGAGCTTGGGGGAAGTGGATAAACCAGTTATTTCACCCTGTGATGTGGGAAGCCACACCCCTTTTTGACCAGGGCATAATTTTAAAAAGATAGATAACTCAAAGTGCGGACTTGTCAGAATTATATAAGTAATATCATTATTTTTGTGATTTTTCTGTGAACATTTTGAGATGCGTTAGGACCCTGTGGTGTATTCTGGGGGGTTGCTAGCGGAAAATAGGGTCTCACTCCAAATGTCTGCATGTTAAAAATCGGACACTTCATCAATTAATGTCCATACTCCTTGCACACATGTGTGAAAATTTGGGTAAATGTCCGATATTGCAAAACCAGTTAAAAAGCGCAAAATGTTGTCATTTTTGAATGCAAGCCCCCAGGAAGATCAGAGGCGGACAAGCATGGACCATAAGGAATATATAATGTGCACATGTAATTTCAACAAATTGTATATCTGGGAAGCATGTATTTGAATCAAATATAGATTTGTGGGCAAACTGACCAGGGGAGGATCCTCTGACCCATAAAACCTACAGCATCACTCTGACTCACATTTCCATCCCCCAATCATGGGAGAGGGGAGAATTGGGCCAATGACAAGTAGAGAGGCGCAGTTGCTGCGGAGCGTTTTGCCGGACCACACAACATCCAGAAGATACCAGTTCCAGACTGACTCCAGCTACATACTCCAGAACCTAGAACTTATACTTTAGAACCTAAATCAGAGGCCTAAAACCACAAGCTGAGTTCTCTGCAGCAGGCCTCAAATCATTGCAAGCTACTCACAGCCGGGCGAGCTGCTTGAATCCCTTGCCAAGAACTTTTGCCAGGAAAAGTGCAGAGATCCAGGAGCCGTGCAGAGACCGCTGTATACGGACAGACCAGACCAGTTCCAGACCAGACCAGACCAGACCGTGCAGAACTGCAGAACCAGTGACCCAGATCGCTGTGAAGTGCCGAGACCAGAACCGGAGTCCAGTCCAAAACCTGACCAGATCCGTGGCGAGGCCTATTTCAAATTTATATTGTGAGTACCTAGCAGAACTGTGCAGAACCAATCTCTTAGTTAAAATAATCTAATCCAAAGTATTTTAACCTAAGTAGAACAGCCTCCTAGAAATCGTGTCATCTGTCATTTGTAAAGCTGCACAACTGTCACCTGTCAATTCTGAAGCTGCAAGCTGTCACCTGTCATTTTGAGTTTACTTTAAATCCGAAAAACTACCTTCATTTCCAACGAACCTAGAAGCGACTTGCTACTCCTTATACTTTTGCCGTAATCACGATTCACGCACTCGCCAATTTTACCGCGATTTGCGATTTGGTTAAAAATCCAGCCACGTGTAACCATCAGCAGTCATTTCTTTCCTTGCTAAAAATGTGTTTGCCTCTTAATCACCATCTCTGAATCATTGCTAAAGTAAGCCTGAACTCATCCCAAGTATCTCTCACTCACCCTGAACCTCCTAAAGGGAATTAAAAGCATTTTCAGCATATTTCTCACTTCATTGCCACCACATTCAAAGCACTTGGGCCTGTGTTTTAAAACTCATACCGGTTTTCTCTAAGCTTGCTGGGGGGGAACTGAATTTCGTATTGTATTTGATTGCATTCCTGAGAACTGTGTGCTCCTCTTTCCATCTACTTCCATGTCTTACATTGCATAGGGGAGGGGGGTGAATTGCCAGAGAAAAAGTGATTATATTATCTTTTGCTAAAATCATCTCAAGTATTTCTGTACTGCATTTTATTCCTCATTGCTTTTCCCTTGAAATCATAAAAGTATTTTTGCTACTTGATCCATCCTATACTAACTCCTCATTGATTATAAAGAAGTGTGCTAGTGTCAGATTACCCATTGTTGATTAACATTATATTTATAAGGGCGATATCAATTATTAATTTATTATGAAAGCGTGGTATCTATATTTTGTCTTATTTCTCAAATAAACCTTTTAAACTTGCAAAACAGAACTACTTCTTGGCTCAGTGCGGTCAGGGGGATTCTAAGAGAGGGGTGTTATATAGGGGTCCAGAACTCATGAACTGGACATAAAGATATATCAATAAGGGTTTCCATTCAGTATCCCAGACTAAGCATTGACTTAGCTGTAGTGTTGAATTGAATCTTCTTACAATGCCACATATGAGATGTGGTGGTCATACGTGCTTTTTCATATCGCAAACATCTTGGATTGATAAAGAAGTCTGCAATATAAATGGCAGTGGCCACTCACTCTAGTATTTTATGTGCCAGAAATGTGTGGGATTCACAAGGAGCCCTCTTTACGATTGCACTTTCATGATACAAGCTGGCAACAAGAACCTCATTTCCTTTATGTATTTTTTCCATCAACTTAAATCAAACAAGAGGATCTGATTGGTTTACTACTCATTAGTCCTCCCCGTGCATAGGGTTTTATCAGACAAACGCAAAGAGCTCACCAATCTAGTCCACCATCAAGACACTCACAAGAACTTCACTAATTTAGGAATAATGAAATGAAATTATATTTTATTGATATTGCGCTCATACACAAGTGTTGCAGAGCGCGACCAGGCAAAAAGTGAGGGGAACAAGGGAGAAAAAAAACAGAACAACAGCGATCTTACTAGGCCCAGTGACATTTAAGAAAGCGCAAGTGCATGGGAAAGAAAAATGGGGGAAAAGTGCAAGGAAAGGGGGGAGTGGAAAGTGCAAAGCAGAATAGAGAAAACAGAAATAAATATTAAATAGAATAAATAATAAATAAGGGCATTAAAACATGGTAGTGCAGCCAGCAAGTGGCAGGTGAAAGTTAATCAGAAAGGTATATCCGATAATTGTAGAAGAAACGTGGGAATACACACATAATGTATAAACTAATTCCTGCCATCATGAAAGTGCAGACCTGAAGTCACAACTCAGGAAAGGAAGCTCAAGCTTCATGTATTGAGAAGGTTTCTTTGATTAAACCCAGTAACTTCAGTTTTTAATTTCAATAAGTGACCAAACAAACATATGAATGAACGACCACTCAAATCCATGCAAGCAACTCAGCTCCACCTGCCACCCATGGAATAAAGATCTGCCAGCCACTCACCATACGCAAGTTTAATTCCCAATTTTGACACGAGAGAAATAATGACTCAACTCTAACTAGTGCTAGACTTGTCCCCATTGGATTTACCAAATAAATGCACTTTCAGGCTCCAATCACAATCGCAAAATTCAAAACTTGATGGAAGAGGGACCTGCCACATCCAAGGCTTAACAGTGACCTGGGTTATCAATCAAGCTCCCACTTTTTGAGTGGTCTCTTCCCTTCAAAGCACAAAGTCAGTGAGTCATTTAATTGTATTTTTAAAAAAAGATCCGAAAAGCTTGCATACATAAATCGTCAGATTAAAAACAACATATTTCTACAAATCAATTTTTTGCGCAAATTACACATTTTGAACTTTGTGAAAACATATAAATCTATTGAAACAATCCAATCAAAGGAGACACACAGATCATAATCTTAAAATCTGTTACATCACGGTCAGTTCACATTTGATCAAGGTTATTTATATATGAAAGTCTTTGGCCAAATACCTACAAAGAGCCCATGTAACAGACAAACCTGGAATTTGCATTAAATAGAACAGTGCCGGTCCACAATGGTGGAAGTTCTGATTGCTCAGAACTACCAACATGGTTTGCCTCCCTATATCTTTATAGGTGGGACATAAATGTAAAACAGTTTTAAATTGTCTACAGCTCATTGTGGCAAAACAGCAGTCATTCAATGTGTTTTTCTACTATCCCATCTTACTTTGGCAGATTCTAAAGGAAGCAGATTCAATTGGAGATAGATAAATTAAGTAGTGGTAAAAGCTTTGCATTGAATGAAGTAAGTATGGGCCAATGTTATATGGATCGGTAACTGTAGCTAAAGCATGGTTACTAGGATTATTCTGCTCTTTAAGACACACAAAATGGTAATGTTTAGTGTGGGCTATTAGGCGTCCCTTGCAACACCTATAACCCAAAACTATTGCATTGAAGTACAGATAGGGAGACATGGCATACAAGCAGGGACACGCAGGTTTTAGGTGTTGTTTGATTATTTGCCCACCCATTGACTGCTAATGGCCATGATAATTCCAATGGCCATTATGACCCGGTTTCTGCTTCTCCCTGCACAAAAGACGTCTTTGTGAGAACTCTTTGAGCTCGCTTAAAACAAGCCATGCCATCAAACTTTGCACTCAGAGTGCCTGCAGTGTTTTTTTCAAAGCAATCTTCTGAGAGTTTATGACTTATTTGGAGTTGTAAACCTGTTACTGGTGTAATAAAAATGTCTTTACCAGGTCTGCCTTCAGCCACTCATTTTATAAGCATTGTGCATGTCCTTCACTGACGTCATGTTGAAACATACAAGCAACATGTTTTGCTTGTGTATAAGTATTAGGCATTTGCCTGGCACTGCTATTCAATGCCCAGGTACTTGCATCATTGTGCACCTGTTACCATCAATTACCAGTTAATACTGCTACGTCTGTTTCTGGCAAGTGCCTTTACCATGCCTACACAAAACTCCAAACTGTTTGCATTACCAATGTGTGTTTTTCTTGCCATATAATGTTTACCTGCTGCCTTGCTCCAATGGAAATAGCATGTGTCTCTTGAAACCAGAATAGAGTGTATACATACCGCACGAGACATTGCCCAACAACGGCATTTTCAAACCTGAGTCATTTTGCATTTATTTCTTTTATTTATTTATTGTTAGCTTGTTAGGCACTGATACAGCAAGTAAATGTTTTTTCAATCCTGGATAGAGCAGCTTATCTGCATCTCCAGGAGCACCTTGAAACTAACGACCTCCTCGGCCTCAGGCAATCAGGCTTTAGACCAAGGTATGGGACAGAGACAGCCCTGATTGACCTGAAAACTCAAATTGAAGAACTCAAAGACAATGGCAAACTCATCCTCCTCTTACTGCTGGACTTGTCAGCAGCATTTGACTTGGTCAATTACCAAGTCTTATGTAACAATCTAATCTCTGCAGCACATTTTTCAGATATAGCTACTACCTGGGTCCAATCATTCCTAGAGAATAGATCTATGAGGGTATTCTCTTCTCCCCATCATCTTCTTCCGAACCTGCACCTGTTACATGCAGAGTCCCCCAAGGCTCTTATGTGTCCCCACACTTTACAACGTGTTTACGAAGCCCCTCTTCGATGACCTTGATCATTTGAGTGTTACCTACATAAATTATGCACATGACACCCAAATATTCATCCCCATCACCGGTGACCATGAAGCTGACTCCAAAGCACTCGACATTTACCTTGTCATTCAAGGTTGGATGGCGCAACATGGGCTCTGTCTTAACGATGATAAGACAGAGCTACTCCTCCTCTGTTCACAACATCGACTTAGTAAGCTAGACACCAAGTTCGACTCCTTCATCATAGATAGCAACCCCATCAAGGACTTGAAAGACGTAAAAACTCTCAGCATCTATTTAGATTCTTCTCTAACCAGTCAAACCAACACAATAACCTCCTCTACAGCCTACACGTTCAAACTACTAACTGCATGTAGACCATTTTTAACAACTAACAACTGCACCATCGTAGCTAGAGCCTTGGTCCTGTTGAAACTTGACTACTGCATTGCACTCTATCTAGGGAATAGCCGACGTAACACAAACAAGTTACAAGTACTACAAAACAATGCCATCAGGGCAGCAGTGAACATCTCTAGAGCCCAACATATCACAGAGTTCAGACACAACCTTAATTGGCTATCAGTCAACCAAAGAATTGCCTTCAAATCAATATCACTTACGCACAAGTGCCTCACAAACCTTGCTCCAAGCTACTTGTCCAATCTATTGTCTTGCAACATCCCCAACCGATCTCTTAGAGCAGCACAATGACACTACCTCAAGATCCCGAGATTCAAGTTACAAAAAGCAGGGGGCAGCAGCTTCCCTGTGCTCGCTGCTCCACCGTGGAATACTCTTCCCATCTCACTCAGATCTGAACCATCTTACAACTCCTTTAGAAGCAAAGTCAAAATCTGGCTACTAGCGCAAGAACGTTAGCACCCCTAGCCATGTTGCTCCTGCTCGCTACATGCGGGCTTATACGGTAATTCTACACTTGTCTCTTGTAACTATCTTTTGCTTATTGCTATTGCTCAATGTCCAGGGATAATCCCTGTAATTTGGAAAAATGTACCATGTTTATATGCAAGCCTGTAATATATATATGTAACTGTGTGGGAAATGTGCCCAGATGCCTCAGGGCTTGGTGCACTTTACAAATAAACAAAATACAAATACAAAGCGCCCACAGGGCAACAGGGAGGGACATGGGAATGAGACACTTTGAAATACATACAATAGTAAATACAGTGAAGTGGAGAAAAAGAGGATCCTGCTATGCCTTTTGAGTATTCAGTATGTGCAAGTGTAGGAGGGAGGGGTCAGTGGGGGTAGGTGCTGTGGTGCCTGTGCTCATGGGTGAGCAACAGATGAAGTGCATGATGAGGCAAGTGTGAGCCTCCAGGACGGAAGGTGTGCTGGGGCAAGTGCTGAGGATAGACAGAAGCTGGGGGCAATTGGGTGTGGGAGATCAGGAAAACGGGGATGCATAAGCACCCTGGAACTGAATCGAAGCAACTGTGAGATTAGCAGAGGAGAGAAGGGGGAAGGAGGAGGTAAAAAGGAAAGCCTTTCAGGAGGTTACAGAATTTTCAGAAAGTCCTTCTCAAGATGCAGAGGGAGGGGGGGCTGTCTCTTAGAAGGGAGCCGGCTGAGGAAAGCTATCGACTTTCTGCCCTCTGTTTATCAAAGCGCTTTAAACACAAAGAGTTGGTGCCAGAGGAACACAGAGGTGTAGAAGGGGAATATTTACTAAGAGAGAGTTGCAGATAGTGTGGTCTCAGTCCCCAGAAAGCCTTGTGGCTGATACAGAGGGATAAACATTTAATCTGTGAAGCAACCTGGAACCAGTGAAGACTTTTTAGGGCAGGAGAGATGCGGTCCCTGGCCTTGAGGTCAACGATAAGCACTGCTGCCCTATGCTGGATTAGCTGCATGGGTCACTGAGTGTAAGAAGGTAGATTCAGGAGGAGGCTGTTGCAATAGTTAAGCCTGGAGAGAAATAGGGATTGGGTAACAGTGAGCTTCTGGGGGAAAGTGAGAAAAGGAAGCATTCCTCTGAGAAGGAAGAGCTGAAAGTGGGACATCTTGGCAATGTCCTGAGAGTGAGGGAGAAAGGACAGGGATAAGTCAAAGATCACTCCAAAGTTTCTGGCTTCAGAAGAGGGTGGAAGATGAGAGCCCATGGAGGCAGGCCAGAGTGAAGGGAGGAAGGCAGAAAGCAGGGGTCCCAATGGGAAGGATCGCAATTTTGTTGGCATTGAAGCAGAGATCATTGGACGTGCTCCAGAACTGGATGGCAGATAGGCAGTCAGGGATGATGGAAGGTGCAAGAGGGTCAACTGGAAGTTTGAAAAAGAGTTGAGTGTCCTCTGCATAACACTGGAAGTTGGGGGAGAAGGAGGAGCCCGAGCCAGCTCTGTAAGGTAGATGTTAAAGAGCCAGGGGGAGAGGATAGAACCATGGGGACATTATAGGTGGTGAAGGAAGTGGGAGTGGAGAAGGTGCCCCGGATTACTTGGGAAGTGCAGTCAGTTAGGAAAGAGGTCAGCCAATCCAGTGCCTGTTATGAGATACCAAGGGTTTCACTGTACTTTTTTGTATGAGGATGGAGTGATTGACCATGTCAAATGAAATGCAGAGGAGAGATCAAGTAAGATGCAGACATATGGGAGTTGTAATCTAGAGATGCAAGCACTTCTTTCAGGTGTTCGGAAGAGCAAAGTCCATGCCTCTGGATGCTCAGAATCCATATTGATGGTCGTGGAGACCACCCACCAATTCAGTTTGAGAGTTAAGTTGGGGTAAGGCCAACTTCTCCAGATTTTTCCCCAGGAAGGAACATGAGGAAGTGCTTGAGGGAGGAGGGGAAGATCCAGTGACAAAGCAGTGGTTGCAGAGATCAGCGAGTGCAGGGGCAACAGAGACAATGTTGTCCTTCATGGATCTGGAAGAGCAAAGGGAAACCTGTTTGGAAGAGACCTTCATGGAGTGGACACCTCTGGTAACTTCTTCAGATTTGACAGGGGCATAGGAGGAGAAGCGGGAAGGAGGAGTGTGAGGGGCCAAGGGAGGCAAGGGGGTGTGGGATGATTTGGGTGGGTGAGTAACAAGGTTGTTCAGGATTTCCTGAGTTTTGGTGGCAAAGTGAGTGGCCAGTGCATTGTAAAGGGCCTGGGAAGGAAGAGGGGAAGAGGAGACTGCTGTATGGTTGGCTAATTCCCAGCAGATTTTGAAAAGTTCAGCCTTGTTGTTGGATGCACCAGATAGCTGTGCCTGAATTTGGGCCTTTTTCTTGGCATGGATGGAGAGTCTGTGTTGCCTTTAGAGCACACAGAAGGCCAGTTTTTCAGATGGTGAGCCTGAAGTTTGCCACTTCCGTTCCACTGTTCTGCACTTTCGTTTCGGGTCTGCACGTTCTCAGTCGTACCAGGTGTTACTCTTAGAGGTGGGTTTCAGGCGCGTGCTCATGACTGGGGCAAGAAAGTCAAGAGTGTTGGTGATGGACAAGTGGTCGTTGCTGAGAGCAGTGTCTTTGGTAGAGTCTGAATTATGGGGGCAAGGAGGGATAAAGGTGGAAGTGAAGGCAGCAGCTGACACTTGTTTCATCAGGTGGGTGTTTGTGAACAATATTGGCAGGGCTTTTGAGGGTGCAGTCAGAGGGCCAACAGGACCCAGGTGGGTGGAGAGAAGAGAATGATCTATATTATGCCTATTTTTAAAATGTCTTCAATACCATTTGGCTATTCAGCCACATTGAAATCCCTAACATAACGGGTGCTAATTTGCAGGAAAATAAACTCTAAAATTGAAATACTGAAAGAGGTGCTGGAAAGTTTTAATCCACTCAGAGTTGCAAATTGAATCTTATGATTTGAGTACCATTCGCCTAACATGTCCCATACTTGATTGTGCCATACTCTAAAACAGAAACAAAAAATACAACTGAAAATACTTTTGCACAAGCAGGTAGGCTTTCACACAAGTGCACGCTGTGGAATACTGTGGAAAGGTAGGCAAATGGATGAAGTGCATCACAAAGTGCATTTTGTTGAAATATGTTCCCTGATGCCAAGGTATTATACAATTCTACTGTATTAAACCTCCCTTAGGTATGGGGTGCCTAGTATCAGGCTAGACACACACGAAGTGCTAGGTAGCCAGTGGTCTTTTCAGCCTTGAGCGAAAAACATAAAACCTTGCATGAGTATTTCAAATTGTGCTATACATTCGTACTCCTCAACTAGGAGTGCAAACATAGCATTGAGCATTGCTGGTGATGGTCGTACCATCTGCCACGCAGTGCTTTAAGTGGGCCGGGGCCTGCCGGGGCCGGGCCCCGCCAGTCTCCAAAAAGTGGGGCTGAGCCGGGGCCCTGCCGGGGCCCCCGTCCCACCACGCCATGGCAGGACGCATTATCCCGCCTCGGCCGCAGCCGCGACGGGAGATGCGCCCGCCAGTGTAACGTTAGGCAAGTGGACAGAAGTGCCAGCCAGCCACAGCGTCGCTGAGGCTGGCTGGCACTTCTGTCAGTCACTGTAACTTCCCTGATGACCCCCCATCTGAGGGGTCATCAGGGAAGTTACAGTTCCTTTGTTTGCCCTAGCCAGGTCACTGACCCTCTGTGAACCTGCAGGCTCCATGATCTATTATGTAGATTATATCACGGAGCCCGCGGGTTCCCAGAGGGTGAAAGACGCCTCGGGCTCTGTGATCTCTGCTCAGAGCAGTGATCACTGAGCCCGAGGTGCCTGTCTCCTTTGGCAAAGCTTTATAAAAGATGCCTTGAAATGTGTACGTTTCAAGCCATCTTTTATAAACGTAGAAATATTTCTACGTTTATAACAGACGGCTTGAAACGTACACAATTCAAGGCATTTTTTATAAAGCTTTGTCGACGGACAAAACCACCTTGGGTTTTGTCCGTCCTCAACGCTTTATAAAAGATGGCTTGTACGTTTCAAGCCGTCTTTTATAAACATAGAAATATGTTACAAATGTCTATGTTCATAAAAGGTGGCTTGAAAGTGTACAAACCAAGTGTGCGTAACTTACTATGGTTTGTACAATTTCAAGCCACCTTTTATAAACATAGAAATATGTAACATTGCTATGTTTATAAAAGAAGGCTTGAAAAATACACAAACCATACTAGTACGCATACAAATATATAAATGCTCTACTACATTTATATATTTGTTTGCGCACCCTACTATGATTTGTGCACTTTTAGGCTACGCCCACAGCGGATGCCACGCCCCCAAACGAGGGCCCCCCCTCAATTTCTTACCCCACTTAAAGCACTGCTGCCACGTCTTTAATTTTCCCCAATTTGCTCTCTGTCCTCTGTTGGTGGTGGGAGAAAAACATTGCTCCTCTCAAATGGGTGTAGGGGTCCAAAGCTCATCTATCAGTTGGCAGCACACCTGACACTTAGCTAAGCAGCATAACAACTAGATCCAGACACCCTCCACTCCTCTTTCATCCTGAGGCTGGGCGATCTGCTCTCCCTGTTCCTTTCCCTGGTTACTTACAGATCGCTTGCTGCAAAATTGGCCATCCTCCCCAGTTGTTCGCTCCGCACTCCCTTTTATCTTTGCTTTCCTCATTGTGTACTTCCTCCTATGGCTTGGAAAGTGTTCCATCGATTGCAGAAGCTCTGTCCACGCTCAATAAACAGCACAGTAATATATAATAAGCAAAGTGTGCTAGTCATCCTGCAAGGCGCTAATGCTTGGCGCGCTTCCTCGCTTCTAAAACGGGACCCTTGTGGGTTGGAGGTTCTTCATACAGTTGCTGCAAGTCAAAGGAGGGGATGCACAACTTTCCCATAACATCCTGCTTCGAGCAGGACTCGTGGATCGTGGCCAATGTGTCTTTACGGATTGCACGCCCAGGCATTTGCAGCCTGACTCAACATGCTTCCGTTTGTTTGCAGCAATGCCCGTTTTTAATAGTCACTTTTTTGTGGGGCTTGAAACTATTTCTTGGAAGGGCACTTAAATGCGGCTATCGTGGAGGATAGCTCAGGGGCAACATGCTCGCATTGGGAGCAAGACAACAAGGAGCAACCCAGGTTCGATGCCGAGGCCGCAGTTAGGAACTTCTGGATATTAGGCGTGGTATATATAACCGATCATATCATATCGTGCGTGTCTGATACAAATGTAACCAGGCATCAGTTGCCATGACAATTTTGACTTGCTGGTCGGACCGATTATTTTGTCATGCATTTTACAGAAAGCAATGTTTTTACATTTCATCTTCACAAAATGCATATTGGGCTCATTTTGCTAGTAACGTAAATTGTGCTAAAAGCCCCCTCTAGGCACTTTTCACCATTTGCACTGAGAGTGCAGAAATGTAAAGAGACGGCGAGAGTCTCCTTACGCCGTTCTGGTGTGCTCACTGTCAAACAGAGCACATGTTGCCTGTCTATTTGCATCGATTTCTTTAAATATGAAATCTACCTGCTTTTTTGGTGGTGCAACAGGAAATCATTGCTTTTACACCAGCTTGGAAATCTCATGTGGGCATACAACAGAGTTGGTTATGAGGGAGGAGGGTAAGGGGAGGGGGCAACACGTTAATTCCCATTACGCCCCCACCCTCCACCTTCAAAAACGGTGAACATCCTTTGGAGAATGATTGGAGGATTTAAAACAGTTGTAACACCATTACACCTGTCTTTAGCAGTTCCATTTACGCTAGGGGGAGGGGTCACTAAAAAGCCCCATTGTGTTAATGTGCCATGTGGCCATGACAAAATGATGAAAGAAACATTTGGTCATATATTATTACACAGCGAATGAATGGTGTTTTTAGATGTCAGCAAGTACTAGCATAACGTGGCCCCTTGCAGACCCTGGTGTGGGGGGAGTGACGTGGGGGGGCATGCTGCCCATGCCCAGCAGGGGAGCCATGGCAGGTGTGTGGGCCAGTGGCAGGTGCGGGGGGGGCTAAGCATAGCTTGCAGAGGGTGCCCCCACATTTTGTGTTACACCACTGTCACCAAGTGCAAAAAAACGCCTTCACGTGATTACCACACACTGCCATATTAATGGGCCTGATTCACACTGCATTTATCAATGGGATTGCGCCATTATATAAAAGCTTCTGTGAATCAGGCCTTTAATGTACTCGAAAGATGGATTCCTCAGGAGAGCGCGCATTCAGTGTGTCCATTTTCGACGTACATACAAGCACCTGGCGAAGAATCAATCATAGTTGTATTGCAATAAAACCTTCATGCTTGCCGAGAATGATATTTTAAGGATATAGTGAGCGTATTTTTGTTTGCAGCACAGCCGTTTCTCTCTTCATAATTCTGTTCCGAATTCCAATGAAGCTGCATTATGAAACACGCACGCTGACGGCAATGCTGGGGGTCGCAGGTGCGCAATCTCGCGCTGCGCAGCTGCGCGCTACGCCTGACTGCATTCCCAGAACGCCACTCAATCACAGACAGTAATTCAGTCTGAGAAGAAGGCGTTCCGGTTGCAAGATTAACTCTTGCCTACTCAAGGGAGAGCGAGCCCTTTACCCAGGTTCCGGTTGCGCCTTGTTGCGCCGCAGTGCATGTTCCATTACATGCCCTGCACACATCCGGTGGGACTGCACCACAGAACGTCGACCTTGGCACTTCATCTGTTGTTTCATATCCTACCTTTTGAGATGAGGCAGCTTGCGCACGTCACTGGCCAGCAGGGGATGGATAGACCAGGGCAATTATTTCCTGGGTCTGGGACTTCACGCCTCATAGACAATAGAACAAAACAAGTCTGAAGAACCTTTCAGGAAATGTCTCTGACCATAGCTCGTTTGAGCCTAATGGATAGATGCTGGTTTCTGCTGATTAAATCATTTTCTCTGCCACGACTTAATATTGATTAATTCTGTTGATTTTTCTTCAAGATCTCTTGTGTTTGTACTTTGCGGATCGGGGGAGCTAGCCCTGAAATTACCACGAGGTTATATCTATGCAGGGGGCCCAAACTTTGTGAAGCAAGCCTGTAAGCTTCTATTTATAGCCAGAAGAAAAATTACCAATTTTTAGAACTCAACACAAATATTTAATGAACTTATGGTGGCTGGTTGAGAGATCTCAGTCAAGCAGGGAAATCATAAACTCAGGAAGTGCTTATATTTGTGACAATAGATCGCAACCCACAATGCACTGATAGTTACTCTACCAATAACCGAACCAGCAGATAGGACATTCACAGAAAGGATGTGTTGAAGGTTGCAGTGGGGGTATGGCGGTGTCCGTGCACCTGACCTGAGATGAACAATACAAAATGCCAAACCAGCGCAGGCATGGGCTCCAGAAAACCTCTGTCTGTCCATACACACTGAATATTTTAAAGTATGAATGAGCGCTTGCAATGAAGAATTGTACTGGGTGATATAGAGGCGGGTCCATAAGCTGAAATGTCCCAGTAAAAAGATATTGCTAGAGTTGAACTTTCGAAAGGTAAACAGCAGTGAACGTGCTTATCCAATTCCAAGCAGAGTTATAGATGACAGTTCTGCATAGAGAATATTTCAGAAGCAGAGGACAAGTGTGAGGAATTCGACCATCCACATGGTGGGTGTGCACTCGCATGGGCTTTTTTGAAATGTTTAATTAAATGGAATGATGGTAGACCAGCCTCAGGAAAAGGTGTGGGACTAATCCACACACATTTTCCTATGCTCACAACACAACAAACGCATGGACCTGTGTACTCTGGGTGGACACAGCCTGTAGGGACAGTCCACCCTGTCATATTTAGTTGGGATATGACAGCCAGGAGTACACTATGGCATCTCCAGAAAGGGGGAGGGCCAACCTTCCCCTTGCCGTGGCCACCGTGAATAGCTAACAAAAGCTCCATCGATCCGCCCCGCTATTTTGTTCTGCCCTGCAGCTGGTGCCAGCGATTAACATAGTAATTGAGTGTACTTCGACGCAGGCCCACGTGGGGCCTGGCTGGAGAGGCTAGCAAAGGAGACACAAAACCCCAACAACCTTTCATATGTAACTGTATCAACTTGAAGCCAGCTCCCCCCTCAGTGTCATTGACAGTTTGCTGTCATGTCTGGGACTGTGTATTTACAGTAGGTGACCCTGGTAGGGAGACCCGGATCTTAAGGTATGACATTGTAGTTTGCTGGAGCCAGAGAGTCTGGTCTCGCTGCAGCTTCAAGGAAGACCTGCTGCTTTAATCAGGAACCACAGAGAGCTCCATTAACCAGAGAGACACTTTGATCAACAACAGACAGGACAATGGGTGGGACTTAGTATCACAGGTTTTCTACTCTTTACCTTTCCTGTTGCAAAGCACTCTGGTTATGACCTCAGGTATGCAGGAGATTGTTAGTAGGGACCCCAAGATTGGTTCATTAAGGTAAGCTTATCATACAGCAATCACTGTGGCCCACTTGGCTTTAAAAGAGGGCTGATCCCCTCTTTTGGCAGATCATCTGAAGAATTTGCAAGAAGTAGATAAAAGTACTCATTATTGGACTCTGGCTGAAGGTGCAGTCTGCCTTACACCTTCTGCCAGTGAAGGAAGGCCAGTACCTCCAAAAGGGAAGCAAGATCCCTCATCGAAACATCTCCCAGGGAACAGAGGGAGATAATGAATCCAGAGGACCCTCCAGCAGCTCCAGAACCAGTACCAAGCCAGCACACAGCTTGCCCTGCTAGGCTCAGAAGCAAGCTGCCTAGGTGAGAACCGCCAGAAGATCTCAAACTACAACAAAGGAGAAGGCAGCTGCCTGCAACCCACTCCTCAGCATTGGACCATCCACCTTATAGGGTTACACAAACCCATTGAAGAAACTGGGGGAATTGCCTAGATGAGCATCTACCGACATCTGCCTTAAAGGACATTTTCAAACCAGCCGAGTTCCTTGAGGTGTAACCAACTGCAATGCCAATCATTGTCAAGCCACAGTTGCGTGAAGACATCTGAGACATCCCAACCAAGGCTTCAGAACGCCGAGCAGCACTGAGAGAACGATTCATGACCCTGAGCCGCCGTGTAGGCCAGCCTACAGCCGTTCGTCCAGCTTCCCTCGCTGAACCGTCTTGCCACCTGATACCCGCAGGTGACTGCTTTCTTGAACTCTGTCACAGATGCCTTCAAAGCGCCATGAAGCTGGCTAAACCCTGTCAAGCATCAGGAAAACCTATGGCAGATGGTTCATTGTGATTCCGTCCTCCTGGTCCTTCCCAGAAGGTCCCAGGAGACATTTTAAGACCCATTGCTCCCTTTGTGCTAAAGCCAAGAAACATTAACAAACGGTTGTGGTTATTACTATGCCAACTACCTTCCTCTCAGTATCCAGAGTGCACCCATTTTCCTTCTTTGAAATGGTCTGTCCTCTGCATTCCTTTACAGGGTGGGCTGTATTTCGTAGTGGTGTTAGACCTGTCTGTTGTAAATAAAGTCGATATTTTTGATGCAACCTTGACTGGAAAGTCCCTTTTATCATTTAGTAATAATTAGACTTTCGTGGTGTTGCAACTAACCAATGATCTACAACCTTTCAGAGATAAGTCTGTCATTCCATCCACGTTATCCATCCATCCTAGGTTAATAATTTGCTTTTTATTGCAATCTGTTTGGATCCATTCTGGTGTATTAGAGGTGTGGGGATGATTGTTGATTTTGAAATTGATATTCACCCCAGGACCACTGGTGCCCCGGAAGTTGATTCTTCACAACAAGCCATAGTCAAAGGAAAATTCCGAAATTCAAGAATCTCAAAACCAAGTCCAAAAGACAGGTTGGGTGGCAGGATGAGGCCCAGTAACCCACAACCCAATTGCCCAATGAATTTTAGATAACATATATTTCCGTTGAGAGCTAAAATGCAAATTCATTCTGATGCCACATAGCAGGCATGCCATCAGTGTGTGAAGATAGCTACTGTACATTATAATAAGGCACTGTTTCAAAATCTACCCATCTGCATTACCTGACTACAACCGTCCATGCTGAAGATCAGCCCCATCAGAGGAGACCATAAGCTAAATGCATGACTAGTCTCACACGGATCCAGCACCAATCGAATATTGTCCGTTCCCATCTGGCAATACCTTGTGTGATATATTTAGGTACATTTCACCACAAGCTGCCAAACTGTTGACTCTTGTTGATCAGGGACAGTTGTCCCATTCATAGACTCTTATATGGTCGATTGTCACCTGTCATTATATTGGTAACGTCCCCAAGGGTTTTGGGCTATTCGTGCGATGATCAATGTCACTCAGCTCTGATAAGATCTTACATCCTGGATACAACACAACCCTCATGATTAGTAGTATATGAAGGGGTATGAATGGATTCAGGTGTTAAAGAGTGGAACTTTGGGATTTACAGATACCAAAGAGAGGTTGAACCAGGTAGCAATTTTGCAGTCAAGGTCATGGCAGCACTTTCTTGTGTCCCTCAGAGCTTCAACACTATTTCTGCTTTGCATCAGTAGGTTTCTGTCTCTGTCTGTTCCAGGTCATCTCACGTCTTGCTGGTACTCACTACCAGCACTCGGGTAACATCCTTGTCTAGGGCTGGTGAGAAGTAGATGAAGTGCCCATTAAAACTCCTTCTTGTCTGGTCTTGCTGAGAAACCCCTTCCCTAGCATCCTCAACATTTCATCCTAGAACCAAATCAACTCAACTCACCACACCCACTTCATCCTCATACCAGCAACTAAGCTTGAATCAGAAGCTCATCCCACCCACCAAATCTCAATCCATCATCTCACCAACCCATCCTCATCCCATCACCTCACCTTGCCCAAACAATCTCACCTCATTCACCTCATTCACCCACCCACAATAAACTCACATGTCCACATCCAATCTAACTCACTCAGTAACCTAGCCTAACTCTCCCCAACACTGTGATCACCCAATCTACATCAACCCAGCACTATCTATACTATAGATGTTACCAGCATCCCATTAACACATACAACCTATGATACCCCAAATCCTCATCCACTCTCGCTCCCCCAACACCAGCCAATCTGACCGAGCCCACCACAGCACTCCACTGCATCCCTTGCTCACCCATGCTATTTCATCTCAAATCCCTCTTGCCCAACCCCCACCCTTTCTCACTCTAGCACCCTTACCCATCCACTGATCTCTCCCAGAGCTTCCTTCAAATGTGGGTGATAAGTTGTCATTTTTAACTGGGGCCTGGTGTACACACGGCTCCATATATACCGTGGATGAGTATGCCAACATTTTACAGGGCAGGTGTTTCCAATTATGCATACTAGGTACCTCCTAAAGGCTTGTTCAGTTATTTCCTAATTCATATTTGATTCTCCCCTCCTTGCTGGATCTCCATAACAGCTTATAAAGAGATGATAGTTTGTGGCATTGTTCTTTTGATTGTGTTGTAATGCCAGCATATTTGTTTGTTTGTTTGTTTGTTTTATTTGCTTATATAGTGCACCAAACCCAAGGGTATCTGGGCGCTTAATATATAGATTCATTATGTAAAGCAAACATGTTTTTGTTGGTCTCCCTGGTTTGACATTTAACTGTACTTTTGTTTGGCACTGTGTCGTAGTTTCCAGTTTACCGGATACTTTTATGTTTTATTTTTGTGTTATTGAATGTTGTCTAAAAGTGCAAATTCTAACCAACCTTGGAGCACTGCAAGCATTGACGAGCTACACTAAATAAATAACATAGTAGAAGAAATTCTGCAATAAATATTGTTTTGATAGTTCCCCATAGACATCATTTAAATCCAATGTGTGATGAGTGTGAGATGAATCCTGAATTTTGCCCCTAAATAATTGTGTGGCACACAGTTGCAAAATTGGTCATTTTAATCCGAATAACGAAGAAATGATACTGCCATGTTTATATCACTGTTGTTGTGATAACTTAAGACACGTGTCCCTGAATCTCAGATATTTCGAAAGCTGTCAAGAACTTCATAGGTCTAAAGAAAAGAAAAACACACCTCTCTGAACTGTGTTCTACAATTTGGTTCCCTTGCCTGGTCCTGTCCCAGCCCTGTCCATTCGGCCATGATAATCTGGTGAAAGTAATGCCAGATTCAGCAGACCCGCTTCCATCAGACGGTTACTCACCGGCCTTCATGTCTAACTATAGCCTTTTCCAAAGTCCTTCTTCTGTGTCACCCAGGAACATGGCCTCCATGAAGCTCGGGGTCTCATTCAACATGGCGTTACAGGAAACGTGTTCATGCTTCTCATTTCCCTTATCAAATATACAAGAGTGGATCCAGAAATGTAATTGTATCCACTATCCCCTTAACTGCTGAGCTTTAATCAAATGTATGGAAAAGGGACGCGCATACTCGTCCTTGGCACTTGAGGTTAAAAAGTCCAAACACCTTATCTCTTATATCTTTTGAATTACAGGGGTACCAGATGGGCACCAGGGAGCTGGAAGAAATGGGGGTGAAGTTTTGCCTGGCACTTCTGGTGCTACATAAATCCTTGAACTTCAGCCCTAAATTGGCAGCACAGGTCGATGCCCTGTTGGATCTAGAGAATGAGGCAGCAGTTGCTGGGGCATCCAGGTAAGGTCCATCAAAACTGTATTTGCCATGTTAAACACAATCCCTTCCATTAGCAAAGTTTTCTTAGACTGTCACCTGCTTATGTTTATAGATTGGCGCAGTCAGTTCATTATGACACATAAACGACTTAGACCAGACACATGACCGAAAAAACAAAGTTTTAACATGTAGCCACGGTAAGAAGGCTTCTATTGGCCATCAGACATCTACAATAATGTCCTCACAGGCCTTGCTCCTGAAGTCATGGGACTTTGTGGCTATTCTTTGGGAGTGAAACGTTCAAGCAAGCCTCTATTTGCCTCTTTTGATCTAAAACAGGGAACACGTGTTTTCATGTTATTTGGCAGGCAAATATGTTGCTGGAGGCTTCTGGCAGTTTTTATCTGGGAAATACAGAATATGTATTCATTTTACAGCCGATACAGTTTTAAAGGAGACAGGTATTTACCATCACGGTCAGTTTAACGGAGAGAGTGTGAATCCAGCTTGAATTGTTCTTAAAATAACCATCTTTCATTTTGTGCCATCTGGGGATTTTAAGTATTGTCTGAATGTATGGAGTGATCGTTCAATTGGAAAGTCCCTGCGCTTGGTGTAAACTTGTATTACTGTATGATGCACCCAAAATGTTTTTTGTTTGTTTTATGATATGATATGATATGATATGGCATTTGTAATGCGCCTATACACAAGGGTTTCAAGGCGCGATGAGGCAGGGAAGGGGGAAACAAGGGGAAGACAGACAACGATCCTACTAGGCCAGGTGTCATTCAGATCGCGCAAGTGCAGGGGTAGGGGGAGGGAAAAGTGCAAGGGGAAAGGGGGTGGGGGGAAGTGCAGTACACGTGAGTAGAATAAAATAAATAAATAAATAGGGCCAGCTGGTGGCAAGTGCAAAGTAAGTGCAGACAAGTGCTGGGAAGGGGGGGCTGTAGGGATGCAGAGACAGACCGCAGTGCAGAGGTTGCCAGGGAGGCAGTGCAAGTGGAGAGTGGCTGGGCCTAGGACCGAGGTCGGTGAGAGTGGGCCAGTTGCAGATTCAGTGCAGTTTCAGTGAAGGATTAGCAGGGGAGAGGGAGAGAGAAAGAAGAGGCAAAGAGGAAGGTTTTGAGGTGCTTCCGGAACCGGAGATGATTCTCCTCAAGTTTCAGGGAGGCAGGAAGGCTGTTCCAGAGAGAGGCCCCTGCCGCGGAGAGAGATCTACCCCCAGCTCGTTGCTTCGAGAAGTGGCTAACCCTGAGGGAGTTGGAGACGGATGAGGGAAGGGCTCGGGAAGGAAGATATTTAGGAAGAGAGAGTTGAAGGTATTTAGGCCCCAGTCCCCAGATAGGATTATTAAAATAAGAGACCACAGAATGTATAAGACATGAGGTTCCCAGAGCGCTTACATGTTACCTGCCAATGCCTTCAATACAAAACCCAGTGTTTTAATGAGTTTCTAAGTCATGTGTTGTGAAGAGATTTTCTTGGTGGAAGGCAACCAGTGGATGCCCAATGAACGCACAATCTTAGCCAGAGGGACCTGCACGGTGAAATCAGTAGCCATGCAGAGATCAATGTGAGCTGGTCTAGAGATTCACGGTTAATACCAGATTGCATACCAGTGGATATCGGTCATTGATATGTTTAGGGAAACATATGGTGGGAGCACCCACTTCTATGAGTGGTAGTGAGCCACGCAGAATGGATTTGCTTTAAGTAAATGGTGGTTCCGGTGCCAGGCCCATTTTAGCAGCGCCCCACAGGAGGAGACTAAATTCTAGGTCAGATTGCTGTGATTTTCCAATCCTCATTCCTAGAGTCTAAATAGGCTTCATAGTATGGCCAACCTTTAACCACCGCCAGAAGCAGAGGTTAGTGACTAACGGTGACACCAGTGCCGATCAATCAAACAGTCACCGTCATTGTAAGACTGCAGGCGTCCTCACCTGCGCAAAGTGATTTGTGCTTACTAAGTCTTTGGGCCTCATTCTAAGATTGCTGGTCCGGAAACAAGGATGCGGGTAAGCTCACCGGCACCCTTGTTTCCGGACCAGCAAACTACATGTTTGCCTGCCGTGGCTGCTGTGCCCGACAGGTCTGACCCCGCCGGGTGCAGCGGTCATGTTAGCTAAACCCTTCACGGATACACCGGCACTGTAAGCAAAGGTGCTAGTGCTTCTGTGTCCCCACTCCCATAGAGTCCAATAAGACTCTATGGGAATGGGGACTTACAGTTTACCCTGACTTCCAGGCCGCCAGACTCGTATTGAGCTGGGCGCACCGGGATGTCAGGCGGGAAGTCAGGCGCAGGTAAATTATTACAGATCCGGTGGCAAGCCATTGGTAGCACCAGCAGGGTTACCCTTAATGAGGCCCATTGTCCGCTTACAATCATAAAGCAATTTTACAGAAATGGTTCTATCTTAGAGGCAATTTTAGATGAAAGCTAAGGCATGAGTAATGTCTTCATTCGAGAGAGAACTGGGAGACAGTTAAACTGAATGTTTCACTGAAGGCAATGTAGCGCTTATCTCCAAGTACCCACTGGTTTTACAATGCTCGAGGCGCTGTTGAGGAATCATGCGGCTGCTATGTCCCCATCATTCATATGGTAAATTTTGATTGGGCTCTCGCAAAAGCTGATATCTTTGGATGATTAATAACTACCAGTGCATGCACACAGCAGTGTGAATTTACAGGATGAAGAGGGGATCTAGGCTTCTTGGATGCGTGGATGAATGGATGTCGGACCCACACCTGGAAGCTGGGCCCATTGTAAATAGATTTTAGATGTATACTGCTTAAAGCAGATCATTTCCCATCATGTTTGCTCTACTTTAACTCCACTGTCTAGTTGCAAACAAAATGTGTTCTGTAATTAGACACTGGAAACATGGATGCTGTACCTAAATCACTCAGAAGTATAACAAGGACTCCCAGTGATGCTGCGGAGATAAGCGCAGCCACACAGCATCAGATGTCAACGATGTAACAGCCCCAAGCACACATAACCACAAGATGCAGCATTGTGACTTGTGCTTTACTGCAACACAGGTCCACAAGAGCCATATGAGTGATGTCACCAGGTCAACACACTGCCAGTCCTTATTCTCATGTCCCCCAAATAACAGTGATTAGAATGTTTACCAAAATCGTCCCCTCACAAGTGGGACAGCGGTCCATTTGCCAATCTGCAGTCGATAGAGAGATTGAACTCATATTTGTATTTATTTATGTATTAATTTCTAGAGCGTCATAGCCCGCAGACATCAGGGCGCAGTCAATACAGAAGCGTTAACAAGTCAAGACGATTACACAAAACCAATTAACGGAACAACAGTGTCTTTAGCTTTTTTTTAAATGGGGCAAGGTTTTCTTCCTTGCAAAGAACTTCTGGGCGAGTATTCCAAGCCATGGCGGCCTTAACAGAGAAGGAGGTGCCTTTCCCTCTTGCTCTCTTCACCCGTGGAACTGAGAGCAGGTTTGCTGTGCTAGAATGCCGTGTTCTGTTTGGTGCATGCCTAGATATAATGTGGGTTAGATATCATAAAAATGATCATGATGTTTACTTGTCATACACGTGATGTAAACAAACTGAATTAACATTAGCATGTACAAACATGGGCAATGTAAACAATATGACAACATACGATAACCACAACACATATGACAGTCTTGTAGACTCCTCTGTGCTCACGACATGTTCAGTCTTTAGTGTGTGCTGGGGGTAAAGACTTGGGGTCATAGACCACAAGACTTGTATCTCAGGGTGTGTGAGTTGTTGGCATCTCAACATCAGGCCACAGTTTAGGTGCCCTCAGCAATGGCCACCCGGACCTTCAAGCAAAGTATCTCCTTGAATTACCATACCCTCTTGTAGACCTCATTTTGTAAATATGCTTTCAGGTCAATTTCAGTTATGAAGTTCTGTCACATGTCCTTATCCTTGGCATCCAACTGTTCACCAGTTTTGGATCACAGTTTCAGGAATAACCTGTATGACTATTTCCCCAAATAGGTTCTCAGAGAAGTTATTAGCCATTATGGATAAGTTATGAGCTGGTAATGCACATGTGTGGGACTTGAAGCACTTTCCTTAAACCACCCGCAGTCACCCACAAACTACAAGGTAACCAGTTTTTCTTGCACACAATGTACAATACATGATTTAAAACAGGAGCATATGGACTGCATAGCACATGTGTCCCACACATGTAACCCGTTGGATGAAAATGAAACATGCATAACCGTAGCGAGGGATACAAAACAAACATGTATGCTTCAATCAGTTGGCCTGTTTAGCATTCCATTCAACAACATGACCGTCACACATGTTGCAAATGAAGGGGGACACTTACAATGATTGAAAATGTGAAGTTACACAAGCACAAACTCCCTCCCCCCTCTCAAACACATACACATACACACCCACACACAGACATCACTTGATCTACCCATCATCAGGTGAAGGATGGAAGGGCTGGTGGAGGAGCATTGGATGACAACTCTGACAAAGCACAATTCAATGTCAGTGACTCAGAAGTGGAGATCCTGGAGACCTTTTTTGGAGGTGCACAACGAGGAGCTCCACAGCCATAATGGCACACCCTTCCCTGTCTCAGAAACCCAATCCCCTTACAGTAGGTCAAAGACTTAATTAATGATGATGGTAATAACCCTTGCACAGTGGCTGATGTCCTGAAAGAAACACAGGAGGGCATTAATCGGCAGGCCATGTAATAACTGGCACCCAACAAAAGAGAATGTATTACAGAGAAGTAAATTGGTGCAGGTGCTACTAGCACAAGAGCAAAACAACAACAATCTAGTACAATGTATTCTTTCAATGCAGCTTTTCACCAGGTCAGATCCAGTCCTAGTACAGGAATTAGCACCCCGAACCCCCAGTGAAGAGTGGATTGAAAGAATATGTTGTTTGCACTGGGAAAACGTTGAAATAGGTCTTGTGATATGAAAAGTGCTGTTGACGGAGGTTGTATACATCAGGAGTAGATGACATCTGTAGAGGATTTTCTAAATACGTATTTGATTGATGTTTAAGATAGAAAAAGCAGACACATCAATATGTGTGCTGTCCTGTAGTGCACGTATCGAGACAGGTGTACCTCATTAGGATAGCAGAAGTTCACAACGCTGGCAAAGACACACATATACATGGAAGAGGAGAAGCATGAGGAGGGCAATCTATATGCCACGTGGTGTTATAAGAGTCGAAATCAGTGAAGCGTTTCTAGTGTATGGAATCATTTGTTTTAGGGGAAAATTACATATGAAACAGAACTTGTACTTAAATACGTAATGAATATCAGATTCACAATCACAACTTCATGCAAAACCCGTCAGACGGTATAATGGTCAACTAAAAACGTATACATATGGACATCATTTTCCAGGGTGTGTGGATTGCTCTGAGGACGATAACACCGGTCCTTTAACCCCCTCCATCCCCTCACGCGCACACTCTCGAAGAACTGTGAACGCCAGAGATATAGGGAACTTGGAGTCTCGCTGCCATGGAAAATGGCAGGCCTTCAGTTGAATAAATGCATACATGGCAGTTGTTAACGTTGATGTGTGCATAAAACAAACCATGTTGCTGATTGCAATGTGTCGTGATCACTTCAGTTATGAAAACACTACAACTCATCCAGGAGCCCAACAGTGGGCCAATCAGAGACTTTTGACATTTGAACTGTGATACTGTATGAAGAGAGTTTAATTGGGTAGATGTTCTTATATTTAATTTATACGTCCAGAAGGTCTGTATGGATTTGCATTCGTTTGGCATATGTGAGAGAGATCCAACTTCCTCTTTACAGAATTAGAATAAATCTGTACCCTTTCTCCTCGACGTGTATACCGTGTGTGCAGTCAGTGACACCACTCAGCCAACACTGCACGTGGTTTTGGGAAATCACTGATTTCAAAGATGAGAGTCACATTTTCCAAATTCTAGCTCAATGATCAATAAGGAGCGATGATTGACATTTCATTTCTGATTTGGATGTTGTGTCAACTTTGAAGCCTCGTACATATGTGATGAATTACTCCTACAATGAAATGTAGCCTGGAAAAAAAAAAACCTCCGGTGTGTTCTGGCGAACCAGATCGATCAACTATGTTTAAATACTTCAGAATAAGACATAAATGTTGTGATCACTTTGTGTTGGAAAATTGCTTTTATAGAGAGGTTTGCTGTGCATTACTATCCTATGAGCATGGTTATTTTAATACCATGCAATTTTGCACTTGCGCCCTTTCAACGTTTCTGAAATCTGGCAATCGGTGTCCTTTTGCCGTAATTATTAGAAATGTGAGACTAAAATCACAAATGTGGTGGCACAGTCCTACCTGCAAAAGTAGCGAGGTGCAGGCCACTGGCCTACTCTCCAAATGTCACACCTCCCAGCTTCAGTAAAGGAGTGGGTCTTAAACTCTGCTGCTGTCTGCTAGGCTGGTTTATACCCATTTGGGGAACCTGGGTATCGGAAAACAACGGGGCCGTTCACGGATAGCATAGCTGGCTGACAGATGTATGGCAACCACGAGCTTGTGTCTGAACCCCTAAATCACTGATGCCTAGAGACAGTAGTTTTACTGTTCCTAGATCTTTATTTTTAACATAAACCATTCCGGAATGGTTTTGTTTTAAAATAAAAGTGTAGGAAGAAGTTGAAACTTGCACTTCAGTGCACTGCACTGCACATTCCCTTAAACCACAGCTGTGTTTATTTGGGGGTCTGGGTGGCGATGGGGTTTGTGGGGCGCAGGGGCAGGCCAGCAGGAAACATAGTTCCACTACTTCTTGCCCTGGTGGTGTCAGCAATAAGGCTATGGCTGGGAGCTAAGAGTGGTTCTATATCATAATATCACAGAAATAATATCCTGGAAGGAAAATGAAGCAGTAAAAATGAAGAGGTAAACAATAACATATTTTAGATTGAAAGTAATGATAACAGTAAAAATAAATACATAATACATTTCAAACAAAGAAACTAAAAATAACTAAATCAAATAATTTACATTTTTCTTTGCAAGCATCTGTGCAAATATATCTTTTTATGTGTTTTTTTGTCTCTTATTGAACGAGCAGTACCAAGGCAACCCCCCAATCTCTCCTAGCTAAAAAAAAAACCTTTGCCTCTTATTTGCACTTACCTTTTTACAGATTTCAAAGCATTATTTTCAAATGGTGGGACTCCATCACCCCCCCAGCACCATAGCAACCCTCCTCTGCTCCGCTCTCCTCACCTGCTTTGGACCATAATGATCACAGCCAGAAGTCCTTTCGTTTTTGATTAGATCAATTTTAGGATTTGTTTGATTGTGTAGAAATGTTGAGATGTTTTTACTGTCTTCATTTTTACCTTAGATATTTTCAATAAACGTTCTTTTTGCCTCTGCTTTTTCATTATTTTACATTTTTCTAGTGTTATTTTTACACCGTACATTGCTAAGTGTGATCCTCATTCCTGCTGCTTGTGAAATGGTTGTCAAGCAAGCATACACACAGACATGGCCACATAGTGTTCCTGGGCTTGCGGCCTCAGGATGAAAGTCTGTTTTTGGGTCAGTGCTCTGGGAGGCGCAATTCATAGACTGGTACCACGTTCTTGGCTTAAAAGTACAATTGTTCCTATTTAAAAAATGGGAACTAAAGATCATCTTCAGAGCTATTGGACAATGTCACGAAACGACATATAATTGAAATTTCTAGGGACTGCACTAAACAATGGAATGTCTGAATGGGTTGAGCTCGAAAATATCATGGAAGAAAATCTGCTGCGCTTTAGAACTGGGGTTGGCACTTCAGAACAATATTTAAACTTAGCATTGATTATGTGGAAATATGTGGGGGTAGGAGGTGGCCTGCCCTATATGGCCTTCATGGATCTCTCTATTGCCTTTGACAGAATGTGGGCACACATATTTGGTCTACCGTAATTAACTTAGAACTTGAACCTGACTTATCAAGTTTGATCATGCAACGTATTTAATCAGTTTTAGTAAATGCTCAATTCCTGAAACATGTAAATTTTGATGACTGTGCTGTATTGTTTTCATGCTTGTAAATATCACTGTATTCTTTTGTATTATAGCTCCATTCACATGTAAGTACATGAATATAAATGCCTATGTTGTCTGTAAGCACGCTGTGATACCCTAGGGTCTGGGCGTGTAATAAATAAATACAAATAAATAAAACTTCATACCAACAAAACAGCTATTATATCATTGGCCAGAATGGAAAACGTACTGATCAGTTTAATATCTCTAAATGGGTTAAACAAGGGTATCTGATTGATTCTGTGTTTACTTTTCAATCTTTACAGCAATGACTATAATAAGGCCTTTGCTTAATGGTGCCATGAATGCAGGGGGGTTTCATGTCCTTTTCATGTGTGCAGATGATACTGTTTGGTTGCTAGGCCACCTGCTTCTCTCCAAACCCTGATAGATGGCTATAGCAATTTCGTGATGGAACATGGTCTGTGTATAAATCAGAAAAAATCCAAGATTTGAATCGTTTTTGACAGATGGCCTTCCAAATATAGATTTATTTGACTACGCTATTGAATTGGCGAAAAAGGTAGCTAGATTTGACTACCTAGGTATCTGCTTTGCTAACATTTGGAATTGGAATAGCCATGTCATTAAGACCGCCACAATTTTTAATCAATCAAACAGGGGCATCTTAAACTTGTTTGTGAACCAAGGTGGTTGATCGGTAGTGCCAGCATTAAGAGTGTATAAGGCAAAGACAAGTTATGGGCACAAGACGCCGGAGAATCTATGTTTTGCTGAGTTAGTTAAGCATGTTCCTTTGATAAAAGCTGACACAAAGGGAATGGTTTTCCTATAAGGCACTGAAAGTTGACAATGCTAACTTTTTTATGAATGTATTAAAGAGGTGTCTTTTTAGATCTTCTATCTTGTCTGTTAATGTTGTTTTATTGGAAAATTCTTATTTTTTTAAATTACAAGGCTAGGAACTTAATTCGAAAATGTTTTTTTCTTGTATCAGCTACACATATACGAGAACAGAAGGACATGGGATATCGAGGTACCTCTAGTTTGTGGTTGTGATAATCAATCTAGAGAAACCATAATGCACTTTTCTTTCTGGATATGGTATTATCAACGAAGCATAGCTTTCATTTACCACTTCTATTTACTTTAGAATCTAATCATGTCGGAAAACCTTTTCTTATCTGATGACGACTCACAATCCTGGCCCTTGTTGGTCGCTTGGAAGGTACTTAGTTTAAGCTATGAACATTAGATGGAAAATGTTAGCCCCCACTGACCTTGTTCAATATAGTGCCACCAGATGGGGGATTTGGTTGAGATTTTCAGCGGTGCAAACTTTTCGTACGGCCGGAAATGTGGCCAAATCTCCCATTCAGTAATTTATTTTCAGTCATTTTGACCTTTTCCCATATTTCAGGTTCTGTCATGGGAATATCAGGCCATAGTGCTTGTTCCAAGGCTCCATAGAGTCTTGAGTGGAATTCCCATACAGGACTGATGCGTAGTGTGGTGGGTCCAAAGGATGCAACCCTGATGCTATGAAATATTAGATACATTGTTGGGCCGGTTGTAAATTACACACAGACCACTTTCGCCGAGACCTGGTCTCCTGTGTCTGTATTTGATGCTTCAGGGAATAACATTTTGTACCCCAACTCTATGTTTGCCATCCTCTTACATGGGGGACACTCCCACAGCTCCTTCTTGTTGGCTCTTCACCCCCACCAACATCCCCGCCCACAACTCAAATCTTTTGTGGTGTAGATGACACCCTGGCACCGCCTGATATCCCACTAGGTCCAGCTACTTCCCCCCCCATGAATCCGCCCTACTCTCCTCTGTCCCCTAGGCCCTCCCCCAAATGAAAGCCTTCCTCCCACCATCCCATCCCACTTATTATCTCTTGCCTGTGCAGCACCGCCTCTTCATGCCTCTTCCCTGTAATGCACAATAAACACATGCACTATTCCGGGCAAGCTGTGAGTCGAGCTAAGCAGCATGTCGAAAAATGGTGTTTTCGAATAATTGGCACTTCTGGCTGCCCAACCCTCCTGGCAAGGTTTAACCAAGAGAATACTGAAAATGTCTACATTATAAGCTGTTCCATCAACCTTAGTGTGATTGTCTGCCCACCACACTTTAACCATTTACATATCTTGGCATCTCCACTCACTGAACTCACTCTGTCTGTGCCTTAGTCTTCATAATGATTCCTGAGTTAACTGACCCTACTATCTGAATGATTGAGAGAAACCCCTCACCTCTCAACGATACATGTGCCAGGATTCCATAAACACACACCACGCAATCACCACAATTCCCTGAAATGCACACATCAAATGGCTTCTCAGGCTTTTCTGGGAATAGGTTTTTCCCATGACACACTCTCCTACCTTTTCTGGGTCCTTGTTGTTTGCCTAACTAAAGAAATACAGAAATGATCCTAGATGTTTACAACCCACACAACTGTAATCCACGGCCTTGGCCATACCACTGAAGATATCTGAGTGTGCCAAGTTCATTGTGTGTACTGTAAATGTACGTGACCAGGAAAGAGACACATACCATTAGGTGTAATGCTGCAGGATGCACCACTGGGCCTCCTGCATTGAAAGTGTCCCTGGTTCTTCCAACACGCTCTTTTAGGTCAGCTGGGGTTGCCGTACCCCTTGAGCCTGCTACCGGGTCCCACAAGCAGTCACCTTCTCCTCATCGCTTAGCTATGTGCAACACCAGAATGCATATACTGACACATCTGACATGACTGTGTCATTGAATGCAGGTTATTTCCTGAAAGTCACAGCCCATGCTGAAGGCTCTTGGCCTCCCATTATCAATTGCGCCCAGATGCCTCGGGGTTAGGTGTGCTATATAAATGCATAAATAAATAAATAAATACATAAATTATGTCATCTGTAGGGACAGTTGAAAGGAAACACTCGCACATGGTTGTTGTCAACAGCATCTAACAATGCTGTTTTGATACTTTTTCAGTGCTAGTAAGATGTCATGGAGAGTCAAACTCTCTGAAACCTGTATCCAACCTGCTGTTCAGGGGTTTAAGTCCGGCAGGGCAAAATCAGCTATATAGCCTTCTCGGGGTCATACAATGCGTTGGGATGCATAGCTGCCCAAGAAGCAATAAGGTACAATTCAATGTACGTGTGGTCCATCAGTACTAGCATAAATATTATTAAATGTGTATTGACATATGCGATTACTAGGTAATGCCTGCCCAGAGCAAAATCACACTACTGTTAAAAGAAATCGCCGATCTCTGGCTACCCAAACCCTGTACAGGGCTCTGCTGCGCTCCTGCTAGGTCTGCGCTTTACACAAAGATCGTCTGTCTACCTCATCATCACTGCACTTATAATGATCCAAGAGAGTGGCATCTCTCTGCACTTACCCCAGTCTCCACCGACTTGGTGCACTTGGACCCCGCCCCAAGGACTTGTTCCCTCCTCCACCTCCCAGCCCCCTGTAACCGTATTTGCACTTGCGTGTTCCGATTGCACCATGCCTAAAGATCGTCTGTCCGTTCCCCCCTGTCTTCACTCCCTGCATTGTGGCACCTTCATTTGCACTTGTAAAACTGCAGAATCGTCGACAGACCTATTCGCTTTTATCCCCACTTTTAATTGTACTATATGTACTTACTCTTCCTATGCAGACTGTTATCATTTCAGAATTTCAAGGGCTCTGAACGACTGTTGTTTTTCCCCTTGTTCCCACCCTCCTTGAACGCTTCGAAACACTTGCCTTGTGTATAGGCGCTTTATAAATAAAAATTACCATACCAACAACAACATTAAAATAAAAAAAGTATATGCATTCATTCCAATTCCCTCTAATCGCTGGCCTTTCCTTTCTAATTCTCCCATGTTTTGTAATGCCTTATCTTGAAACAGACCTCTTTGTCACTACAAAATAAGCCCCGCCCCCGCCATATATTTTGACATGGAGTTCACTTGAGGCCTGGTCCGTGGCCGATGATTATAAAACATATATGACATACCAAGATGCACGTAAACAGCTAGGATACACATCCGTGTTCTTTCTTAACATCTACTCGGTCACAGTGCTTGGGATATCGGACATGGGAGAATGCTCACATTATCCTAGGGCATTTCTGCATGGTGGCTAACAGCTGCTTCACAGCTTTGACTTTTACTAACAGAAGGTGGTAAAATGATCGAGACAACAAACAACGCAAACGTTTTTTTTTCTGTTTTTCTTTTCATTTTATGATAAAAGAAACCTTATAACGATGGAAAGGCCTGTGGATCTTAAAGACATGTTGCCATAGTGATATGAAACATAAGGTGCCGTGCAGAGGAAACGTGGGGAGAATGTATGCTTGGTTGCAAACTTCTCCTTATATCAAACACTTAACGGCCATTAGCACCACCTGTTTTTGACGACAGCGACCATATTTACAGCCTCGTTTGAGCGTTTTATACGTGCAAAGGGAAACAAAGCACAAACAATGCAGTCATTTTCAAGTATTAGTCATGCTTATTTGTACATACATGCATATAAACAAAGCAATTACCATGTGTTACATATGCACACAAGTGCCAGCGAGAGCCTTTTGACGAGCACTGGGTGTACCATTAAACGCGAACACTCAAGCTTGGCTTCACCCATTGCAGACATTAATCAAGAGGCCCAGACAAATTGGCATTCTCTGAACGTGTGGCTTGCTTACAACTAATACATGGACCCACTCCGCTGGTGATAGTGCGCGGTTTAAACATCCTTTAACGTTAAGATGCATTTTATCTAGCTTTCTTACTTTCTTACTTAAAGGGCATTTACAAAAAGTTGTTTCCAAACAAGTCGAGAATGTGACTAAAATTGCACATGTGCATTCCTCACTTGCAAGGAAAACATAAGCCTCCTATCTTGAAAGGTGCACAAGTCAGAGCTCAGTGAAACTGACCACAGAATATCATAGGGTTCCCAAAGGCGGGAAGCCGGAAATAGCTATGTGTGATTGCCGCACTCTCTATGGGACTCATGGAAAAAAGCTGCGCTGGAAAGATACAAGCAAGCAAATTTCACACAGAAAGGCCATTCGTTCTACAATCAGCGCTGGTCAATGGCCGGTTCTTTCCGGGTCCGAGATCCGGCATCAGAAGTGTCCCGGGATCTGGCACCCGGCCTGCCTCAGTCCCGACAAGGCTTTACTGAGCGACCATCTTCGCAGAGGGAAGCTGGGGGCTCGGTGATCTGCTCTGTGCTCCTTTACCCAGTCATTATTTGAGCGTTTGCAGGCATCGTTTGCCTAGCCTATTTCATTCTTCTGGCCTGTAAATGGCACAACAGGAATTAATGGGACATGACTATCACTGGGTGGGGGCCATCACTGTTGAAAGCAGACTTTCTACATGCTGTGCACACTATTGTCTTCCAAATGTGCATCTTATGCTTTTATAGAGATTTCCAAACTCAATAATGCTGCTTAAACTTGCATTCATTAGTTTTCTTTGTAAATGTGTTTCTTTTTTTGTCAGACTACCACACAGATAACCCGCAATGTGTGTGTCCCATCCTTTGTGTTTTATAACAGGTTATATTTATAAAGATGTTATATGCTTGTCAACTGCTTAATCACAAATAAATGCGTCTGTTGTGCTGACAGCAGGTATTAGGAAATTAAACTGTGGGTTCATGGGTGCCAACTTTTGATTTTCACTACAGGGCAAGAAATACCCGCACCTCCACCCTGAATATAAGCAATTGACCAGCCCAACCCATCCCTTGGCCAAACACATTTTATAGCACTTGTTTTTTTTATAAATAATTGCAAAGTCATATGATTAACAACCAGCTTTTAATATATAACATCTCATAAACAATCTCTGAACCTGCTGAGATTCGAAGCTAGCCTTCTAGTGTAGAGCATGTCTATGGATCCCTTAATGTACTACCAATAGTATTGTGGGTGCACCACTTCCATATAAGTGATTTAAAGAGGAATTGATGTACAGTGAGGAGTTTGGAAAGAAGCAGCATGAAAGAAATGACACACTTTCTAAAGTATTATTTTGAACTTTTCTTTTGAGCAGAGTTCAACTGCGAGTTGCACCATCTCGGTCTCTGCCACCTCCATCATATGCCACCTCCCCCCGACCCTTGTGGGATTCCCCTTCAAATGTTTTCCATTGTCACCGCTGTCGCAGTCCAGAAATGGAACTAATGCAAACAAAAAGTGAGCAACTAATTTGCTCAGAAAATGAAGGATACTCGAATTGGCTGTAAAGAGTGAATTACAAGAAGAAAGGATCAGTGGTGCATACTTGCTTTACAAACCTGACACATTTTGGTGAGCACATTTTCAAAATAACAATCAGGGACAGTTCACCGATTTAAAAGTAGGACTACAGTGTCACTGCATTTGGCGACATAAAAGTAGGACTACGATGTCAGTAGTGGACATAAACACAAAGGAGGGACTAAAAACACAAACATCGGACCCTTTGGCATTCACGTTTGAAGGTGGGTAATGTAACATAAAATATATAGCACAGAAAACTCTATGAAAAAACAATTTAGAGGTTCAAATGTAGTCCCATAATGTAATCAAAGTATGCTGATGAGGAATGAAAGCTTAAAAATATGATTTGATGCAATTGGAAATTCGTATTGAGTAACAATACATAACATACCATGAATAGCATGAAACACTTTATAATATGACATTTTAGAGGACGAACATCAGTTACTTACTATCAACAAGGTATACTGATGTGGATCGATAACTGAAAACACCACAGAAATGTAATTTGGCAAGTGTGAATTTGGCAAAATCAATGAGGAGTCATTTAGACAAATGTATACAAAAAAACATTTCAAAGGGGTCAGGCAAACTATATTCTTAGTAGGAATTTGATGTTCACTTGTTAGGTACTGCAGTAAATGACTTACATGTCATACATTGCATAA
The DNA here is from genome assembly GCF_040938575.1 of Ambystoma mexicanum. NCBI lineage: Eukaryota > Metazoa > Chordata > Amphibia > Caudata > Ambystomatidae > Ambystoma > Ambystoma mexicanum. Next base: position 1,035,395,591 of record NC_090934.1, read on the forward strand.
AGACATTTCTCGTCATGTTCTTAAATGGACCATCTCATATGAAATGTTTGTATTCTCTATTTCACTGCCTTATATATTCTAAAGAGTATTATTTTAGGGTTGAAAAGTTGACATAATTGACATGGGCTGGGCTTCTGGGGATTAATGAGTCTCACATCAGTTCTTATGTTATTAATGGCCACAGGTGTCTTTATTTATCAGTACATTTAAAAAGTGCACTAAGCCCAAGTGCATAAAGGCATTGTTATGGGTAGGGTTACAGGTGCATTGTTGAGGACTTGAGATAAAAAATGGTAGAGGGGAGAACAGCTCAGGTGCTACACTCCTTTATCATATTATATAACCAATTATATGCTTCTCAAGTGCTTCATGACCTATTTGTCCTTTTGTTTCCATTGCAAGTATGTGCCCTTGGATGCCTTTTAGTAGAGCATCACTCGTATGTGGCATACACTCTTGCATAAAGCATTGGGCCTATGGTAGCAGAGTTGAATTCATATGGCAGTTAATTGATGCCAATTGATTGATTGATAGTTTATTTATAACGCGCTAAATACCCACAGGTTTCTAAGTGCAGACCGGGGATCGAACCTGTGTTGCTCCATGTTGGCTTGCTTCCAAGGCGAGCATATTGCCGCTGAGCTATCCTCCCGAGACTAAATGGGGAAATAAACCAAGAAATCCTTAACGAATTTCCAAAGTGCATCTCAAGCAGATCATTAATCCAAATTTTACATAATACTAATGTTGATATGCATCACCTCTTCCATATATCACACTCCTATTCATCCCATTCAGATTAGAGTCGACCCACATTTTCTATGTCATAAATTATACTGTCCACCAGACAGGGATGGCATGCACCTATGGTACCTAAAAACATTCTTCCCCATCCTTCATCTCTCCCTCCTTTTTGCCATGCCTCTCTTCCTCTCTTACCTATGCTCGTATTATCATCATCCTTTTTATTTTTCGGATATGCGTGAACAATCCATAATAACAGTGCACAATACAGGAATATCAAACAATTAAAACTCAGTTAAACATACATTCATAAAACAGCACAGCAAATAATAACAGCTAAAAAGGATTATAAGTACAATTAATTGGATGGTGTGTGTTAGCTCATGTCAAGGCAATATTCTCAACAAACATTTCCTTTGGTGCAATTTTTTCCTTTTTTTTCAGAAATGAGAGTAGGGACGAGCCAACGCGTGGAGAGTCCACCCACAACAAGTATATCAATGCAGGCCGATACTGTACAAAACCCTGTTCCTGCAATAAGGGTCGTGTGAGCCGCCTTCTGGCTGGTGCATAAACAGTGCAAAACAAAAATCAAGTGAGCTAAATCATCATAGGGAGTATCACATACTGGACAACATTCGTCCACTCCCTCCAAGGACCATGCTGCCACCACAGCCCTTAAGTGAGTGCAGTTAAACCTAGCGCTGGATATGAGCACACAATCTGCAGGGTATTTTGCCCAGAGCAAATAGCGCTGAACACCCATAGACATTATGGTCATCAGGCCACGATTTTTCGGATTCACAATTTCTGAGCTTTCTCTGTTTAGTCTCACAGATTCAAACAGACATACCCTCCATTAATTTATCTCTCTCCAGGAGAGTGTACTGCTTGGAGGGTACCAGTGCATGGTATTGATCCCCCTCAACTCTTTCTTGATATTGTGTAGCCATGGAATCTTGTCTCCCAGATCCATATTTAACAGGAAGATTATCAGTTCATGCGTTAATGTGGCTTTATCATTACCCCGTAACCTAAGCCAATGTAATACTGTTTGCAGGGAGATCGCATCCTCAATCGGTGTGCAGCCCTGCTCCATATATACCCCAACATTTGGGATTGAGGCTGGCAACCACAGCAAGTTCTTAAAGAAAAGACTTCTCCAGAGTCTGAACTGCACCAACATTTGAGTTTCCCTGTCAAAATGCAGTCCATTGAATACAACAAGCAATTAACATTGGAGGTGTAATTTACATTTATCTAGTTTACTGGCTGGTTTACCATATACCCTTTACCCTCCCTCCACTCACCATCTATACACCTGCTCTTTAACACCTCTATGTGTAGGGGAGAGAGCAGGAATATGACTGTCATGAATTACCATCTGGCAAGTGTGTGGAAGCGCTGGCTTTTTTAAAATTGGTATTAAATAATAAAATTATGCATGTAATTTCTTCTCGGAAATGGTAATCTACTGATCAGATTCCCCCTTCGTTAGCTGCATTCCAAAATCATAGTATGTCTCTGTTTTCTGCTGCATCAGTAACCTGATTCACATCACATGCTCTACCCGTGGCACATGGTAGGTTCAGAGGTCACAGATGCCCTCTCAACAACTGCAGTGACACCCAAGTCTCTGCAGCGCAGAGTCTGTATTTAAAATATGTACTCCTATTCCAAAAACGATGTCACTCTGAAGATGTTGTCAGGGTGGCACACATAACTGTACATGTTAACCATACCCGAGTTAGTGTAAAGCGGGCAGCATCTCTAAGAGTTATCCCAGCGACATTAAATTAATATCTCTCATGTGTGAGCCCTATAGGCCCAGTTCACCTGTGGAAGAGATATGTGTATTGCCCCAGATAGCCTCGACCATGCCCTCATGCCAAAAGGTAGCCTCTCTGTGTTCCTTTCACGGGCAGGTAACACCATTCTACCTGGGACAGTCACTCCACAGAATGCAGGTTCTCAGAGCCGAAACCAAGAGGCATTCACAGAAAGCCAGGCCTCACACCAGGGTGCTGCATTTCTAAATGCATTTGATCCTATTGAGGACGGGAGGGGGCAGAGCTAGGATAGCTAGAGAGCTGGTCTGTACAGTTTTTGGAGGGTTCTGCCATCTTGATTCTATCTGCCTTTCTTTCTCTTTTCTGTCCCCTCCACTTCTCCTGGAGCAAAGCACTTTGTGTGCGGCATCATGAGGGCAAAGTCTACTCATTTGAAGAACAGGAATTGAACCTCCAAAGCAGGCTAGCTTTAGTGCAATCACCATGGGTATTTTGCCTATAAAAGAAGGGTTCTCCCACCATTTCTTTGCATCATCTGGACTCGTAAAGAATCATCCTGAAGATTTTGTTAGACTCTGCTGAGAGAGCAGTCCTCTCTAATTCATCCAGTTGTGAGGTTATGCAGGTGTGGCGAAGGCAGAAGCAAGCTCTGTCCACTAACCACCCCCAGGAATCACTGGGGTGAACACTACTGCTGGACAGTAAGACTGCTCCTCTGCCAGCCACCCTGTGCCTAGGACCTCACTGTGCTGCAGGTCACCTGAAGATGTCGGCCAGCCTCCACCATGTCTGAGAGCCCATGAAGCGGACTGACATTGGTTCTCAAGACCCTGGAGTGAGCCTCATAGCAGCTGGAAGTCTGAACTGCTGAGATCCATGTTGTCGACGACAACCCACTCTGAACTGTGATTCGCGAACACCGTGATGTCAAGCTATCCAACAGGTCTTGTTGGCGCTGCCCCTTGTCATCCATTATTCTTCGAACCGTTGTCCGCTCTTCAGCGTTGTTTGCCACTGCTCTGTGCCAACAAAAGTGCATCACTGCCTCATCTTGAACTACACAATACAGCTGCCTTGCTCAAGTCAGCAAACATCTTTAACAGACCTGACTCTGTTGTTCCTTGAACTGCGATCTCTGATTTGTTGCATTGAACGAACGTGTCTGTGCATCATGGTAGCAGTTTGACCACCGTCGATCCTCGACCACCGAAAAAGATCAGTTTAGCACCCGATCCGCACAGCTCGATTAGATGCTTCGAAACCACAGCTCCCCTTCTTTTCAACCCCACCTCAATGCCAGATTGCCACTGGACCACCATGACTGCTGCATCTGCAACCAGACCAAACACTGCAGTTGATGCCAAGAAACCAGGTTTGATGTTGTCGAATCTCCAAGACAACGCAGAAGGTACTTGACAGATATCTGCACCCTGGTCCATATTTGGGCCCTAGAGACAGGCTAGGTCATTTTTACCCCTTCTTGTGACTTGAAGAAATATCCTTTTGAACATTTTTGGTCTTAAATGGTCGTAAAGGGAACAAGGGAGCAAATAAACGATAAAATTGGCAATGAATAAATAGAAATGGACAGCAGTCTTACGAGGCCTTGTAACATTCGGGGCCAGCAATTGCAGTGAGAGAAAACGAAAAAAAGGGGAGGTGGGGTGGAGGTAACTGCTATTAGGTTCCCCAAAGGGGGGAGGAAGTGGCAGAGGTGGAAGCATCATGTAAGTGCATGGGCAGACACATCCCAGGCAGAGGGGGAGGTCTACCACCCAACAGCTGATTGCAGAGCAGAGGTAAACCACCCAACAGGTAGGGGTGGACCCAGAGGACAGTGCAGAGGGCATGCTGGGGGTGATTAGGCAGAAGACCAGGATGCCATTGCACTCTTGAGGGACCAGGCCACCATCGCAGCGACAGAGGGGATGGTTAGCACAGGACGGGGAGAGGAAAGGAGGAGAAGAAGAGAAACGTCTTGAGTTGTTTGCGGAACTTGAGGTGATCCGGTTCAAGACAGAGAGAAAGAGAGAGAGAGGGATGCTGTTCCATAGGTGGGGAGCCAGCTGAGGAAAGAGATCTGCCCTAATCTCTGCTTGGATAAGCATTTGATAAGCAGAGAGAATGAGCCAGAAGATCGAAGGATTCTTGAAAGTGAGTATTTAGTGAGAGAGAGTTGCAGATAGCACGGTCCCAGTCCCCAGACAGTCTTTTGGATGATGTAAAGGGTCTCAAATTTGATCCGTTCAGCAACTGGGAGCCAGTGGAGAGATTCTAGAGCTGGAGAGATACAGTCTCAGGGCTTGAGGCCAAGGATCAGTCTTGCAGCCCTATTCTGGATTAGATGAAGAGGACAGAGCAAATAAAAAGGCAGATTTAGGAAGAGGCTGTTACAGTAGTCTAGCCTGTTGGGGGCCAGAGCTCTAGAGACATTGAGCTTCTTGGGGAAGTTCAGGAAAGGGAGTATGCCCGTAAGGAGGGGAAGTTGAAAGTGGGCCTTCTTGGCAAGGTGCAAGATGTGAGGAGTGAAAGAGAGGGAGGATTCGAAGATGACCCCAAGGTTTCTGGCCTCAGTGGAAGGAGAGGGAGGTAAGTCCATATAAGATGACCAGAGTGCAATAGGGACACGGGGAACAGGTGCCCCGATAGGAAGGATCTCGGTCTTACTGGCATTAAGACAGAGATCATTGAGGTGCACAGAGACTGAATAGCAAAAAAGCAGTCAAGGATGATAGAGGAGGAAGCAGAAGAGGAAGAGGGGAGCAGAGATCAGGTTAGCAAAAGGTGGAAGGTAGATGTTGAAATGCAGAGAGAGTGGTGAAGGAGGAGCCCAGGAGCATCTGTGAAGGGCAGTCAGTAAGGATGGAGGTCAACCAATTCAGTGCCCAGTCTGAGATTCCAAGGGTATCTTGGAGCTGCTTAATGAGGATGGAATGGTTGACTGTGTCAAAGGTGGAAGAGGGGTCAAGGAAAATGAGACCATCAGGAGAGTTTTGGTCAGGATTTGTGAGCAGTTCTTCACAGGTGTTCAGGAGAGCAGTTTCCATGCCTCTGGATGCTCGGAGTAAAGATTGATGGTCATGTAAACAACCAACGAGCTCAGTGTGTTGGGTCAGTTAGGGTATTAGTAGTTTCTCCAGGAGTTTCCCAAGGAAGGTTGCAGTAAAGGTAGGGTGATTGTTGGCTGGAAATGAGGGGTCATCGGAAGGCTTTGTTTAGGAGGGGATGCACAAGGGAGTGCTTGAAAGAAGAGAGGAAAAAGCCAGATGCTACAGAGTGGTTGTAGAAGTCAGCAAGGGCCAGAGCAAGGGAGGAGATGTTGTCCTTCATGGTTCTGGAAGAACAGGGAGACACCTGTTTGGATGATGACTTCATTGAGCGGACTACTCTAGATATCTCACCCGTTCAAGATGTTTTTATGGGAGGGCAAAAGGGGCACTTGCCCAGGGCCCCCACCTTCGAGGGGCCCCCACAAGGCTAGCTGATCTGAAGAAGTAAGATTCCATTGTTCACCAGTCTTAAATAGCACACGTAAGGATATTTTATGGGGTGCTGCTGAGGCTCTAAACCCATTGCCTTTCTGTTTTCACAAGTAATTCTGCCTTGATCAATTCACCATGTATTGCTCTCTGTGTTCACTGTGGTAAACATAGTTTGTGTGTTCCTTATGGCACAACTCTGTAGCATCCTTTCCTTCCTGTAAGAACTATGTTGATCATGTGCAATAGGCAATGGTGAAATGCATATTGATAAATTGAGTGCCACAATGGTTCGGAGGTTAGCTCAGTGTGTGAAGCACCCATTCCAGAGATGTGTTCATATACAAAATTAGAAAATGACATTCCTGCAAGGCTGGCTGAGCCTTTCATATGTCTGAAGTTTATAAACCTGCCTGCATATGAACTAGGTTTTGCAGAACAACATCTGCTATTATCAGCAATGTACCTGTACCAGATAGGGGTTGCTATAAAAACTAACATATCATCCTTATGGTGAAGGTCTAGAAATTGGTTTGTTCAGACAGGGTGTTCTAAAACCTAGGCAATTGCCTCCGACGATGGCACCAAGAGGTGAATAAGTATCCAAATTCAAGACTATGGAACGACAGCGTTCATGTTTATATCCTGGATTTGCCAGCAGATGATACAGTGATCCTGGTCAAATCATTTAATATATCTTACATTACTGTGCTGTCTATTGTGAGGTTTGCCTTCTTGCATGCTGCTGGTATCGTTTAGCCCATTACTTGATCTTTCTTATGTTTGCCATTTGGGTGGGAGGGTTGGTAGACAGAAGAGAGCGGACCATATGTTGCAGGCCTCAGGCAAGCATATTTTAAAGTCTGCTTGTTTGACACAAAACGGTTTTCTTTTTGATAAAAGTCAAAGGTTTTTATGTACGTTTTAAAATGAAAATGTCCCAAACCACTGTTTTGGAAGTATTTAAAGCTTTAACATACAAAAGACAAACCCAAAGTAAATTTGTTAAATCACATCCATTGGTATGCTGGTTCTTATATACTTCCCTTGATGATGGAGAGAACAAAGCTAGAATCATTCCTATTTTGCATAACACCCTTCTTTAAAAAAAAAAATCAAAATGGTCATGTTTGCTAATGTGATTTGTGTACTTTCCGAGTCCTTTTTTTTTAATAAAGTGAGATTGTTTTAGTTCATGGTAAGAACTGGAAAAGAAAGTGTTCATATGCAGAAACTGCAGAGTTGGCACAAATCCCAGCTTCACCCCTCCACCCTTAACCAATGTGTGATCCTGGGCATATTTAATCTTGTATTGCCTAACCTCTCAATATTGCCAGTCCTCAAAACTTTAAAAATTGTCAGTCCTTCAGAGTGATTTCCTTAACATGGTATGATCTTCATAAAAGTCGAATTCATGGATTCACTGTCTTAATAGTGAGCATATTTATATCGCACACCACAGGCATTTGTTCCTTTGATATCTAATGGCAACACTATTAGAAAACCATATCCCACTTGTAATCTCAGTCTGCCTGGATAAAGACACCTTCCTGGTAGCTTCTAATCTGCCTCCACTATCCATACTACGGTATGTGTAGCTTTCTCCTTCTTTCCAATTGGTGGTCTCTATCCATTAATGAGCACTTTTGCATTCTGTGAGGCAGCTAATGTGAGTTCTCTGTCTATTATGGGTTACATGTACCTTTTACATATGGTCCTGTATTAATACTACATCTACCTTCCTGGAATTATTGATAAAAAGTATCCTGTGTATACTAGAACAGTAGCCCCTTTGTAGACTACTAATGTTGGTCTTCAAATGCTACTTGTTTATCATTCTGATTAGAGCAAGAATGACAAGGACAAAGGGACTTAAAGGGAGTAAACATGCTTATAGTGCTGCGAGACAGCATATCAACCTCTGGGATGTGAGCGCGACGTGTGGGGGGCGTGACCAGTTTTCTTGATCCCTTAATTCCTTTGGTTTGGTGGAGGGAGGCCCCAAAGATGTCCGTGCCCAGGGCCCCAAAAGTGCTTAGAATGGCCCTGCACCCGTTGCGATAGGAAAGAAAGGCAGAGAGAGTGTGGGATGGGGTGGAAGAGAGGCCAAGGGAGGCAGGGAGAGGGGAGGAATGGAGTAGGAGGAAGAAAAGAGAAAGGTCAGAATGTCCTGGTTTTATAAGTGAAATTGGTGGCCAGTGCAGTACAGAGGGCCTGAGAAGGAAGAGGTGAGATGGAGACTTCAGATGGATTGGCTAGTTCTTTGCAGGTTTTAAAGAGTTCATCTGTGCTGTTAGAGGTACCAGAGATACAAGCCTGGATGTAAACCCTCTTCTTGGAGTGGTGAGTGAGATGGTATTGCCTTTGGAGTAGGCAACAGGCCAGTTTGAAAGAGGATGAGAGTGAGGTTTGCCACTTACGTTGGGCAACTCTGCACTTGCGTTTCTGAGTGGCTAGATCAAAGTCGCACCAAATGTTACTCTTGGAAGCAGGGTTCAAGCAGCTCCTCATGAAAGGGGCAAGAATGTCCAGAGTGTTGGTGATAGCAAGATGAAGTTTGGCAAGGACAGAGTTGGAGGGAGAATCAAGAGGAGGGGAAGGAGGAGGGATGAAGGTTGAGGCAAACACTGCAGCTGACACTTGTTTCAGCTGATAAGAGAGTAGAGAGTGATCAGACCAGGAGAGCAGGGTAGTGAGAGGTTTGCAGAGCGGGAGATCAGCAGGGATGAAGGCATCAAGAGTCTGTCCGGCAGAGTGTGTATGGCCAGAAAGAATAGGGAGGGAGAGAGAGGTACACAGATCACGCAGCGAGAAGAGGCACACACAGTGGAGTCAAGGTGGATGTTGACATCTCCAAGGACGAGGAGTTTAGAGGTAGAGTTCAGAAGTGAGCAGGTGAAGTCAGCACATTCCAAAAGGAAGACAGACATAGGGCCAGGGGGCCTATAGATAGTGGCTAGGGTGAGAGAGAGCCAGAGAGACACCAAGCTTGCAGACAAGATTTTAAATGGAGGTGTAGGGCTGGGTGGGTTTGAGAGAGCTATGGACCCACTCAGGGAAGATCAGGGCTAATCCACCACCAGTACAATTGTGCCAAAGCTTGAAGAGGATCTTGTAGCCATCAGGTAGTAAGGAGGTAAAAGCCATGACTGAGCTGGCATTGAACCACGTCTCGGTGAGAGCGAGGTTGTCGAGATGAAAGTATTCAAGGCAGAGGCAGATGACAGAAGAATGTTTGACTGCGGATCGATCATTCAAGGCGGCTAAGTGTAGTCGGTCACTGCCTTTGAAGGTTGTCTGAGGAGGGACACAGGGAGGTGGTACACCAGTTGGAGGTGGTCAAGGAGGTGCAGACAGAGAGCAGAAGGAGAGGTAGCAGGAGAAGGTAGGATGTTTATGAGGGCCGGCAGGTGCCAGTCGAAGAGAAGATTGGGTTGAGGACCCTGGGCCATGACAGTGTCATTGTGATAGACATTTATGATGCACTTAGAGGATGAGAAGTATGCCAAGAGTACTTCCCATCTAGTGCCGCCATTAATGGATGAAGAGGAAAAAGGGAAGAGGGTAGAGATCAGATGCAAGATCCATAGGTCTTGAGAGGGGCCAGAGAAGAGGATATCAATGATAGTCTGTCCAGAAGCAGCACTAACGCATGTGTTAGCAATAGGTAGGACAGGATGAGAGGCCAAGAAATCTTTTTTAAGCTTTTTTCTTCCAGACTTCCTGAGAGAGGAGGGATAGTTGATCGAGTAACAGTTAGAAGAGATGGGGGAGATAGAGAATGTCATAGAGGTGGCAGAAAGAGGGACAGATGGAGAGGCTGCACAATGCACAGTCAAACTCAATAGGCGGCCTAGCAGAAGAGGGAGGCAAGAGGATGCACAGATGTAAAGCAGACCTAAATTCGAATTTACCAGAAAGTGCCCACATGCAGTACAAAATGGAGGGTCTACAGATATGAAGCACACCTAAATTCAAATTGACCAGAAAGTACACACATGCAGTACTAAAATGGAGGATGCAGAGATGTACAGCACACCTACAGACCAATTTACCAGAAATGACACACAAATGCAGTACAACATGGAGGATGCGCAGATGTAAAGCACACCTAAATTCGAATTTACCAGAAAGCACAAAAATGCAGTATACAGCAAAAAGGATAGAGTATGAGGCACAGCAAGATGCATATTTCAATTGGGGCAGAGAAGTGGAAGGAAAAGCTGTTGTTTGTGGTCAGAGTATGCAGGCGTCACTGCCAGTATGCCAGTATGATCATTTGGAGCATTGCTGAGAAGCGGGATCATCAAAGTTGAGGCATGTAAAGGGACACCTACAGCACCAGAGAAGGGCCAGACAAGGTGGACCCTGGGCCTTATGTGCAGGCCTTGCGGAAGCGGGTGGGGTGGGGAGGAAGTGGAGGCAAACCCTGGTACTGTAGAGGCAAAGCCAGGCAAATCAGGAAAAATAAGGCAGGACCGCGGGGGCAACAAAGGAGAGGAAGGTGCAGCGAGGAAAGGCAGCATCTTCAGGGCCCAATGGCCATTGATGGCCTTGTTTGCAGCAAGGAAAAGGCAGAGTGGGAAACCAGAGGCCTGGGTGGGCTGTTGTCATGAATCTTGTGGAGCTATTCTATGTTTCAAATAAAATAGATGTAAGATGAAAAATAAAGGTTGTGGAAAATGGGACCACCGGGTGGAAACAGGCGTTAAGTTACCTCACCTGTATGGAATGAACCTTGTGGTGGTAGATGCAGGGGAAGATGAAGATGTTGCAGCCAGCTCTGTGAATCATCTGCCTGCAGTAAGGCCAGCCAGAGAGACCCTGGGCCTTATGTGGGGTCCTTGCGAGGGGGGTGTAGGGGCGGCTACGCCTGCCAGCTGCCAGCTTGGTCCAGAAAAAGCAGTGGCTGGCCAATCAGGTGAAGTGAGGCGGGACCCCAGGGTCAACAAAGAAGAGGAAGATGCCACGAGGAAAGGAGGCCACCATTTCCGATTGTCCAGGCCTCTTCAGGGGCCAATGGCCACTGATGGCCTTGTGTGCAGCAAGGAAAAGGCAGAGGGGGGAACCAGAGGCCCAAGTGGCCTGTCACCACTAATCTTGTGCAGCGAGTCTATGTTTCAAATAAAATAAATGTAAGATGCAAAAAGCATTTTGTTGAAAATGGGAGCGCCGGGTACAAACAGCCGTTAAATGTAAAGTTACCTCGCCAGGATGAAATGAGCCTTGTGGTTGTAGATGCAGGTAAAGATGAAAATGTTGCCGCCAGCTCCATGGCTCATCTGCATGCCTTTTCCCCTTGTCTCATCAGGCAGAATCCTGCATCTTTTGTATTTGTGCATATTCTGTGTTTCTTGTACAGGGATGGGTTTTACAGTGTTTTCAGGGTAGTTAGTATTGTACATGGTGTGCCAAATGAAAGCATATATCTTTATAGAGCCTTGATAGGACATTCCTTTACTTTGGACTGCTGTTTAGGTTGTTACTGAAACACTTCCACATCCCTCTTAAGAGTATAGCCTCCCCTCAGCCCACGTTACCACATACGATGTCTGGTGTCTTGACCCACGTTTGAATTATTAGGCTACAACATTTGGTGCTTTGGGCTTAGAAAATCCAAGATGGCCAAAAAGCCCACATTGTGCCAGAATCCAGGAAAACCGTGCAGTTTTTGCGCACACCAAAATGGTTGCCTAACCTGCCACCCACCAATGCGAGCGTGATGGGCCAAAAGCGCCATGAGTGAAACGTGGTGCCAAAGGAAAAACAGCAGTGCCTGTTAGCTCAGAAAAGCGCTTTGAAATCACCTTTGTTTCTCTGAAATGCAAGCTAAAAATGCCTATTTTAAACATTGCAAGATATTCAAAAATCTCACTGAACACCAGCAGACATTTGACAGTATGTAGTCTTGTGTGCATACAAAATCTGGAAAGATGAAGAGCCCAAAACAATGTTTATAACAAAACTGGCTGAGCTGCGGATGTCAGCATCTTAACTGAAATTGGATTTAAAACCACTAAGATCAAAATGTTTAAAATAAATGAGTGACCTACTTTTGAGTGTCACATAGGTTGCAACTGTTTAAAGGTCAGAGTTTTGAACTTAGAATCATCGTTCTATCTGCATGTGTAAACATTGTAAGATTGATTTGAATGAAGAAAACTGGAACAAAAGTGACATTTAACTGAAGCATGGCTTGAAGAGATTGAATTCTTCCCTGCAACTACCCCCGACAGGAGTTGAAACTTGCCCAGCAACTGCATTTACAGGCCTGGCTGCCTTCTGCTGTTCCCACCAAAAGGAGATTACACCTCTCTGATTGAATCAGGGGAGGAACACCTGGGAGCAGGGAAACAGAACAATGAGCCTTCCTTGGCTCAGGCAAATGTTAAATTAGGGGGGGTCGTAAATGGCTTCCTCTTGGAAGAAACTGGGAGGAGCAGTGCCTCTGTGAGCAACCTGAGTTGGAGGAAGTGGACAAACCAGAAATTCCACCATGTGCTTTGGGAAACCACACCCCTCTGGGCCACAGCATAATTTTAAAAAGATGGATAATTCATAGTACAGACTTGTCAAAATTATATAATTAATATCATTATTCTTGTGATTTTTCTGTGCACATTTTAAGAGGTGTTAGGACTCCGTGGTATGTTCTGGGGGGTAGTAGCAGAAAATAAGGTATTACTCCGAATGTCTGTATGTAAAAAATCGGACACTTTATCATCTGATGCCCATATTCCTTGTGCATGTTTGTGTAAATTCTGGAAAAGTTTAGACATTGTGTTCTTGATGAAAAGGGCAGAATTACGTCATAAGTGGACATGACATTTTAAAGCTAAGAATCTAAGCTTTCCAACAAGCCCAGAACCGACTTTCTACTCCTCATAGTTTTTCCGTAATCGTTTCTTCACCTGTCAAAATAGCCGCTTTTGCTTGAACTGCTTGAACTTCTAAAATTCGTTTCAACCTACTAATCCCTCACTGAGTATTGCCAGTGTGACCTGAACTAATCTTAAATAGCTGTCACCTACCCTGAACCTCCTACAGGGAATTAAAATCATGTTTAGCATATTTTTCCCCTTCTTTGCATACCACATTTAAAAGTACTTTTGCCTGTGTTTAAAACCATCCCTGTTTCTCTAAGCTTGCTAGGGGAGAACTGAAATTTGTATTGTATTGTGATTGTATCCCTGAAAACTGTGTGCTTTACTTCCATCTCCTTATATTTCATAGGGGGAGAGTGAATTGCCACAAGGGGAAAATTGAACATATTATCTCTTGTGAAACCCTATCAGTTTATTTCTGTACTGCAATTTTATTCATCATTGCATTTCCTTGAAATCACAAAAGTATTCTCAGCTACCTTATCCTCCCTATACTAACTCCTAAGTATTGATATCAGTGTGCTAGTGTAACATCATCCATTGTTGATCACTGTCATATGCCTAAGTGTGCTATCAAATATTAATTTATTCATAAAAGTGTGATATATATATATTGTTTACTTTCTCAATAAACCTTTTAAATTGCAAAACAAACCTACTTCTTGGCTCACTGAGGTCAGGGGGATTCAAAGAGAGGGGCGTTATATAAGGGTTTATCATCCAGATTATAATTTGTCATAAAATATATATAAATAAGGGCTTCCCTTGGGCGTCCCAGATGAGGCACTGACTTAGTGGGATTGCTGAATTGAAGTCACTTAACAAAGGCGAAGGAGGTATATGTCTTGACTGTCTGTGTGTCACCCATATGATTGTTTTGTTTCTTGGTTTGTAGGGCTCAGTGGGCATTTCAGCCTCTACTGATTCTTGTTCTCCTGCAGGGAAGAAGTCAATTTGTCACAGTGACCAGCAACATGTGTGCTGGCAGCATTCTGAAACCAGAATTTGGGAGCTCAATGCATGCTCCTACTTTTACTGTGCATCTCCAGCAGGAGGGCCTAGATTTTAATGTGGCCTTTGCTTAGATAAGGAGATATTTGCAGGTGTAGGAGGTGCTGGCCATATTGCAACTGATCAACCAGGATCTATAGCAGACAATGATGATGTGCTGGGGAGGAACTCTCATAAGCCATGTCTTTGTTCTAATTACCAACCAAGCAGCAATCTCATACCAGCTATTGCACATCCCACCTAACCACTCCTCTCCCAGTTCTTCCTCCACCCACTCCCCGCAGCCTCATGGAATGTGCATTTCATTTCCAGCATCACCATTCAAATGTTTTTGTCCTATCTCCTGAGCAAGGACCGGGGTCCACCGGGGTCCACACACCTGTGCTTTGTCAAGTCCTCTGATTCCTAGCAGAGGTGTAAACTAGATTCTAGCAGCCCCTGCTTCCTCATTTGTTGACAATGCTAGTTAACTCTTAGGACTACGCCCATGCCAACCCAACGTGTAGTAGCGTGTGTCCATTGTATGCCAGTTCATGTTGGCACAATGCCAGTTCATAGGGCACAATGCTAGCTGGACGGATACAGTTAAGATACTTTAGAATCTGTCTTTTTTTCCAGCCTTCACACTTCCTGCATTTTTATTATTTTATGGATAATAGTTTCTCCAGACATGCACAAATTCCCTTTTCATAGTAATATTGATGACAGTGCTTGTTTGAGTTATCCAGTAAGCTTTATTTATGACATCTAATGAGCTGTTCGAATCAGAGCCGACATGTGTTTCGACCAATATGGTCTCTCTCAAGGTTGTAACAACACAGATTAGTGCATCAGAACATAGTAAGGTGCATGATCATAAGAAAACAAATATTTAATATCCCAAATGAGATTTTAAAATAAAACAAAATGTTATAAGGTGTTAACGATATACCTTCGGTGAGATCATGAACACATACCATAATCACCATATGAAACCGCAGATGGAATGGTAAGTAGGAGTAAAGACACATATCAGATAATCCATTTACATTTTTTGGAGTGTGAGTAGGGGGTGGTGAGGGGTAGAAAATTACAAATGCAAATTAGGAAAACGTATCCTCTGGGACTATACGTGAATTCAAGCAAATGGTTGCTTCCAGTATCTTACCTATCCTGTGCTGTACCAAATATTTGCCAGTCTTTAATGTCTCTGATGTATTATAAATTATCAAAGAATTCTTCATATTTCTTTTTAAGTAGCCTGCGGACAAAATTGTGTATGAGCTATTAACTATTTTATAAGTGTGACCATTCAGAAAGATCATTAATTAACCCATTAAGACTTACCCAGATGTCCGGATTGTTAAGATTATTAGGATGTTGGTTTATCTGGTTGATTGTTTCACATATATCTAAAGATAATTTTGTAAACATCAGGCATCATTACATGTATGCCGGTCCGGAAACAACAGTGCCGGTAAGCCTATCAGCACCGTTTTTTCCAGTCTGGCACACTACGGTTTTGCCTGCCGGAGCCGCTGTGCCCCGCCAGGGAACCCCCTACCGGACACAGCAGCCATGATAGGCAAGCCGTCATGGGAGCACCGGCACCGTTATTAATGCTGCTTTTTGCTTACGGTGTCCCCACTCCGACTCCATGGGAATGGGGATTAACTGAATTACCGGCCCCATGACTTCTCGCCCACCGGGGTTGTAATACCCTGGTGTTACCAGCGAAGTCACACGCTGGTAATTCATTGATTGTCCAGTGCCAACCCGCCGGACCTGTAATGAGGCACATTGTCTGTTAAGGCTGCTTCTAGTTAAGTTTGTGAGCAGTGCAGTGCACGTGAGAGATAATCCATCTGACTCCATGATCGTTGATGGTGGATGTGAGATTCACCTAAAGTAGGCCGTGGCAGAAGTGTGTGTTCCTTAATACATATGGTCAATCATGGTCTATTCCCTGTAATTACGTGTGAAGCAAACAATAGCTAAAAAAAAACACAAGGAACAGATATAATGTATCCATTGTTAATAGTCATGCAAGTGAAGTCATCCGATATTTGGCAGTGACGGATAAACCTGAACCTCAATAGACGATGTTAGCTGAGCTTCCTTACCCGCAAATATTGGGGGGCTGCTCCCGTGTTAATCGCGTCTGCAGGTGCCATATTTGCAAGTGCTAATAGACCATTACATGACAAAACACGTAAAGCTGTGTGATGCCACGCATGGCGTGGCGAGTCATGTCCTGTGCTCATGGCTCTAGATTGTGAATAACGTCTTCTACTTGGTTGGCACCTGTGTTAAAATCGTGTGCTAAATGTCTTACTTCAGATTATTGAGTTTGCCTTTTGGTTGTAGCCCCTGAGCTTCAATCTGGGTCTACAACCAAAAAGCCTGGGGCTATAGCCCCCCACACCTCCCCTCTATCAACACCTCTGCGCCTTGTCCCGCCCCCTTCGTCCAATCAGATCGTATTTCTTGGCAGGATGGAGAAATCAATATTTAATTTGGCTTTAATATACTCTTAGTTCTAGGAATTGAATTGTGCATATGACAAGGGACCAGGCTTTTGATGATAATAATATACTCGGTATTCTTAGCAAATAAACTTACTCGGAAGGTGAAATATATCCTATCACTATGGTCCATTATTGATATTGTAGAAACAGACCTCTTGGTGTTCCCTACTTAACTGTGGTGAAGGGACGGTCAATCTAGGAAGTTCAGATGCCTTGACTTGAACCTGACAATGATGCTGTGACCTAGGATCGAGTGACTGAGATCAAAACGTTATGAAATTAAATTCTCATCCTTCTGTCGAGGAGACTCTGGTTGCTGCCCCGCTGCCTTCCCTTACTCAGTCAGTTTGGCGAGCACGTTTAGTCTCAAACTACAGATGTACAAAGAACTGCTCATGAAGAATTGAGTTAGGAAGGATTATTTTTTTCCATCCCAGAACCTTGCATGACCTCTCCATCTCATCTAGAAGTGTTTGTGCCTCAGTTCTATCCAAGAAAGTTCAAACTCTCCACCTTCCAGCTAAAAAGAGGCTGAGACCAATGGATCTGCTTCTTGGGCAATATACATACAGCACTCTTACCTCCGTTTTGAATGGTGACTTGGCATGGACAAAGCCTTAACGGTTCCATGTGTTAATAATGTGGTAATATCCCCACAAAAATATCGCCATACAAAAAAATTGCTATATTTTTGCAGCGATATTAAGGCATGCAAGCTGCGGACCACCCTGCTCCCCCCGCAACCCCTATATTATTTTAAAAGCCCTGCTCCTAATATTATCCCCACCAAAAATATTGCCTATGGCCGTTCCCGACGACCATATAAATGGCGATATTTTTGGTGGGGATAATATTACCTGATACCGCTTTAACGCTATTCTTTTGTCACGCCTTTGTACCCTTCACTTTGGGGGAGAGATAAAATCTTTATTCGGCGTGAATCATTAAAAACACCATTATCGTCACAATACATACATAAAACTGGAGAAATTTCATAAACAATAGACATCCTGAATACAAAGCAAATCAGATCCCGGTAGACCGAAATCTGTAGACAACATCTGAAGCTTCCTTAGTAAAATAAGCAGATTCAATTAAAAAGCTTCTCATCACTGTTCATAAAAAAAGACATAGCATCCACACGGTTCCATATTTGATTTGATTCTTGATAAGGTGGTGCCGTAACCACTGTTTTGTTAAATTAACCAAATATACACAGTCCATTAAAAAGTGCACAAGATCCTCTCTGCACGGAAAGCAGCAGCATGGGCACACCTTATCACGGCACTCTAGACCTAAGCAGGAGAACATTTATCCTAGACATTACAATATATCTACGGCTGCTAGCTGCCTTGATCTGGGGTAAAATAGGAATAGGGCCAGCTGTTTCAAGTGTAGGGGCATAGTGCAGTAAAGAGGAACATTTCATAAATCTCACTTGGGAAGCTTCAAATTCAAGCTTCACAGCTCTCTCCCCTAGAAGAACTGCGCTGACTGCGGGTTAACTCCCCCAATGCCGTTACGTCCCGCAACGCCCACCCTTTCAGTAGGCGAAGCCCATTATTATACCAGCACTTCTGCGATATACTAGCATTGCACAAAGAATCGGCACAGGCCACCGTGATATTTGAATTTACAAAATCTCTTAATTGAACATTCAAAAAGAATTTTAGAAACCTCTGCTGAACTTGCAGGGATAGGCTGATGAGGCCTAGCTCGTGTCTTATAGCATCCCCGGGGCTCCAGAGGGGAGTCCCATTATCCTCCTTCAAACCAGAGATCATAAGAATGTCCAAGCTGCGACATAGTGTTGCTCCCTATACTGCTGCTTCATAAAATACAGAGGGATTCATTTTTGAGCCCATAACCCGCAGACATATATCCAGGCGTCTCCCCAAACATATAATAAAAACGAGAAAACCCCCTCCCGCTCACATTCATCTGCTTCACTACTGCATTAAGGTGGTTACTCCAACCTCTCCCTCCACCAAACCTAGATACCTATATTCACCCTCCACCTCAATGGGAGAGTCGGTCGTTCAAAACCCATTTAGATGTCACGTTCCCTTTACCGAATCTGAGTATCTTGGTTTTCAGGAGGTTCACCTTAAGACCATGCTCCTGAAAATAATCCTACAAATACTCTAAACTGCGCCTTAGCCCAGAGGGACATCTTCTAGGTCTACAAGTACCCCGTATCGACCAGACCAAGTGTTGAGCCAGTGGTAGCCAGAGGAGGTTCACACTACATCCCGCTGTACCCTGAATCTACTTACCATACTTCTTCGGCTACATCCCTCTCCATATTTGTAGTAGAACCGAAGAGATTGTATCCAGGACCCTAGTAATTGTGGATTGATAAGACCAACTGATTCTCCCTTTCGGAACACAACGTGCCTTGTATTAGCAGCTTATGCAGGAAACATCTGCTCCATTTCCGATGAAAAGCTGTGCCCTTCTGCTCAGTTGCCTATAAGGCACACACTTTAAAGGAGGTTTCATCATTTGCTTAGTCTAAGAAACTAGCAGATTGATAGATAAGTCAAGACAACAGATAACCTTCCATTTCATTACCAGGTAATTGTAATTGGTTATTTATAACGTGCTTAATACCCAGATAATTCTGAGCATGGACCTGGGAATCGAACCTTTGTTGCTCCGTGTTGTCTTGCTTCCAAGGCGAGCACGTTGCCCCTGAGCTATCCTCCCCAGACAACATAAGGTGATGCTCTACCCCTGAGTAATGAACTTTTGAGGGTCATGACTTATTGAACTACAAATCACAGGCCTGTTACCTAGTATGTTACATAGCCAGTAAGAGTGTTGAGCCCTTGCTGCTGCGATCTGAACGTGATATGCAGGTCACAGGTTCGAATCCCAGCAAGGCCACTCAGCCTTTCATCTTACTGAGGTTGATAAATGAGTACCAATTTTGGTTGGGTGATATTGTATGTGAATATGTGCTTGGTAAAGCGCTTTGGATTGAAGCGCTATATACACTTGTCCCTAGAAACACTTAGGTAAAGGCGCGTTATAAATGCCATATTATATAAATAAACACATCATTATCATTATGTGAACTATCATCAGCTCCTATATTTATCGTGCATTCTGCGGGAGGTGTCCCACATCTAGGCATTGTAATGTTGGGTTTTACGACTGCCCTAATCAATTGCACCAACTTTCACTCATAGACTTCAATTTATAGACTATATTTAAATAATAGGTGTTATTATCGCCACATTCAATGTTAGTGTACTCCATTTATAGTCTGCAGAATGATGAAATGCTGAGTCTTTGCTACAGACCTGCTCCTGGAGGTCTCTAGACAGAATGCTTATTTCGCTGAGGGCCGGATTCTGTTCAAACCACATTGAGCATAATAAACGCCATGCTTCACTGCGCCTTTTCTTGATGCCCAGGTACTGCCCTTATTTTCTGGTGGTTTCTGGACGTCGCCGCAGAGGACGACAGTGACAGTTTTCGGCAGCATTTTCGTATATATTTGCAATTTAATGAAAGTGCTGCCGAAAGCTCAGCTTCTCAGCTAAGGCTTCTTTCATTATATTTTACCTAAATGCCATAAGACAATTAATTTGCAGACAGCGTAACACAAGAGCCACAAATAATACAGGACATGCCGATAAGAGCACGCTAAAGTTCAGGGCCACTGTAGGTAAGCACAACTTGGCAAGCCTCGTGTGCAAGTGACATTGCTGAAAAGCCCCCAAAAAATCGAGGTGCATTGGCAGAATGTAAGTACTACTAGCCATTGTGGCCGAGTAGGGGCGTACATGGAGCAGGGCGGGCGGGGGGGGGGGTACTCTGGTGGCGGCAGTGAACCACCCCCTAAAGATTTTGTGTGGGGGGTGTTGATCTGTGGTGGCGGAACGGGGGGGGGGCTTGTGGCGGCAGTGGCCCATCCCCTAAACATGTTTTTGTGGGGGGGTGCTGATCTGTGGTGGCACACATGGCCACCAATGAAGACATGACAAGGCCTGCATTTGTGATGTGCTTCGCTGGTCAAGTATTGCTTGTTTTCTTTTGGCAGTGGTTCATTTCATCCAGTTGCAGGCATACGTTTTAGTTTCAGAGGGTAGCCCCTTCAACCACCATGTGAAAGTTTGCACTGTTGTGCATGCAAACAATCAGAGTGCAAATAGTTGGCTTGCACGCATGTACAGCGAGGTGGGGGCCCTTACATTTGCAATCCTTGTCAGCACTCCCTCACAATAGCAAAAGTGCCATGGGCGGAGCGCCACCAGAGGAGGTAGCACTGTTACACTTTCCCTAATGCGGAAGAGTGACACCAGAATCAGCATGCAAAGGAACGGTTTGGATAATTGGTTGAGAGGTGCTTGCAACCGGCGCACTGATTTCTAAACTGGTGCACGGTGTGCACCCTCAGACAAATCTGACATCATGAGAATAGGTGCTATTTACCGGATGTGTTGCTAACCTTTAATATGACTTTTTCGGAAATTAACATCTCGTTCAGATTCAGGCTCTGAGTCATCTATGCGCACTGACCAAACCTCGAGGGGCCCGATGCGGCCACTGTTGGGTTTGTTTCGGAGCCCCAACCCACTTTCTATGGAACATTTCTGTCGAAAAAGATGTTGCACTTCTATAGTTCCCATTATATTGAAATGTGTACACTTAGAATTTGCCGGACACTTAGTAGAGTATTATAGAGAGGAAAACAAAACACTACATCATATATTTTCTTTTAGAAAGACCGATTTTGAAGGAGGTCTTTAGCTGCTCCTCCTACGCACAATGACAGTCGCTGACCTGCCAGACTGAACAGATGTCTTGGGAGAGAAAAGGGAACGTCTCTTGTACATTGTACATTTAGCAGTGACCCACCATGTTTCACGGTCGAAATAACTAATTACTTTTTCAATTCATTTTTGGCATACTTTACATGTTCCAAATTATTTTCGAGAGGGTACTGCAATTAAAAGTCCTAATCTCTTCCATCTGTTTCCATATCACAGGATCAATAATAACCTGTCTTCTACAGATGGAGAAGCAGAACCATTAGAGATGGGTAAAAGGTGCATTTCAGGCCAGGACAGAAGATACGTGGAAGTTGAGTAGGTAGAAAGGAGGCGTGATCACGATATGAAGCGCAGATGGTACGTGCAAGTTGAGTAGGTAGAAAGGAGGTGTGATCACGATATGAAGCGCAGATGATATGTGGAAGTTGAGTAGGTAGAAAGGAGGCGTGATCACGATATGAAGCGCAGATGGTACGTGCAAGTTGAGTAGGTAGAAAGGAGGCGTGATCACGATATGAAGCGCAGATGGTACGTGGAAGTTGAGTAGTTAGAAAGGAGGCGTGATCACGAGATGAAGCGCAGATTATACGTGGAAGTTGAGTAGTTAGAAAGGAGGCGTGATCACGATATGAAGCGCAGATGGTACGTGGAAGTTGAGTAGGTAGAAAGGAGGTGGGATCACGATATGAAGCGCAGATGGTACGTGGAAGTTGAGTAGGTAGAAAGGAGGTGGGATCACGATATGAAGCGCAGATGGTACGTGGAAGTTGAGTAGGTAGAAAGGAGGCGTGATCACGATATGAAGCGCGGATGGTACGTGGAAGTTGAGTAGGTAGAAAGGAGGCGTGATCACGATATGAAGCGCAGATGGTACGTGCAAGTTGAGTAGGTAGAAAGGAGGCGTGATCACGATATGAAGCGCGGATGAGTTTCAGGGTTGCCCATCTCCAGCCCACCAGTGCCTGAATCCTGACGGTTTTTCAGGATATCCATCATTAATATTCATGAGAAAAAATGTGCATACAATTAGAATCATTGCATGTGAATTTATCTCATGAATATTAATGAGGGATATCCTGAAAAAACGTCAGGTCTCTGGCCATCGAGGCATGGAATTCGACAACCCTACGTGGGTGGGGGAAAAATATGGCAAAGAGACAATGGGCGTGGCCTTCAACAGCATTCACAACACTGCACAGAAAGAAATATGCAAGCGCGATTCTATGGGAGACGGAACAACCCTAAACCGGTTATAGGTCAAAGTATCGGCTCAAAAGGGTCGAATGACAAAAGGGTGAAGTCAATTAGACCGAAAAAAGGGATAGAATTTTTTTATTTTTTTTATCTTTTGGGGGGTCCTCCCGTCAAGCCCCTGTTTTTGGTGTAAAAACACCTTTTTTAGCTAAACTATAGCAAAAAAATATATACATTTAAAAAAAATGTGATCCTTTTGTTTTCGTTTGAATACACTCTCACCTTTGGCATTCAATCCTTTTGATTTAGGTAATTTAACTGGACACCCCCTAAACCCACTGAGGCCAATACACAGGCAACCCCTCCACTATGGAAAACACTCTGGGGCTGACTCACCAAGAAGTAACTCTGATTTTCTCATAACTTACTCCTGGAAAGTAAGACAGGTTTACTTCTGGTAACTTCTTTGTAATACGAATAGTCTGTCTTCATAGGTAACTGGAGCTGCCCCGGTTTGTGAATAAGACCTGTCAATTCATGGTAGCAGGAGCTGCCATTTCAAACCTCAGGCTGATTTATTTATTTTAATCTTTGTAAAGCGCCACTCGCCCAAAGGCCTCAGGGTGCACATTAAGATGAAAGACAGGAGACAGACAAAACATCAGGCAGAGGAAGGAAGAGGAGTGAATAAGTGGGCAGTTGAAGAGAAACATCTTGAGTCTTTTTTTAAATTCCTTTGAGGAGTCACTTTTTCTTAGTTCAAGTGGACTGGAATTCCAGATATGAGGAGCTTGTATATCAAAGTCTGTGCCCCCAAATTTAGCTATTCTAAATCTGGGTTCAGTAAGTCTAGCTTGCTCCTGGCACTTAAGGGTGCGTGGTGGCTGGTACACCTCCAGGCGCTCAGCCAAACATATCAGGGGGTCATGAATCACACATTTATGGGTCAGGGTCAGGATATTGTGAGAGACGCAGTGTTTCACAAGAAACCAGTGCAGCTCCCTCGTTGCATTGGTGATATGATCCTGTCTTGACAGTCCCAGGGTTCCTTGAACAGCCCCCTTCTGGGTCACCAGAAGAGCTGAGAGGATGGATTGAAAAGTGCAAATGCAGATGAGCAACTTATTGATGAGACCACGTGACGCCACAAATCTGGCCAACATGCTGCCTCATTGTCAGTTCAACGTCTAGGTTAACGACCAAGGTCTTCACACACTTAGCCACCAAGATGGGGTTATTGACGATAATTAAGCTTTTATACTTGAGGGGAAGTTTTTTAAGCATGTGACTGGAGTCAACAATTAGGATCTAAGTCTTGGCAGAGTTAAGGGCCAAAGAATTAGCTACCATCGAAGCCTGAACGGCAGAATGAATGGTGTTAATGGCCGATGTGTCTTTTGAGTGGATGCCTGTGAGCTTTAGAACGATCTGGTTATTGTCAGGATAGTTGGTGTGAAGGACACCCAGGTAGTCAAGGAGCAAGATGTAGATTTAGAAGAGAGTGGGTGAAAGACAGGATCCCTGGGGGACTCCTCAGGTGATCAGTGCCAGTAAAGAACTATCATCATTGATGGCGAATCTGGCATTGTGGGGTCCAAAAAAGGACACCACCCATTTATTTGGTTGTTTAACCAAAGCAGCCCATCAGTGATTTTAACCTGGTTAACAATATAACATGGGCAAACAGGTTGAAAGCGGCAGATAGATCCATTAACACCATCAGAGCAAGATGGCCTGGATCCACAATGCCAGAGAGACTGAATTTTAAATCAAGCATGGCGGTCTCAATGCCATGCCTTGCTCTTAAACCTGATTTCCAGGGCCATAGTATGTTATTTTCTTCAATTTATTTTTGAAGTTGAAGAAGTTCCACTTGGTCCATGATTTTGAGAAGGAAGGGCACATTTATGATGGCACAATAGTTTTTCGTGAGCAAGGGGTCATGGTTGTCCTTCTATAATAAGGGAGTGATTCATGCCTCTTCAAGCAATGGTGGAACGCATCCTTCAGAAAAGCAAAGGTTCACCAATTTGGTAATCCATGGTCCTAGAACATTGATGCAGTTTATTATTAGTGCAGAGGGGAAGGTGTCATCCTTGCATGAGGTGGGTTTCATACTGCTGACAATAAGAGGGAAAAGCGTAGTGTGGTTGCACATTGGCATGCAGAGCAAAGGGGCGGACTATTACCTCAGGGGAGATTTCCTGCGGGACGATGGGACTCTTTTAGTGTATTGATGGAATGTAGAAGAGAAGATACCTTGGAGACAAAGGTATCATGAATTCCTTGGCACCAAGCAGAATCCTTCGGGGGGGTGGCTTTGATACACAGTGTTCCCTTAAATTCTTTCAGGATCATAAATACTTCCTTGCAACTCAAATTGGCCTGAGATATCCTGTTGCTATAGTGGGAGGTTTTAGAATGAAGAATGGCGGCCTTCATGATGTTAACCAAGAGTTTACATGTAGCCAAGGTGGCTGGTGATGGGTGGGTATGACAATTATGTTCGGCTGACCTCTTGGTGTGTCTGAGGTTGAGAATGCCCTCATTGAACCAATTATGATTGTGATAAAACAAACCATGGTTTTAAAATTAAATAGTTTAAGGGCCTGATTTACAAAAACGTTTTTCACAGGAAAATCTTATTGAAAAATGTGTTGTAAATCAGACACATGTGATTAACCGAATGATGACCATTTGTGGAGCATACTCATTTAAGGCCTCATCACAGACTTGGTGGTATCCATCAGGCTACTGCCAAAGCAAACAGCGGTGCAATTTTTGCCAGATCACGAGTAGTGGTAAGGCTGAAATTCCTCATTTCATAGGACTCTATGGGGATTTTAAGCACTATTACTGCCTGTGGTAATATTGCTGGTTGTAATAGTGCCAAAAACAGCCGAAAATGAGCAAAACGTTGGAGGTAAAACTCCAAACATTCTGTCCAAATCGTGATTGGGCGAACCCTTAAATGTGGCATTAATAACGTTACTGCTGCATTTAATGGCTACCACCCAAATCGTGATGAGGCCCGTAGTCAGCTAATTAGTAGCATTTTCACCCCAAGAGGAAATGCAATGTGTTATTAAAATGAATTTTAATGCACAAACGTGTAGTCTAGATTTGAGTGGTAAAACCGTAGCTGAAATGTTCGAGGGAGAAAAGATTGAACGTTATTTTTCCGAAAATAACTTTCCGTCTTCTCTCCCCTGAATATTTCAGACTTTGCCCATCCCCAACCCCCTACTTACCTGTGGGCACATCCTTGCGTGCGCTGTCGCCAACATCCCTCTGCGACACTGATTCCCTTCACTTGCATGGACAGGATCCGCTTTTCTTTGTATACTTTATGAGTCGTGACCCCCACTCACATTACAGTGAAGAAGGGTGCGCGGGACACCCCACAGCATCCGCTGCCCTTTCTCACTGTAATGTTTCGTATGGCATATTTGTTTAAAATTTTAGGCTATATGAGATTTTAGTATAGCCAAAATTCGGTCAAATATGCCATACGTATTTTTCCTGTCTTTTTGGATGATTCCATGTAGTCTTAGTAGGGGCATTTTGAGCATTACATCGGACACATTGGAAACTGATAACAACACATGATGGAAGTATCTTGCTCCCAAAAACATACATCATGATGTGCTGGTTTTTCAGATGCCATGTACTGCAACTTCCATCAACCATTGCCAGCTCAGTCAATGTTGAGGGGTCACAGCAGTAGTAGTTCAAAACATCTGGGGAGCTGCAGGTTGAACTTGAAGACGGCTGTATTATGGGATCCAAAATGAGGAGACTTCTCACAGTTTGAAGGAGGAAGATTTTGCTTTCAAATCAATGTCATTTGATTTTGACAATGCGCCCGTCTGAGAAACAAGACTTTTTGGTTGCAAACTGGAACCACTATAAGGGTTATAAGGAAAGCAGAACGTGCTCTGTTTTCTCAAGTGATTATGGATTATTATAAGGATGTTGGAAGTCAATTAGGCGTAACCAAATAGAGAAATTATGAAGAAAGGCAGGGTTCTTTTATAAGGTCACAGAACTCAGATGGAGTAGGAGGCAGTGCTTTAATTTTAAAGTCAGGCAGCTGTGTGACTGACAGAAGTGGGGCATGATATGGTGCAGGAGCGGTAAAGGCAGGCAAACAAGCCACACAACTTGTAGACAGGTCAGAGCACACTTCACTGAAAGGTTTTTTGTAGTCTTTCAGCTAAGCATCGGACTGTGTAACCTCTTGCACTTGGTCAGGTTTCGACTTCTACGACTATTGTCAAAGTTTGATTGGGCATCTGTTCTTGATCTTACATTATTATTTTGCCACCACAAGCTCCTAGATTCTACACATTCCAAGCAAGAGGATACAAGAAGCATGAGCTGGCGAGAGCAAACAGCAACATGAGTGAAAAGCTATTGACTAACACTCCCAAGAAGGAATCACCAGCCTTAGTGGGTTCTGTTCTCGACACAGAGTAGTAGAATCAAAAGTGCTATCTTAAAGAATCGGGACATCATATAAATGATAGCAAACCCAGTGACCTGTTTAAATAATGCCGAGTATTTGTGCATCAATGCAGCAGTAAACTAGTCTTTCTTTATGGCAGTAGTCAATCCATAAGGATTGTGAGCCTCATCACGAATTGGGAAATATCCCGACTGGGATTCCACTCAACTTTATTTGCGTTAGCGCCCACTCCTCCGGCGGTATTACTGCTTGATCACAGGTTGGGTGCTAACATTTACTCCCCATTCCCCATGTCCAGGAATTTTTGGTGAAATTACTGTGTGGTAATACCATCGGTGTTAATTGCACCAAAGATTGGCATTTTTACTGTATGTGAGCTGGGGGTAAACATGTCAAACTCGAGATTGGTTAGAGCGGTAAGTGCAGCAGTAACACTGTTACCTGTGCATTTAAGGGCTACCGCCCCAACTCATGGTTAAACCCAGTGTGCGGACACGGGTAGTAAAGCTCAGTGGCAAGGTGCTCGTCTTGGAAGTAAGATGACGCAGAGCAACACAGGTTCGAATCACAGATCCAATTAATTGCCACGTCACTGTTAAGATAAACATTGTAACACCCGGTTGTTGCCTCCGATAACATCACCACGTTCGCGTTGGGTCGCTGCCAAGAAGGAAGAAGAAAAAAATATATTTATATTCTCTGTGCCATAGATGTGGGTTTAGCAGCTTACCAGGAGCTTGAGAATGTTCTCATGCTGTGCGATGGCGTGAGGAGGCAGTACTTTACCACACTAGATTTCAGTTTTGAATACACTGAAGAGTTAAGAAATGAGGGTGATTAACCTTGTTTATAATTTTTTTCTAGATAGCCATTACGCTTTTTCTATTGTTCTCCCCATGGAAAATAATATAAGCCAGGTACTGTAATCTACCTTGCACAATTCATTAATGTTCCATGTCATTTTGACTTGAACTTCTACCAGTTTTTTAGATGATATTGTGATAGTCAGCTATGTCCTACACATGTTGCAATGTAAAGAGTGGAGTGGTTTTTTTTTAGTCAGATGATGTTGAACTGATGAAGAATGTGCTGTATCAGAGACTGGTCACGCCAAGGGATTTTTAGAGTGTTCTTTAGTGAGGTTCTGAGATCCACTGATTTGCATATATTTCTATAGCTGTAAACAGATATATATTAAAGAGCAGAATCATTATGTTTTTCATTTTGTACATTTATGAAGGGCAGGTGATGATGAGATCAAACAGCCTGACTTACACTTTATTTTTCTTTTGGGCGTGTGTTTTTGCATATGTGGTCGCTAACGATGGACCTCTAACAGTCTAAAAGGCACTGGACTTCTGTTATTACAAATCTTTTCTCCTGATTAAACAAGAATATGTTTTTTACAAAATAAAACTTGTGATATGCTAAATGTACATCAGTAACGCTGCACTAAATCAAGTAATTGGAGTCATAATTAGGCAGTGAACATTTACCAGGGGGCGTAACAGCACTGCGGGACCTTTTCCCTAGTTTCAGGCTCACAAGTGATCCTTTAACCGCTGTCTGCGACAGTGGCTTTCTGTCATGGTCCAAATATAGCAAGAGACCATATCGACTAGAACAGAAGTCGCAGCATATATATGCATACCTGGATTTTGTTTCCTGTTGAACCCTGCATGTTTTGCTTTTTTAAACAATAACATATTGCTGTGTCATTATACCACATTTTGTTTTGTCATTTTTCAAGCCTCTTCTGCCCTTGGAGTGCGATCCACCTGTGTTTTCGTGGCACGGTTGTCCCATGTTTAAGATATATATATATATATGTATATATATATATATATATATATATATATATATATATATATATATATATATATAGATATAGATATACAAAATATATATATCATCACTGGTGGTGCCCGCTTTCAGTTGGTAATTAGGTAATTACGGTCACTCTTGCCCATTGCCAGCTTCCCCAGCCTATGGACAAGGCTGATCCCCCAGCCTAGAAACTAATCAGATACCACAAGCCATTGCCTTTTGGATTTGTCCACAGCCAGTTTGACCAATTGTGAAAAGATGTCAGAGGCTCATCCTCCCTGCCTACTAAGTAACCGGATTCCACCAGCTGTGGCCATTGGCAGCAGCCTATGGCCCATGCCCCCTCTCCGGCCCCTCCTTCAATTTCTGTTGCAGTTTCCACACAGAAATTCACGCCGTCACCCCTGGTGCTTGCTTTTCCTGTGACAGCCATTACAGTTTAACATTCACTCTGTAATGCATAATGCTTGGATCGTCAATTTAAAATGTTACGAGTGAAAGAGTGTCCCTCCATTGGCTCAGAGTTGAGGAACAAATAAAGTTTAAATCCCTCTCTTTGGTGCATAAGTGCCTTTACGGCAAAGCCCCAGGTTCCCTTAAGAACAGTTTAGTTACATACACCCCCCTCAGATGGTTACAATCCGTAGGTAAGAGTCTCTTGTCTGTTCCCAATTTCAAATTGAAATCTGGTCTGGGTAGATCTTTTCTGGTTCTGGCTCCACAACTGTGGAACAATCTTCCCGAAGCATTAAGAACAGAAAACAACCACCTGGCGTTCAGGAAACGTCTTAAAACACACCTTTTCAGATAAGGAATTCCCTGATTCTCCCCTACTGCCTAATTTCCCCCCACTTTCATGTGATTCAATGTTTTTTCAAGCACGTCTTTCCATGGAATGATGCAGGAATCCCATGGGGTTCACCCGGTAAGGTATAAAAAAGTTTGGTACAAATGTGCTCTGCACCCAACCCCCAACTCTATGAATGCTCGCGTGGTCCTCATCGCCTACTCACTTCTACCCTGATATGAAACCCCTTTCTTTTTCTCTTACCTTCTCCAAATATCAAGGTGGGGGGAGACAATTCTTGCTTGGTACTGGGAAGTTGGAAAACCAGGGGATTCTTCCAACTCTTTGGCAAAGGAGATATAGTATTCGACCAGTATGATATAATTTGTCTCCAGGAAACCTTGCTTAGGGTGACTACGGCTCTGGAGGGTTTTGCATCAATATGGTGGAAAAGGGGCTAACAGGTTTCCCAATTGGAGGCTTAATGACCCTGATTAGTAATAACAGTGGTCTTGAAGTTGGGTCATCACAAAATTCTTGACCCTGATACAGGCTCTCACTATTAAAGAGGTTAAAAACAGAGATAAGCACCCGTGGACAAGACTGCTATAATCTTTAGTGGAACTGCCCCTCTATTAGGTCTGTGGGATTTATTGAAGAGATTACGACCCTGATCAATCAAGCCACAGTGTTGTGTGAACACCTAGACACCTAGTGGTGTGTGGAGACTTCAATGTCCACTGTTTTGATGGGAACCTTAAGTTAATTACCGATCAACTTCCTAATGCAAAGGTACAAATCGCCAGAGGCCTACAATTGACAGAGCAGCAAGCCAATAGAAACATCAAGCTAGTGAATGGAAACGTGAATGGAGATTCCCCGCCAGGGTCTACCGGGAAGAGAGGGGCAGGATACAAAATACTGGACTAAAGCTTCATTTCTGATAGACTCTTTAATGACTAAACTCGCTTCAGCGACCACACCATCTTGAAAATGACTTCTAAGATCTTGACCCACGCTAAAAGGGACTCATTGAGGGTCAAGTTGAATGTGACTGCTGGGAGAAACAGGATCAAAATAAACCAAGAGGAAACCAGAGTGCTAACGCATGCATTGCAGAGAGAACCCAGATACAACCGGAACCCTAACCAACGGGGCACTGTTGACTATTCTAACACCCTGTTAGCTTACACTGAAACTTCATTGTGTGGTCCAAAAAGGCATTTCCACATCCGCCACCATTTTTATGTTGAAGTAGCCACCAGAAAAAAGAGATTACAAAGCTAGATGAGAAAGTGGAGAAAGGTCAATTCATCGGAGACTGTGGACTACATAAGAAAATTGAGACAGTGCTACAAGAACTGGTCAAAACAGCACAGCTTCCAAATCCTTCAACAAGATGCGGAGTACAGTCTAAAAACAATGGTATCCAAAAACACTTCACAATTATGGAAGGTGCTGAATGACACGTCTACCCCCAAAATGCATTGATGGTGAACCCAGATTTAGGTGCATTGTAAGTGGAGCATTATGGCCTAATATGCATGGCACCTCCAGGCAATAGAGAGCATCTAGTTGATTCTCATCGTGGACCATGGAGCCTTAAGACAGATAGGGAGGATATCCTTGTCTTTATTCGATCCTTAAGCAAGTCTAGGGCTCCGGACCCTGATGGGCTTTCTAACTAGGACCTCAAAAAAATCCAGTTGAATGGGCGGAATTTATGGATGTACTATTTGAAAACATCAAGACCAGCAAAATGATTACAGCATCTTGGATGACCTGCATAGTGGTTCCAAAATTTAAGAAGGGCGATAGGGCCAAACCTGCCAACTATGGGTTCATTGTCCTTCTGGATATTATGAAAACATCTTTGCCCCCCTTCTTCTGAAGGAATTAACTGACTGAAGTTCCTGCACTAAACCTTATGACCAATAGCAAGAAGGCTTTGTACGGGGTACCGGAACAGCACTCAACCTCTTTATCATTAATGTCTTCAAGACCAGGGCCAAGAGTATGAACCAAAATAAGATCTGTTTGGCTTCAATAGATCTGGCCCAGGCCTTTGACATGATTGATCGAACAACGTTGTGGCCCAA
Source organism: Ambystoma mexicanum (assembly GCF_040938575.1). Taxonomy (NCBI): domain Eukaryota; kingdom Metazoa; phylum Chordata; class Amphibia; order Caudata; family Ambystomatidae; genus Ambystoma; species Ambystoma mexicanum. The sequence goes on from NC_090934.1 coordinate 1,035,427,165, forward strand.
ACTGAAGGCAGGGTCCTGTCTGCCAGCCTTAATGGATGCAGTCAAAGCTCTATATGCTAACACATCTCTGAGAATAAGGCCGGACAATCAAGGAAATCTATCAGATAAAATCCAAACAACAAGGGGAATTAAGCAGGGGTGTCAACTTGCGGCAGCAATTTTCAACCTGTATCTCTTGGACATAGAATCTGTATTCAAGGATGTTAGATGCTTTCCGCCCTGTCTGGAGCGTGTTCTTTTGAACAGGTTATTGTACGCGGATGACTTGATCCTAATAGACAAAATGCAAGTGGGCCTACAATGGCAATTAGAAGCATTGGTGGCCTACATGGACAATAATTGTTAGAAAATCCATGTCAAGAAATCGAAGATCCTCACTCTGGACTGTAAACAGGGAGAAAGAGCAAAGCCACATGCATGGTTTCTACAAGGTGAGAAAATCCAGGAAGTCTCCTGTTTGACATACCTCGGCATCTGCCTGGTGATTCCATCACGACTCACACAGCAAGTTAACTTTACATACGAAGGGCAAAATTCTGAGTGCCCGGGCTATCCTGATATAGACCTTCCACTGAAATTCACCTTAGCATCGGTAATTGAATTTTATGAATGAAGGTAACCCCAATATTGACGTACGGGGCAGATACATCATTGTGTTTATCATCGACCATGTGGCCTAAATTAGAAGGCACTTTTTGGAGGAAGGTTTTGGCTCTCCCGAAAGGGACTCCGGTCCAGATGATTAGAGCTGAATTAGGCCTGACATCCTTATTACCCATAACCATCTGGAAATCCCTATCACTTTACCAGAAGTGCCTAATGGGCCAAGACAATGGAGGATTTGGTGTTCTCAAAAGAGCTCTGACCATAAATAGAGATTTGGAACTCAGTTTGCACGGCTATACTAACCAGCCTCTTTCAGACAGTAGAAACATTGATCACAAATCCAACACTGGTTAAGCAAAAACTATTTGAGTTGGATTGGACAGAAACTCTAGAGATCAGAGTGAAAATCAAAACGCTGAGCAAACCATGTGGGGATGAGAGAATGAGAGTATCTCTCCCCAGTTATCTATTAAATAAAATTCCCCTGCAGCCAGCTCAGGAGGCTCTTAATGTGCTTTCGTTTGAACGTATTCCCCACCAGACAAGTGATGGAGCTTTGAAAAAAGAATACAACCTGGGATTTCACTTGTAGATTGAGCAAACATCCATGTGAATCGATGTTTCATAGTACGTTAATTTGCCCAACGCTGTCGCCTCTCTGCCTAAAACATTTGGGCAAGTTCATAGATGAAACAACTACACTAACTGCGGAGGATTGGTGGTCAATTTTGAACAGAGGTTCCATGATTTCAATGACACTCGCCCTGCTTGCGTGCCTAAAGCAGGCCTTTCTGATCTTGGACATAAAGTCTGAAACAGGATGAAGCCTATACACTGTTTTGCACCGCTTACGGATTTCGAATGATAAACCACCAAATAAACTGTGCCTTATTCACTTGACCCTTGGACAGATCTCTGGGATTTCTGTGCCTGGTTTTCTTAAACTTCAATGTTTTAGTGTGATTTTTAGTTTTTGCTAATTTGGATTTGGAAACTTGGATTTTATATTCTGTGCTTTTTTTTTCTTTGCAGTTTTTCCTTGCTTTGTTTTTTTTTCATTTTAGTATCCTTGAAATTGTATTTTGTAGATATATAGCTACAAGGTTTCCATTGTAACCCAAATGCTAAATAATAATAATAAAAAAGAAATATATCTTTTTGAGCAGCTCTTTCCATGTATTTATTTTGATATGATAAGATATGATATGGCATTTATAACGCGCCTATACACAAGTGTTTCAAGGTGCGACGTGGCAGGGAGGGGGGACAAAGGGAAGACAGACAACGATCTTACTAGGCCAGGTGTCATTCAGATTGCGCAAGTGCATGGGTAGAGGGGAATGGAAAGTGTAAGGGGCAAGGGAGAGGGGAAAGTGCAGTACAGGGGAAGTAGAATAATAAGATAAATAATAAAGGGCCAGCTGGTGGCAAGTGCAAGGTAAGTGCAGACAAGTGCTGAGAGGGGGGCTGTAGGGATACAGAGTCAGTCCAGCAATGCAGGGGTTGCCAGGGAGGCATTGCATGGGGCAAGTGGCTGGGCCAGGGACCGAGATCAGCGAGAGTGGCCCAGTGCAGATTCAGTGCAGTTTCAATCAGGAATTTAGCAGGGGCGAGGGGGAGAAAAAGCAGAAGCAAAGAGGAAGGTTTTGAGGTGCTCCTGGAACCGGAGATGGTTCTCCTCAAGTTTCAGGGAGGCAGGAAGGCTGTTCCAGAGGGAGGCCCCTGCTGCGGAGAGAGATCTACCCCCAACTCGTTGCTTTGCGAAGCGGCTGACCCTGAGGGAGTTGTAGGCGGATGAGCGAAGAGCTCGAGAAGGAAGATATTTAGGAAGAGAGAGTTGAAGGTATTTCGGCCGTAGTCCCCAGAAGGCCTTGTGGACAATGCAGAGGGTTTTGAACTGAATCCTCCTTAATTTATACGACTTCTGCAAAATCCATCTTTATTTAATTCATTTTATTTGCTAAGTTCCTTCTTCTCAAACTACAATTCTATTCTCTCCCCATCTTTGAGTACTTAACCACCAGGTTTGTCTGGCCTCCTACCAGTGCTTTATGTGGGGGTAAGAAATTGAGGGGGGTCCTCATTTGGGGGCGTGGCTTCCATTGTGGGCATGGCCTGAAAAGTGCACAAACCATAGTAAGGTGCGCAAATATATAAATGCATGTAAGCATTTATATATTTGTATGCGTACCTTTTATATCGTTTGTGTACTTTTCAAGTCACATTTATAACCATAGAAATATGTTACATATATCTATGTTTCTAAAATACACAATTCAATGTGATTAATACAAAAGAAGTCACACAGTGCCAATTGTGATGAAACAAAATATGCTTCGTATGCACAAGTAGTTTTTTGGCATTGAACTAATAGAGGCAGCCTGACACGTGTTTCGATCATAGGCTTGCTCTTCTTCAGAGGCTTGTGTCTGCTATTGAAATTTTCAAAAGTCCACTCTGGTTGAATTACCAGCTGGTATCCTGTAGGATGAGCGAAAAACTATAATCCTTTGCAGTTGCAGTAAATTACTTGTCAATGGGTGCAGCAGTTCTGTGTTCAGACACTAGGAGGACAAAACCCGAGGTGCTTTTGTCCGTCGACAAACCTTTATAAAAGATGGCTTGAATTGAGTACTTTTCAAGCCATCTTGTATAACCATACAAATATGTTGAATATTTCTATGTTTATAAAGGATGGCTTGAAAAGTACACAATTCAAGCCATCTTTTATAAAGCTTTGCCAATGGACAAAGACGCCTCAGTGATCAGTGCTCTGCTGTGCAGAGCAGATAAATCACTGAGCCCGAGGCGTCTTTGATCCCCTGTAAACGTGGGGGGACGCATCTTTGATCCTCTGTGAACGTGGGGGCTCTGTGATCTAATCTCCACAAGTTCGCCGAGGGTTAGTGACCTTGGAAGGGGAAACCAAGGGACCATAACTTCCTCCTTTGACCCCTCACGTGAGGGGTCAAAAGAGGAAGCTACAGTGACTGACATAAGTGCCAGCCAGCCACAGCATTGCTGAAAACGAATGATAAACCACCAAATAAACTGTGCCTTATTCACTTGACCCTTGGACAGATCTCTGGGATTTCTGTGCCTGGTTTTCTTAAACTTCAATGTTTTAGTGTGATTTTTAGTTTTTGCTAATTTGGATTTGGAAACTTGGATTTTATATTCTGTGCTTTTTTTTTCTTTGCAGTTTTTCCTTGCTTTGTTTTTTTTTCATTTTAGTATCCTTGAAATTGTATTTTGTAGATATATAGCTACAAGGTTTCCATTGTAACCCAAATGCTAAATAATAATAATAAAAAAGAAATATATCTTTTTGAGCAGCTCTTTCCATGTATTTATTTTGATATGATAAGATATGATATGGCATTTATAACGCGCCTATACACAAGTGTTTCAAGGTGCGACGTGGCAGGGAGGGGGGACAAAGGGAAGACAGACAACGATCTTACTAGGCCAGGTGTCATTCAGATTGCGCAAGTGCATGGGTAGAGGGGAATGGAAAGTGTAAGGGGCAAGGGAGAGGGGAAAGTGCAGTACAGGGGAAGTAGAATAATAAGATAAATAATAAAGGGCCAGCTGGTGGCAAGTGCAAGGTAAGTGCAGACAAGTGCTGAGAGGGGGGCTGTAGGGATACAGAGTCAGTCCAGCAATGCAGGGGTTGCCAGGGAGGCATTGCATGGGGCAAGTGGCTGGGCCAGGGACCGAGATCAGCGAGAGTGGCCCAGTGCAGATTCAGTGCAGTTTCAATCAGGAATTTAGCAGGGGCGAGGGGGAGAAAAAGCAGAAGCAAAGAGGAAGGTTTTGAGGTGCTCCTGGAACCGGAGATGGTTCTCCTCAAGTTTCAGGGAGGCAGGAAGGCTGTTCCAGAGGGAGGCCCCTGCTGCGGAGAGAGATCTACCCCCAACTCGTTGCTTTGCGAAGCGGCTGACCCTGAGGGAGTTGTAGGCGGATGAGCGAAGAGCTCGAGAAGGAAGATATTTAGGAAGAGAGAGTTGAAGGTATTTCGGCCGTAGTCCCCAGAAGGCCTTGTGGACAATGCAGAGGGTTTTGAACTGAATCCTCCTTAATTTATACGACTTCTGCAAAATCCATCTTTATTTAATTCATTTTATTTGCTAAGTTCCTTCTTCTCAAACTACAATTCTATTCTCTCCCCATCTTTGAGTACTTAACCACCAGGTTTGTCTGGCCTCCTACCAGTGCTTTATGTGGGGGTAAGAAATTGAGGGGGGTCCTCATTTGGGGGCGTGGCTTCCATTGTGGGCATGGCCTGAAAAGTGCACAAACCATAGTAAGGTGCGCAAATATATAAATGCATGTAAGCATTTATATATTTGTATGCGTACCTTTTATATCGTTTGTGTACTTTTCAAGTCACATTTATAACCATAGAAATATGTTACATATATCTATGTTTCTAAAATACACAATTCAATGTGATTAATACAAAAGAAGTCACACAGTGCCAATTGTGATGAAACAAAATATGCTTCGTATGCACAAGTAGTTTTTTGGCATTGAACTAATAGAGGCAGCCTGACACGTGTTTCGATCATAGGCTTGCTCTTCTTCAGAGGCTTGTGTCTGCTATTGAAATTTTCAAAAGTCCACTCTGGTTGAATTACCAGCTGGTATCCTGTAGGATGAGCGAAAAACTATAATCCTTTGCAGTTGCAGTAAATTACTTGTCAATGGGTGCAGCAGTTCTGTGTTCAGACACTAGGAGGACAAAACCCGAGGTGCTTTTGTCCGTCGACAAACCTTTATAAAAGATGGCTTGAATTGAGTACTTTTCAAGCCATCTTGTATAACCATACAAATATGTTGAATATTTCTATGTTTATAAAGGATGGCTTGAAAAGTACACAATTCAAGCCATCTTTTATAAAGCTTTGCCAATGGACAAAGACGCCTCAGTGATCAGTGCTCTGCTGTGCAGAGCAGATAAATCACTGAGCCCGAGGCGTCTTTGATCCCCTGTAAACGTGGGGGGACGCATCTTTGATCCTCTGTGAACGTGGGGGCTCTGTGATCTAATCTCCACAAGTTCGCCGAGGGTTAGTGACCTTGGAAGGGGAAACCAAGGGACCATAACTTCCTCCTTTGACCCCTCACGTGAGGGGTCAAAAGAGGAAGCTACAGTGACTGACATAAGTGCCAGCCAGCCACAGCATTGCTGAAAACGAATGATAAACCACCAAATAAACTGTGCCTTATTCACTTGACCCTTGGACAGATCTCTGGGATTTCTGTGCCTGGTTTTCTTAAACTTCAATGTTTTAGTGTGATTTTTAGTTTTTGCTAATTTGGATTTGGAAACTTGGATTTTATATTCTGTGCTTTTTTTTTCTTTGCAGTTTTTCCTTGCTTTGTTTTTTTTTCATTTTAGTATCCTTGAAATTGTATTTTGTAGATATATAGCTACAAGGTTTCCATTGTAACCCAAATGCTAAATAATAATAATAAAAAAGAAATATATCTTTTTGAGCAGCTCTTTCCATGTATTTATTTTGATATGATAAGATATGATATGGCATTTATAACGCGCCTATACACAAGTGTTTCAAGGTGCGACGTGGCAGGGAGGGGGGACAAAGGGAAGACAGACAACGATCTTACTAGGCCAGGTGTCATTCAGATTGCGCAAGTGCATGGGTAGAGGGGAATGGAAAGTGTAAGGGGCAAGGGAGAGGGGAAAGTGCAGTACAGGGGAAGTAGAATAATAAGATAAATAATAAAGGGCCAGCTGGTGGCAAGTGCAAGGTAAGTGCAGACAAGTGCTGAGAGGGGGGCTGTAGGGATACAGAGACAGTCCCGCAATGCAGGGGTTGCCAGGGAGGCATTGCATGGGGCAAGTGGCTGGGCCAGGGACCGAGATCAGCGAGAGTGGCCCAGTGCAGATTCAGTGCAGTTTCAATCAGGAATTTAGCAGGGGCGAGGGGGAGAAAAAGCAGAAGCAAAGAGGAAGGTTTTGAGGTGCTCCTGGAACCGGAGATGGTTCTCCTCAAGTTTCAGGGAGGCAGGAAGGCTGTTCCAGAGGGAGGCCCCTGCTGCGGAGAGAGATCTACCCCCAACTCGTTGCTTTGCGAAGCGGCTGACCCTGAGGGAGTTGTAGGCGGATGAGCGAAGAGCTCGAGAAGGAAGATATTTAGGAAGAGAGAGTTGAAGGTATTTCGGCCGTAGTCCCCAGAAGGCCTTGTGGACAATGCAGAGGGTTTTGAACTGAATCCTCCTTAATTTATACGACTTCTGCAAAATCCATCTTTATTTAATTCATTTTATTTGCTAAGTTCCTTCTTCTCAAACTACAATTCTATTCTCTCCCCATCTTTGAGTACTTAACCACCAGGTTTGTCTGGCCTCCTACCAGTGCTTTATGTGGGGGTAAGAAATTGAGGGGGGTCCTCATTTGGGGGCGTGGCTTCCATTGTGGGCATGGCCTGAAAAGTGCACAAACCATAGTAAGGTGCGCAAATATATAAATGCATGTAAGCATTTATATATTTGTATGCGTACCTTTTATATCGTTTGTGTACTTTTCAAGTCACATTTATAACCATAGAAATATGTTACATATATCTATGTTTCTAAAATACACAATTCAATGTGATTAATACAAAAGCAGTCACACAGTGCCAATTGTGATGAAACAAAATATGCTTCGTATGCACAAGTAGTTTTTTGGCATTGAACTAATAGAGGCAGCCTGACACGTGTTTCGATCATAGGCTTGCTCTTCTTCAGAGGCTTGTGTCTGCTATTGAAATTTTCAAAAGTCCACTCTGGTTGAATTACCAGCTGGTATCCTGTAGGATGAGCGAAAAACTATAATCCTTTGCAGTTGCAGTAAATTACTTGTCAATGGGTGCAGCAGTTCTGTGTTCAGACACTAGGAGGACAAAACCCGAGGTGCTTTTGTCCGTCGACAAACCTTTATAAAAGATGGCTTGAATTGAGTACTTTTCAAGCCATCTTGTATAACCATACAAATATGTTGAATATTTCTATGTTTATAAAGGATGGCTTGAAAAGTACACAATTCAAGCCATCTTTTATAAAGCTTTGCCAATGGACAAAGACGCCTCAGTGATCAGTGCTCTGCTGTGCAGAGCAGATAAATCACTGAGCCCGAGGCGTCTTTGATCCCCTGTAAACGTGGGGGGACGCATCTTTGATCCTCTGTGAACGTGGGGGCTCTGTGATCTAATCTCCACAAGTTCGCCGAGGGTTAGTGACCTTGGAAGGGGAAACCAAGGGACCATAACTTCCTCCTTTGACCCCTCACGTGAGGGGTCAAAAGAGGAAGCTACAGTGACTGACATAAGTGCCAGCCAGCCACAGCATTGCTGAAACTGCAACTTTCCAAATTTGACAATGGCCAGGTAAAACGATGAGAGATTCACAATCCATGTGCGACTGTATTGTTGTGCAACTATTTATAGCCTACTGTAAAAAGAAAGTTGATGTGTTTGCCTCCTATAGCATTGCTTCATTGATCTCACCTGAGAAGGGGTCTTAAGTGAGATTATAAATTCTGCGGGAAACAGACAGAAGTGCAGTTAAAGCAACTACAAGATCAATTGGCATTGGCCCAGTAGATGCCTGCTAGAGTTACGTGAAATCAATGTTTTTTTTTAGAAGCTAATAATCAACAACACAATCAATAATAATAATTGTGGCTTATCTGATACAAGATGAATCCTCCCAAAAAGCATAAGCATAATCGAAGATTAGAGTGGAAATTCTATATATGCCGGTCCATGGTAGATCATATATAAACACATTTCCCTCTCAGGTATTCTCTAGGTGGTACCTTAAGATCCGATTGAATGGTCTTCTGACCCGTGAGGATATTGGACCGAAGCTGGGCTTGCCCAGAAAGTTGAGGGGCTGCAGGATCATTATTCCATTTAGTACTAGAATGTCATGCGTTTGCTGACTTGAGGATTGTAATGTTGGGGTCGTTTATACATTCTCCTACTAATGTAGTTACTGTTCAGTTATGGGAAGACTGATGTCTACTACAGTGTATTTTCATAAATATGTCTATAGTGATGAAGCAGGGTGAATGTGATCATGGTAAGGGGTTGGATATTTAGCCTCATTGGTTGATAGGTAGCCTTTGGGGGTCGTTTTATATTTGCTGTTTGTTTTGTCTAGATTATGTAACACTATGTTTGGGCATTTGCTCTCCATGTGAAAAATTCGGTATACACGCATTTCGTCGATCACTTTTTCATCGTGGGACTTTTCATCGCCGACGCTTTCAGCGCCAACATTTTTTTTTAAAAAAATTGTTTTTAGGGAGGGGGTGTTTGTGTGGGTTGGGGTATGATTATTTAAGTAAGGGGGGGGTCTGGGGGGCACAGCCCCCCATAAATAAAAAAAATAAAATAAAAAAAAATGTTGGTGATGAAAGGGTCGGCGATGAAAAGTCCCACGATGAAAAAGTGGTCGACGAAATAACGTAGAACCAAAAATTCAGTCACTAAGTATTGTTTTTAATTTTATTTATTTTTTGTTTTAATTTTGTTTTAACTCTTTGGAGATCTTGCTCTTGTTGATTTTAGGTTTATGGATTTTAATCTGTATTTTGTGTAAGGTACTATTTGTACTAACAACACAATGACAAAAAAGAAGAAAACACATGTTGCTGTGTCTTGGGTCTTAATGGCAAGTGTTCTGAGGAAGCAAAGATGTTAGACTACCATTTTATGTGAGTCCTGGCCTCATATCCCAAAAGATGAATGTAAAATACGACAAGGGCCAAGTCAAATGATGAGAGATTCACAATCTGTGTGCATTTTTATTGTTGTGAACCTATGCATAGCCCACGGTAAAAAGGTGGTGTATTTCCCTCATGTAATATTGCTTCATTTATCTCCCTTGAGAAGGGGTCTTAAGTTAGACTATAAATTGCTCGGGGACCAGCCAGAAGTGCAGTCAAAGCAACTACAAGATCTATTGACATTGACCAAGTAGATGCCTGCTAGAGTTATGTAAAATCAATGTTGTTTTTGAGAAGCTAATAATCAACAACACTACCAAGAACAATAATAATATGTTTGGCTTATCTGATACAAGGTGAATCCTCCCAACAAGCATAAGCATGATCTAAGATTAGAGTGGAAACTGACGAAAGTGTCCATAACATTTTTAAAATGGTTAAATATCTAAGTGTGATGTTGAAGATGCAACATTGTGGATATATATTTGTATATTTCTTGATAAATAGATGGTGTTCATAGGTCAGGTTGAATGATTGCATATCTATAGGGCAGTAGAATATAGGGAACAGAGCCCTAGCAATTATAGGATATCAACCCAGAAGTTACAATGACACTGAACATTGTATACCGGTAGTAAAGGAGAGTAAGAACGAAGTGCCTTAAAAGTAGTGAAGTGATTTAAGAAGAAAGGGATGAAAAGGTTGAAAGGTTAACATCAGCTTCAAAGAAAGAAAAGTATAACATGTCTCTTATGAGCATCTGTGAAGAAACCTAGTAAGAACTCCTACTAATGTGTGAATAAATTGCCTATTGGCCAATACTGTTGGCCATTATTTTAAACATGTTGATAAATTACAATAAAATAATGGCATCCTTTGAAGTTAGACATTAGCACACATTTGGAGACCCAGATGGACTTAAGTCACAAAATCCAACCTGCAAGTAACTAGAGCGGAATTAGTCAAATCTTGCTGTGCTACGTTTAATGATCTAAACATATACCTATGAGTTCTCAGGTAGAACGAACAGGTGCCCACCACTATATTGTCCATGCAGTGCAGCTACGCACGTTGTATAACAACTGTGAATCCTGGCCAGATAACTGCTGCTGTAGCTGAAGAGTAATGTTTCACCACTCAGACGCCTGGATAGATGAGATCTGCAGTGGTGGGAGACCATTGTTAAACTACTAGAAAGCCTAGCCAGATAATAGCTACACTGTCTGGATTGTAATGCTTAACTAGTGAGAAGCCTGGCCTGATAATAGCTGCAGTGCCTTTAAAGCAATGTTTAATTACTGGGAATCCTGGTCAGATGATAGCTTTTGTGGCTGGAGAGCAATTGTTAACTACTGAGAATCCTGGCTAGATAATAGTTTCAGAGTCTGGAGAGAAATGCCTAACTAGTGGGAAGTCTGGCCAGATAATAGCTCCAGTGACTGGAGAGCAATGTTTAACAACTGGGAATACTGACCAGATAATAGCTATGGCGGCTTGAGAGTAATGTTTAACTACTGGAAAGCCTGGCCAGATAATAGCTGCAGAGTAATGTTTAACTACTGGGATGCCTGGCAACATAACACCTGCAGTGGCTGGAAAGCAATGTTTATCTCGTGAGAAGCCTAGCCAGATAGTATCTGCAATGGCTGGCGAGTACTGTTTAACTACTGGGAGGCCTGTACAGATAATAGCTGCAATGGTTGGAGAGTACTGGTTAACTGCTGGGAAGCCTGGCCAGATACTATTTGTACTGGTTGTAGAGCAATGTTTAACTACTGGGAAGCATGGCCAGATGGTAGCTGCAGAGTATCGTTTAACTACTGGAGCACCTGGCCAGATAATAGCTGCTGTGTCTGGAGTGCAATGTTTAACCACCGGGAATCATGGCCAGAGAGTAGCTGCAGTGGCTGGAGTGCAATGTTGAACTACTGAGAATACTGGACAGATACTTTTTGAACTGGTTGTAGAGCAATGTTTAATTACTGTGAAGCCTGGCCAGATAATAGCTGCAGTAGTTGGAGAGTACTGGTTAACTGCTGGAAAGCCTGGCCATATAATATCTTCAGGGCTGGAGTCCAATGTGTGACTACTGAGAAAACTGTCCAGATACTATTGGTACTGATTTTAGAGCACTGTTTAAATACTGAGAATCCAGAACAAATAATCACTGCAGTAGCTGGAGAGTAATGTGCAACTACTGGGAAGCCGGGTCAGATAATAACTGTATTGACTGGAGAGTAATGTTTAACTAATGGCAAACATGGCCAGATGGTAGCAAAGAGTAATGTTTAACTACTGGGACGCCTGGCCAGATAACATTTGTAGTAGATGGAAAGACATGTTAAACTACTGGAAGCCTAGCCAGATAGTATGCAGTGTTTGGAGAGTACTGTTTAAATGTTGGGAAGCACGCCCAGATATTAGCTGAAGTGCCTGGGGTGCAATGTTGAACTACTGGGAATATTGGCAAGATACTATATGTTCTGGTTGTAGAGCAATGTTTGATTACTGGGAATACTGGCAAGATAATAGCTGCAGTGGCTGAAGAATAATCTTTAACTACTGGAAAGCTTGGACAGAGCATAGCTGTGGTGGATGGAGAGCAATGTGTAGTAAAGAAGACCTCCAGTACTCCAGGTAGGTTCTTAGGGTCTTTATTGTCCTTGTCCTGTACTCCTCAACAAGACACAGGGATGGTAGGGGACACAAGATCACAAGGGAAACACCGGGCTCACCCACACCCATCTTCTCTGCTCACAGCTTTCTCTCTCTTACCAACCGGACCCAGCAGAACACTTCCACCCAAACATTCCACTAGCAGATGACCTCACACACACTGCTACAGACAGCTACTCTGTAAGCCAGATTACTACACCTCTCCCTCCCTAGGGAAACAGAAAAGAATGACTAAGGTAACGTGACCAGCACCAAACCTTAAACATCCAACACAACACAGTACCAGAAATTCTGCAACACAGCGGCCGCCTATGCACAGAACCCCTGGCAACTTCAATTAATAGGAACCACACAAAAGGAAACCATTCACAGGGCAAACCGGACCAAATAGAAAATGCCAACGGCACACTAACTGCACAACACAACCCATCAAATCCCTCGGTTCACACCTTCGAGGCCTAAAAACAATAAACAGTGAACTTACGCCTGTCCTGAGCTGCCCCTCAGGACCTTGGGCTGCCACCCCTAACCACAGTATTGTTAGCTAACACCTAACAAACTTACACTCCTACGCACTTAACACCTTCCACTCCGGACTGTCACCCTGGAGCATCAGAGCTGCCCCTCTAAGCACAAACCAACCGCCCCCTAAATGGAGCTACAACAAATGCCCAACAACAACCGAGGGACCCACGCAGCACAGCACTGACTGCAGTAAAAAGAAGAACCGCATCCACAATACTGCTCCACTACCACAAAACCGTTGGCCATTTCCTCCTTCTAACATTAAACCATTACAACAGTGATAAACTGATTTACCAAACTCGGAATCAGGAGGGAAACTGGCAAAGTTAAAACCCCAATCCATAGTGACCTACCTCGGCCCTTAGACCAAGCACTACGGACATGAAAATTAAACACAACTCAGGAATAGCGACCAGACTGAAGTTAACACAAACGCTACGAAACCACTGAAGCAAAACAATTGCCCTGAGGATAACACCCATGCCAAAAGTGACCAACCCTGATAACTATCAGGCACTAATGACCGCAACCCCAATGCCAATAGTGACCTACCCTCATTACACATCAGGAACTAATGACCATAACACCACACCCAACCACCACATTAACTCCAACCACACACTCAAGAATAAAGCACAACTGGGACCAAAACGCCATAGCGACCTACCCTGGGACCAACCCAGGCACTATGAAATCACAGATAAACATCGCCCTGAGATACACCACAAAACACAGTGTCCTACCCCGGCGCTAGACCTGGAACTACAAACAGAACATGGAATGATAACAGGCACACCCAGCACTCTACACAGACACCAACAGCGACCTACCCCAGTATCAAAACCGGTCACCATGGAAAACAACAACTCCTACAGTCAAATAATTCAACGCGCACTCTCACACACAGACATAGCGACCTACCCTGGCACAACTGGTGCCAGGCACTAAGAACTCCATGCAGTCTGATAACTGGCAACCACACGTACAAAACCCAAAGCAGTCATAAATACGCTACCCCACACATGCACCAGTACACTACACTCCACACACAAACGCACACAACCATAAACATACAAAGCATGAAACAAATATTACATTACGTAATGCATGTTAAAAATAGGTACATACAATTTTTGAAAAATCACCCAAAAACTCTGGGCAATTCCAATCATCCACCGATATGTCCGGAATGGCACGATGCACGCCAACTGGAATAAGTTCCACGCTGAAAGAAAGTCAAATCCCAGCTAAAAGAAAGTCAGGTTCCATAAATTGCTAAACCTTCGATCCTTAAAATGAACACATCTACAGGAGAGGGTCAAACTTCCTCAATAACGAAAGCACAATAGGCAATGCACATTAGAGCATTAAATACTTGCCAAAACCCCCAACTGCCCCTCCCCATTCCAAGGCACCAGAGGGTGGCAATACCCAAATCTAACCCGTAACCCGAGGAGCTGCACTCCACAAAAAGGCCACAACGTAACAAACTCTTGTTCACAAGACAACGGCCTTCAAAAACACACGCTTATACTACTCCCGGGGACCTAAAATGGGAATGCAGTGTACTTAACCCTCCAACATGGGCCACAACATAAACTGACACAACTCACTCACCCATACATACGGCCCAATACACTAACCTCACCAGCATGTTCGATAGTGGAGCTCAAACCAGCCAAGGTCCGAACTAAAGAGCCCAGTCCGGAATCAGCCAATGGGGAAAGGAATTAAAAATATATGATGATACGCTCTCACTCCGGAGCGTTCCGTTCCTGCTCACAACTACATGCCGAGAATGAGGCTTGGAATGCAGGAAGAACAACGTCCTCCGCACACGCGGCGGACTAGGAAACCTCTCCCAGCTGTGACGTAACTAGAAGTCATGGGGTCGCTGTCCCTGCAACATCAACTGGCAACTTCCTTCGGAGCCGTCAGTAGGCGCTGTAACGTTCCCTTTCCCAGGCACTGTTGTGGTGTCCAAATTAAACAAACAGCCAGAGACGCCGGAGTCACGGACCTAATCCATTCCGCTGCAGTGCGCACCTTTTCCTTCTGGATGTTGCAGCACATGGACCCTTTAATACAGCAACACGGACACTTCGTTCAAGCCACCGCCGCACACAGGTCCCCTTCCAAAGATGCCGACGCTGACAGAAAGCGAGAATGCTTGCCAAACTGGGCGCAAGGCGAAAACGCTGCCCAGCTGGGCGCATGTCAGTTATCTCCACCAGATGCCATTAAGGGAGGACCCGCTCCACGTCCACCACATGGACGGAGTCCAGCTGGAACGACCGCCCCTTCCGAACCGCAACTGGAATGGGGGAGCCAGCTATGAGGGGGCAACATTCCCTTCTCAGCTCTGCAGAACGCAGCCCCACTCCTCCGCAGGTCCAGCGCCCGACACCCTGGCGCACCTCAGAAGCCGCTCCTTCTTCTTGGACAGAGGAGCACCTGCAAACCATCGGCTCCCAGATCTGCCACCTCCAGGACAACCAGCAATCTGCACTGGGAATGGCAACCAAAGTCATAGCTGCCCCTCCAACAAAATGAGGCGTTCCTGGCACAGACCTCACTGAGGGCAACAAACGTAATGCCCTCGAGCCAAACGGATACAGGCCCGTCTGGGTGTGGGGGAACCTCACGGGGGCGGTGTTCCAGGAGTGCTGCACCCCCCCCAGCAGCGCCATTGGAAGGCAATCCACCTACCATCCCATCCTCATCGCCAGTGTAGTAAAGAAGACCTCCGGTACTCCAGGAAGGTTTTAGGGTCTTTATTGTCCTTGTCCTGTACTCCTCAACAAGACACGGGGATGGTAGGGGACACAAGATCACAAGGGAAATACCGGGCTCACCCCCACACCCATCTTCTCTGCTCATAGCTTTTTCTCTCTGACCAACCGTCACCCAGCAGAACACTTCCACCCAAACATTCCACTAGCAGATGACCTCACACACACTGCTACAGACAGCTACTCTGTAAACCAGATTACAACACAATGCTTAACTAAAGGGAAACCGATCCAGATAACAGCTGCAGTGTCTGGGGTGCACTGTTTAACCAATGGGATGCCTGGCAAGATCATAGATGCAGTGGATGGAGAGCAATGTGTAACTACTGGAAAACCTGGCATGATAATAGCTGAATTGGCTGGAGAGCATTGTTTACTTACTGGGAAGCATGGCCAGATGATAGCTGCAGAGTAACGTTTAAGTACTGGGACGCCTGGCCAGATAATATCTGTAGTGGCTGGAGTGCAATGTTGAACTACTAAGAATACTTGATAGATACTATTTGTACTGGTTATAGAGCAATGTTTATTTACTGGGAAGCCTGGCAAAATAATAGCTGCAGTGGCTGATGAGTAATGTTTAACTACTGGAGAGTCTGTCAGCATAATAGCTAACATGGCTGCAGAGTAATGTATAACTACTGGGAAGCCTGGCCAGATAACATCTGTGGTGGATGCAGATCAATGTTTAATTACTGGGAAGCCAGGGCAGATAATAGCTGAAGTGGGTGGAGAGCAATGCTTAACCACTGGGAGGCCGATCCAGATAATAGCTGCAGTTGCTGGGAACACGGTTTAACAACTGGGAAGCTTGGCAAGATAACAGCTGCAGTGACTGGAGTGCACTGTTTAACCACTGTAAAGTCTGCCAGGATAATAGCTGACATGGATGCAGAGGAATGTATAACTACTGGGAAGCCTGGCCAGATAACATCTGTAGGGACTGCAGATCAATGTTTAATTAGTGGGAAGGCTGGCAAGATAATAGCTGCAGTGTTTGGAGTGCACTGTTTAACTAATGGGACGCCTGGCAAGATAATAGATGCAGTGAAAGGAGAGCAATGCTTGACTAATGGGAGGCCTGGCTAGATTACATCTGTAGTCGATGCAGGTCAATGTTTAACTATTGAGAAGGCTGGCCAGATATGTTATGCAGTGGCTGCAGAGTAATTTAAACCTACTGGGAAGCCTGGCCAGATAATAGCTGCATTAGCTGGAGTGCAATGTGTAACTGCTGGGAAGTTCGGCCAGATAATAACTGCAGTGGCTACGGGGAATGCTGGACAGATAGTAGCTCCAGTGGATGGAGCACAATGTTTGATCTACTAGGAAGACTGGTAAGATCATAGATGCAGGGGATGGCGTGCAATGTTTAACTACTGGCAGCCTGGCCATATTTTTGCTGCAGTGACTGGAGAGCAATGTTTAACTACTGGGAAGCATGGCAAGATAATATCTGCAGTGGCTGGAGAGTAATGTTTAACTACTAGAAACCTTGGCCATCTAGTAGCTCCAGTGGCTGGAAAGCAATGTTTAACCACAGAGAGCCATAGCCATAAAATAGCTGCAGTGTATGGAGAGCAGTATTTAACTACTGGGAGGCCTTGCAAGATCATAGATGCAGAGGATGGAGTGCAATGTTTAACTACTGGGAGCCTGGACAGATTACTGCTGCAGTGACTGGAGAGCAATGTGTAAGTACTAGGAAGCCTAGCCAGTTAATATCTGCACTGACATGGAGAGCAATATCTAACTACTGCGAAGCCTGGCAGGATAATATCCGCAGTAACTGGAGAGTAGTGTTTAACTACTAGGAGGCTTGGCCAGATAGTAGCTGAAGTGGCTGAAAAGCAATGTTTAACTACAGGGAACCATAGCCAGATAATAACTGCAGTGTATGGAGAGCAATGTTTAACTACTGGTAGCCTGGCAAGATAATAGCTGCAGTGGCTGGGGAGTAATGTTTAACTACTAGGAAGCTTGGCCAGCCAGTAGCCGCAGTGGCTGGATTGCAATGCTTCACTGCAGAGAGCCATAGCCAGATAATAGCTGCAGTGTATGAAGAGCAGTATTTAACTACTGGGAAACCTGGCAAGATCATAGATGCAGGGGATGGCGTGCAATGTGTAACTACTGGGAGCCTGGCCTTGTTGCTGCTGCTGCAGTGACTGGAGAGCAATGTTTAAGTACTGGGAAGCCTAGCCAGGTAATATCTACACTGACATGGAGAGCAATGTCTAACTACTGGGAAGCCTGGCAAGATAATATCTACAGTGGCTGGAGAGTAATGTTTAACTACTAGGAGGCTTGGCCAGATAGTAGCTGCAGTGGCTGGAAAGCAATGTTTAACTACAGGGAGCCATAGCCAGATAATAGCTGCAGTGGATGGGGAGTAATGAATAACAACTAGAAGCTTGGCCAGCAGGTAGCTACAGTGGCTGGATTGCAATGCTTCACCACAGAGAGCCACAGCCAGATAATAGCCGCAGTGTCTGGAGAGCAATATTTAACTACTGGCAAGCCTGGCAAGATCATAGATGCAGGGGATGGAGTGCAATGTTTAACTACTGGGAGCCTGGCCAGATTACTGCTGTCGTGCCTGGAGAGCAATGTTTAAGTACTAAGAAGCCTAGCCAGGTAATATCTGCACTGACATGGAGAGCAATATTTAACTACTGGGAAGCCTGGCAAGATAATATCTGCTGTGGCTGGAGAGTAATGTTTAACTACTACGAGGCTTGGCCAGATAGTAGCTGAAGTGGCTGAAAAACAATGTTTAACTACAGGGAGCCATAGCCAGATAATAGCTGCAGTGTATGGAGAGCAATATGTTTAACTACTGGTAACCTGGTAAAATAATAGCTGCAGTGGCTGGGGAGTAATGTTTAACTACTAGTAAGCTTGCCAGCCAGTAGCTGCAGTGTCTGGATTGCAATGCTTCACTACAGGGATTCCTGTCCCGGTAGTAGCTGCAGTGTCTGGAGAGCAATGTTTCACTATAGGGAGGCCTGAGTAGATGATAGCTGCAGTAGCTGGAGAGCAATGTTTCACTATAGGGGAAACTGGCCACATAGTAGATAGAGTGGCTGGAGAGTAATTTTTCACTATAGGGAAGTCTAGCCAGATAGTAGATGCAGTGACTGGGGAGTACTACATAACTACTAGGAGGACTGGCCAGCCAGTAGCTGCTGTGGCTGGAGAACAATGCTTCACTACAGGGATGCCTGGCCAGATAATATCTGCAGTGGCTGGAGAGCAATGTTTCCCTAAAGGGAAGCCTCGCCAGATAGAAGCTGCAGTGGCTTCAGAGCAATGGTTCATGACATGGAGTTCTGACTAGGTGATAGCTGCAGTCGCTGAAGATCAATGTCTCAAAATATCAAGGCCTGACTAGATTATATCTGCAGTGGCTGCAGAGCAATACTTTACTACAGGGATGCCTGGCCAGATAGTGGCTGCAGTGGCTGGAGAGCAATGTTTCACTCCAGGGAGGCCAGGCTAGATGATAGCTGCACTTTCTGGAGAGTAATGTTTCACTATAGGGAAAACTGGGCAGATAGTAGCTACAGTGGCTGGAGAAAAATGCTTCACTACGGGGATGCCTGGCCAAATAGTAGCTGCAATGGCTGGAGAACAATGCTTCACTACAGGGAAAACTGGCCAGATATTAGCTGCAGTGGCTGAATATCAATGTTTCAAAACATGGAGGCCTGACTAGATGTTATCTGCAGTGGCTGCAGAGAAATACTTCACTACAGGGATGCCTGGCCAGATAGTGGATGCAGTGGCTGGAGAGCAATGTTTCACTCTAGGGAGGCCTGGCTGATGATAGCTGCCGTTTCTGGAGAGCAATATTTCACTGCAGGGAAAACTGGGCAGATAGTAGCTACAGTGGCTGGAGAGTAATGCTTCACTACAGGGATGTCTCGCTAGATAGTAACTGCAGTGGCTGTAGAGCAATGCTTCACTACAGGAAAATCTGGCCAGATATTAGCTGCAGTGGCTGAAGATCAATGTTTCAAAACAGGGAGGCCTGACTAGATGATATCTGCAGTGGCTGCAGAGCAATACTTCACTACAGGGATACTTGTCCAGCTAGTAGTGGCAGTGGCTGGAGACCAATGTATCACTCCAGGGAGGCCGGGCTAGATGATAGCTAAAGTGGCTGGAGAGCAATGTTTTACTACAGGGAAAACTGGGCAGATTGTAGCTAGAGTGGCTTGAGAGTAATGTTTAATTACAGAGGCGCCTGGTCAGGTAGTAGCTGGAGAGACATTTTTCACTGCAGGGAAATCAGGCCAGATAGTAGCTGCAGTGGCTGGAGTGGAGAGCAATGGTTCACTACTGGGAAAACTATTCCGATAGTAGCCAGAGTGGCTGGAGAGTAATGTTTCACTACCAGGAAGCCTGGCCAGATAGTAGCTGCAGTGTCTGGAGAGCAATGTTTCACTTCAGGGAAAACTGGACAGATAGTAGCTCCATTAGCTGGAGAACAATGCTTCACTACAGGGAGGTCTGGCTAGATGATACCTATAGTGGCTTGAGAGGATTTTTTCACCACAAGGAAGCCAGCCTGGCCAGATAGTAGCAGCGGTGGCTGGAGAGCAATTTTCACCACAGGGAGGCCTGGATAGATGATAGCTGCCTTGGCTGGAGAGCAATGCTTCACCCCAGAGAGGCCTGGACAGATGATAGCTGCAGTGGCTGGAAAGCAGTGTTTCAACACAGGGAGGCCTGGCTAGATGACTAGATGATAGCTGCAGTGGCTGGAGTGCAATGTTTCACCACAGTGAGGCCTTGCTAGATGATAGCTGCAGTGGCTGGAGAGCAATGTTTATACGCAGGGAAGCCTGGCTAGATGATAGCTGCAGAGGCAGGAGAGCAATGTTTCACCACAGGGAAGCCTGTCTAGATGATAGCTGCATAGGTAGGAGAGCAATGTTTCACCCCAGAGAAGCCTGGACAGATGATAGCTGCAGTGGCTGGAAAGCAGTGTTTGACCACAGGGAGGCATGGCTAGATGATAGCTGCAGTGGCTTGAGTGCAATGTTTCACCACAGGGAGGCCTTTCTAGATGATAGCTGCAGTGGCTTCAGACAATTGTTTCACTACAGGGAGGCCTGGCTAGATGATAGCTGCTGTGGCTGGAGAGCAATGTTTCACCACAGGGAGGCCTCGCTAGATGACTAGATGATAACTGCAGTGGCTGGAGTGCAATGTTTCACCACAGGGAGGCCTTGCTAGATGATAGCTGCAGTGGCTGAAGAGCAATGTTTATACACAGGGAAGCCTGGCTAGATGATAGCTGCAGAGGCAGGAGAGCAATGTTTCACCACAGGGAAGACTGTCTAGATGATAGCTGCATAGGAAGGAGAGCAGTGTTTCACCCCAGAGAGGCCAGGACAGATGATAGCTGCAGTGGCTGGAAAGCAATGTTTCACCACAGGGAGGCCTGGCTAGATGATAGCTGCAGTGGCTGGAGAGCAATGTTTCACCACAGGGAGGCATTTCTATATTATAGCTACAGTGGCATCAGAGAATTGTTTCACTACAGGGAGGCCTGGCTAGATCATAGCTGCAGTGGCTGGAGAGCAATGTTTCACCACAGAGAGGCCTGGACAGATGATAGCTACATTGCCTGGAGAGCAATGTTTCACCACAGGGAGGCCTGGCTAGATGATAGCTGCAGTGGCTGGAGAGCAATGTTTCACCACAGGGAGGCCATAGCCAGATAATAGCTGCAGTGTATGGAGAGCAATATTTAACTACTGGGAGGCCTTGCTAGATGATAGCTGCAGTGGCTGCAGAGAATTGTTTCCCTACAGGGAGGCCTGGCTAGATGATAGCTGCAGTGGTTGGAGAGCAATGTTTCACCACAGAGAGGCATGGACAGATGATAGCTGCAGTGGGTGGAGAACAATGTTTCACCACAGGGAGGTCTGGCTAGATGATAGCTGCAGTGGCTGGAGAGTAATGTTTCACCACACGGCGGCCATAGCCAGATAGTAGCTGCAGAGTATGGAGAGCAATATTTAACTACTGGGAAGCCTGGAAAGATCATAGATACAGGGGATCGCATGCAATGTTAAACTACTGGGAGGCTGGCCAGATTACCGCTCCAGTGACTGGAGGGCAAAGTTTAAGTACTAAGAAGCCTAGCCAGATAATATCTACACTGACATGGAGAGCAATGTTTAACTACTGGGAAGCCTGGCAAGATAATAACTGCAGTGGCTGGAAAGCAATGTTTAACTACAGGGAGCCATAGCCAGATAATAGCTGCAGTGTATGGAGAGCAATGTTTAAATACTGGTAGCCTGGTAAGATAATAGCTGCTATGGCTGGGGAGTAATGTTTAACTACAAGGAAGCTTGGAAAGCAAGTAGCTGCAGTAGCTGGATTGCAATGCTTCACTACAGGGATGCCTGGCCAGGTAGTAGCTCCAGCGGCTGGAGAACAGTGTTTCACCATAGGGAAGCCTGGCTAGATGGTAGCTGCAGTAGCTGAAGAGCAATGTTTCACTACAGGGGAAACTGGCCACATAGTAGCTGGAGTGGCTGCAGAGTAATGTTTCACTACAGGGAAGTCTAGCCAGTTAGTAGATGCAGTGGCTGGGGAGTACCGCCTAACTACTAGGAAGACTGGCTAGCCAGTAGCTGCTGTGGCTGGCGAACAATGATTCACTACACGGATGCCTGGCCAGATAATAGCTGCAGTGGCTGGAGAGCAATGTTTCCCTAAAAGGAGGCCTGGCTAGATGATAGCTGCAGTGACTGGAGAGCAATGTGTCACTATAGGGAAGCCTGGCCAGATAGTAGCTGCAGTGACTGGAGAGCAATGGTTCACTGCATAGAGGTCTGACTAGATGATAGCTGCATTCGCAGAAGATCAATGTCTCACTATAGGGAAAACTGGGCAGATAGTAGCCAGAGTGGCTGGAGGGTAATGTTTCACTACGGAGATGCCTGGCCAGATAGTAGCTGCAATGGCTGGAGAGCAATGCTTCACTACAGGGGAAACTGGCCAGATATTAGCTGCAGTGGCTGAAGATCAATGTTTCAAAACATGGAGGCCTGGCTAGATGATATCTGCAGTGGCTGCAAAGCAATACTTCACTACAGGGATGCCTGTCGAGCTAGTAGCTGCAGTGGCTGGAGACCAATGTTTCGTTCCAGGGAGGCCTGGCTAGATGATAGGTGCCGTTTCTGGAAAGCAATTTTTCACTGCAGGGAAAACTGGGCAGATAGTAGCTGGAGTGGCTGAAGAGTAATGCTTCACTACAGGGATGCCTGGCCAGATAGTAGCTGCAGTGGCTGGAGAGCAATGTTTCACTATAGGGAAAACTGGCCAGATATTAGCTGCAGTGTCTGAAGTTTAATGTTTCAAAACAGGGAGGCCTGACTAGATGATTTCTGCAGTGGCTGCAGAGCAATTTTCACCACAGGGAGGCCTTGCAAGATGATAGCTGCAGTGGTTGCAGAGCAATGTTTCGCCATAGGGAGGCCTGTCTGGTTGGAAGCTGCAGTGGTTGTAGAGCAATGTTTCGCCACAGATAGGTTTGGCTTTATGATAGCTGCAGTGGCTGCAGAACAGTGTTTCACCACAGGGAGGCCTGTCTGGTTGGAAGCTGCAGTGGTTTCAGAGCAATGTTTCGCCACAGATAGGTCTGGCTTTATGATAGCTGCAGTGGCTGCAGAACAGTGTTTCACCACAGGGAGGCCTGGCTAGATGATAGCTGCCGTTTCTGGAAAGCAATTTTTCACTGCAGGGAAAACTGGGCAGATAGTAGCTGGAGTGGCTGAAGAGTAATGCTTCACTACAGGGATGCCTGGCCAGATAGTAGCTGCAGTGGCTGGAGAGCAATGTTTCACTATAGGGAAAACTGGCCAGATATTAGCTGCAGTGTCTGAAGTTTAATGTTTCAAAACAGGGAGGCCTGACTAGATGATATCTGCAGTGGCTGCAGAGCAATGTTTCGCCACAGATAGGTCTGGCTTTATGATAGCTGCAGTGGCTGCAGAACAGTGTTTCACCACAGGGAGGCCTGGCTAGATGGTAACTGCAGTGGCTGCAGAGCAATGTTTCACCACAGGGAGGCCTGGCCAGATAATACCTGCAGTGGGAGAGCAGGAAATGATGATGATTCCGTTTTATGGATGTATTTGGCTTTCCAAATATAGCACATGAGCACCAAGTGAAACTACCATTCAAAACAGGATGGCAAGAGAGCTCATTCCCTTCCAACAAGCACAATCCCGTGAATTCATAGAAATAATTACTAGGACATGCCAGAGGCCAGCATGCAGTGCAGTCTAGTTAAACTGTGGTAACTGCGTACTAAGGCTCATGCTTTAAGTGGCCTTCAAACTTGAGCCGGGGCTCTTAATGGGTGTGGCATGGCAGGGGTCAGTGGCACAATTAAGAGGCAACACTCACCTAAATGCTGCTTATTAGGCCACGCCCCCTAAGAGCCCTGGCTTGATTTTGCCAAAGTGCCGGGCCATTGCCTAACATGCAGCAGTCATTTAAGGTAATTGTTGCCTTGTCATTTATTTGTGGCACTGACCAACAGCCAGGCACCCTTTTAATTGGAGATGCACTGATCATCACCCTCTCACTTAAGGTGAGAGGGTGATGATCCCTGCATCACAAAGGAAAGGTGGTGTTGGGCAGCGGGTCGGCACACCGACACAAAGAAAAGGTGAGGGGATAGCTCAAGGGCAACGCGTTTGTCTTGGAAGCAAGACAATGCAGCGCAACACAAGTTTGAATCCGGATCCCGCACTTAGAAACCAATCTCTGGTATTAAGTGCGTTATAAAAGAACAATTATAAAGTATGAAGCTCTTGCTTACATGCGAAAACCTCAGGCTGCAGTAAAAGAATCTTTGCCTTCTCATTGTGTGCACGAACCCACTGCCAGGCACCTGTTCATTAGAGATGCAGGGATCATCACCCCTGCATCCCTAAAGAAAGGGATGTCTGGCATAGTGATATCATGAAAGGGCAAGGCTTTTACCTTGTCTTCTAAGAGCCTGCTGGGCTGAGATTAGCAGGGAACTTTAGGGAGCCCTGGCAGGGCCCCATCTCGGACACAATGTTCAGAGCCTGCCGGAGATTTGCCCCAGTTAGCCCCGGCCCACTTAAAGCCCTGACTAAAGTTCCTATGCTTGTTTAATTATTGTCTTTAATCCCCTGATTTTGTCTAATGGATAGCAAATCTCATTGCATTAACCAAAGCCAGATTCCATTTGGCTTATATATTTACTTGGAAACACTTCCAGTTTATCTCTCCCACTGCAGATATCCCGTGTTGGCACTGGACATGCGTCTCAGTGTCTCACGCTGACATACAACATTTCCGCTTGTCGAGAGTGATATCTCTACTCCCCTTTAGATCTTCGGCCGCCTGACGGGTCTCCGTGGCAGGCTTCATTCACGCTTTGCTCACTGCCTCCGGAGATTGAGCAGGGCTGGTTGCCTGACTGCTCCGGAATTGATTCTTTCCGGATCTAGCTCTCACAGAATCAGGATCAATGTTCTATCCGAGGCAAAGATACATCAGGAGGCGATGGACACACGAGATTTGGGCAACTTGAGCATGATGCAATGATCTCACGGCGCAGTTTACAAGAACATGGCGTGCTCTTCTCTTCCCTCTTCGACTCATCTCTTGTTCTGTGAATTTCCTTTGCTGCTCCTGTAATGCATGCCGGTCCTGCTGCTTGCTTCCCCTTGTGCTCTCTCTCTGATTTGCTTCTTGCTGTTTCGCCCACTGTTCTCGACTCACTTCTCATCTTTCCACGCATCTCCATGGCCCTTGTTGTCTACCCCTGCATCCTTACTTGAGAGGAATACTTGTTTGTATTTCTTTTTGGCATTACACATGTCTCTCTCCTCCCACATCAGCAAAATATGTGATACATGAGCAGGAAAACTAGGCATGATCAGAGGTTATGAGCACTACGAAAGGTAATGCAGTAAAATGGTTCTCCTTACGCATTGGGGTAGACCTGCAACAAACTCCACGAGGCGTGGTCTGTGGTGCAACGCTTTATTTGCAGAAGGCTTTTCTGCTGAAGGTGGTTTCAGCGTGTTCCCTTAACCCAAGGTTGTCCAACATACGGCCCGCGGGCCACAATGCGGCCCTCCAAGCCATTTCATGTGGCCCTAAGGCCATGGCCTGGTTTATTTATTTATTTGGTCAATGTTTGTCGGGTCCGTGGATTTCTGCAATGCTGGGTCCGACCAGCATTGCGGAAATAAATACATTAATCGGGTCCACAGACCCGACAAACATTGAGCAAATAAATAAATAAACTGGGCCGTGACGGAGCACTGTTACTGCAGAGGCAGTACAGGCCATGCCCTGGTTTATTTATTTATTTTTTCAATGTTGTCGGGTCCGTGGACCCGACTTCTGGGCTGTGGCGGAGGACTGTTACTGCCTCTGGTGCCCCCATGGCCTGTTTTATTTATTAATTTGCATGGGTGTGGATGTCCTGTGAGTGCGCTGCTTTCCCTATTTTGCCAATCTCTGAAGCCTGAAAAGTAGATGCATGCATGCTTGACATGCGGCCAACTTCGCACCAGACCTGCAGATGGTCTGCTGTTAAATCTCAGATACCAGTTTAATGGTAGCCACTACCAAATAATTGCTCATTTTAGTATAGCCAATATGATAGCTCAGTGGGTTGAGCGCTCACTGCTGTGATGTGTGTGCTTTAAGCTTTCAGCATGGTATCAGGTAATAATGTCTGCATACATTTAATTATTTATTTATTTTGGCATTTGTAAAACGCATGAAATCCTAGGGCATCTGGACACATACACAATGTCCCCATACATAATGTCGCTGGGAAAAGCCATTGGCAACGTTATGTATGGTGACATTATGTATGGGGACGGGTTGCGGGGATGACTCCTGCTCCCTTTAAAAACAAAACAAAAATTGGAGTTGCGGGGGTGTCCCATCTAATGTAATAATGTCTCCGCAAAAAAACAGTGACTTGTTTGTCAGGGGTCATTTTTGCGTGGACGTTATTACATGGAACCCTTAAGTTCTAATGACGTCTATGCTTGTGCTTTTTGCATAGGCTTGATTAAAGCTCAGCAGTTAAGCAGGTGGTTGGAATTAGGTCTACGGTAAGGTAGGTGTGAGCCGCGACTACCCTGTTATGGACATAACTCCATGTTTCTTACCATGTGTTAACATGAAATGTGTCACTGTTCAACCTACAATATGTCCTCTGTAGAATTGTACATATTCACAAGCCTGATCTGCAGAGGCGTTGCTAGCGGGGTCTGAGGGAGCTATAGCCCCGGGCCTTTTGGTTGTAGCCCCGGATAGAAGCTCAGAGGATACAACCAGAAAGGCTAGCTAGCCTCCAGTCCCGACAGTCCCAAAATTAGCACCCCGGATTTTTACCAGACCTAGCAACACCCCAGCTGATCTGTACTTGTGGGTATACCACACAATTGTGCCCTTCACAACACTTGCACTGAGGAGATATTGATTTTCACTGCCATTTCAAAGACAGGTTCAGCCCTTATGAAAGCAAATGGCTTATACTGGCCTCCAGATCCCACACATTCTGCCCTCTGGTCAAGATGCCCATCATATCACAGACAAATCGGCTTTTAAATTGCACATGAGGATGCCATGGGTGAGTGGCGCACTGCACCACAAAAGCACTGGTCGCGTTTGTGAAGGTCTGATCATCATTTTCTGAAGTTGCATGCACAATTAAGAGTCAATAAATCTCTTCACAATCTGCTGATCTTTTGCCCGTTCTCTCCTTTTCACTCACTCACTGTTTACCACTCTCCTCATTCTCTCCTGTCTTGACCCCCAAACTACCTTTCCAATCTTGCAGATGTTCTCCTGCTGCTGGTTTGACTCTATGTTCTTCCCTTTTAATCTCTTGATAATTGTCAGGTTGTGGCTTCACCATTCCTCAATAACATTCAAATGATTAGAGGAAAATGCATCTGGTTGCCTTATGATTATTTTGAACCCGGGGAAGAGCGCTCAGACAATGAGGTGGCTGGAACAGCGAGCGAGAATACACAATTCCTGCCCGCTGTCCCAGCCACCCGTGGCCCTTTCCCGAGAGGCATTCGTTTTATTTTCAATGCGGGGAGGCAACAGGGAGCCTTTCCTCTCGAATCTGAGAACTAAAAAACACCAGGCAGAAGCTACCTTGAAGAAATCTCAATCAGATGGCAACAGGATGCTATTCAAAGAATATGTCCAGACTTACAAGCTAGCCATCACTAAGGCCAAAGCTTCTTCCTACAACACTAGAATCTCGAAGGCCCAGTCTAACACCAAGAAACTTTCTGTATCTTAAGGGAACTGGAAACTCGAGCCATGCCACCACCAGGCATGACCAAAGATGCAACCTGGTGTACAAACATCCAAAAAGCCATGCTAGTGAAAGAAGCCACCCTCCAGGAGAAAATCTCTGCCAAGCAGGCATGCATTAAAACCCCCTATCCCACCACCCCACATAACCCAACTCCCGTCCTCACCATTTAGATGCCCTCCACTTCCAACAGGTTACTGAAGATGAAGTTGCTGCCATCCTCAAAGGCCGTAAACCCTCCAAATGTAAAGGCGACACCTGCCCTGCCTTGTCCTGGGTTGCCTCCTTCCTGGAAGGTAGAACAATAACAGTCTTTTCTGAAACCATGAGCCACCCCCAACCCCCATCACTTGCGGAGTGCCTCAATGCTCATGCGTATCCCCCACCCTGTACAAAGTTTTCAGTGAGCCCCTCATCGATCTGCTGGACACACTCGGCATCACCTACACAAATTATGCCGATGACACACACATCCTGCTTCCCCTCACAGGCAACTACATGGAACACTCCCATGCACTGAGCACCATCTACCACTCCATCCAAGCATGGATGGCAGAGAACACTCTCTGTCTCAATGATGAAAAGACAGAGATCATGCTGTTTGGGCTGCCTTTAGTCCCTATAAACCTCTGCTCAAGACGCCGACTTCATCATAGACGTGGTAAGCATACCTGTCTCCACCTCGGTGAAGACCCTAGGCGTAAACCTTGACACCTCACTCTCACTAACACTTTGGCCAACACCATTGCCACCGCATGCCGCCTACTTGACCAAGTTAACCAACATGGCCAGACCATTCCTAGACCCTAACATCTGTCTCACAATTGTTAGAGCCATAATCGGTGCCAGGCTACACTATTGCAACACGCTCTTCGCCGGCACCTCGGATCACAACATTCTCAGGCTCCAAGTGATCAGGAATAATGCAAGGAGCAGATACCTGAGGCATGAGGAAGCACCCATTGGCTACCCATGAAGGAAAGGATCATCTTCAAAACACTCTCTATCACGAACAGATGCCTTTCCTATTCAGCCCCTCCCTACCTATCGCAGTGCTTTGTGAGAGCCCAATCCTTCAGACCTGTGAAAAGGGCCTACACCCACAGACTTGTCCCTCCCACATCTAGGAGGGCAAAAAGTGGGGGCTCCAGCTTCCCCTCGTGGCCACACACTGATGGAACTCTCTCCCTCCACACCTAAAAATGGAACAATCACATTCCTGCTGGGTTTTCAAAGAGGCGCTGAAAACCTGGTTGTTGTCCTAGAACTACTGCTTTTGTTCACTTGTACTGCTGCCCTGGCTGCCTCGCCATAAGCTGAATGTACCTGGTTTTAACAGTGCCTCGATGCCTAAGGCTTATGTGCACTTAATAAATGTAATACATAAGTAAATAAATAAATAAATAAATAAACAAATACATAAATAAATAAATGGATACATAAATATAATATGGTCATTTCAATGTATGCAATACACAAAAGAATATGAACACTTGAGAAATTGAGACTATCAAAGGGGGTGCACTGTGATGTATTGGGGCTCGGTACCCCTTAAGGGAGAGGAGATGGACTTTAAGGGCACATATGAAAGCAGAACTAGAGGTTATCAATGTGAAATTAGGCCAGAAGGAATTTCACCGAATTCACCGAAGAGCATCAAGGAAAGAAAATAAGCCATCAGGGATGCTGGGGACATCTAGGTTGACTAAGGCGTTGGAGCACAAGGTTAATGTGGGGAGTAATAGGAGATTGAACTGTAGAGATGCGGAGCAAGGATAGTCATATATTTAAAGACAAGTAGAACATATTTAAAGTGGGATCAGGGATTCATGAAGAGCCCGCTGGCAGGGACTTAGGGGATTGACATGTTAGAGGAGCTAGAGGCTTTACATCATGCTAGTTGCCAAAATGAGAATATTGTTAAGCGTGAAAGGAGTGGTGATGGGTGAAGTGGCTAAAATGTCCTCCAAGTTAAAATGGTGAATTCGGGGGAAAAGTTCTCTTTCTTTGCCAATTCCGCCTGTGGAGTAAAATTGCCCATTTCAGACATTTTACCAAATGACATTTCGTTTTTTCTCAAAAAATGTTATCACTATTTTAGGGTAAAGTAAAATTGAGCTTGATGTCCTGAACATCCACCCTATTAGGGAATGCAAAATGTTTTATCCTTCTAAGTGCTTGACATGATGAGTACATTTCAGACAAAAGTGAAATTTCAAGCAAAAAAGAAATTTGGCCCAAAGCGACTAACAGGGAAAACATCTACTTCACCAGTGAAGTGAATTGAAGGCACATTTTGCCAATTTTCTTTTGCCAGTGGTAAATTCACCCTGACACTAAAAATGAGGAAAAGGCTGGCTCATTAGTCAAGTACAGGGCTGGAGATCAGAGTAGGTTTCATTTAGAGACAGACCCAGGGAATATTTGGAGTTGGCGAATTTAAAGGCACTGGCAAAGAGACCCCTGAGGTTGCGGCCTCAGCTGATAGTGCAGGATGGTCGGATGGAAAGGAAAGGAAAGATGGAAAGAAAGCAGAGGGGGACAGCTGGCAGTAATTGTGCCCTCCACAAGAAAGGAATAGAAAGAAAGACCAAGGAGAGTGCTTACTTATTAGTCAAGTTGGCTAGGGTGGAGACCAGAGTTTTGTTTCAATGCTAGGTGCAGAGGAGTCACTATTCTGCAGTTGTTCAATATGTTTATTTTAGGAATGAATATTAGGAATTTTGGGAATTTAAGGAAGAAAGGGGTTTGCCCAATGAAGAAGTACAGAGGGTGAAGGGAAGTGGGCAGAGGCTGGAACCTTGGGTGACTCCCACTGGTTCCATGTCATTTCATCGCGGGATGTTTTTTCGCAGGGTTTCTTTACCACAACCTTTTTAATGAAAAAAACCCATCCATTTTTTTAAAAATTATTTATGGGGAGTTCCACCCCAAAAAAACCCATTCCCTTTCATTTTTGTATCTATTCCCAAAGACCCACACCTCGTATATATAATTTTCTAACCCCCAGAGGTGTGTGCGAACGAAGGCATGGATGTTTCAAGGTATTTTCAATGAGTGGTTGGAATATAAGAAGCAATTAAGGAAAGTGGGTGGATCTTGAGGTTAGATAGAGTAAGAAGGCAAGACTGTTGGATAACTGAATTATTGGCTTGTGAGAGACTAAGTAAGATGAAGTAGGAAGCACGTTGGGTGTTATGGGTTATATTAAGAAAGCTGGAGATGTGGATAAGTGCAGTTTCGGTGGAGTGATGGCTACAAATGCAGATTCATGGGGGCAGCAGGCATTGTTAACTTTGAGGTGTATGGCGACCCCCGTTGAAGGCTGCCCATCCCAGAACGTTGCAGTGATTAGATAATCTGGGTGATATTTGCCTTGGATGTCTTTGTTAGTTTAGGGTTGCTCCAGGGTGGGTATCGCACTGGCATCCTTGCATGAGATGGAAGAAGTACTCACTTTTGAGGGAGATGTTGAAGACAGAGGAGTGATTCTAGGAAGTGATGTGTGCCAGAAACCTACATGCTGCAAAGGAAAAGGTTCCAAAGGGGCGCAATGTTAATGGTATCATGATATTATATATAATTACTGTATGCCCCACTATAAAGTACATTTGGAGGTTCTTAACCACCTCTGACATTTGTGAGTGTATTACAGGGTTGCCTTGCTGCCTATGCTTTATATAAACATAACATGTGTAACTTAATATACAGATTAATGTACCCAGAACAGTAGTGCAGAGGAGATGTGACACCCCCCCCCCCACCCTCTCACAGAGTACCAAAGCACACGCCCTACTGGCAGTGTGCAGCAGAGATGTGACCCTGGCCCCCAGAGTACCAAAGCACACATCCCACAGGCAGTGTGCAACAGAGATGTGACACTCCCCACTCCAGACTACCATAGCACACATCCCAACGGCAGTCTACAGCAGAGATCTGACCCTCCCACGAGTACCAAAGCACACATCCCAGCAGCAGTGTGCAGCAGAAATGTGAAATAGCCCCCCCACCCCTGCTCCGGAGTATCAAAGCAAACATCCTATGAATGGTCTTCAGAAAGATAATTCTGGTCTTCCCCAGCAAGCATATAGTCTGGAAGAGGAGGTGAATATCCTCATGAGCTAGGACATTTGCAAGTGCCACACCCTATCTCATATGACCAGGCAACTAGTTGGCCATATTGGCATGGCAGAGCAGGTAACGGGAACATCATACTTCAGGTCCAACTAAATCTACAAGGGGTAGTAGATCACAGCTTGATGTTTCCTGGGGCTAGTGCACGTGTTACCTTATGACAAAAAAAGGCAATGGAGCGCTTTGTAGAAATTCTCCTTGATGCCTGTAGACAGCGCCATGTTGACTTTACAGAATAGCATCAAACAGCTTTATTATTATCGCCAATATGTGACGGGGGCAACAGAGAGTGCACAGAAAGTCACAGGATGCATGTAAAACACTGCCAGGCACTTACACTTGTTATAGGCGTAGTGTTGCAGAAGTGTTTCATTGCTGCAGTCTGTATTTCATTTCTATGCAGAGAGGTGATTTCAACTATATAAAACCACATTTCTCTAGCCTGGCATTGGGGGGTGTTGCAGGAGTGTTTTCAGGGTTGGGAGAGAACGTTTCTGCTGCTCCTGTGTTTCATTGCTGCTGTCTGTTTTTCATTTCTTTGCACAAGGAGGTGCTTTTAGCATTATAAAGCCACGTTAGTCCAGCACAGCATGGCAGAGTGATGCAGGAGTGTTTTTAGTGTTGGGAGACAACGTTGTTGCTGCTCCTGTGTTTCATTACTACAGTCTGTTTTCCATTTCTATGCACAAGGGGGTGCTTTCAACTTTAGAAAACCACTTTACTCCATATCATGGCAGAGTGTTGCAGGAGTGTTTTTGGTGTTTCTAGTGACTTTAGTGGCTTTGGGGCGGCTGGACACGGCGATCAGCTGTCACACTGCAAGTGTTCACTTTCCATTCTCAAAATCCAGGCCCTGGAGAGGCCGAGGGTTTGCTGCTCCAGTTCACGTGCTGGAGGGTACATTAGTGTAATGAAGTCATGTGGCACGACAGCAAAGTTCTGTTGCCTCGAATTTATATAAATAAAGGGGGCGAACCCGTGACACAGTTAGTGCATGCCCGGAGCCCGTGACAGGAAGTCTGTGTGCTTATTTCAGGTAAGGCTGGGCAAAGCCTTCACACGGGTGTCCCGGGGCAAGTCTAAATGTAACATTGGCGACGTGGATGCAGCTGGGCAGCGGGACGGTGCTCTGATATTTGTCATAGCTCCGGTGGCCTGATCTGACACCTGGCAGAGGCATTAACCCTTGCGGTGAAGCAAAAACTGCCATTTGCGGTCCCTCCAGCAGCAGCTCCACATGTGGAGTGCTCGTGACCATGAGGGCAATTTTTGAAGCCCACAAGGGCCACTAACCTGTAACAGGGCCACAAGACTTTCTCTCTTCTCCTTTTCCACTGAACAGTACATCATGCCTACAAGCAACATATATTTTCAGCCATACTGAAGTGCCATCTGGGAGGGCTAACGTGCCAGAAGATGAACATGACAGCGCCAGGATTCCGAGAAGTACGTCAACAGGTGCAAAGTGCGGCCTTCTACCACAAAGAGAGTGCCTGTGCAGTATACAACCATAAAGGTGCGCTGGTGGGTGTGAATTGAGGCCTTCGTTCACGAGGAGGATACCTGTGAAGTTTGCTACCGTGAGTGATGGCGAGGGCCAACAGTGAGCCTGTCAGGGTGTGGCGTGGGCCCCACAAATGAGAAGGACACCACGCCAACAAGGGACACTGGCCCCGATGCCGGAATTCGACACGTCAGGCAATCCCTTGAAGTTGGGACTGAAATGTCTGCTCTGTATCGAGATGCTAGACATGTATTTAAGGGCAACTAGCGAAACGATGATGAAGCCAAAATTGCAACCCTCATATACTCTGTTTGGTCGGAGGTGCACAGAATTTTTAAGTACCTCACCCCCATTGACAACTCCTACCAACCTGCCAAAGACAGCCTCAGAGAACACTTCCTGCCACTAGTCAATCAAGACTATGAAAGATGCATTATGTGCAGTGAGAAAAAGAAGGAAGCAGAATCCCTGGACCAATTTTATGGCAGGCTCTGTCAACTGGCAAGTACATGTGCATAGGAGAATGAGGAGGGTATGGTGAGGAACCAGTTGATACAGGGGTGCACTTTAGGGAAGCTACACCGACAAGTACTGCATGAGCCTGGGTTGTTATTAGCCCAGATCTTAGAAATGGGAAGATCATATGAACTGGCGGAGAGCCGGGCAACTAAAATGGATGTTGTGCTTCGCTTACTGAAAGTGGAGGAAACATGCACAATAGGGCGCTTGCAAAATGTTGGTCCGTCAAGGCCTAGATGGCTCCCAAGGAGATCGGAGACACCACTGCCATGTCCCAAATGTGGCTCTGACCTTCCACACATGGGGGAATGTCCAGCGAAAGGGAGAGTGTGTGGATGCTGTGGAGTGGAGGGCCACTTTGCCCGGATGTACAAAGAACCCACACCAGTAACTATTCCCAAAGGGCCCAGCAGGACATCCAGTGATACCGCACGACGAAAGAGGCAGTTGTCGACCAAGGAACACTGAGTCAAGACCTGGCGGAAGAGGAAGAGGAGGAAGAAGAGATATTTTTCATCTCAAGTATAGACTCTCTGAAGAACAAGAGGAGTCAGACCATGTGCACAGCAGCCGTGGATGGAACAATGAAACCCATCCTTGGAGACACTGGGGCATCAGTGGGTGTGTTGGAGACCCGCCACTATGAGGCACTGCCGGGGCCTCCAGCACTCAAGAAAGCCGGGCAAAAATATTCACCTTTGGTGGTACTCAGCTGATACCGCTTAGAGGCATGTTCGTGACCAGTGTTGCCCACAAAGGAAAGGAGATTCGAGCCAAGTTCTTTGTCACAGGCATAAGCATTCACTCTCTACTGATCTGTGCTGAAGAAGAAGCCCTCGGAATTGTACAGTTTGCCCTCAGTGTCTATGCCGAAGGCATTAACAATACTGGTCAATACAAATGTCTATATTGGCTTACCGTTTTTTAGCGTCCACACATCCTATAAAAATATGCATATATTAAAGCCAAAGCATTGCGCTGATGGCTGGTATTGAGGGGTTTTGTTAAAAGAGTAGAACGAAAAGCAATAGAGGGATTTATAGAAGTGTATACCAAAGCAATTGTCCCCTGTATTCTATATGGCACAGACACTATGCCAGAAAAGCATGTGGGCTGGCTAAACCAATTTGATGGGAAAATACTTGGGTCATTTTTGGGTCTACCAACATCCGTTCCAGTGGCTGCCATGAGAATGGAACTTAGTACTACTTCTCCATAAACCATTAGAAAATTGACCCGTAGTTCCACAACGGATGCACCAGATATACTCTCCATGTTTAAAGTACATGCCCAATATCGGAGGGACAACAGTGCACATCTTGAACTGGCAGAGTTAGTGCAAGGTCATTTGGAGAATATTGGATTACCCCTGGTAGAGGCAGTTGATATTGGCTTTTATTTGCATAAATTAGAGCACCAAACACAAGATTGGGATAGAGTAAGAACTTGTAGGAGACTTGAGAAGACACAATGCTACGAAGAGTATGTAAAGCAACGTTTCCAATATCTTAAGCCTCACAGTAACTTGATTAATACCTGTATTAGCACTTTAAGGCGCTTTATTATGTACATGAATCTAAATATTGTGCCGGCGATGGAGTATTCTGGTGCGTGGCAGAATAATCCCAGTGAAAAAAGATGTCGCTTGTGTGCAAAGTCTACAGAAACTGGTAGACCTATTTTGACTGCATGTGAAATGGCAACTAACCTTTTATTTTAAAGGATATGTGTGTATTTGCACACAACGAGGCAGGATTGTAACAGGCACGTTTTGGTCTATGATTGTAGCCGCAGACTCCCTTGTAATTATCGCAGCAGCAATGCACACCTGGGAGAGCATTCAATGTGTGTTATTATCCAAGATCCACGGAACTGATTTGAATTCCTCAAATAGTTCAAATGTGGCATGACTGTCATGAATAGAATAGGCACAGAACCAAATAACATTCAAATGTGGCATGACTGTCATGAATAGAATGGGCACAGAACCAAATAACATTCAAATGTGGCATGACTGTCATGAATAGAATGGGCACAGAACCAAATAACATTCAAATGTGGCATGACTGTCATGAATAGAATGGGCACAGAACCAAATAACATTCAAATGTGGCATGCCTGTCATGAATAGAATGGGCACAGAACCAAATAACATTCAAATGTGGCATGACTGTCATGAATAGAATGGGCACAGAACCAAATAACATTCAAATGTGGCATGACTGTCATGAATAGAATGGGCACAGAACCAAATAACATTCAAATGTGGCATGACTGTCATGAATAGAATGGGCACAGAACCAAATAACATTCAAATGTGGCATGACTGTCATGAATAGAATGGACACAGAACCAAATAACATTCAAATGTGGCATGACTGTCATGAATAGAATGGGCACAGAACCAAATAACATTCAAATGTGGCATGACTGTCATGAATAGAATAGGCACAGAACCAAATAACATTCAAATGTGGCATGACTGTCATGAATAGAATGGGCACAGAACCAAATAACATTCAAATGTGGCATGACTGTCATGAATAGAATGGGCACAGAACCAAATAACATTCAAATGTGGCATGACTGTCATGAATAGAATAGGCACAGAACCAAATAACATTCAAATGTGGATAAAGTGATGGGAGTTTGGTTGAACATGTTTATGAATTTGAATAATTTAAAGCCAATATGTATTTTATAGCAACTTCTGGCTACTGAATTGCAGTAAATGAATTGACTTATGATTTGTATATATTGATGTTACTATATGTATTATTAGTAGTTTATGAATTGTTTGTTGATATGTTTCTACTGCATTGTTATTTTAAATGTAGATTATATTTCTTTGTTCTTAGAATTGCCCAATATTTGGTACTGTATGCAAAAGGCTTAGGAACCTACTAAGGGATTTTTTTTTGCACGGTTCACAGTGACTTTTCATTGCTGAAAAGTGACATTCCAGTTGCAACACAACCCCTGATTCATGGAACTGTGCAAAGTGTATTTCTGCAGTGCAAAGTCATTTTGTACTGCAAAAATGACTTACAAAGAGACTCTGCGCTGACTTTGCACTACAGAAATACACTTTGCACAGTTCCATGAATCAGGGCTTGTGTCTGCAGTGCAAAATCACTTTACAGCAGTGCAAAGTCACTTTGAACCGTGCAATAAATTCCATGAATTGGGCACTTAAATGATTAGCCAAAAGCATTAATAATAAAACAAAAATGTGTGTGTATACTTTACAAATAAGTATTTTAACTTCCCTCACAGTAGAATTCTCGATCTCCCTACAAGGATGAAGCACGGAAAAGTCCCACTCAGGTTTTTAGCTTCTTCACGTTAGGCCTCTGTCACTAGCACCATTGAATAACTAACTGCTCGAGAACATGGGCTATGGCAACATGGTCTAGGCTCTTTTATTTAGCTGCCCGTAGCGCTGCTTGGAAGCTTGCCTTGGTGATATCCAGGGTGCACCTATTGGTTTTCTTTGTGATGTTGGCATTGCTTTCTACTACTGGACTTTCTTTGTATGCTGAAAGCAAAGGGTTAACAGAAGTAGCAGATGACTATAAGAAATACATTAGAAGTCATGCGGAGCACAGCAGGTAATTGGTCATTTCTCCAAGTGACAGTCAAGCCACGCAGAAAAGGCCATCTATTCCTGGGGACTGTGGAATAGATGGCCTTTTCTGTGGGGGCGGGGGCAGAGCGGGTCGGTTGGCAACCCCCCGCACCCCGCATGGTTTGTCATTGACCTTTAGCCTGCTTTCTCAAGTTAAAGTACTTAGGACAGCTTGCTTCTGACAATATGTTCCATGCCTCATTTGCCGCAAAGGTTATTACTTGTTTTCACTGCACCGAGAGAAACTTCAGGTTGTTACATGCCAAGAGGGTGACATTTTTATTATCTGACCATTCATGCTTTTTATGGAGTGAAAAAAAACAAAAAACAGATTTGATCGTAAAAGCACTTTCAAAGACGGACACTGACCCTAAGGAACGGCGCGCCTGGCTATCGGAGGTGAAACACACCACTCTGTGATTCTTGCCTGAAGAAATGCTTAAGAAAGTAGGGAGAAGACATGGACAGCCGTCTGTTCCTCAGTCAACATTGGTGTACGTGCGTGCAGCCTATTTGCCCAGCAGCTCATTAGGTTAACACAACTGTACGTTTGCATTATAACCAACTAGATAGTTTTAGGTTAAATCAATTGCTTTTTTATGAGAAGATTAGGCATTGGGAGCGAGCCGAATATTTCGGCTGTTTTGCATACATCTGAGAGCAAATGCAGGTTCTGTGGAGTAATTGATTCTCGAGAAACCCTGAAGCATTTGGTTTGCTCGTTTTTTGATAAGGAACGTACCAAGTCCTTCAGGGACAAGATGGCTGACATCTCAGAAGTGTCCAGGAACTTGTTCTGGTGTCGTTGCTTGTGGGCCACTAGCATTTCTTTGGTCCTGGCTCTGAATCTCTTTCTTACTTTTTTCAGTTCTGAATTGCATAAGAAAACATAGAATTGGGCACTTTCATCCAATTCAATTCTGCTGAATACACTGTACTAAAGGGAATGTTCTCTGTCCAATTTCTTTTTTTTTAGAATGATGAATTATATTTATTTGTGATTCAACATGTGATTTATGTATTTTTAAAAAAAATACTTTTTATGGATACATTTATGTTCTTGTTCTCTTTCATGGAAAGTGTTGTTTTTCTAATTTAATTTAATGAATTATATTGCGTATCACTTCCTTCTCTCTACTCCTCCTCCCACCTGTGCCCCCTCCCATTTCCGCTCCGTACCAACTTCTTGCTCCCTTCCATTGGAACCGCCTTTATCTTCCCGTCCGCTCCATCACCTCCTACCCCTCATTTCGCACTTCTCTAAAATCCTATCTCTTCCCCTTCCCCCCTAGCACCCATTGTTTTCTCTCTCACTACTTAACCCACCTCCACCCACTCCTCCTACCCCTCTCTCACTTCGGTCCCTCTCTATTTGTACTTAACCTCATCATTAATGTAAATTGTTCTTTTTTTACTGTTTTCTGGTTTAGATTCATTGTCATGTATTGCTTGCTCTATTCACTTATTCCTCTTGTAAAGCGCTTTGGATTAAAGTGCTATATAAATTAAAATAAATACAAATACAAATAGTAAGGTTTCTTGTAAACTATATATGCAACAATAAAAAATAAATTCAAGAAAAAACACTCCACACTTCACCCCTTTTTGGAAACACATGAATGGCGCCTCTTTAGGAAATTAGACACGGTTAAGTGGATACATATGCAAGTGTGGAACGAAAATATGTGACGTTTGCATCTGGCTTCCACATTTTAATCACGTGTGTGATCAGCAGCAAATCACAATAATTTTCGGTGCCTGCTTTTCTGTAACCAAAAACAGAATGAAACAGTTGTGCAGCGCCAAACTCATACATACGTACAAAAATCGAGGGCAGAATTTGTACTTTATCCGCATAAAGGACTCTGTTGGCCAACGCAGAGGCACCGCCCATCTCCACAGTCCAGCCATTCGCATATACCCACGCACTGTTTACAGTCATTAAAAATAAAAAGAGACATTACCAGGACAATGAATAGAACATACCATACCTCCATATGTAGCTGTAGTGAAATTGAAGGGCAAACTCTAAACACAAGAAATCGTACAGATGTCTCCTGCCATAGTGTGCAGTTGGGGATGGGGGTTTGGTGTGGTGATGAGATAACAAACTAGCACCCCCCAAACCTGTCTTCCGTTGCTGGTGACAGCATTAAGATCTCAAGAATGCAGCCATCCTAAAACATGGTGGGGGACAGAGAGCCGGGTGGGGAAGCATGTTTTCTGCAAAAATGCAGCCAGTTTCACTTCATGGGAAGAGTGACAGAGAAAATGGTAGGCCACATGATAACATAGGGGGAGACACCTAAGGCTGTGAGGAGAAAATGAGTTAACATTGATGAGTAGTTTAAAGAAATGCAGTGGTTAGGTGGGCTATAGGTGTAAGCATAAAAGCAATGATAAGGTGGATATAAAAATATAATAGTGTAGCCTAGGGAAAGGATTGTACAAAAACATGAAAGAAAAAAAGAACGCAAACAAAATGAGCATAAATGGATGCAAGAATGAGTCTGGCAAAATGATGAAATGTGAGGGCTCAATAACAGATTGGATGAGGCAATTCATATTGAAAAAAGGCAAAAGGTCTGATATAGAGAGGTGACTGGGGGGTTAGCTGGTGTTATGATTGCGCGGGTATGCGACATATGTGAATTGCGGACTGTGGAGATGGGCGGAGGCTCTACATGAGAATTCCTACACCTCATCAACACTGAACACCCATAAATACAGACCTGGCAATCAACCACAAACCCTGAGGGCAACACACCTGAGCTCACCTTGTGTTCCAAGTCCTTCGGGTTCCACATCGACAAACACCTCTCCTTCAAGACACACATAGCTAAGAAAACTCAGACCGCTTGGAATCAGCTCTTCCTCCTGCGGAAAGTCGAGCCCTTCCTGCTTGCAGTCAGCTTTAGATACGCTGTTAAAGCAATGGTCCTATCCGACCTGGATTGGGGAAATGCCCACCCTGAAGGCCTCCCATCGTCCTACCTCATGCCCCTGAGAAGTTTCCTACATGTGCCTCCGCCCTTCACTAGCTCCCACTGCATGCAATAATCACCTTCAATTCTTGCTGCATCATCTATAAGGCAGTCGTTCTCAAGTCACCCAGCTACCTCACAGATAAATGGCGGACATGGCACCACCAGAGGCCAGGACACATGCAGATATGAAATCTGCTGCTGCAAAAAGGAAAGGACCAGAAATCAAGCCTTCTCTGCCTACGCCCCAAGACTATGGAAGCCCCTCCCTGTCAGCATCAGGCTCGCCCCCACAATTCAGAAAAGAACTCAAGACCCACCTCTTAGAGGAGTCCCTCCTCAGCAGGTAGGCAATCACATCACCCCATGCCACCTGACTCACTAGACACCACCCACCCATCTCCTCCCTGCCACTCTGTACAGCCGTACCCCTCCTCTGTGCCCCTCTGTATCCTACCCCCACTGTAGATCTATTCTGTTGTTACCTCTGAAAACGTTCCATTATGCATCTGTACTGTTGGTTTACTCAGCAACTAAGTGTACTAAGTTCAGTCTTGGCTCACCGTTAGTGGACCTAGTAAACTCTAGATCATAATTTCATGTCCTTGCAGTATTTTATTTACAGTACCATGTTATGCCCTTTTGGCGGTATCTCATAATACATTTACAATGTAACCAAATACTATCACTCTGTAAAGCTCTACGTTGTGTAAATGTATTGTTGAAAACTCTCTAAAGCACTCTGTTGCTTCTCAAAGCTAGGTCTGCACTCAATAAATACCCTGATAATAATGATAACAATATTTTGGCCACAGAGACCTATATCTGGATAAAGTACCAATTCTGCCCTATATTTTTGTATTTAACCAAAAAGAAAGAGAGGGAATAGAAACTGGGTAAAAACATTATTATTATTATTATTACTATTATTATTATTATGGTATTTATAGTGTGCAGACTTAGCTTCCCCATTTACCATTGGCGGACTCGTTACAATACCGGCAGCAACCATGGTGCTAATAGCGCCATTGGTTACCGCTGGTATTGTAATGAGGGCCAATGACTCTTACATTGAACCCTACCATATCTCCAAGTAAATAAAGGAAAACAAATAAAATGAATCTACATTATAATAAAAATAAGGTAGTGCATCTAAACCACTGATAAAATTGCATGCCCTGTGCATTTTGGAGAAAGTGTGTGCGCAGTGCACAGTGCTGCCTATCATCGGGGGACTTGTGAAGAAGTCACTCAGCACTAAAGACGAGACAGACTATTGTTGTGCGCCATGGTACATGTCACAAATGGTCTGTGCAGAACAACTATTATGGACATATATGAACAAATAAGTGACAAAACCCATAGTCTTACCTGAGAACAGCAAAGGATATTCTCAGCACCCATAACCATAGGCGTATTCCGTTTCATCTTCATTTGGGTGTGGGACACAGATGCATAGTCTGTCACAGGGCCGACAGGGCCAGTATTATTAATGGGCAGCTTTAGATTTCTGGGTCCTTTATTGAAGCAGATACAAATGTTTCTGTCCAGTCCCATGCCTCCTGCTACTTCAAAGTGCATACAACCTCCTTCCATAACTTTCAATTTCACTGGGAACGGTGGCATATATGTTATAGAAGTTGCACGCATCCTCTTCTCCCCCTCCAATGTTTGGTGTGCCTTTTGTACACCCTGCATTTAGTTCACATTTTTATAACAATTAAACAATTGAGTATTTACATATGTTTCTTTTAAAACATAGCACATAATTCTAGTTCAACATGTGTCACTTTCTAGTTTTTTTATTTTGTAAATGTATATACTGATTATATTATAGTGGACATGTCTGAGAAATATTTGGCACAAACGGGAACATTCAAAGCAGTGTACTATTTATAATTCAGATATGTTTTACCAACGTACTAAAAAGGAAAGGAAAACTTCACAAGTAGTGATATGATGCATGTGTAGCTAATTACTGTGTTAAAAATTGTACCCATTGTTATAAGCTATTCTAAAATGGTAATATCACATATGTAGAAATGAAAGGGTGCTCTAAATATGGTCAAATACCTAGATTGATCTTATGTCTGATGACATTATTTAAATAATCATTAATGTCATATATGATGCCATTAGCAATGCCACCAGTAATGTCATCAGGGATGCCATCAGCGATGCCAACAGCAATGTCATCAGTGATGCCATCATGCCATCAGTTATGTCATCATTGATGTCATAGATGATGCTATTAGTGATGTCACCAGTGATGCCATCACTGTGGCCATAGGCAGCGCAACAGGGGCCGAAAAGTTAAGATGGCTTCAGCTGAATTGCAGTGGTTTTGTTGCATTAGGTTCTCACCTTACTGTCCTTGCAACTAAAGTATTTTCCTTGAATTTTAAAGGTTTTTTTTTTACAATGTAGTTCTCTCCTTAACGTCCCTGCAACTGAAGTGTTTCCTTGAATTCATGGGTTTTGTTATTCCATAGATATTTCTGCACATGGCCAGTGGCCGCGGCCTAAGGCCGTACCCACTGTTTATTGCAGAACACAATCAGAGCACTAACCATCGCCTTCGGCCAAGGCCAATTGGCACGTCCTTTGGCTGCGCTCGCTGTACATTTTAAACACTACCAGACCACTAGCCATGGCCTTCTGCTGTTTCCACTGTCCATGTTAAAACATTACCAGACCACCAGCCATGGCCTTTGGCCATGTCCGGTGGGCACGGCCACTCTATATTTAAAACACTTGCAACCCATCGCTCAAAGATGTTCATCAATAACTGTATAAAAGATTGCAGGCTTTGCAAACTCACAATGTATTTAGGCAACATGCAGTGAGATTTAATTATTGCCCATGGATCACACTCTTTGGTTAAGAAGGGTGCTATAAGCCCCTTGTTTTGTGGCTGGTCTCTTGTTGACTGTTATACATTGTACGACCCCAATCAACCTCATGTAAGCAGCATGGAATAGGGGAAAAAAAGGACAGGCTCCGAGAATAACATATGCCCAGGTACTTTGGCCCCCATAGGGAAAATCAAAAGCTGCCACACCTGAATATATGAACAGTGAACATATATCTTAAAGTGAAATATACAAATGTAGTTCAATTGACCTTCCCCTTTGAAGAAAGTGTGCAAGACAAAATAGCATTGGACTTTAAAAAAAATGAATGAACACCAAATAAATATCCTAAAAGAGGAAATGTTCCAATAAATATGCTTGCGAAGTATAAAAGGTGCTCACCATTTAGAAACCCAGCAATCTTTAATGAAATATTCCCTGGAAAATAAAATCCCAAAATGAAAC
The DNA here is from genome assembly GCF_040938575.1 of Ambystoma mexicanum. Taxonomy (NCBI): domain Eukaryota; kingdom Metazoa; phylum Chordata; class Amphibia; order Caudata; family Ambystomatidae; genus Ambystoma; species Ambystoma mexicanum. The sequence goes on from NC_090934.1 coordinate 1,035,470,960, forward strand.
AAGTGCTTGTGGTCTTGTGGGTAAGCGTTTGCATTGTGAACATGACAGCCTGAGCAAAATCATGGTAGCCAAATACTTGAGCAATCTTGCCAACCTAAAGAAATCACAAGTGATTGTGACTGCCTTCTGAAAAAAAGCTATGCTGTCAACCCACATGTGTCCTTTACTTGTACCCTGAAAAGCAGCCTCAATCAGGAGCAAATGACTACACCAGTGTCCAGGATTACAAACTCTCTTGCCACAACATGGGCAAATACTCATGACTTACTTGCTCCCTCACCACTATGTCTGGATTTCAACAACATTCTGCTTTGTAAGGATTACTTGAAAAGTATACATCTCATAGTGTCACTCACATATGTAAATCCTTATAGAATTATGCTAGGGAAAAAGTGTGCAATTGTGGCATTGTTCCCTCATCTTGAGTAGGAGACTACAAATACCAGAATTCAATTCAGCAAAAGGCAAAACATTGTCTCTGAGTGCAATACTTTTAAGGACTGACAGTAGCATGGTTGAAAAATTATGCGGATGCCGTGTGTTTTCTTTATGTGTTATGACAGATCAAGAAACACATGGCATCGGGCCTGTGGACTGTCTGCCATCCATGCAGTAACAAGGACAGGCCCTGCTCAACTTCAAAGTGAAGAAGGGGCCGGTCCCTCAGGCCATGTTGCTCTTAGTGGTCTTGTAACCTGTTCTAATTTCTTGGGGAACATGGTCTGAGGGGACCAGCCCCTTCCTTCCTTAAAAGCTAAGCACGGTTTGTCCGGTAACTGCACGGCTTGGAATGTTAGTATGGACTACAGATAGCCGTGGGTATGTGTAGTTTTTTAGCTGCGAAAAACAGCCCACTATATGCTTCTCTACCCCTCATCTGTACCATCTCCCCCAACTCCCCCGAAGGCCCCCTCACCTCCCCTGCCCTATCGCATTCCCCCACTACACTCAATGTTTCTGTAACGCAGTTTGCTTTGAGATGTCTGCTACACACGGCTATATCCCAAGTTATAGCCAAGAATATGAGAAACATGTTTGAGCCTTGTGTTGCAAACCTTCTCCCTAGCCCCCCTACTACTCTGAAATTTCACTTGGTGTTCTATTGCCGCCCCCACCCCCACATCTTGCCTGATGGCATTTGCATGTTGTTTGACCTGCAAAGAGTTTTTGCTGTGTTTCATTTTCTGATATCGTCAGCTACAGCCTGGGGTATAACTGCGGCTATCTCTTACATTGAGAGAAAGAAAAAGATGGTGCAGTTCCATTAATAAACAACCAGATTCTTCCCATTTTAGCCAAGATATAGCACTGGATGGAATAGCCCCAACCACAAATGGATTGCGAGTCAATGCTTCGTGACCAAGTTGTTTCAGACCTGGTCCAAATCCGCTCAGCAGTTTGGGATGTGCGGTACGTCAAAAATTGACCTTTTTTTCTCTATGGGAAAATGAATGAGGAGTAGGCCAAAATTGCATTTAAATTTTTTTTTCTTAATAACTTTTTTATTTTTTAACGGATCTTTCCCAAATTATGAAGTTTGGGGAGAGGGTACATGCATTTCTTCAGAATTCCTGCCAAATCCATCATACGAATCAAAGGGTATTTGCAATTCATTTGTTCGGGATTTCTATGTAAGTCCGTCTTACCTTAATTATAGGGTGGCGATATTTTGTTTTTAATTTTTATTTGATTATGTTCAGTTAGCGTATAAAATAATGTTGTTTTTTCTGAATGTAACTTTCTTACAAGGAAGATGATTATGGTTGGGACATCACCACTCAAAAGTACGTTATCCCTTTTCACTAATTTCCAAAAATGCATGAGGACTTAGACATTTTTATTTTGTAAATATGTGCAAAAGAAAAATGTGGAAAATCGTTCTTGATATTACACACTATAAAAATACTACAATAAATGGTTATTTTTCTGCCTTTCACTAAAAAGCTACACAACTTGCATTGATATTGTCTTGAATTATTATTTGGTTTGTTTGGGGGCACACAGAAACAATAACATCAGAGAAAAATAGTACAATTGATATCCTGAACACAAGGCAAATTACAAATGCATTGAGTAGGTAAAACAAGTGATTGCAATAGATGTCTCAAATACAATTGATATGATTGACAAGGGAATGGGGCGAGTTTAGTGTAGGCAGAAGTAACTGAGTCAGCTACAGGAAGGTTCCACCGTCTCGGTTTCTCCCTTTCCCTCTTTCCTTCCTGTCCACTTCACTTTGTGTGTGATGTCAGAAGGCAAAGTCCACCTGTTCCAAGAGCAGGGATTGGATCCTTAAAGGAGACTTGCTTATGTCCAACCATCTGTAGACTTTTCCCTTTAAAAAAATGGGTCTCCCTCTTCTTCTTGAAATCACTGTTGGATAGCTGCCCCACTGATACCTTTTGGACCTAGAGACTGACTAGATCACTTGAATCCCTGTTGCACTTCAAGAACATATCCTTATCCAGAACATTGTGGTTTTTATCAGTCTTTCTCCCCTTGTCTTATTACCCGCAGTGCTGCATCTTGCTATGTTGCCTATGTGTGTTATTTTGTTATTATTGCATATGGTGGAAGTCTAAAAATGTGTTTAGAACCTTGATTGACATTCCTTTATTTTGGACTGTTGTACTTTGCTGTTTGTGCTGCTACTGTTTCACTTTCACACCCCTCTTGAGAGTCTAGCCTTCCTTCAGCCTATGTTACCCCAAAAGATAACTGTGCCTGTATTCACTTTCTGATTGCAGTCTCTCTTGTTTTGTAGAAGTGTGATGGCGAGCTGGCGCTACTGAGCCTCTACTCACTCTTGTACTCCTGCGTTGCAAAAGTCAATTGGTCACAGGCGAGCACTATTTCGAGCTTCAGCCCAGCCCATTTCCCTTGTGCGCGGCCGGCCCCTCACAGCCCTTCATCCTGGTTTTATATTTCTAATGCATAACACTTAGCACATCTCTTTTTGTGGACTATGGGCCTCATCACAAGTGGGGCAGGATCCCAAATGGGATACCACCCAACTGTATTTGCATTAGCAGTAATACCGCCGGATCACAGGTTGAGTGGTAAACATAAGTCCCCATTCCCCATTGGGTCCATTGGACTCAATGGGGAATTTTCAACACAATTACCGCAGCTGGTATTACTGCGTGGTAATTGCACCAAAAATTGGCATTTTTCCGGCGCATTTACACACAGCTTAGAGCTGGGGGTAAATGCTGCCAGACTCGAGATTGGGCAGACCCTTAAATGCGGCGGTAACACTGTTACCGCTGCATTTAAGGGCTACCGCCCAACTCGTGATTGGGCCCTATGAAAACATGCACACATCCACATAGCCTCTCTTCCTCTCTCGTGCTCTTTCTCTGTATATATTTATGAACTATGTAACTTTTGTATATGAATTGTATGTCTCGTGTATGTCTTGTGTTATACAAAGCCTTGTTGCTATTTGGATATCTAATAAATTGAATTGAATTGAATATAGATATGTAATAGACTGAAACCAAAAAACCTCAACCAACGATCCAATACCGATTTTGCGATCACATTCCCAAAACACTGAAATCAAGACATCAGGATATAAGAAGAGTTCTTGATGGAGGGTAGGGGGGACAGGAAAAATCTGTCAGGAGTACGTAAATCATGGAAACACCCCTTAGATCTCTGGCACATGGCAAGCAGGAATTGTGCTATTTTTCTGCTCCCTATATCGTAGTTTTGGTATTTTACTGCTAAAATGTAACTGCTGAACAGGAAACACAGATTTAACCAAAAAAAAAAAAAAAAGAAGCCCCACCGTTCAACAATGTGAATTCGAAATGAAGTGGATAAAGGTCATCAAATGACTCACAATTTAAAGCCGCGAGTTATTAGTGACAGGTGAAACAGTGTGGAAGGAAGCACTGGGTTAGCAAAGTGGCAGGCTTCGAGGTGAGCGGCGGCACTAGAACAGCATTATAAAACATTCAGCGGCCACCTCTGCTGACATTGTTGCTGTATTATATTCTGTCAGTAGCTTGGGCTGCGCGGTGACGCACGGGCCCTCGCCGCTCGCTGCCACTCGAGACGATCCTCTCGAGGGCGCGTGCATGAGCGGGATGGAGATGCACTCTGATTATGCGCGGTAGCACTCCTCTTTAAAATCTCATCACTGAACGCAGGCCCTTTCCACGCGATGAGATAAAGAGTCACCACAATTCAAAACAACATCCGCAAATTGTATCAGACAGCAGGTACAGAATAGTTCCTTATTCAATCGGCGCGCAGTTTGAGGACGGACGCATGCGCCCTTTGGGTGAAGAAACAAAAAGGTCTGCATGTCCGCCAACCGTGTTACATGGCAAGTCTTAAATATATACCAAGTGGTTCTATGTGAAAATGTCCCCTAGGAAAACGTCGCCAGGCAGGCCATTTCTTTTTCCCACACCCCTAAAAACCTTCCCGCACATATTCTCGGGCGGGTATGAATTACTATTCTAACTCCACTCCTTGAGAATTTGGGGAAAGTGCTTGATTTGGGGAAATGTCACCCCCTGGCATCCCTTTCCCAGCTAAATGTATCACTGTATACCTGTCAAGTGTGGTGCAAACAGTGTCTGCATACATTTAATAACCAACATGTACTGCCTGGGTTAGTGAAGTAGCTGGTTGTTGTCCAGCTACGGGGTGTGTACTTTTTTATTTGTATTTGTCGAGTTCACAGGTGCACCTGTGAGCTTCCTAGCAAATAAACTGAAATAGAACAAGTGACGTAGAGTAAAAATTCCCAATTTTAATTGAGTAACAAGAAGTACACAGAAAGAGGTGGTGAATACAATACTGTAATCAGTCAAACCAGCAGGCGATTTCTTTATGCAGCTGACCATGCCAACGTCTTTAGTTTTGGCGTCCAGTGGTGTCTTTGTCATCACTGGATAAAACAATAATATGTTGGTATGAGAGTCCACATTTAGTGTGTAGGCTAAGCATCCAAAAGAAGAACTCTTTCCTAGTATCTGCTTAGCTTGTGTTATACCACCCCTAGTGTTCTTCTGTTTGGTATCTCTTCTATTTCAGTTATGCACGAATGGTTTGCAATCTGGTTTAATTGATTGCTGCGTGTCTCTCTTTCATCTACCCCTTTCAGTTGCCTGCCCCTCCTCACTGACCTTGAAGTTCATGGCATTCCACAGCTTTGGTGAGATGCCACAGAACTAGAAAAGCTTGCTTTTGTTCCAGTCAGTGAAAAAAGATTGCATCTTGGATTGAAACACATTTTCCATAAAAAGCCATGTTTCATCTTTTGCTCGCACCCAGTGAAGAGCACTCAACCAACTAGGTATCTAGAAACGTGGGAGAATGCTGCAAGTATCACCCCACATTCCCCCAGTCACCCGTGCCAATTTCTTGGGTGCTGATATTTTTTGCTTCCTTGGCTCGGCACTTCTCCAGTCTACTCTCCTGACCCAACCCCAATGACATCCCAAAACCCTGCACCACCTCTGCCTCCCTCCCTACCCAACGACTCACCTGATGGTTCAGTGTTTCTTGTTCTGGCTGCTGCGCTCCCACTCCGCTCCCTCACTGTCCGTCACTGGAGTGCTCTAGAGACAGAAAAGGGACTTTTTCTTTTTTATATTTACTATGGTGGAAGCCATCTTGTTTTGTTTACTGGAGATTAGGCATGCACAACATGAGCAGACCCCACCTCCCGGCAAAAGAAAAAAAGAACATTTCAACCACTGGTAGCCCTGATGGAGTCCCGATGTGCAAATACATCTCACTCTTTGTCCTGGGGTACACGCAGCCAGCAGGGGTGTTGCTAGGTCGGGAAAAGATCAGGGGCTAAGCTAATGTCAGGACTGGTGGGACTCGGGGCTAGCTAGAATTTTGGTTGTAGCACCTGAGTTTCTATCCGAGGCTACAACCAAAAGACCCGGGGCTATAGCCCCCTAAGCCCCCCCCCCTAGCAACGCCTCTGGCAGCCAGTACGGCCCCTGAAGCCTTGCAGAGGCCCGAGCAAAGTTCAGGCTGGCCGGCAGTCAACCACAGGAACATAGGAGCCCACTGAGAGGTGAACAGGTGACCCTGAGGTCGCCCACAGATTTGTGCAGTGTATGCATGTGCCCACTGCTCTACATGACCAGATGATGCCACAGGATGTTGCCTAGATAATGGCAGACAGAACGGCCGGTAAAGCACATGCTTGTCTGTGCTGTATGTTTAAATCATTGTTACTTCAGATAAGTCACCCATGCTTGCCATCGACATCACTGTCCTTTTTTATTTTGTACCTCAGACATGGGAAGGTATTTGTTGCAGAAATCCCTTTGCCCATCCATTGGCATTCATCTTCTTTAAACATGTGCAGGGGCGGACCGCCCGGCCGCCATTATCCCCCTGCCACGCCAGATTGGGGGAGTCTTTCAAGGTCTCCCTCCAGCTGGCTTGATGGGAGAAGGTTCGGCAGGCACCCTATTGAAATTAGCGGGGAGCATTTAACAATTGAAAAATGTGTCTCTCCTCCCCCCCAAATGACATGGGGCGTGTGAGGGGCTGGGGGGTCGCTCCACATTGTTGTTTTGCTGCCCAGGCCGCTGCCGCAGCTAAGGCTGGCCGTGTACATGTGGCATTGCACTTTGTAGTGCATTGCCATCTGCTGCAAAGTGCCGATTGCTGCTGGCCACGTTCTCATTCTTTCTCTCTCGGATTGGCTGTGCGTAAAGAACACTGATGAACGTGTTTGCTTGAAAACAACAGACGTTGAGCCTTCTGCAAGTTGTCAAAGGCAGACAGGCTAGTCCTTTGCAAAGTTCATGTGTTTCTCATTAGAAAGGGCAAACGCTCCTAATTAGAAGAGATACTAATTCTCAGGCTGCCTTGCAGTGTCTGGATGAACCCGGCCCTTTTCCCAGGGAGTTTTGCTTTCCTTTGTTCTGCCTTGTTAAAGGCTTCCTTTTTTCAGCGATTTCCTCAATGTGAAAAGGTTTCCTTTGTCTTGTATGCCAAGGAAATACTCTCCCTTTTAACGTTCCCTTTGTGGGCTGCTGCTTTCCACGGGGACTCGGGTGTTAAGAGAGAGGGATGTTAACAACGCTTCTGTTATTTTCCTGCCCTATCAAGAGTTCCATGTTGCAACATTGTTTTGCTCCCCAAGATGTCAAAAGCACCCGTTTCTTCTTGCTTTTGTTCATGCATAACAGGCATTTTTCACCTAATAGTACACATATTCCCGACAGAACGTCAAGGATTCGCAGGACAGCTTCAGTGTAGAGTGGAGGAGGATGGGAAGAAAGAGGGAGGAAGAAAGAGATTGTTTTCTCTGAAGTTCTCAACATTTACCACCTTTCTCATGGTCAGCTAAAGGTTTGGAGAATATGGTTCACCCCCTAGACCCTGACAGACAATGTGTAAAGTAGGATTGCCAACAGATATTGGAGATCACGGAGTGAGATTAGAATGCATGTGTGCATTGTGTCATGATAAGGCTTAACAGGGCTGGCCGGGCTCTGGCAGAAGCAACCCACAAAGCAATCCATGAAGATCAGGCATGTGGATGGGTGCTGAAGGGTCACAGTATGTCATAGGCCTTCCATGCATGCTGACGTCAGGGCATAGTCTGGTGTAAGTAGGCTTAAAAAAGAACATTAAGCATTAACTGTCTAGCTAGCCTGAATGTTGTCGTAGGTTGTAGCTGCATTCTACTGTGAGTGGATGGATAGCCGTGCCTGTGGCAGATGTCCACCAAAAATGGTGCCTTTATACTTACCAAAAGCACAGATGGAGCTTATCTTTGTCGCTGTGTCGTCAGAAAGTCTTGGTCAAAAAGACCAGCTACCCTCGTAGACTCTTCTAGGTACCTTGAGGGTGCAGGGGGGGGGCTATCATCAAGTCTTCTTGGCGCAATAGACTAGCTGACCTAGTATATCTACTAGGCAGCTACCATTGGATTTAAGACAGTAGGATTCTCTAGGCACCTATGGCAAATATGTGTAGACACATCAGTATTTCAGTCACCAAGCAAATATATTGAAGGATGCTGCCTTCAAGTGTCTTGGGTACGGTCATGGTACAAGGACTAAATTATTATGGGCCAGATAGTCCGACTTCATAGACCAGCACAATCACTCAAAACCTTTTACTGACACTGAAGGGCAATTCTAAACTCAGATGCTAGTTATAATCCACATAAACTAAATGCATTCTGGCAAGCCAAGGTGCTGTCATTATGTGCCAAGTGTAGCCTCCTGTACCTAGACATTGCCACGTTATACCAGTTATAGCCTCACATACATGTTTCAGTCATTATTTGTAAGTTAATGAGTCCACTCAAGTGGCAGCAAGTACAACAGAAGGGCCTTTAACGCCCAAAAGGACAGCTGCAAATGTGTGCTTGCCAGGGTTGGTTACCCCTACAGATTAGATCATGATACAGCAAATAAATGCACAGTTGTCACTCACTAGCTCATGCATTCTCATTGTTTCCCTATAGCATTCACTGTTACTCCTCAGGTGAACATGTTGCATTCGCACACACTAGGGTATTCCTCAGAAGTTCTGCTTTTGTCCCAGCAATTCTGATTCAGTTTGCTAACTGCAGCAAAGGGAGAGAGTTTGGAAAGGAACGGTACCACTGGCTTAAGAGGGAACCAGTTACAATACCGATGAAACACGGAAAGGGGCGAGATGGAAGGGCTGCTGGCAGGCCTGGCACAAAGCACTTCAGTGAATTCAGAGATTTGCAAATGATGGCTCTCCTGAATTGAGAGGGTTCTCTGGAAAGCCATGTTCTACTGGGGTCTAGGATTGAGTGTCCCAGGTACAGATTTTATGGATCAACGTGTCTTGTTCCATTTGTTCGCTGGCACATTATTTCGGTAAAAATGTGCTATACAAATCAATAATGCAATACAATACAATGCAAACACAATAAAACAGTCATTGAAAAGATCCGTTGCTAATCATGAAACAAAGTAAAAATGTGATAAGATGTAATAAACCAAGTCGGGGTTTAAAATGAGTAGTTTGATATTTTGGGGCAGTACAGGCCGGATGCAGATATATGATCACTCTCAGTAGTTATTAAACAATTGGAGGGTCTTGGTTCCATCAGGGAGCCAGTCATAATTCGTCTAACAATAGGCCCTCTTTGCTACTATATCTGAGTTGGGCCGAGAAGTAGAGTAGGCCACGCCAAAGGTCGAACAGATAAGAGACAGGCCAAAGAAGCCTCCCTAGATCGACCAATGTATGTGCTTCTTCTTCTCCAGTCCCTCAGTAAGAACCAGCCCATAGCAAAGGAGGCAGCTGAATCCTTGGCTTCTAAGTCTAGGGATTAAGCCTCTACCACTGCATGAATCTCTCGAGCAATCCGAAGAGGCTTTAGAGATCTTCCCCTCAGGTCACCATAATAAATCAATTTGCCCCGAGCGGCTGGGGCATTACTGATTCAGGTTATGCCCTGTGGCCCATAGTTATAGGCCTGAGTGAAGTGATGGCCTAAGCATAGCATAGAATTCACTTAGGCATAGTATACATTATTGGGTACAAGTAATACAAGGTTGCAGTTTACGTCTTAGTATGTAACATGGTATGAACAACAAGCAAACAGTTTACTTGACAGATTAGTTTTCAGTGCTTTTCTAAAGGCCGTGAGGGAGGGCTCTTTTCTTAGGTTGAGAGGTAGCGAGCTCCAAGCTGCGGGTGCTAGAACTTCGAAACTGGACCCCCCAGCTATGACTCTCTTGAATGTGGGGACTGTGAGTTGGTGTGAGCATATTTCACGAACAGGTCTGAGGGATTGGACTTGGTGTATACCTTCTGCTAGGTATGTGGGGGCAGATTGGGACAGGCATCTATGCGTGATTGTGAGTGTGACTTGTAGTTTGTTGATGTTCTTGGAGGATGTGCAATGTTGAGGCAGTTCCTGGAAGAGAGGTGAGGTTTGACAGCGTTCATGATTTTGGTTGTGAGTGCTGCTGATGAGGTGATATAACTGACTTGTCTGTCCATGGACAGAGCGCAGTCAAGGTATACTCCCAGTGTTTTTACCACTGCAGAGACTGTGATCACAGTGTTTTCAATGCTGAAATTACCGTAACTGCTGTCTAGTTTATTCAGGGTCTCTTTGGGGCTTACCAGTAGGATTTTGGTTTTGTCCCAGTTGAGACAGAGGCCGTTTGTTGCCATACAAGCCTGGATGATTGCAAAGGTCTTTTGTAGTGTATTCAGGTCAAGTTCATAATCCTCTGATAGAGGGAGTAAGATCTGTGTGTCATCGGCATAATTAGGGAATGTTATGCCAAGTTCGACTAGGTCATTGAATAGAGGTAGAGTGAGGAGGTTATAGAGGGTAGGGAACGTGCATGAGCCCTGTGGAAGCCCGCAGCCAATGGGTGATGGGTTGGCTGCTGCCTTGTCTGAGAAAACTCTCATGGCACGGCCTTCCAGGAAGGAGGGTATGCACTTGGTGGCTTTGTTGGAGTAGTGGGTGGTGTTTATGAGATGCTTCTCTAGGATCTTGTGATCGACCAAGTCGAAAGCCTCTGACAGGTCGAGGAGCAAGAAAAGAGCCGAATTACCCCTGTCCATGTTCTTTAGTAGCTGTTTTTTCAAGTCTAGCAGTGCTGACTCCATACCATGCAGAGGGTGAAAGCCTGATTGCTTTTACCAAGGATGTTGTGCGATTCTAGGTAGGACTGGATTTGTAAGCATGGCGTCTTATCGAGAATTTTCAGTAGGAAAGCCACCATAGTGATGCGTCTATGGTTGTTTGGTAGGTCTGGGTCAAGTGTAGGCTTTTTTAACAGAGGCTCGACCCAGGCTTCCTTGAGGGAGGAGGGCACTGAGCCGGTGATGAAGGAGGCAATAATAAAGGATGTGATGAGGGTGCTAGAGATTCTGCACAGTCTTTGATTATGTGGGCTGGGCAGATGTCACCCTTGCATAGCGATGGTTTTATAAGCTTCATAATGCGTATGACTTCAGGTATGGAGACCTCTCTGACGGCAAAGGGGATGAGTGGTTCTGTGGTGGGTGTGCAGTTAGGGTCTGGTTTAGAGCTGATGTGAGTTTGAGGTGCTGCTTTGAGCAGGTTGGGGGTTTAGCTTTGATTTTCTCCTGTAGTGGGTTGATATTGTTTAGCAAGGCGATTTGAATGTCTTCACACCATTTTTGGTCCTTCACAGTTTGCTGTATGGGGGGGGGAGTGAGTAGCTCGTTGAAGATAGCGAACAGTTCCTTGGACTCGGATTTAGCTCTGTCGATTCTGAGGTTGAAGGCAGCTGCTTTTGTAATCTTTAGCTGTTCAGAGGTATAACTCCTTTGAGGAGGGGGATGGGTTGGATAGCCATTTGTTATGGGCTTGCCTCTTACTTGCTTTGAGGTCTAGTAAGTCCTGACTATACCAGGAGTTTTTTTGTGCTTTATTTCTCCAGAGGAGAAATAGTGTCTACAGCTTCTTTCAGAGTAGCATTGTATAGATCAACTAATTCTGTGGGGTTGTTAGACATAGGTGCTTTTAGGGCTGATGCTTCCAGGAGGGGGAGAATCCTGTCTTTGGTGAGCATTTTCTTTGATCTTGCCATGGCTGCAGTTTTAGGGGGGCAGTGTTGTGCTTCATTTTGGAGGGTATGAGGAAATGAAAAGATGGTGGTCAGTCCAAGGGCAGGGGGGTGTTCGAGCAAATGTCGAGGGCACAATTATGATCAGCAATCCAGTCGAGTATGTAGCCTTTGCTGTGGGTTGGGTTGTCCACTTTTTTGAATGAAGCCCAGGTCATGGAGCGATTTGGCGAAAACTTTGCTTTTTTTGTCTTTGACATCATTGAAGCCTAGATTGAAGTTACCTAGGAGCATAGCTCTAGTAGTAGTTTTAAGGTTATTGCTTAATAGGTGAGATCATTTGGATTGGAAGTCCAGAGGTGGGCCGGGAGAGCGATAGACTAAGTGAAGTTTTAATTCACTCAAGCACTTATACTCCTAGACTTGTCTACACCTAGATGTTTTAATACAGAGAACAATTCCCTCTCAGCATTTCTGCATTGATCATCAAATCAGCATGCTAACTTTCAAAAAAGTAAAAGAAACATGATTCATACACGTTTCAAAATGTGTCAAAACCACATCAGAATCAGCTGTAAGTGATTCATTTATAGAGGTAAATTATGACTAATCAGTCGTTCCTGAATCTCCATATTTTGTGTAGGGTACCAACCAATCCTTCTGCCTCAGGCTGTTGGAAGGACAAAGTGTTCCTTACATACTCAATATGTGAAAAACTAGATTGCCAATGAATTCTTAAGGTAATAGCAAAATGTTTACTATGGTTTCACATAATACTCTAAAATTCATGATTGAGGAAGTCCTTGCAGCCCTAACACAGATACAATCAATGGTTGAGCAGCCCTGATGGCCCTGAAGAGTTTAGGAGCCAATTCAAACGATAGCAAACTCCATATTAACCGCGCAAAGACCCACCCACATCAACCTAACATACAATTTCAAACCATCTACGTTCATCCGTGGATCAAACATTTCGGAAGGACAATCGTATAAACATTATCTACAGGTCCATCAAAGAGGTACAGAGGTGGTCATTTCCCTATTTTGTTGCTAGAAATCTCCCTCATAGCTCAATTAGCAGAAGTTTATTTTTCCCTCCCTGGTAGCTATTTTATAAACTGATGAGGAACAAGGACTCATCTGCTTCATTCTTAAGGGACAAAATCAATAAGTGTGATGCATTGGTTACAAATAATAACATGTCTAGGGCCACACAGGTTACCAAGCTGCCCACGTACCTCCCTTGTTGTCTCTTAGATGCCATAGTTTCATAAGCACAGAAAATATCCAAATGGATTTCATGAGCAGCTCAAGTTTCTTGCACCAAAACTATGATATACATGTTCAGCATATGTACCAAATCCACATGATATGATTTCCCTCTGCACCCAGCAAGATTCCACAGTAATAAAATAGAGAAGGGAGCTATTAAGGGTTTGGACATCTTGTTTTTGTTTCCTTTATTAATTTTTAAAGTGCAGGAAGACTGGCAAGAGACAATAAGGTTGGTTCCCATACTTTGGAGAATATTAGGAATAAAGCAGACCTTTTTCACCGGTTTATGGTAATTTCATCTAAAACCATTGCATCTAATGCCATTCTATCAAAATGTTTCCATCTAACAAAATGTCCATCTAATTCATGATTTTTTTTCTTTTTCTTTTGTTTGGGGGTGGGGTTCCCTCCAAACCCCTGTTTTTTACCCTTTAAAATGGACCTGAACAAAAAATAACCCTTTACCCCCCAAAAACATGCATTAGATGGACAATTTTTAGATGGAAAAATGTTGATGGAATGGTATTAGATGGAATGGTTTTAGATGAATTGACTAGATACCCTTTTCACCCATTAATGGACAATCGAGCTCTTTGATCAAAGAACGGGCAAACACGTGATTCTCTAACAGAATTGGTCCCGTTTGGCATAGTGGATGAAGCCCTTTCTGATCTTCTGAGTCCATTCAAACATCAATACAAATCTATAAACCTTTTGTTTTCTGATGCTGATAATTCATTGGATTCTCTTTGAATAGGATCAACGTCACTAGGACCCCAACCAGGAAAGCAGTGAATGGAAAAAATTGCATTCAGCGTAGCTAATTTTGCTCTCATTATAGTTTGTCATGGGATTAGGCTTTGTGGCCAAGGAGTAGGGACCAACATATCCCCTTGGGATTTTTCTACTAGATTTATCTGTCAGTTATTTGGGGGAAGAGGAGTTCATTTTCAGGTGAACAGAATTGTCTGTGTTAGAGTAGGGCTTTCCTCAACATCAGCCTCCTTTGTTGGATTGTTGAATTTATTAAACTCAAAGAGGTCTTTTAGGTCCTTGATAATAACATCAATGATGGATAGTGAAACCAAAATTGTTTACATGATTTCAGTAACTAAATAAATTAGTAAACATTCTCTGCATGTTTCTCGTGCTTGCCAGTCATAAATTCACAATGATCAAATAACACTGGAACACATTAATTGATCTCAATTAGTATTGCTATCTCCCTTTCCTCCCCTTCCCGCTCACATCATGTGAGCGGCAAACTTCCTTTATTAGCGTGATTAGGGAGGGAGCTCTCATATTTGACTAACTATTAAAAAAAGAAGAACAAATGGCTTTAGTTATGATATTAAGGGCCTGCATTACATCCAACTCTCTCTTCCTAAACATCTCCCTTCTCGAGCCTGTCGCTCATGTACCTCCAACTCTCTGGTCTGACGCTTCTCCAGGTGGAGAGTGGGAGGTAAATTGTTCCTCTGCAGGGACATCCCTCTGGAATGGCCTCCCTGCCCCTCTCAAACTCAAACAGGACCACCCCAGGTTCCGGAAGCAGCTCAAGCCCTTCCTTTTCGCTTCTGCTTTCTCTCTTTCTCTCTGTTGCTGACCACCCGGTCTGCTGAGCTGACTGGTTACCTGGCATCCCTCAGAACCCAAGGGGCACCAGGATCCTCCATGACCTGTAAGAACCTACACTGTCTCCGTGCCTCTGTGCACTTAGTGGTTGTATCTGTAAATTACAGTCCCCTTGCACTATCCAGAGCCAGCTCCCCTGGCTGCACTTACTCAGAGCAATGCTGCCCCGATCAGACTTCCCCCTTCCCTATCTCTGGCACTTCTCCTCTCCCTCTTCCCCCTACATTGCACGATATGGATGACACAGGGCCTAGTAAGATTGTTTGTTTCGTCCTCCCTATGTCTCCCTACCTTTTCTTGTTACGTCTAGAAACACTTGCGTACAGGTGCATTATAAATGACTCAACATATCATATAATATCGTAGATGAATCCTTGGTAACTTTGCCATTTAATGAGATATCGAAAATACCACCATCGCCTTAATATACAGGGAGTATTTTTCTGAGGTACGGCCAGTAAGACCAAATTAGAGTTTTCTATCTTTACCTCATTGGTCAATTCAACCCAGTTGATCGTAGAATCTTTTCCAATGCTTTTTCAACTTTTTGTATCATTTCTTCTAGTTTATTACATATTTTGTTTGGATATGTATTGGGGGATTAATTGCAGGTCTTCAGGGAGGTACCCATAGAGGACTTTCTTGGTTTCCTTGTCCATTGTTAAATTTGGGGGATCACAGCTTTCCTTTTCCCCAATGGAAAGAGATCATAGTCTCTAAGTTAAAAACCCTACACCACCTACTGCCTTCAGGTCATCCGACCCATGAAAAGAGTGTCAGTGGCTGCCTTTGCCTCCACCTACTCTCCTCCATCGACTACTGAGGCTGACTCCCGCCCTGACACAGCCCTCTCTTTCACTGTTCCATCCCCAACACACTTGCCATTCTTTCCCCTGTCATGAGGGTCCGACTGCAGTCTGCCAAATAGTGTAACTCTTGGTATGACTCCAATCTAACTGCCCTTAAACACAAGTGCAGACCAGCGGAACGGAAATGGGGATCTTCAGGTGCAGTCTCTGACAAACTGGCCTGCCACCTTCTTCAAAGGCAATGCAGAATCTGCATCTGCTCCAAGAATATAATCTACATTCAAGCCTTCATCTCTGCGGCATCTAACAATACGGCCACACTTTTCTAAATCTGCAAGGAATCATCTAACCATACTGCAGTTGCAGTTGCATACTCTACTGCACCCACCCAGGCCCTTTGCTTAGCTTTGCCACACATTTCTCCCTCAAAACACAGGACATCCTGTCCTTTCTCTCTTCTGCTCCCCCTTCTGCACCAGCATCTCTTGGGTCCCCCTCGGCTGCCCCCATCTCGCCCCCATCTCTCCCCCATTCTCTCCTCCCTCTCCCCTGTCACACCAGATGAGGCACTAGACAAGTGGACCTCTGCCCCTCTGCCCCTCCAAAACCATCAAGGACAATATTGATACTCTCACTCCAGCCTTGGCCGACCTGTGTAACCTCTCTTTCGCCACTGGAATTTTCCCCTCTCCACTCCAGCACTCACTTGTGCACCCTCTGCTCAGAAATTCCTCTGCCGACCCATCTATTCCGGCAAACTATCGCCCGATCTCCATTACCCCTTTCCTGGGAAAAATCCTGGTGAAACTGGCTTTCACACAACTTACCTTCCACACTGAATCCCGTTGGTTGTCTCCGTGACCATTATTCTGGCTTTAGAGTATCCACAGGCACGGAAACTGCTCTTCTGAACACCTGTGAAGACCTGCTTGCAAACCTTGACTCTAACTCTCACTCTGCCCTCATTCTTCTTGACCTCTCTTCTGCTTTCGATACAGTAAACCACAATATCCTGATCACCCATCTATCTGATACCCTGGGCTTCACAGATATGGCCCTGATCAGGCTCATCTCCTTTCTATCTGACTGGCTCTCCCAGGTGGAACTTGGGTCCTTTCTGTCCTCTATCGCACTCTCTACTTGTGGTGTCAAGACCCTCTGCATAATCCACGAGTCTTTCTGGGGCCTGGGCCCGCACTATCCAGAATGCTCTCTTCCTAAATACTCCCTCTACAATCCTCTGCTTGTCCTCCTCCATCTCTCTGCAGGTGAGCCGCTTTCACAAACAGAGATTTGGTATATCTGTATCTTCTACAGGTGCCTGCCTCTGGAACAGCCTCCCTGACTCTCTCCGTCTTGAGTCAGAGCACCTTAAGTTATGGAAATTCCTCAAGAACTTCCTCTTCCCTTCCTCCTTCTCTCTCCCCATCCCCTGCTAACCTCATTTCTTTTTCTCTCTGTCTTTCCTTCCTCCTGCCCCTCCCTAACTCTGCTCAATTTCTGCTGACTAGTTGCCTGGTTTACCTCAAGAGCCTTACAGGTCCCAGGCTCCCCAGCCAGTCTTTTGCACTTGCCTTCGGGACACTGCACTGTGTTCAGCATTACTGCACTTTCAGCTTACGCTCCTGAGAGGGGCAACCACTCTGCACTTAACCCAGGGTTCTGTTGAACTGGATGCCTTTGTTCCCCACCACCCCCTACTTCCTTGTACCTCCGTCTGCACGCATGCATAACGTAAATGTATTAGGACTAGTAATTTCGTATGTCCCCCCAGTCGCTCTTTTTGTCCCCCCTCCCTAGCTTGGTCACAACTGTACCACTTCATGCACTTGCATTAGGAGAAATTCCATCAGGCCCAGTATGCAATTTTTTACATTTTTTTTATGTTAGATCATTCGGCAACCTCAAAGCCTAAGAATTACTACTGTACTGCTCTGTTCCCTTCACACCTTGAAGCGCTTTGAAGCACTCCACCTGTTTATAAGAGCTGTATAAATAAACAATTACAATTACAATGCACTATTTCCCAACTTCACTAGTGTGTTATAATTGAACACATGAATAAAACATAACACAGTTCCAGGATATTAAGTCATAAAAGCATCAATACGATGTAACATTTTGAACAAATGGAAGCACAATTAATTAACAAAACAAAACGTTATACATTCATATGAATAGAATATGTAAAAGTCAATCTAAAACATTTCCTCCAAAAATCATCACATGAAAAATATAACAATATGTCATTACTACTCAATGTAAAAACTGGAACATGTAAATTATCATCGGATAGTCAAGAGGAACCTTTTCCTTATGAACCATGCTGTCACTGCGAATGTCATTGTCGACTTAAAAGTATCTTGCAACTAACTTAATTTACAGAAAAGATTTGCATTACTCATGGATCTTAACCGATGTCTATTGAACATTGGTTTAAGCCACAGACTTCTACGGTGCTGGTACAGGGGATAAATTAACATAAACCCAGTGAATACATAAAGGCCATTTAGGTGGAAAATTGTTTCCCCAATCCCCAGTAAAAATTAAAATGTGGTAGAATGACTTAAAATAATTGATTAAAGTACATTTTCTGTAGTTTGTTTCCCCGAAAATCAATGTAATTCACTGGGCACAACAAACAATTACACAAAACATATTTTAACTTGCTGCAGCATATGCCAATTAAATGTTGGGATCAATACTGAATTAAATGTATTACAATATTTATGTAGATCTTTGCCAAGACTCAGGAGACCAAGGGCCTAATTCCAAGTCAGATGGTCCAGGAATAAAGTGCCAGTATTGATGGATACCAGCACTTTAATGAACGGGTCGACTACAGGTTTGCCGGTGGGGCACCTGAGTTACATCCAGCTGAAAGCTGGAGTTAAGGGAGGTGCCCCACCCGCAAAAAAAGTCTTAATTACCAGCACCGGAATTGCTGGTGCTGGTAATGATGGCAAATCCCCTCATGATTCTTATGGGACTCGATGAATGAGGATTAATACTGTCACTCCGGCACAGGTAATCCAGTGGCACTGCTGCTGGATCCAGTGCCCGAAACGGTAATAGCCTTTGCCGGTATGCTGGTGGGTTTACCAGAAGGAGACCAGCAAGGTTTTAATAAGGCCCCAAGTGTGGTCAATATTTCCGTGACATCTTTGAGATATATGGCCTTTATAGGCTCATGGATCACAAAACTTCTAGAGACATACACAATTCAGCAGTACTCCTAATCCTTAACCAGTAAAGGAGGGGTTTCAATTTATTTTTGTACAAAATGCCTATAATTCCCAGTTCATGATTCACTGGGGAAAAAGTGTCACTATGTAGTAGACCCATGAGGCATTTAAGCATTGTATTTTCCCTTCTTTGCAATATGGAAGGGTTACAATGCCCAAGCACTCTGCCCCATAAATTGCTGCCGGTAGGGCCTAGGCCTTGTTAACTTTGAGGGCATGGGACAAAGTCTTTCCTCCATAGCACACTGCAGAGTAGTTATTAACAGCTTCACCTCACCTCTTTTGGTCAATATTACGTCCCTCTTTTCAGTTTGAGATACCTTTTCAATCACTTGTGAAAATGAGTTCCTAAGTAATCAAAGATATAAACCCATTGCCATGATGCACTGTTCGAACAGCAGAACATACATAACATTTATAACACAACTTAGCTCCTTGCATTTGTCAGCAAATGCATTCATTTAATGGTGCAAACCACAGGGCGTATTTGAAGTTAACAATGTGTCGTCTGCAAAAAGGAATGTACCCCACTTGTAGGCACCCAGCTTGGGTGCATCTGTGTCAACTTTCCTCAGGGACAATGAAAGTCATTGATATACATTAAAAATAGTAGGAGTCCTAAGACACATACCTGACTCCCATATTTCTCCGAATTAGTTCACTGCATTCAATCAGCAGGTCCCAGTGAATTGAAGGAACATTGTTGCCAAACAAAGGGCAGAGAACCCGTAGCAGACAGTTTGGTATTTGTAGGCGCCAACGATTGGTGTGGAGTATAATATCAAAGGTCACTTGTAAATTAATTGGTGCCATGAAGATTGGTTATTTTCTCATCTTAATATATATTTGTAAAATTAGGAAGTTTAAGTTATTGGTTAAAAAACCAACTGTTCTTCCTAAACTCTGCCTTGACATGCAATAGCAATGACTGTCCTCTATTGTTCTAACTTTAACAACATAACTTGATAATAGAATTTGACCTGTGACTCTAAGAGTGATACTGGAAGCCAGTTGGTCAGTGAATCTCAGACCCTTCTATTTGCAAATGATCATGCATTTGCTTTTCGTTTAACTACATCCTAAAGTGGTTGCTTTATGCAGATGACATACTGTTATTTGACTGCTCTGAGGTGGGTTTACAGAGACTGCTGGATGCCTTTCTGAAGTTTGTTGACAATCACTATCTATCTATTAATCCAACTAAAACTAAGATATTGCAATGCACTAAGCACAGGGTAAAATGCTCATATAACTGACACATTGCTACATGTCCAGTGGAACGAGTGTCCTCAATTATTGATCTGGGTTTTCTCTTATTGTCCCACCCCCATACAAATAGGCTACAGGAGTGGTTAAAGACGCAAGTGAATACATTAGCGTGTCAGGTGGGGAGAGTTGACTCTCGTTTTGGTAACTTCTCACTCCAGCCCGCCATTAAATTCTATGAGGGCAAAATTGTGCCGAAGGTAATTTATGGGATTGATGTGTTGGCAACAGTTTGCTATCTGGAAACTTTTGAGAGTGTAATTTGGTGAAGGGTCTTGCACCTCCCGAACTTTGTGCCTATACATGCTCTGAGATATGACATTGGAATTGTCTCTTTAAAGGCACGAGGACAATGGAAGATTTTATCTGTGTTACACAAAATCTTGTGCCCCTGTGTAGGCTCCCTGTATATTGATTTGGGGCTAATCTTGAACTCTAAAACCTGTGTGTGGATGAAGAAGGCCTACATGTACTGCCAAACCCTCTTGGAGGATTTGACCCTCTCCTTCTGTGATCTTTTGAATAATCCTGAGAGGGTTAAGAAAGTGCTGTAGGAATCTGATTTGATAAAAACTACAGAATTTATGCATGCCTACCATCGTCGGTACACCTCCAGTATGACCACAATAGATTGGGTACCCTGGCCCCTTATTTAGCAATTTATCCAGCACAGCATGTGAGGTCAACTTTTCAATGTTTTTGACTCAATTTGCTGGGAACCAAACCGTTCTTGATGAGATATGGTTTGCTGGAACCCTCTCAAGCAAAGTGAAGATTTTGTAATGATGAGCTCATATTAGAAAGTTCAAAAAATATCTTTTTGTATTGTGTGGCTTCACAAATTCGGGGGTTAAGATGTACATATTTGACGACATGTGCTCAATTATTTGATTTGGGGGCAAAGAATGAATTATGGTCACTCTGCTTATTCAGTAATTTGATATCAACTGTTGTTGCAGTGGTGAATTTCTTTGGATGCTACTGATTGAAATTCCACATGAAATTGTAAATGCTAACACATTATATGTTGTATGTAATTCTGTATAAAACTGTGTACTCGATAAGATGCTTAATTCAGATTTTATTCTATTAACTGTCTTGCTTTCTTTTTAATGTAATTGTACTATTTGCTAAAGGTTAAGATTATTAGGCGTATAACAATAAAAAAATTTTAAAAAAAATGACTTCCTAATGAATGTGTTGGTGTACTGGAGTCTTCGGTCACATATGTCAGACGTCCCTTTTGTTTTTGTTTTGGGCCACTGTTTATTAGGCTTCCCAGAGTTTAAGTGAAAGTTCATTTGTGTTCCTTTCTGGTATATGAGTGTTCCTGACCATGGCAGATCTTAGTTCTTCAAGGGAGGTTTTCTTGGCATATCTACTGACATTATCAACCACCCCTGTTGTAGAGTGTCGTCATCTTCTTCTTGAAGTCGTAGGAGATTTGGTTAGACATGTTGCATGGTACTAACTAAATTGTCATAAAACTGCTGGGAACTATTTAACAAAAGGTTTTTTGAGTAAGCTTCCATAATAGGAATATTGCAGTATTGTTTAGATGAACTATGTGGGTTATTGAGTACTGACCATCTCTCTGGTATAGCATTATTAGTTTACAGTGAATTCCTAATGCTAATAGATATTTTCAGTTCCAGTACAAACAATGTTATCCAAATCCTATAAAGATAGTTCCTACTGCAAAAAAAAAACATTTATATACATTTGAATGGTATACAAGCCTTCTTGTAATCCCTGCTGTGCCTCCTTGACTACCTTTGTGGACACTCACTCTCCCTGTGCATCTGCTCTTTCTCCCTTCTTGCTCCACTTCCATGGACGTCACTTTAGCTGCACATCGGACAAAAAGTCCACACCGAATTGCTCAAAACCAAACTGAAAGCCTACCTCCTCACCTCCGAGTCATCTTCTTAACCTACCTCTCATCTACCTCCAAGCTAACATGTTTCCCTTGCCCCTAACTGTCCCTCAATTTCTTTGCCTCCATTCTAGCACTGCATCGATCATGGTCACATCCCTAAAACAGCTGACTGCACCGCCTACCTGCACTTAAAACTGCCTTATGTTGATTGTCCTTAATCTATTTATGTCCTCCCATGTATTATCCCCAGTGACTATTCCACTTTCTCCCCTCAACAACCTGGTCAGAATTTCACTCAAACTCACCCCAATGTAAGAAACCCAGTGCTTCCCATTAATTTAATTCTGATATCTTACCCATTGTATGTTCTTTTTTTTATCAAAAGAGCTCTGCTCTTCCCTGTATACAAAATAAATAATTACATTATTCTAGTGGCTCAAAGACTGTCCGAAAACAATTACAACCTCCAATGTCCTCAAAATACTTAAAAATTCCAGTTGATCTTTAGAGGAGGGAAAAGTCAACAAATGCCACTGGGAGAACCCTGTGTGAATTAAAATAGGAGTCCAAAGAAGTTATGTTGAATGCTGGGTCGGGCACCGGCACATACAGCAGGTTGTCCACCTTCTGCTGCTGTCTGCCTGCTTGCTGACTGCCTGACTGTGCTTTACCCCCTACCCCCTTCACCACGTCCAGAGATTAAGAACCGGGAGGTGTGCATCTAACACTACTCTCCCACCACAATGCCAACAGCAGTAGCCTGTATGGCCGCCTTCCACCGTCTGACCCGAACTTCAGATCATTATTCGGGGCTTAAAGCCAAGTAGGTATGGGGCTGCATTCTCCTCCCCCGCATTGCCTCCAACAGAAGCAATGGGTCTAGCAAGGTAAATAGTAATATGCTAAATATCATCATACAATTCAACGTACAGACACGGGTGGTGCAATCTTATGTCAAGTCCAGCCACACATGTCACATTCATCCCCATTTTACTGCATGCACTGGCATGAAAAAACACTTTGCCCAAATGGGAAGCGCACACATGCATGTCTTCACATGGCACGGAGCAGCAGGAGCATAGATGCAGAAGAGTGGGTCTCTACAGGGACTGCCTGCAGGCATAGAGAGGGGAGCCAACGGAGGGATTGTGGAGGGGGGTAGTGAAAATGGGGCATAACCGGTGTAGGCGTTTGTTGCGAGTGTTTGACCTACAAGTGTGGTAAGAAGGCAAGTGCAGGGAAAAGGGTTTCTTTCACGCTGTGCAAACATTGCTGAATAGTCTGGGCGGGAATGGAAATTGGCAGGAAATGGCCACCTTTAGGACCCATACTCATCAAACCCGAAGGCCCTGATTCATGGAATTATTTGCGTGTAAAAGGGGGATTTGCGTGCCATTCTTCCTGCAAATCCCCATTCATCAAACAGGGATGTGCAAGTGTCTTTACGCCTGCCTTCGGGTGGCATAGAGATCGAAGGATTTGAGTGGCTATTTCTCTGCAGAGAGGCTGCGCGGGTGGTTCCATGAATACGTGTTGTTTGGCGCAATTGTGGGTGTGCAAGGGACTGCCTGCGGGTCGCCCCTCATAACGCCCACTTTTCACATGTTCTTCCCCATTTTCTGTGTTCCGCCCCATTTCCATACTTCTGCGCAAGCCATGCCCATAGTCTGCGTGGCGTCTCACGCATGGCACTCGACGGCTCTGAGAGACGTGCTCAGCCTGTGCGAACTCTGTGCACGTCCTGCACATTCAATTCCATCAATCGACACATAGGATTTTGCACACAGTTTGGTGTGCAAGTTCCCTATTTCCCATGCAAATATTTCCATGAATTGGGCCCCAAGTCTGTCTAACATGCAAAAGGACATGGATTACCAATCAAAGTAGTAACAAACGGGCAACTCTAAATGTTTTGCTGCACCGGCAGCAACCTCAAGTTCCCAACACAATGTTTTAAAGCTATTCAATCAATTTCATAACACTAGAAACGATGAGACCATTGTTTACTAATGTCCTACAATACAAGGGGTCCCGCAACCCTGGCACCATCACAACCAGAAGATTTCATAAGCCACACAGACCTGCCTTGACAAAGACCCTTTTGGTCGAAACATGTGTTGACTATTCTAGTTGCAGAAATTGTGAATACAACCTGTCACAAGTACACGCCTTGTAGATATGAAATGTACCATCACCAATTGACAAAAAAAACACTGCAAAAACTCAGATCTTTCTTTGTCTAATTTACCCCCACCGGGGCACTTCGGGTGTGGCCCCAGACCAAGGCATATGTAGCAGGCATAGCGAACAGAATAGTATCAGACTTTAACACAAGTCCTCGGGTGGTGTCATCGTCCGCCTCTCTTGTTTCATAAAAGTATGGGATCAGTAAGACTTAATTAAAAAAGTTAGAGGAGCACCAGTCCCAACCACTTCTGCCCACTTTGACCACTGTTCTTAGATTACATATGCCTAGGTAAATCTGTCTATATGTTCACTTTCTTGATCAATTTAGTGTTTTGCAATCAAAGGTATTTTTTCTACACAAAGAAAATATATGTTTTATCCCCTTGACCGTTCATCCTCTCATCACAATATTATATTATATATATACATTGTTGTGCCCTTTGCACTTTTACTTCAAGATTTATGTGAGACTTGAAGGGAAAATATGCTGGCCTTGAATGTTCGCTGGCCAGTCTAATCACTGTTCACAAGGTCTGAACCAGAGAGAGAAAACGCAAGCAACTTGATCATTGAGGCATTCTAAAATGCAACGTAGCAGTTTATTAATGTACATGGCACACAAGGATGTACCTGGCATAAAATGACTTCACTTTGCATGTCATATGACAACTAGTCATGTGAGGCTGTACATTCTAAACAATGACCTGGCTGCCATATCGGCTTTATCCATTTAAGATGCTTATGTGCAATTTGCCCACTTAACTTTCCCCACATGCTGCTTAGAGGCTTTGGCCGGACTAATGGAATTATTTGCTTGTAAAACCGGGATGTGCGTGCCGTTCTGCCCTCAAATCCCTGTTTGATGAATGGGGATTTGCAGGAAGAATGGCACGCAAATCCCTGTTTTACACGCAAATAATTCTATAAATCAGGGCCTTCGAGTTTGATGAGTACGGGTCCTAAAAGCGGCCATTTCCGGCCAATTTCCATTCCTGCCCAGACTATTCAGCAATGTTTGCAGAGCGTGAAAGAAACCCTTTTCCCTGCACTTGCCTTCTTACCACACTTGTGGGTCAAACACTCGCAACAAACTCCTATGCCGGTTATGCCCCATTTTCACTACCCCCTCCACAATCCGTCCCTCGGCGCCCCTCTCTATGCCTTCAGGCTGTCCCTGTAGAGACCCACTCTTCTGCATCTTAAATGGATAAAGCCGATATGGCAGCCAGGTCATTGTTTAAAAGGTACAGCCTCACATGACTAGTTGTCATATGATATGCCAAGTGAAGTCATTTTATGCCAGTTACATCCTTGTGTGCCATGTACATTCCGTGGATCCGACTGATGCCGGAGGGGCAGGAGCCCTTTCCTTCCACTACAACTGCCAGCACCGAAGCCCCGTGATGAGCGGTGAAATGCCGTTTTGCAAATAGCTGGGTAAGCAGTCTCTCTGCTCTCACCTTGTACCCTAAACTCATGCTGACCCACCCCAGCTGGATGGCCTGCACCGCTTTGCGGCCCTTTTCACCTTGATCAGCAACCATCCCTACATGAGAAACACCAGAAGCCATTACAAAATGGCCGGCGCTCACTTAGCATCATGGTTGCCTAGCAACCAGGCTCGATGCTATTAGGCCATGATTGGCCAGCGTGGCTACTTCCTTGGGCATAGAGCACCGGAAGGCGAGAGCCGGCACCACATCCTAAGGCACACGTTGTAAGGCACAATCCTGTTGTGAGCCTGTCTGGAGCCGGAGGGCCGATGGCCCGGACCCCTGCAAGTCTGCCATACTGACTGTAAAACTCTACATTCTGCTATTCCATCTCTATTTGACTATTAGTGTATAACTGCCAGCTATGGTCTTAACTGAGCTGCAGCACTGTTATGTTGATTGTTAGTGTTGACAACTTGGTAGCTACTCATTCACATGTATACCCCTGCTGCCGATGCACTTTTAGACTGAAGCGGTATTATTGTCTGCCGTAATAGCATATGATCTTGATGCTACCTGTATATGTGTCTTCTTAGCCTTGAACTCTAGCCTTCTGTCCACTATGACCAGACCTCGATTGCCCATACTGGGTAACTAATGTTATGCCTAATTTGATGCCCCGCAAATCAATATAGTCCTATCTTGCCCATAGCCACTATCGCCGAATTGCATTTCAATTTACCGTACAGCTTCATAATGACTGACTATTTTGTATACCTGCCTGAGTGTTGCTATAGTATAGGCTATTATGTCCAGTTAGGTGCACTAATGTGGCTTATAATGATACCCCATCATACTCTACTGTGATGTAATATTGCTAACTGCTTAACTAATAACGTCATTTAGAGGTTGGCTACTTACTAGTTAGAATATATATCTTCATATTGAATTGTTGTATGTATGTATGACGCCTTTCTAGTTGCCCATCTAGCTGCCTTCGGACCGTGCTATCACCGTGCCTGCCGTTACTACCAGTCTATGCCATAGTACACCTTCTGTTCAGCTGTCTAGTTGCTTAAACAGTCGCTCTATAGTTAGATTTGAATAAGCCTCCCTTGTCATCCTGTCAATGCCTAAGTTTCACTACTGAGACTTACATTAGTTGTGTAGCAGAGTACACAGGCTCACCTTGCCACCTGTACTAGTATTAGTTGTATAACTGTTACTACCATACACTCTAATGCCTTGCCCATACTGTGCTGCAAGTACTTAGTTAGCTCTACGTGCATGTGGTCCAGCGAGGCTAGCCCTGTACCATCTAACTTCAACGGGCCTAGGTACCCTATGAGTAACGATCCTATATATTACACTAAACTAGGATGATGTCAACACTAGCCTCACTGTTCTGCATAATGGCGGCTACCTTATACATGAGCACCAGTAGTCAAGCACACCTTATGGAGCCCCTATCAGCGCCCACTCTATACAATAGACAGCTTACAGGCTCTAACAATGCCCTGGGTGCCTCCGAGACAGGCACTTATGCCTCACTACCTTGTTCCTTATCTAACAGAAACACTAGACTCCGTGCCAGATTATCTAAACTACATGAACCACTGAGATCATTACCATTGACTAATTACAAAACCAATTTCAAACCCAGCTTGAAACTGTGCCACCCGAAACAAGTAAACATTGATATCCCCCAGACTAATAACAGTAACAAGTACAAACTGTGTGCTGATAGTAATACAGCTCTTATCAGTCCAGTCACATAAGCAAATGAGACCCCGAACATCAAAGGAGCATTACTCAATGCAAGATCGCTTGTCGCCCACGCCATTGAATTAGCTGACATTATTACAGAAGGTAATCTTGATTTCCTGGCCATCACAGAAACCTGGCTCCATAATGCAGCAGGACCCTCGCTTATGTTAGCTGTTCCAGCTGGTTACACTATAGTGAGACAAGATAGAGATTGCGCACGAGGCGGTGGTACTGCCATTATCTTCAGAACATCCCTCTCTCTAAGATTGGCTCCTACCGACATATTAAATTCATGTGAACTCCTCTCTGCTAAACTAGAGATTAACAAGACACAAACTCTCACTATCCATTTAATCTACAGACCTCCTGGCCTGCTTGGCATCTTTGAGGAAGATCTGCATAACCTACTTACAAATAACCTTAAACTATCCTCTCAAGTTCTCATCCTAGGGGACTTCAATTTAGGTTTTAATGACCAATTGGATAAAAACGCAGTTGATATAGCAAATACAATTAATTCATTAAGACTCTCCCAAAAAGTAAACAAACCTACCCACCAGAAGGGGAGAATACTTGACTGGATAGCTGACTACAACTGTTCAGCTACCATTTCCTCATCCTGCCCATCTCTTGGACAGATCACTCACTAATATCCTTCCACCTCTCTACTAAAGGACC
Source organism: Ambystoma mexicanum (assembly GCF_040938575.1). Taxonomy (NCBI): domain Eukaryota; kingdom Metazoa; phylum Chordata; class Amphibia; order Caudata; family Ambystomatidae; genus Ambystoma; species Ambystoma mexicanum. Next base: position 1,035,498,671 of record NC_090934.1, read on the forward strand.
CACACCCCCAGCTCCTCCTCTAGTGCCACCTTGTATCACTTAAAATAAAAATAGTATTACCATTGAGAAAGTCATTCCTGCTATCCTCCCTACTCTTAACGCTTTGTCTGAAAATCTTGATCCAAGTACCTTAGTCTAGGAATACAACAACATTATGCTTACCACTTTGGACAAGATTGCCCCATTAAAATTAAGAGCAAGTAAACCAAGAGCCATCTGAATAAATGGTTCACGCCACAACTCAAAGACCTTCGTACTTTGAAGAGAAAGAGTGAAACCAACTGGAGACTTCGCCCATCGACCGAGAATAAAACTAATCTAACCTCACTCACCTCGCACTATAAGAAGGAACTCTGCCAAGCAAAACGAAATTCTTATGATGAGCGTATTGCCAAATCAAATTCCAGCATGAAGGAATTATTCTCCATTCTAAATGAATTAGAATCCCCAATAGCAATACCTGACATCTGCACGAAAGATAAAACATGGTGTACAGACATCCAACAGGCGTTAGCTAATAAAATAAATATGCTCCAACACAAAATCCAGCAGAAGAAAGAAGCATTAAATTGACAATGTGCACAAAATAACACTCTGCCTCTCCTATCACCGATAGCACATAATAATACATTCCACTTCTCTAAAATGTCTATCCCGGATGTAGAAAAAATAATCTTGTCACTTAAGCCTTCTAATTGTAAAGGTGATATCTGTCCAGCGCAACTCATAAAGGATGCTGCCAGAGATCTATTGTCATGATCCGGCGAAATTGCCCCTTCTAAACCTCATGGTTATTGTCACGAAGGGCTTGTACTCCTTGTTCCTCCCAACATGGCCGTACCAAGCTCCGTGCTACGCACTAGCTTTCACGTCGTGGCACGTACTATAAATTGGTCACGCCCCTGCGGGTCCGCGCGTCTCAACGCTATCTTCGGTAGTGACCCGACGTGTGTTTACTCTCTACATTGGTTTCCTTTGATCCTCTTACTTCCTTCCTTGCCTTTTATCCTGTTCCTGGATTCCCCCCGCCCTACTTACTCGTTCATCGCTATCCTGGATACCCTGGAACCACAAACTTCCCGGAACTCTGAACGCATCCTGCAACCTGACGAGGCTCGGGGGAGCCTATTCAAGACCCGAACCATCCACAGGAAGAGTCCTGCGGCCGAACAAGGGAGATCCCGATCACAGGTGAGACGGGGGGAGATTTACGACAGTTTGAGACGACAAACGATCAATACGGATTCTACCACGGAGAATGCTATTCAGGACCTGATGCGCGGAATGCAAGAACTTTCCACAGAGATGCAGAATTTAAAAGCCGAGAATGCAGCGCTAAGACAGCTTGTCTTGTCACGTGACTCCGCGAACAAGGACAGCGTATTATTGGGAGGAGTGGTTGATAAATACGATGGTTCAACAAAGACCTTACGTGTATTCCTGGATTCTTGTTTGGTACATTTTACCTTCAAGCCCTACTATTTCTCAACTCCTAGGGCTAAGGTGGGCTTCATAATATTGCATCTTTCCGGTAATGCCCTTACATGGGCCACTCCTTTACTCAATTCAGGGGATGCTCTCCTGGATGATTATGAATGGTTGATCGCGGAACTCAAGACCATGTTCGAACGACCAGAGCTGGTTCACGGTGCTCAAGAGAAGTTACTTGACTTCCAACAAGGATCCCAAGACATGTTGACTTATGTTACCAGATTCAAACAGCTAGCCAAAGAGGCGGACTGGCCCCTGCAAGCCAGTTTTACCTTGTTTCGCAGAGGTCTAAATGAAGAGATCAAGGACGAGTTAGCCAGGGTGGCACGTCTTAGTTCATTCCAGGCCCTCCTGGATTTGTCTATGCAAATAGACTTCAGAATCCAAGAAAGAAAGGCCGAAAAGAAAAAGAATAAAGTCTCAATTCAAAGAAACTCCCCAGTGAATACTACAAGGACAGATTCTGCCAAGAATCCGAGCACTGATTCTGAACCCATGCAACTTGGAGGCTTTCGTGGACCAATTTCCCCACAGGAAAGGTTAAGAAGGATACACACAGGCTTATGAATGTATTGTGCCTCAGATAAACATCTAGTTAAAGAGTGTCCTCTGGCTCCTCCCCGATGCTCGGGAAACGGCAGCTACTGATCCTAAATGGAGCAAGGTTTCGGTAGAGCGATGTTTGCTCCACATCAATTCCATCCTTGAACTCTCCTGGACAAAACAAATTGGTGATATTACAGGCCTTTTTATCGCCATCCAAGGACAAGGTCTACCCCATACTGGCCTTGGTGGATTGCAGAGCAATGGGAGTCTTCATTGATCAAGATTGGGTCAGAAGTCATAACATTCCATATGAAGCAAGAAGTTTTTCACAGCCAGTGGAAGCAATTGACGGAAGACCTCGTTCCTCAGGACCCATAAATCTGCAAAAAAGGGAGATACATCTTTCCATAAATCATCATCAAGAAAGAATTGTGTTTGACATTATAAAATCAGCCCATTACCCCTTGGTTCTGGGCATGCCCTGGTTACAAAGGCACAATCCATATATTAACTGGACGGCCGGATCCTTATTCCTGGGCTCGGAGTTCTGTATGAACCATTGTTTAAACCTGGATACCTCAGTCACAGCTCCTATAAGTCTACCAAGGTGTCCAGAGACACCACTCATGGTTTCCAATATTGTACAAGTTCCAGAGATCCATCAAGGGTATGCTGATGTATTCTCTACTGCCATTGTTCAAGCCCTACCTCCACATAGACCCAAAGACTGTACCATAGATACTGAACCCTCAGCAGTGATTCCCTTTGGCAGGATGTTTATCCTTTCAGAACCCGAAAAGAGAGCCCTCCGGGAATACCTAGACACTAATCTTGAGAACGGCACCATAAGACCTTCAAAATCACCAGCTGGTGCTTCATTGTTCTTCGTTCCAAAAAAGGATATCAAAGAGCTTAGACCTTGCCTGGACTATCGGGGCCTAAATCAATACACCCTGAAAGACAGATACCCACTACCCCTGATCTCGGATATCCTTGAAGCTGTGAGAGGTGCAGTGATATTCACGAAACTGGATCTCTGAGGTGCTTACCATTTGATCCATATCCGGGAAGGAGACAAATGGAAAACAGCCTTTAGAACACCCTTTGGTCACTTTGAATACCTAGTCATGACCTTTGGTCTGACTAATGCTCCCGCAGTCTTCCAGCGTTTTATGGATAGGGTGTTCTCTGACATGTTATTTCTCAATGTTATCGTCTACTTGGATCACATATTGATCTTCTCCAAGGACTCCTTGAAACATGAAGAACATGTAAAAGCAGTACTTCAACGTCTCCATGAAAATCAACTCTTAGCCAAACCAGAAAAATGTTTGTTTCATGTTACATCAGTTCACTATCTGGGATTTGTCCTTAGTTCAGAAGGAATTAGTATGGACCCTTCAAAGGTGAAGGCCATACTGGCTTGGCCCGCCCCAACATCTGTTAAGCAAATACAATCCTTCCTGGGGCTTGCCAACTTCTACCGGAAATTCATTCCCACCTTTTCCGAGATTGTTCAACCCATTGTTAATCTCCTGAAGAAAGACGTTCCATTTAACTGGTCTATGCCACAAGACAACGCATTCCAACGCTTGAAAGAAGAATTCACTCAGGCCCCCATCCTGGCCCAACCTCACATAAATCGTCCTTTTCTAGTGGAAACTGATGCCTCCAATTACGCCATAGGAGCAGTTTTAAAACAAGAATCTGATGATAAGTTGGAACATCCCATTGCTTATCTCTCACGGACCCTGACGACCAGCGAGACTCACTACTCAGTTCTGGAGAAGGAGTTATTGGCTATTCGTCATGCCTTCACTGAATGGAGACATCTATTCCTGGGTGCTAAATATCCAGTTCAAGTCCGTACTGATCATCAAAATCTTCAGGTCCTACAATCCATGGAGTGCAGGAACAGTAGACAAGCTCGATGGGCCTACTTCTTTGCTCAATATCAATTTCAAATTTCACATGTTCCTGGATCGCAAAACTTGATTGCTGATGCCCTTTCTTGGCGTCCCGACTACGTTCCCTTGGAGGATAAGATCTATCCTAAAATGTTTCCACCCACAATCTTTGTAGCTCAAGCGATCAATCTCCTGGAAGAAATCAGAGTACAGACTCAATTATCTGAACTCTGGAAGGACATATCAAAGAAAAATCCGTGGCTTTTAACAATCAAGGAAGGATATTTATTCAAGAACAATTCAGTGGTCATTCCGACAAAAGAACTTCAACAGAAGGTAATGAATCTATGCCATGATACTCTTCACTCCGGCCATTGAGGAGTAACCAACACCTTCCGTCTTATACAAAGACAGTTCTGGTGGCCAGGGATGAAGTTCAGTGTAGTTCAATACATAAAGACCTGTGCTATTTGTAGTCAGAACAAATACGATAATCAGAGGCCGGCGGGTCTGCTTCTACAACCTAGGTTGCCAACCAGACCCTGGGACGTTATTGCCACTGACTTCATTGTTGAATTACCACCTTCCCGAGGATATACAACCATCATGGTAACCATTGACTTGTTCACTCATCTAGCTCATTTTACACCATTGTATAAACTACCATCTTCCTCAGAACTTGCTGGAATTTTCCTGGAACATATTTTTCGTCTTCATGGCCTTCCTTCCAAGATTATTTCGGATAGGGGACCTCAGTATATTTCACAATTCTGGAAACATCTCTGTCGTGTTCTAGGAATCCAACGTGCCCTTTCTTCAGGCTATCATCCACAAACCAATGGGGCAACGGAACAAGTAAATCAAACCCTGAAACAGATTGGTCTCTCCTTATACCTTTAGCCGAATTCTCCTACAATAGAGATCATTTAGCTCTCAAGATCAGCCCTTTCTATTGTAGTCAAGGTTATCACCCGTCTGTTTTACCATCAGTTCTTCCAGAATCTACTCCGGTACCTACCCTTGACTCTTGGATTCAGACGCTGATCGACTTACAAAGAGAGGCCAAGGATCAGTTAGAACAGGCCCAGACTCGAACCAAAAGATATGCGGACTCTAAGAGAAGACCATCACCTTCCTATTCAGTTGGCGATCAAGTCTGGCTAGCCTCGAAACTATTACCTCGACATCTAAGACCAAACAAATTAGCTCCTCGCTATTATGGTCCATTTTCTATAAAGGAGATCATCAATCCTGTCTCCTTCCGATTTAAGCTCCCGGATTCCTGGAAGAAGATACATCCAGTCTTCCATACTTCCCTGTTGGAACCCTACGTTAGTTCTACTCGAAAACCCTTCAAACCCACACATGTTGTTGTGGACGACCAGTTGGAATATGAGGTGTCCAGGATATGTCATTCCAGGTATAGGAGGGGTCGACTACAATATCTGGTCGAGTGGAAAGGCTACCCCCCTAGCGAGCGAACATGGGAACCAGTTTCTAATTTAAAGACCCCTCGTTTGCTCAGAAGATTCCATCTTATTCACCCAGGCAAGCCTGGAGGAACCAGTCTTTGGAGGGGGCATGCTGTCATGACCCGGCGAAAATTGCCCCTTCTGGACCTCATGGTCATTGTCACGAAGGGCTTGTACTCCTTGTTCCTCCCAACATTGCCGTACCAAGCTCCGTGCTACGCACTAGCTTTCACGTCGTGGCACGTACTATAAATTGGTCACGCCCCTGCGGGTCCGCGCGTCTCAACGCTATCTTCGGTAGTGACCCAACGTGTGTTTACTCTCTACATTGGTTTCCTTTGATCCTCTTACTTCCTTCCTTGCCTTTTATCCTGTTCCTGGATTTCCCCCCCTACTTACTCGTTCATCGCTATCCTGGATACCCTGGAACCACGAACTTCCCGGAACTCTGAACGCGTCCTGCAACCTGACGAGGCTCGGGCGAGCCTATTCAAGACCCGAACCATCCACAGGAAGAGTCCTGCGGCCGAACAAGGGAGATCCCGATCACAGGTGAGACGGGTGGAGATTTACGACATCTATCTCCGTTCATTACTAAATTAATTAATGCCTCCTTCGCATCAGGTACTATCCCAGCCAATCTGAAACAATCATGGGTGCTCCCTCTCCTTAAAAAACAGACTCTAGACCCCCCTCATTCCGACCAATTACCACCCCATTACTACGGTCCCATTTCTACTTTTAGACAAAGCTGCCTATATTGAAATTCAACAACATCTTGAACGGCATAAACTACTAGGATATAGACAATCTGGCTTCCGGCCATTACACAGAACTGAAACAGCTTTAATTGACTTAAAATCACAAATTGACGAGCTGAGAGACAAAGCTAGGGCAGTACTTCTGCTTCTGCTTGATCTCTCAGCCGCATTCGATCTGGTTGATCATAGAGTCCTCTGTGGACATCTTGACTCAGCGGCCCACTTCTCCCAGGAAGCTATCCGATGGATTGAATCTTTCCTGAGTGAGAGAACGATGAGAGTCTTCTCCCCTTCGGCAGAAGCTGACCCGACCCCTATTCAGTGCGGTGTCCCACAGGGTTCCTGCGTATCGCCAACACTCTACAATATCTTCACCAAACCCATGTTTGATGATCTGGATCTTCTGGGTGTCACCCACACTAACTATGCAGATGACACACAGATTCTCCTCCCACTTTCTGGGGATCATAGCAAGGACACGGAGTTGGTGAACAAGATTTATCTTATCATCTAAGCTTGGATGGCTACACATGGGCTATGCTCAAACAATGATAAGACTGAGTTGTTGATTCTGAGTTCACAGGCTAACATCAAAAAATTAGGTAAGGAGGTTACCTCATTTAATATTGATGGGAATACCATTAAGGTTTCTAAGGAGGTAACAACTTTGGTCTTCTATCTGGATGCAACATTGTCTTTTGACAAACAACTAAAATCCCTTAACTCTTCCACAGCCTACACTTGTAAGCTGTTACGAGCAGGTAAACCTTTCCTCTCTGAGAATAGCTGTCTGATTCTGGCCAGAGCGTTAGTACTCTCCAGGATTGACTACTGTAACGCCCTTTACAGCAGAGCTAATAAAACTACTATTCGGAAGCTCCAGATATTACAAAATAATGCCCTGAAAGCAGCCTTAGGCTCTAACAAAAGAACTCATATTTCATCCCTCAGACGCCAACACAAATGGCTATCTACAAATAATAAAATTCAGATCAAAACTTGTCCTTGACACACAAAGCCATTAACAATGCTGCCCCTAGCTACCTGGCAGATACACTCCAAAGAAGAATCTCTACTAGGCCAACCAGAGTGGGCAATACTAAATGCCTGATTATACCCAGATTTAGACTTACCACCATTGGTGGCAATAGTTTCCCCGTTAAGGCAGCGGAACTATGGAACACCATTCCCCAAGACCTGAGCAGAGCCTACCCTTCCTACACTTTAAGAAGAATGTTACCAAATACATCATCCAGACCGACCCATAGTCTCTGCCGGCCGCTTGCCGACTATCCCCACACAACGGCATGCCACTGTGCATCATGAGTGGAATGGCCCACATTCCGATAACTATCCACTGCTGAAACTCATAGGCACTGTCTGCCTCTATGCTTCGTGTCGAGTTTGTGAGTTCCTTTTAGCGAACTACCTCCAAACATATACTTGTACATTATATACTATAGTAAATATATAGTCACCTATTTTGAACCTTGAATTACGATCTGCATTTTTTGTAACGTCCTTATTTGTATGTACTGTTATATATTGTATCATTATGTAAGCCTCGCATTTGCCTATTGTTGTTTCACCCTATTAACTCCGGGTCTGGTGCGCGTAATCAAGTGAATAAACAAACAAACAAACAAACATTTATAAACTGCTACGTTGCAATTTCGAATGCCTCAATGATCAAGTTGCTTGCGTTTTCTCTCTCTGGTTCAGACCTTTTGAACAGTGATTAGACTGGCCAGCGAACATTCAAGGCCACCTTATTTTCCCTTCAAGTCTCACATAAATCTTGAAGTAAAAGTGCAAAGGGCACGACAATGTATATATAGAATATATAGATTGTGGTGAGAGGATCAACGGTCAAGGGGACAAAACATATATTTTCTTTGTGTAGAAAAAATACCTTTGATTGCAAAACACTAAAGTGATCAAGAAAGTGATCAAGAAAGTGAACATATAGACGGATTTACCTAGGCATACATAATCTAAGAACAGTGGTCAAAGTGGGCAGAAGTGGTTGGGACTGGTGCTCATCTAACTTTTTAAATTAAGTCTTACTGTTCCCATACTTTTATGAAACAAGAGGGGCGGGCGATGAACTGGTTCATCACCACCCGAGGACTTGTGTTAAAGTCTGATACTATTCTGTTTGCTATGCCTGCTACATATGCCTTGGTCTGGGGCCACACCCGAAGTGCCCCGGTGGGGGTAAATTCGACAAAGTAGTTTTTGCAGTGTTTTTTTGTCAATTGGTGATGGTACATTTCATATTTACAAGGTGTGTACTTGTGACAGGTTGTATTCACAATTTCTTCAACTAGAACAGCCAACACATGTTTCGACCAAAAGGATCTTTGCCAAGGCAGGTCTGTGTGGCATATGAAATCTTCTGGTTGTGATGGTGCCCGGGTTGCGGGACCCCTTGTATTGTAGGACATTAGTAAACAATGGTCTCAACGTTTCTAGTGTTATGAAATTAATTGAATAGCTTTAAAACATTGTGTTGGGAACTTGAGGCTGCTGCCGGTGCAGCAAAACCTTTAGAGTTGCCCGTTTGTTACTACTTTGATTGGTAATCCATGTCCGTTTGCATGTTCGACAGACTTGGTGCCCAATTCATGGAAATATTTGCGTGGGAAATAGGAAACTTGCGCACCAAACTGCGTGCAAAATCCTATTTGTCGATTGATGGAATCGAATGCGCAGGACTTGCGCAGAATTCGCACATGCTGAGCAAGTCTCTCAGAGCCGTCGAGTGCCATGCATGAGACGCCACGCAGACTATGGGCATGACTTGCGCAGAAGGATGGAAATGGGGCGGAACACAGAAAATGGGGAAGAACATGTGAAAAAGTGGGTGTTATGAGGGGCGGCCCGCAGGCAGTCCCTTGCACACCCACAATTGCGCCAAACAACACGTATTCATGGAACCACCCGCGCATCCTCTCTGCAGAGAAATAGCCACTCAAATCCTTCAATCTCTATGCCACCCGAAGGCAGGCGTAAAGACACTTGCACATAGGAATCGCAGCACAGAGGTGGGTTTGCATGTAAACTTTAGGGGTGCGTGTACACAAGCGGGGTTCCGATCTAAGTTAGGCATGCGCGTATGCAGTGTAGAGGGTGCAGGAACATTTATGGGTGTTCACACTCAGACTTTCAGAGATTAATCCGAGTTACGAAGTGTCATACGCATGTTGTTGGGGTGCCAGCAAGTTACAGGGGACCCTGTGCAGGGCTCCCAAAATGCAGGCCTGCTTATGGGGGACGCTGTGCACTGTTTGAAGGGTGCATGTCTTCACACCCGGGGGAGCACTCAAAGTTAGATGTTCTGGCTGTTTATGCATTGCGTGGGGGTGTGTCGGGGCATTCCGGGCACGACTTGCAAATAGGGTTATTTTGCGCAGTAAATTCCATAAATATGCAGAGCACGCATTTTTTTCTGTGCCCGGATGCCACAGTGTCATTCTCCGCGCACAGCAATTAAGGAAGGGATGCACACTTTTCCATGAATCGCACCCTTGGAGTCTTAAAAGCCTGTGTTAGGCCGGCATCTATTTAGGATCTGGATCTCTGCAAGGTGCCGTCAGATTGTTCCTCCTGTGAACATATAGACGGATTTATCTATGCGTACGTAAACCAGATTTGTGTACAGGCTAAAGTAGGATAGGGCCTCAATTATTTTCAAATCTTAATCGCTGACCTGGATACGCACAGCCTTTGCTCACACGTCCCTGATTGGCAAGACAGACATGCTGACATGTCACAGCAGACACAGGATCTTCTTGTCAGCCCCTGACGATGCTAGATTAGGCACCCAGCAGAGAAAACACGCTATATTTAGGACTTCCCTGTCATGTCACATGGCAGCCTGCAACATAGTGCTAACGCCTGCGTGTTGGGAACCAACACATTTTAATGGCTGCCTAAGTAAATGCCTCTGCCAGCAGAGTGATTCATAAGAGAAACATTTGCCTCTGAAGCACTACATTGGAGGCTGGAAAACAGCGGGTGGGCAGGCTGAGCAGTAGGGCCTTGACGTCTACGATGACTGCAGAGGCGCTTTGCGACAAACAATAGAACTGCGCCTTATGATGGCATTTAAAATCTGTACAATGTTTAAAATACAAAGTGTGATAGACACATGTTGGTGATGAATATCGCGACATAGTAACACAGCTATATCTAGCCATTATAAACACGATCCCGACATTTTATTGGTTGATGCTCAGGTGTCATAAGCCATTTCCCAGAGCTAACAAGGTGAAGGCCAACAGTTTGTTACCGATAAATCATTTGTGAATCTACCTGCTGCAAAACATACTAAGAAAAGAGTAAAGGATGCCTTTTGGGAACACACTTTTCCTCACGTCAGATGTTCACGCCTCACAGACCCCGTAGCACACTGAGGAATTAAGCAATTCCCAGCCATCACTCCTCTCCTTTTCTTCCATCCCTTGTTCTTTGCTACACGCTGGATCCAAGGGAGCATTAAGAATAGAGAGATAGAGCAAAAGAGAGAGAGATTGACCTTAGGCGAATGACCGAGTGCAAATGGGAGCAGTCTTTAACCCCGTAAATGATTAAATGCTGCACTCTATGTATGCAATGATATGCAAATAGGACGAGTATGCATATATTTATTTATTTATTCATTTATATAGCGCACCTAACCCACGGGTTTCTGGGCACATTGCTTGAGAATTACACAGATGTTGCGAGACAAAGTCAATACACATCAATACATCAATACATAGCAGGTAGAGGGATAACAGGCAGGATACATGATTGCCGATGTAGGTCAGGGGCACCATTATCGCTCTTGTGTAAAAAGCCAAGTTTTCACTTTTTTTCTAAAGTTCCAGAAGGAGGGTTCTGCTCTTAGAGTCAGAGGCATGGAGTTCCAGAGTTTGGCGGCTCGAACTGGGAAGCGGTTGCCCCCAGCTTTTTGTACTTATCCTTAGCACTCAAGGGGGGGGAGAGTGTGGAGGAAGGCGGACATGTCCTATCTTTCTATGGCTAGCTATGACTTCACATGTCTTGTCATGCCTTACCAGGCCCTGACAGGCCCTGTTACACCTGATCCTACCTTGCTAGGGTATATTATACAATGATAAGCAATGACTTGTTAGGTTGGGTTCTTGTTTTTCAGACTGGCAACTGGTAGTTAGCGGTTCAAGGTCTTCTATGGGAATCTCCTCACTGATATTGCAACTGCAGCACCAATCAGGCATAGATGAGGTGAGCATACAATATGTCCTGGGAACACACCATGCACTATCAAACGGCATAGCCAACACACCACAACACAACCACGCACATCCCAATCGCTACATTATGATGATAATAAGTACTGGCAAGGATCAGTCTACAATAAGGTGCTGATGTGTTGTGCTAGTCTGAATGCAGTGTTACATTAATGCCCACTTGCAAAGCATGAAGGTGCTAAAAGCTTGTTTTTATTTTTCTATTGTCTTATTCATTATCATTTATTATCACTCACTGGTGTACCAGATAAACAGAAGGCATACAGTGGCACCATCCTGCCCACACCCAAGACGAATTACCACTCACCTTTCAGCCGACAAACCTAACCAGCGCCAAATCCATCCACAAAAACATCAGACTGAAACGCTGCATTATTGTTTCATTTATATTTTATTTTATTTTTTGTTCAGCACTGGGCTTCCCACAGTGTCTTGTAGTGCTTTAGAGGTTCGAGAGTTCAAAAGATGGGCAGTGAAACTCAAGATGATTAGGATAGACAGGTGATAGAAGGGGTGTTGGTGGGGTTGGATTATATTTGTTGAAACAAGTTGGTTTTGATGGTCTTTCGGAATGTTGATTTGGATTGTGCAGTGTGGATGTGATGTGGCAGGGCGTTCCTTGCTTTATTTGCCCATTTGGTAAATGTTTTTATGTGTGTACATGTCAGTTTGCAGAGTGGAATGTGTAAAAGATGCTGGATAGCTTGTCTGGTGTTTGCGTGGGTGATGGGTTTCAGTTTGTTATGAAGGTATCATGGGGCTGTGTGGTGATGGTCAATCAAGAAGGCAGAGGATTTCAAAGACGTGGAGAGGTTTGTGTGTGGGTTTCCCATGGTGAGTTCTTTGATGAAAGGGTTGAGGTTGGGTTTGTGCCTGGGGGGGAGATGAGGTGGTATTCGATTTTGGAAAGGTTGAGCTTGAGGAAGTGGGTGGCCATCTATGTGATGATGGTGCAGAGACAGCTTTTGAGGGTGTGAAGTTGAGAAGGGGATGGGATTTGGGAGTGTGTTTGTGTATAGTATGCATATTGGTGAACATTGGCTTTCTGTTTGCTAAGGGTCTGTCCGAGGTATTCTACACATAGCTTGAACAGGAGTGGAAACAAGAAGGCACATTGCAGAACCCCATACTTGATTATGGTGGGGTGGGATTTATAAGGGTGCATGGAGACAAGTGTAATCTGTAAGTGAGGAAGGAGGCAAACAAGTCAATGGCAGTGCCTCAGATTTTCATCTTGTGGTATAAGATAGTGAAGAAATCAGTGTGCTCGATAGTGTTGAAGGTTGCAGAGAGGTCAGCGAGCATGCTGTGTGTCTTTTGTCAGTAATGTTGTGGAGCTCATAGAAGATGTGAAATGTAGCTGTCTCTCTGCTCTGTCTGGGTCAAAAACCAGATTGGAAGGGGTTGTGAAGCTTGCGCATGGGATTGTGTTTTTGGAGATGGGTTGTGATGAAGCGTTCTATGTTTCTGGTGAGGTATAGCAGGATAGTGATTAGGTGGTAGTTTTTATGTTGTAGGGGGTCAAGGGATGTTTATTTTCAGGAAGGGGAAACCTGCCCGGTTTTGAATGAGGAGGGGATAGTACCATGTGAGAGACAGGAGCTGATAATGTTGAGCCAGTGCGGAGCGAGTGTGGTGAATCAATTGGATGCGGCTTGAGATGGGAATACTCCATTCAGGAAGGTTGCCAGGTTTTGTTTTGACAGTGAGGGTGATGAGGATTTTATCTGTCAATGGGGTGAAAAGTGTCCCATGTGGGGTATGGGTGCGGGACAAGAGAGGGTGCGTTGTCTGGTGTTGTGTATTTTAGAGCTGACCTAGTCCATGAGGGAGTGGCATTCTAGAGTAGATGGGCATGTGGAAGTTGTGGATGGTGGTTTGGAGGGGCACTTGAAGATGTTAAAATGTGTCATTGTACAATTGGTGGAGGAATGGAGTTTTGGCACTGCATATGGTTGTTTTGTATTTGTTGCAGTATTGTTTTAGGGGGGGTCTTGTTATGGGGCATTAGTTCATCAGCCACGCTCTTTCTATGTGTCTGACTTCCTGCTTGAAATAGTGAAGGGAACCGTTCAACAATGGTTTATGGTGGTGGTTGCAGGGTTTTGGTGATTTGATGGGGCTATTTTATTGAATGCATGTTTGATGATGGTTTTATAATTGATGAGAAGACTGGAAGAATGTGTATGAGTGGGGAGTAGGGCATGGGATTAGCTGTGCCTGTAACATGTAGGGTTTTTCTGGCTGATGGACAGCGTGAAGTGTGGCAGATGGGGGGATTTTGTGTCATAGAATGAACTTGAAGGGGATTGCAAAGTGGTCATACCATGACTCAAAGGGTCTGTTTTCCACAGAGATGTGATACTTGCTTGAAATGGAAAGGTTACAAGGGTGTTGACATATATGAGTGTGTGGTAGGGTCTGAGTTATGTGAGGTCATAGAGGGGTGAGTGGCACGAGGATACGGTTTAGTATGGGTTTGCTGACTAGATGAGAACTACCAAGGTTGACATTTCAAAGGAACATATTAGTGCAGTTGGAGCTGCGGTTGTTAGTGGTGAAGACAGTCCAGTCAGTGTGGAAGTTGGAACTTTGTGTTGGGAGCAGTAAACAAGGTGTATAAATGCATGAGGGTGGGTGTGATGAAGCGCATTAAGTGAGAGAGAGATAGAGAGAGCTTTAAAGGAAATGTATGGGGTTGCCGAGTATGAGTGTGTCTTTGTAAAATATGGTAATGCCATGTCAGGTGTGTGTGCTAAATAGCTCATTGATTTCATGTATTTGTGGAGGTTCAGACTGCCAGTTCAGCAGAATACAAGTATGACATGATAGGTTATTTATAACGCACTTAATGCAGAGAGGTTTCTAAACGCAGACCAGGGGATCGAACGTGCGTTGCTCCGTGTCGTCTTGCTTCCAAGGCGAGCATGTTGCCGCTGAGCTGTCCTCGAGATGTGATTAGTCGTTTTCGTGGAGTGTTCTGTTGGAGTGTAGTTTGAATGTTGTTTGTGAGCTTTCTTTGTGGCACAAAGAGGCCAATAGAGAAGAAAGAATGAAACACAAAGATATGAGCATCACCTAGCTTTGTTTGCTCATTCCTCAGGATGCCCGGCGAGTGGAAGCCCTAAGGAAAGTGCTCATATTGCCAAAGTCACCTGGAAGTACTTCCACAGGAAACGCTTATAAATTGATTAGATTAGATTTCATTTGATTGTATAGCGCTATATGCCAAAGCGTTTTAACAAAAATGACCAGTACAATTCAAGCAAAAATAAATGAGATAACCACGTGGTTAGGTGAGCAGATGAGATTTAAGACAAAAGCGGAAAAGAGAAAAGGAAGAAAGAGAGTGAAGGGGGAGAGGAAGAGCGTTACAATGTTTTGGAGCCAATAGAGAAAAGGAACAAAAGCAAGATTTAATAGACAGAAGGAGAAGGACAACACGAGAGATTGGGATCACAGAAAGTGAGAAGGCGAGTAAAAAGAAATCGGAGAGGAGAGATAATGTGGAGCCAGGCCATAGAGGCACTTGAAGATGAGGCAGAGAAATTAAAGAAAAGGTGTGACCCTCTTCCTGCTCGAAAGCTTGTCGCCAGTGAAGTAGCTGAGGTCCGTGGAAGTACTGATGTCACAAGAACCAAGCAGGTTATATATATAACACGGTGCTTTATTGTCTTTCAGTCCATAACACTCAGGGTTGACAAAGGTAGGAATGGTAGACATACAAGACAACGACGTGACAGACACTGGTTCCCTCCACACCCTTCTAACCATCTCCTTCTCCTAACTGACTCACCCACCCTTTTAGAACCTTAGAGAAACATACAGTCCACGAGGCATGGAACCGCTGACATCACGCCCACCTAGACAGGTGCCAAACTAGTACCTGTGATGAGCGTTGTACTACTAACAGCTGTTGATATGAGCTTGAATATCCCAGGGTTTGACTAATTTAGAAAACCATAAGCTACCGTTTCTTACCAATGAGAAACTCAATTTACAGAGCTAAATGGAGGAACCTTTGAGGAAATGACATGAACAGGTCCGAAAGTGCAATTACAATAGTTTAGGTTAAAATAAATTGTAGTTGGGACAACGATGCCAAAGGATCAAGAATATGCAAATTACCGGTCTGAATAATCGGGCATCAAATGAGAAGACGGAATAATAAATGCAATGGCAAGTCATTATTTCACTGCCCCCACTCTCTGTCTCTGCCTTCACTGCCCTCGCTATAATACCAAAAGCAATGGTATTTCTGTCTTTCTTTCATACTTTTAAACAACAAGAGCTAGAAGAGAAAAATGAAACACAAAATAAAAGAAGTGCCACTGTTTGCCTTTCGTCAACACTGTAAATCAAACTTTTCAGATTGTGTTTGTGACCTACTAACTAGTTAGTAATACAAGTATAAAATACATACCTCCACTACGCAGAATCAACTTCTAAAAGTGAGTGCGTGGGTAACACAATGCTTAAGGCGACCATTTCACGTCTTGACACTGATCATCCGTGCAGAGGGAAGATGTCATTCAGTGATTGCCGAAGAAAAATGATAAACGATATGAAAAGCTGCTTGAAGAAAAGAGAGCTGGCTTCCAGCCTGAGGGTCTCCAGGAGACTGTTCAACCATATAGGACCTCAGACTGTGGCCCACAGGAGAGGCACTCTGCATTCTAGGGGATATAGAAAAGATATCTGTGGTTTGATCTAAGCATCCAACCAGAAGAGGTTTTATAATTATGAAGGTGCTTGGCCCCAAAGGTATTAAAAAGAGGTCTGTTCTTCACAGAAAGAATCAAAGCGCCTCTTGCTGTAAAGATAAATGGTTGAATTTCTTAGGATCTAGGCCCAGTCTAAATGCACAGTTCCCTATAATATCTACCTTATTAATATAAGAAGTGGGACACCTGAAAACAAAAATTTGTAATAATCAAAATGGGAAAAAAACTCTGACCTCTATTGAAAAATCTTCTTTAGGACAAATGGATGAATATGCCTCCGTGTTTTCATCTGAAAAAAAATAAAGAATCATATTAAGCAAGGCTCCTATCTCTAAATCTTGCTGGAAGACACTTAAGAAGGACATACTGGGTTCCAACCCAGGCCTTCCTACTGCAGACACCTATGTCATGGCTTCCGTCAGAGAGACTCTCACGGACATCCTCTACGTCGTTATCTCACCTGACCTATGGACCCCTTACATGGTCGCCTTTCTCTCTCCTAACACCTCTTCTTTCATTAACAGTGGCACCCACTGGAGGTCCTCCTTGACCTCTTCACCATTTCCAGGGTCATCATTAATGTCTATCGGAATAGAACCATCATGGTGCAGGGCCCTCAACCCAACCTCTTCTCTTTGACAGGCTCCTACCTCGCCTCTCAGACCTTACCTCTCCCTCTGGACAGGCTCCCTTGCCTGCTGTGCCTTATTCCTCCTCTGCACAGGTTCCCTTGCCCACTGCCCCACCCCCGCACAGGCTCCCTTGCCCACTGCTCCTTTGCCCACTGTGCCTTCCTCCTCCCCTGCATGGGCTCCCTAGCCCACTGTGACTTTCTACTCTTCTGCACAGGAGCCCTTGCCTTGCCTCACTGTCCCGGCTCCCCTGTTGGCCTCGGCTCCTCTGCCATCCTACACTATCCCACTGTCTCTCTTGCCACCCTCGGGGGGACCACCGTCCCTTGCGTCCCCCGCGGAAGGACTTCAAAGATGGAAAGCTGCTCCATATTACCACACTTAACTCTTGCTCTGCTGTCAAACACTCGTCTGACATCTGCAACCTCCTTGAATTCATGGATCTTGATGTGATCGCCATCACAGAGACATGGTTCAAGGACAGCTCTTTAACGAGCTTTGATACACTCCTCCCTGAAGGATACAAGATACTCTCTGTGGCCAGGCCCAAGGGGTCAAGAGGGGGAGTGGTGTTGATCTACCCAGAATGGATACCTGTACCCATCTTCCTCACTCAGGCCTACTCCTTCTTCGAGTGCCTTGTCTGCAGGCCCTCACTCTCGCCTAAATCTTCTCTCCTTATGGCCACCTTCTATCCGCCAACAGACAGTCCACTCTCTTCCTTTTGGAATGGGCCAACTTGGCCTCCTCTCTACTCACCTCCTCCTCTCAACATCTCCTGCTGGGTGACCTCAACATCCATCTGGACTTTCCTGACTCCTCAGGACCTTTCCGCAACCTATGCGATTCTCTCTCCGTCTCTATCTTACCCTCTGGTTTCATGCATAAAGCGGGTCACACTTTGGATGCTCTAATCTCCACCGACATCCCTCTCTCTATCCCTCTCACTACCTCTCTCTCTCTTGGATGGACCACTCTCTCCTCTCTTCAGACTTAAAGCTCTCCTCTCCTATTGCATCTGCACCCCTGTTGCGGCCACTAAGTTTCATTGTCACCAAACCCATGAAGACAGTGACAGCGGGTGCCTTTTGCCTCCACCTTCTCTCTGCCTCCTACTCCTGTGGCTGACTCCCGCCCCGACACAGACCTCGCTATCTTCAATCTCTCTATCACTAACAACCTAGATACAGTTGCCCCTGTCATGAGGGTCCTACTGAAGCCTTTCAAAAAGTGCAACTCTTGGTACGACTCTGATCTGGCTGCCCTTAAAGGCAATTGTAGGGCAGCTGAGTGGAAATGGAATTTGTCAGGCAGAACCTTTGTCAAACTGGCCTGCTGCCTCCTTCAAAGGCAATATCAACTCGGCATCCAAACCAAGAAAAGAGTCTTTATTCAAGCCTGCATCTCCCCAGCTTCAAACAACACAGCTGAAATGTTCAAAGGCTGTATTGAACTGCCCAATCCTGCAGCAGCCTCCGATTCTGTCACACTCAACCAGGACGTTTGCTCTGCCCTGGCTGCATACTTCACTGCAAAAACATCCTATCCTCTCTCACTTCCACACCACATCATACACCAACACCTCTGGAGCCTCCCTTGGCCTCTCCACCACTTCTCCTCTCTTCTCTCACTCCTGTCACACCTGATGCGGTCGCCAGACAAGTCCAGACTATGAAGGCTTCATCCAAACAGGTCGACCCCTGCCCGTCCAAAACCATTAAGGACAACATTGACTATATCGCCTCAGCCTGGGCTGATCTCTGCAATCTCTCCTTTGCCACTGGAGTTTTCCCAACTTCTCTTAAGCACTGCCTACTGCCCCCCCTGCTTAAGAAACCCTCGGCCGACCCCCCCATTTGAGAAAACTACCACTGTATCTCTATCACCCCTTTCCTGGGCAAACTCTTGGAGAAGCTGGCTATCTCTCAGCTCACCCTCCACACTGAATCTGCTGGTTGCCTCCACGACCACCAGTCTAGCTGTAGAGCATCCAGAGGCGCGGAAACTGCTCTTCTGAACACCCATGAAGAGCTGCTCTCAAATCTCAACACTAACACTCCCTCTGTCATCATTCTTCTTGACCTCTCCCCTGCCTTTGACACAGCAAACAACAACATCCTGATTGCACGTCTCCGTGACTCCCTGGTAATAACAGGTCAGGCTCTGGTGTGGTTAACCTTCTTCCTTTCCGACCGCCCACCCCAGGTGGAACTTGGGTCCTTTCTCTCTACTATCACTCTCTCAACTTGTGGCGTTCCCCAGGGTTCTAACCTATTCCCCTGGTTGTTCCGTTTCTACATGGCTTTCTTGGCGCGCATGCTTGCCACTTTCATCTCTAACTTCCAGTGTTATGCGAATGACATGCAACTCTCCTTCAGGCTACCCTCAGCCACCTCCTCTACTTCGCTCATATCTGACTGGCTGTCCGTAATTCAATCATGGTGTGCTGCAAATGACCTTGGGCACAATGGCAGTAAGACTGAGATTGTTTGCATTGGGACTCCTGCTCTTGCTTTCCCACTCTCAATCTGGCCACCCTCCGTTGGCCCTGTGCCTGCACCCACCTGCAAGGCAAAAAACTTTTGGGTCATCTTCGACTCCACACTCTCCTTTTCCACTCACATTTCGGACATCTCTCAAAAGTCCAAACTACCAGCTGCACCTCCTCCGAGGTACCCTTCCCTTTCTCACCTTCCACCTATGGTGAGGTGGGCCCTCCCCCACTTGGTTTAGGGGGCCCCCTGGAGATAAATAGATCATTTATGACACATCCTTAATTGGCCTGACATGTTTTACTACTATTTTCGGGGCAACGCCAAGTTCACGTTGTTAGAATGGTATTTTGGTGCAGCCAGTCTAGGCATTGCATTTTGTGGCATGACATTTATTAGTGGGCATCTTTCATAACGCAAGCATGATAAGTAGTATTACATTGCTAGGCTGACATTTTTGAGTATTTACGATGAAGCATGCATGATAAGTGTTCTTATGAATCTAGACTGGCCTACATTGGAACCAGTTTGGGCATGTTTTCTTATTGTGGCACGTCACTTTTAATAGCCAAACGAACAGGAGCATGTTCTTACATAGGAGTACTGGCATATAGTGGCAGAGCCAGCTTTGTGCATAATGCCAATAATGAAACATATGAACGAGAACTTGAGTAGTATCTTATATGGGATACTGGCATATGTTGGGAGAGCCAAAATGGAAAAATATGGGCACAGCCAGCATGAACATGTTTTTTTTAATACTGGCATATATTGCAAGGAAAGGCATGAAAATACATTGGGAAATGCATCTGTGCATTTTTTGTGACTTGCATATGTTGTATTTTTTATTAGTTACCCTACAAAACCGATTTCAACCTGTCTGACCGTTTACTCAATTTTTCCCGTAAAGTGTGCTGTCTAATGCACCATTTTAACCCATTATTCAAAACATGTTCTCAGGAGAGGGGGAATAATGCCCATAGCCTCCCAAACCCGTTTTTGTTGGTTTGGACTCCCTCGCCACCGTCGGTCACATTTGCATACTTGTGGCAAATATTTACGCTCTCCAATAAAACAACTCACCAGTCGCCACTGGTGTCTGATATATTTGGGGACCAGGCACCGGCCCCTTCTTTCTACCCTAGGCGAAACATTTAAGCTTTGATTAAAAAACATATTTACATCTGTCACCTAGAGTAGCACGTGCACCTGCAGAGGTATAATCATCATGAACATTGCACGCACATCGTGGTCCGGTCCGGCCCAGAGTTTGG
This sequence comes from Ambystoma mexicanum, assembly GCF_040938575.1. Taxonomy (NCBI): domain Eukaryota; kingdom Metazoa; phylum Chordata; class Amphibia; order Caudata; family Ambystomatidae; genus Ambystoma; species Ambystoma mexicanum. The sequence goes on from NC_090934.1 coordinate 1,035,519,246, forward strand.
GGTGCCCCTCAGCATGGCTCACACGGGGCCCCCAGCTTGTTGCTCCGCCACTGAACCTTTGTCTTGCCTTGGCATGTTAGAGTCAGAGGGCAAAAAATGGGTAGGAGCAAGAAGAACATATGGGGCAAAACATCACAGTCACTTCACTCTCTAGTGGGCACATATATGCATTCTCTAACTTTGGGGTCTTCTCATTTTTTTGGGGTCCATGCCAACCCTGCCCCTTTCAAGCTGCAGCTATTTATGAACAAAGAGGAAATCCAGGGAGTTTCTACTTGTTTTCGAAATGTTTCCTTTTCTTGCTTGTATGCTTTAGTGAGACATATATGCAGATGACAATGAGAGGAAACAAAGAATTGGGATACAGTTATGTCCACGACTTTCATTTAAAAAAGGTTACTACTTATCTCCGACTGAATACTTTGTCTAATGTTCATAGTTCTGACAAATTCTGTATGCTGGTAATTGTTGCAGATATCCTATTTCTTAGTCTACCCCACATAAAACCTCCAATGTCATCTCTTTTACACGACTTCTGGTTTGACACCTTTTTTTTCTTTTTACTTCTATTGTTTCTGCCATGTTTGCCCTTTGTCTAGACACTGTGCCTCTTTGGCAATTTAAATGTACTTTTCATCTCTTCCAAGAAAACAGTTACTTTTTCTCTATATATGTTTTACTTTGCAAATCTCTTTCTCTATATTCAACCTATTCCCTTCTCCCGCCATTTCTTCTTCCGTTCTTTTTGGTCTCTATCAGATTGGCTTCTTCCCTTTCTTCACCTTCCTTCTGTCTTTCTTCTGCTATCTTTTTTTTTTGTTCACTTAGCACTTATTTCCTTTTCTGTCCATCTTTCGAAGCTATGGTTTCCTTCTGGAAGATTACGTTCATGGCGTTATCGTTACTTTTAGACACGCGCCAAACAACCTCCACAGCACTATATACAGCCGGCTCTTCAGAGAAGCAATTGGCCAGAACAAGAAGGAGCTGTGCTTCAGCGAGAATGTAATCAGAAAGTTCTGCCATATTCCTGTAAATCTACGCCATGATACCTCCGGGTTTGGGCGTATTAACAAATGCAATACATATATAAATAAATAAAATGGTCTTGCGGGAGCACTGTTCGTGGAGAACAGTTGTCCAAACCCTACCAATATGAGGACTCTCTCTGAGCCTCACTGTCCCCTGAACGCTGTGCGGAAATATGCATCTGATTTACAAACTGCAGTTTAAAGTGGTCCTCTGCTCACCCAGCAGCCAAAACCCAAAAAATAAAATGGTCCAAAGGTGTATAGATGTGAGAACGGTGAGAATTGAGCACAATACCCAGTTTGCAATGGTGCTATGTGATTACAGATAATGCATATCAGGGAATGCCTCTTCAGCAAAAACAGTAACAGTGAAAAAAATATCAATTTTCTTTTTCTTTATTTGGGGGGGGGCAAACACCCCTTTTCTTCATGTGCCAAGCCCAGCCCAACCCAACCCATTTTACCCCCTTTCCCCACCCCATATCTATTTTTAAAAAGTTCGAAGTTTTTTTCTCTGTTTTTGTTTCTCTGTCATAGCATTCTCAGTAATTGTATTCTCTATTATCACTGGACACCGTTTGCCTTGCATACTCAGAAGGAACGCATGCTCAGTAACTATCACAGACGTGTTTCATACATTCTCTGCCATTCTTGTGTACGCACAATGCTTTTTGTTTTTAGACAAAGCAGCCAGCATCCAACATTTAGTGCACCCAAATTACTCGACACTAGTTCCGCCCCTAACACTTACTCACTCCCCCACAACGGGAGTGGAATTTCCACCAGTTCATTTTGTCAATTTTCAGCCCTGCAGCTCTTGAACACAAAACAACGATACAATTTCTCAGTCAGTTGAGCACTCGCAGTTGAAATGCGTGTGTGATTTATAGTTTTGAAACCCAGTCAAAGCAAACTCAGCCTTTCATTATTCCTGCAATGATAAAACGACCATCAATTTTGATAGTCTTTAACCTAGTTCTATGTAAGGCCCGTTGTCAAAAACACAATGGAAAAAAAACAAACCACCATCTTTCACTATGTCTCATAATCAGTTAGTAAGATGTGATACCTGCCAGCCTTGTGCAGGAACTATGCAATTGGCATGTGTACATTAGAGTCAGAAGTGATATTTTTTATACAACTCGTGGTGAGATTTTTTCTGATTACGAGTGAGGGGTGGGGCATTACATTTAATCGGTAACACATTAATAAATAACTTTTTAAATTATATCTAATACCTTAGCTTGTGTAGAAGAGCCAAACTCCCTTCACACCATAACCCTTTTAACGCTGAGTTCATTGGAATGTACCTCTTGCCCAATGTTCTGCTTGTGCCTTAGTACAGGCTTCCATGAGCATATGTTCTAGCAGTGTTAGCCACATCCTGGGTCGTGTCACATATTAAAAACTACATAGGTGCAATGTTTTTCCCCCTTTGTTTTGTTCCCAATTGCCTACACTTGCTTTACTGTGTGTGACTGTATATTAGGGATATAGGGTGAGTGGTGTCCAGTCAACTCGTCGAAAAAAAACTGGTCGACTGCAATTTGGTCGACGCAATTTGGTCGAAAACCATTTCGTCGAAATTTTTTTTTTATTTATATATTTATTTTTTGGGTTTTCGTTTTGTTAAAAAATGGGTTTTTAGAGAAAAAAAGGGGGTTGGGGGGGGGACCCCCCCAAAAAAAAAAAAAAAAGGGTTAAAATAGAAAAAAAAAAAATTTGACGAAATGGTTTTCGACCAATTTGATTCGACCATTTGTCTGGTCGACCAATTTTTTTCGATGAATTGACTGGCAACCAGGGTGAGTTCTACTAGCTTTAATATATGGTACTATTTGTGGACATAATGTTTGAAGTTAATTGTATTTTACTATGTGTTTGTTAGATACAAATTGAATAAAGTAGTTTAAAAATAAATAAATAAATGACGACATCGTGCAAATATGGTATTCACCTAAAGGAATGGCCTCAGGGAATAAAACATGTAAATGTCTCTCTTTTCCTGTCATCTCTTCCAATCTCGTCATACTTTTGTAGTTGTAGTGAATCTCAATGCACCACCGCATTGTGCCACCTCGGTGAAATAGAAAGATACAATCCCAGGTGGTATGATTACCTGACTACACACTTGTCCAAACCCTGCAATGTAATGTATCTATGAGTGGAAGCCACCTTGAGCACTGTGATTGACTCCCAGAAGGAAATGTGGCACACTAGCCTACATTGTTTTTGAGTCATCTCTGCACGTCCAGCTCAGTCATCTGCAACTAAGGGCAAAATACAGCAAACGGACTATTTTGGCCTGTTAAGGCTGGGAAGGGCCAGAATGCCTTCTCAAGCCAGGTAAATGCCAGGCTTGCCCTTCACCTCGCTCCTGTTTGCACCCATAGGAATCCTTCACACCTTCACATCAGGGGCTCTGCTTCCACTGCAGAGCTGTTATTACCTTAGAGAACTAAGGTCTGTGCCTGTTGGGGCCGCTAACTGTCTTATGGAGCCATTCTAGACAAACAGAGAACTTAGACTGGCGTGTTCCCCTCCAACCTTTCCCCATTCCATTTCTGCTCAACCACCTACCCTCTATTTTGGGATGAACTCTGCCTTGTCTATATATTGTGTGATACATCATGCACTTTGAACTCACTCCCTTCCTCTGTATATTCATTTGTAGCCACACCTTCTCTCATAGCCTCAAGTAGAAATCAGTAAAACTTCTACCTCACCCTCCACCATCACCATCTCCCTCTTCAACTCCTGCACCCACACTCTCAAACCTGGCAATCCTGTTCTAAAAGGATCTCAATTTCATCTACCCACTAACTTACCACCTACACTTTTTCCTTGCCTACATCTCACATCCCACTTGTAATTGCTCTCTGGAGTGCACAATGCCACTGCAACACGTCTTTCTACACCACAGACCACTCTGGCTCTTATCCTCAACCTTCACTTTTTGCTATCACAGAAAACAGTCGTTCATCTCCAGGACTCTGATGCACTAATTGCTATGCACACAGACTCTACTTCTTTCTCCCTCTCTCTCTCCCGAACTTGTTCGAAAGGCAGTGGAGTGGGATTCTTTATCAATAAGGCCCTCACAGCTGCCCCTAAGCACATCTGACATAACCTCTCACACATTTGAATACACTAATATTCAACTCCTCTCTCCTTCTCTTCACACTATTCTGTCTATCTTTAAACCCAGGTTCCCCTGACTTCTTCTTCCCTGACGATAATCTTCTCCTCAAGGGACTTCCCACAGACATCCCCATTGACATGCTGAGGTACTTTAACCTTCCAAAGCAATATGCAGTCACTTGCCCTGAACATAACTCCCTCTTATCTGACCACTCCTTCTACTCCCTCCATAATCAGCCTACTTACTCTGACAGGCTCTCTCTTGACCTTGTTTTTCTCTCTACTTCACTTACCTACTCTAACCTCTCTACTCACCCCTCCCACTATGATTAATGTCTTGGTCCCAACACCTTTGTTCCCCCTCATCACCCCTCTTCAATGACCAAGAGAGAATTGAAGCAAGACTCTCTTACTCCTTACCGTGATAGTGTGTTGAACTCTCTCCTGCCCCTCTCCCCTATCCATGTTGTTTAATTGGCCATGCTGTTCTCTGACTTTTGCTACGTATTTATGTTTCCCTTTGACTAATACTATTATGCAAAAGCATTCACACCTTTGTGCCCTCAGCCCTAGATAGAATTTGAATTAAAAACTAATATGGTCCATAACCTATTACTCTGGTGCAAATCAAGGACCTCCAACCTACTCCAAACCTATGCAAATTCCCTTGCTGCACCTACTTTTGCACTGGACTCTGCCAAATCCTCCTTCCTGGAAACACTAATTGCCTATCTTCATGATTCCATCCAGAGACTTTCATCTGGACCTACAGGTTTTGCTCACATACCCCAAACCAATATCCAATGCCTCCCCTCTCTTCTTATGACTTTGCTCATCACATTTCCTCTAAAATCCATGACACTCTCACAGCCGTCCCCTCTTTCCCTCCTCCATTCTCCTTCGGCCACCACCTCTCCCATTATCCCTTCTACTCTTGAATATTTCTCTGCTTACACACCTACCAAATTAATACCCTGTACTGCCAGTGCCAACCCAGTGTATGCTCCTATCGGCCAATTTGCACTTCAAATGGTCAAAGAGGTAGTCTCAATGACCTGTCCTTCTCTCTCTCCGAGCTCTTTATTCTCTCTCTGTGATGTATTATTTCCTTCCTTCTTCAAATATGAAACTGTCCTACACACTTTGAAGAGCTCCCTCTGCTGACTCAAACATTGCCGGGAACTATCGTCCAGTTGCCCTCCTACTTCATTAATTAAAGGTCCTTAATTGGGTGGTCTTCAACCAGCCCACTAAGTCCATTAAGGATAATGGCCTTTGAGATCCACTCCATTCTGGCTTCCATAGACAGCACTCATGCAGGTCTCTTACTTTCTACGTAATTCTCAGCACACCAAACTCTTTTCTATACTCATCCATTCTGGACAACTGTGCCATTTTTGACATTAACAAATCCTCCTCTCACCTCCTCACCACTGTCCAGGACCTGGGATTTCCCAAATCTGCTCTACCCTGGATTAGGTTCTACCTGGAAGGTCGAGACTTTCAAATCCCCTGCAACCCATAAACATCCACTCCCTCTCCTCTCTTATTTTTTTCCATTTTTCATTATGTTTTTTTTATTGTGATATGGTTTCCTCATTACATCTTTGCACAATGATTTAACAACTTAAAAAAAACGGTAAGAATGAATTATAATACTTAAAAACTTGCTTTTGTCTTACATTAAATCCATAAACATTACATATCAAGTGCAAACATTCCTGTAAAGTGCAATGCATGGTGCTAAAAGGTCTCATTAAATTTCAATGTGCAACATAGCAACAGGTTTGGTTAAAAATGTATATAATGCTAGGATTAGGGCAGTGTTGTTGCCTTCCATCAAACGACTCCAACGTGATTCACTGGCTTGCTCGAAGTAACTATAAATATGGGAATTGAAACCAAATGTTCTTATTTCAGCTGTTTGTACTCACTACACAAGTAAATGTTTGATGGTTTCCCTTCCATCCATCGTTTTGCATAGTGGGCAATATCTGTCAGCCCTCCCTAATCCCATTAATGGGCGAATACATTAAAGTGTGGGTAGTTGATTCAGCTTGAATTGTACATAGAGGGAGCGGATTCAACTACAAGGAAACAAATAGCATATTGTTGCAATTTTGCTGTATTTCTGGTAAGCGTGGCATACTAGTTATACATAGAGTACAAACCCAGCTGCTCTGTAATTACTCTTGTAGTAAGAAATAGCCTGACCATTCCTTTCTACCACTTTTATTATACCTCAGGACCTTAACTAGGCATCTTCATGCTTCGTACTGTGCCATTAATTAACAATGCCCATTTACCTCTAGATGCAAGACAAAGGACAGGCTCTAGACACAATAATGACCAGTACACACTTCCACAGTTAGAGACTGATGTGGCAGGATTGTTATCCTATACTATTTTATGCTATGTTACGCTATGATATTGTATGCTGCATTAGGCTCTCACTTACATTTAGGCCTCAGATCCTCCATTTTGCCTTTCCCTCTGCCTCTCTGCCTCCCTCTGCACACCACTCGGCAGACATTCCCAAACCCTTACTGGTGCAGATTAGACCAAGACCCGGTAACAAGACAAAGAGACACATCAGACCTTCTCTTCCACTTTCTCTCTACAAATATAGCATTAGCACCATATATGGTAGATAACAGTAGGTTGTCTGCGAATACAGAAGATCACAAGTGAGATGTTGACAGCTAGTGCCAAATGTCTGCCATTTCATGCCAAGTACCTCCTACCATTTTGCAAATGCTACATTTTATTAGTGATTGCATAGGATATGAAATATAACCTGGGTTCTAAGGGCTGTCCTGGGAGAGCTCTGTGTGCCGACTGTCTGGACACTTGACCTGCTGTATTTTCCTGCTTATCAGCTGATAACTCTGTATGCTTTGTATTTTCTATCTAATACAAGAAGCTTATTTTACCCATCAGTCTGTGATTGTGTCTAATCTCCATATTTGCTGCAAGCTGCTGGCAGGCGAAGGGGTCTTTTGGAGAACAGCTCGATCTTGGCTACCACAGCACATTTATATATAATCAATCTCATCAGAAAGAACAGATGGACTATTCAAGTACGTCACTTGTTAGATATGGGTACATTTCTAAAAGCATTTTGCATTAGGGACATGTGCAAAACATACACTCCACTTCAGCATGGCATTTCAAACATATGTGTTTTTCTTTCTAAGCTCAAAGACCATAACCAGTATTCATTTGTTGTAAAAGCAATAAAATAGGAATATGGTTTTAGCTCTTGATTGTTTTCCTTCCCTTGCGTATCATTAGATGTGTTGTTGGATCAGGACCCCCTCTGAACTAAAGGGACAAACTCCCCTTCAGTGTTTTGAAACCGTCTACTCCATTAATCTTTCGGGACCTTAAACGAATAAGGAAGTTATGCTTCGGTGTCCAGTCTGACACCTTTCCAATTAGCCTGTAGCAGAGGTCCTAATTAATTGTTAACCTAGCTAAACTCACCTTTGAAATTATTTATAGGCTCTCTGCCTTTCAGAAGGGTTGCCCTGCTCTTGGCTCGCCAGCACCCTACCGGCAGGTAAGTATATATCAGCGCGTCCCTGCCAGGACACTGACCCTGAGTCGAACCACGTTCTTCACAGAATTCTCTCAAAAAATCCCACTAATGGCTACATTGATCGGCAGTCCAGCACAGGATCTTTGACAAAACTCCAGCCACGCAGCACAGCCCTCTCTCTCCAGGAACTTTTGTTGTTCTTGCTCTAACTCTATTTCAGCCCTCCTGGAACAGTTCCTCCTCTATTTGATTAGGTATATGTTCTTTCAAATCTACCAGCCTCTTCGTGGCTCCTGTTTCCAGCCCTGTATCAGCTCATGCAATTTTGCAGCACCTGGCTTTGGTGACCCTTGGACAGTATTCTGCTTAGTATGACATAATGGAGCCGGAGAATATGTTGCACTTCTCCCTATCTTCTCTTTCCTTTCCCCCATGAAAAATGAGCATACTATTTTCAAGGACCATTGCCTCTGATTCAGCGCACACTCTGCCTTGCAAAGTAGCACCATCCAGCTTTCAATTTTGCATTATTTTCTGAACCCAGGAATATTTATGTTTTTACGGCTGCTGCTATGCCTGCCCTTTTGTGGCCTGTGACCTACAAACCTAACCCACACTATGGGTTTGGGTTGATTACTGAAGATCTTTTTGGTTGTTGGCGAATTAGTAGCAGTTTATTTTTACAGGTACATTTTGCTGCTTATATATGTGGGGGGAGACCCCCTGACATCTCCCCTTTGCCCCTTTAAATTAATGATACCCCTATACCCAGCCCCCACACATATGTATATATATATGAAGCAAAAAGTGCACAATAATTTGCAACCAATTCTCCAACGACCAAATCGACATCCAATAATCAACCAAGCCTACACTATTTACTTCAATAAATAAGTGTTAGCATCAAATGCTATACTACAGACATGTTAAACTACAATACTTTACAAACTCTTCAGCTTCATAAATTCCTTAACACTCTCCAGTCTGCCTCATACAATGTATTCTTTGTGGAACCCAGGTTGGAAATCAGTTCCCCTGTGTCAGACTGATCTTTAGTTAAAATCTTGCATATGTCATCATTTAAGTTATTAAGAAAATTAAAAGTTCTAAGCTTAAGTGCCTGATGCAGGTCCACATAAATAGAATGCAATGGTGCTGTGATCTCTTTTGCATAAATGCATAATTGGCTCCAAATCACTAGAGCCTGAAATGAGATGAGACCTAATTCACGTCTAAGCAAAGGGTTAGGAACTGCAAGAGTCAGTCCTAAGTTTTCTTTCTTCAAATGCTCCCCTGTATTCAGTTCTAATAGGCTCCCCACTCTGGCAAAGTAATATCATTCCATAAATTAAAGTGGCAACATTTATTTACAGAATACAAATGCAATGCAAGCAAAAAGAAAACATTTGCACAAAGCTACCATACTTTCTTTTTAATTGAGCTAACAATGGAATGGATCTGTGAGTCTTCCTTGAATAGTGATGATCAGGTTACAGTTGTATGAAGTGTAAACCAGATAACATATAGAGGATAATCTTTCCAACATACAATCTCCAACTGTCCACAACATTACCCTCGGCTTCCTCTTGTTGTTATAGACAATGGGCCTCATTACGGGTCGGGCGGTCCGGAATTAACAGTGGCGGTAAACCAGTCGCCACTGTTAATTCCAGACCGCCCGATCCCGAGTCCTGCAGGCGGACGTAGAAACACCAGCGCCATCACGAGATGGTGCCAGTGTTTCCACTTCCCTATTCCCATTGAGTCCTATTGGGAATGGGGATTAACACCATTCCGCCTCCGTGACTCCCGGAACACCGGAGCTGTAATGCCCTGGTAATTCCGGGAGTCACGGAGGCGGAATGGTAATATGAGTCCGGCGGTGACCAGGCGGTTTTACTGCCGCGGTTACCGCCGGACTCGTAATGATGCCCAATGATTTTTGGCATGGTACTACTGACCAACATACTGTTGTCCTTAGCATAAGCCGAGAAGAGTGTCAATTTCCTCTGAAGTCTGATTGGAGTAGGATCGATGAACATCAGCAAACTCTAACCAATGCATTCCCAAGGACACCAATTTAAGTGGGTATGTGTTAGTATATAACCATTGGGTTCTCAATGTCTGATATATAAAAGTTAAAAAGTAGTGGTGCTAGAACACACCCTTGTTGTAATCCCAGATACATTTCAATTAGTCTAGATAGAAATCCTTCCTTGCATGATCCAAATGTAACAAAAGTATTTTTGGTGCAGTAAGTATAAGAGTTTGACAAATGTGACTGGACATTTCCAATCTAAAAACTTTTTCCAGCATTTGTTAGTGTTCACCTGATGAAAAGCATTGGACATGCCCATCGAAGCAATATAAATGATGCCCAAGAAGTCTTTTTTTTTACTTTGTCAAATATGCATGACATAATTGTACCATTCAATGTCGTACCTACTTTTTATCTAAAGCCCACCTGGAACTTAGATAAAATATCTAATTTGTCCACCAATATCTTTAAAGCATTCAGTATCAAAGAGTCAAAGATTTTACGTGCAGCATCTAAAGTCGCCACAGGTCTATAATTAGCTGGATTGAACCAGTCATTTATTTTGAAAATGGGAATAATGTGCGATACTTTCCACGTTCGAGGGATCTTATTCAATTTTAAGATTTCCAAAAATTGGGGATACAAAATTGCAGATCAAAGGTTCGGATCATGTTTTATAATATAAGGAAAGAGACAGTCTGGACCCTTTAGGCCTTGATCTTGTAAATGGCGCCCGCACATCGTCCAGTACCCATAAAAACTTGAAAAGAGCAATCTGGATTTTTTCCAGTAGTTATTATTTTAGGGGCACTTGGGACTAAGAGATGAAAGTCCCAAAAGTCCATATAGAACATCCATAATTTACGTCTATGTTTAGTAGCTGAACTGCAACTGGAAAAGGATCTGCAACACCGAATTTGGCCACTAGATTGTCTGCACCAGACAAATTTAAATCTCCCCCAATAATTATATTATTTGCCTACCCCTTCACTAGTCTCGATGCAATCAGCTCATCCAATGCTGATTGAATTTCTCCTATTTGATATTTCTCTTGGTTGCAATACATGTCAACTATAAACATCTGAATGGCAGAATTCTCCCCAGAAATGCCCATAGCAAGTAGACCCTAATTTAAAGTATCAACTAAGGAGACTTGTACTTTTAGGTTAAGGTGTGTTGCTATGGCCCTGCCTCCTGAAGGGCACACTCTATTTTGTTTAGTCGCAGATTTGGAAAAGGTTTTATATAATTCAAATATTAGATTAGCATCGTCTATTAGAGCGGTAATTTCTTTGCCCAAAAACACAGACTTACAATAGGGGCTTTCACAATATTTAAAAAACCACAACTGTTCCAAATCAAAATGTGTAAAGGAACTTCACTAAAGATTAGCAAATCAAACCTTTTGTTTTCATTCTTACCTTTGCTCTTCACCATCTATAACTGTGCACTAAGAGGACTTATCTCATCCATTGGCTTTCACTATCACCACTTTGTTTATGACCCTCAAATCATAGTCTCCTTATCTCCAGCCATCTCTGAATGGATTACCCAGCTTCCTCACTGCAATCTATCAATAGATGGCTCTCTGCTGTCTCATGCTAAGCTTTCTTCAAAAACATATGATATCTTTCTCCTAGCTTCCAGCATCATCCTTACCCTCCTTCCTAATTTCTCCTTCACACCTGACCTTCTTGCTCGTTTGCACATATTCAACTTCTGACCTGGAAAATTCATCTATTTCTTACACGCCATGCTACGAAAACTCTAACCATCCAAGTGCTCCACAAATTAGAATACTGCGCATTCTGTCCCCTCTGCTCCTTCCTCTCACTTTCTAGACAAAGTCCTCAACTTCGCAACCCACACTTTCTACAACCTAGCCACATCCTCCCCCGCTTCTACTTACAAACCTATTCTAGCTGGCACTTCACAAACAGACAATCCCTTTTCAAGTGTCTCTCTTAGTCATCAAAGCTATCAATGGTCTTGCGCCTTGGTACGAGATTGACTGTATCTCGGTATACTCACCATGTTTTTTCCCTCTGATCTTCCTCTGCACTTAACCCCACCGTCTGTTTCCCCCTTCTGCTTCTTCTTGCTTCTGTTCTTTCTCTGAAATCGTACCACTCCATTGGAACCCACTCACCATCACAATCAAAGTAAGCAAGAATGTGGATCTCTTCAAAGCTCAGCTTAAAGTTCACCCATTCGCCAAAGTTGCTTTTCCCCATGGGTTTCTCGCACCTTGAAACACTTGCGTATAGGTGCGTTATAAATGCCATATCATATCATATCAAGTCTCCCCCATCTTCCGTACACGAATCAACTACTCCCTCCAGTGCTTCATAATAGTGAATTGTGTGTGTTAGACTAAATTGGAAAAGGTGCCCACTGCCATGGGCCTGGGGCTCGGCTCTCAATCTAAAGCTATGGGACATTCTTCACCAATAAGGGTCTTTCTCTATGTGCCATGGGGCTGGGAAACATGCTGCTTTGTGGAGATATTATAGAATGGGCCCAGGTGAGAGAGAGCCTGAGACCCCAAGGTGTCTCCACAGGGGCCAATGGGGGTGCCCAGTGGTAGGGTGGGAGAGCACTACTACCCTGGCATATCTGATACAAGGGGCATTGTGATGTGGAGGGAGTCAAGCAGAGGCTCAGTAGCCCATTTAGCAACCATATTGTGCTGTCCAAAGTGTTCCAATTCTCATGCCCTACTTGCCTGTAGCTGGCTGATGGTACACAGATGTGAAGCCCTGCAGTGCTGCTGACACTGCAGGCCAGGTGCTATGGGAATTCTTGTTTGGCCCTGGAGCTGTGCCGCTACTACAGCCAGTGCAGTCACAGGCAGTCAATAAGGACATTTACCATAGAACCAGGCACCAGTCAAACATCAAGGTTGGATCCTGGGTGAACTGACAGCTGGCCACAGTGATGAGGCAAATCACCAGAGCAGCCCTCTACACCGTGTTCACACTAGCTGCATTCAAAGCCTTAAGTTGTGTTTTCTCAGTGTCTTTGTTTCCTTACAGATGTTCTAGGATATATGACATTGTTCAAATTATTGTTTGGGCTAAAAGGTTCTACCCAAATTGATCTTTTACAATTGACCTTTTTTCCTAATTGACCTAATTATAGTGGTCCTAATTGACCTTCTGCACATTTGACCTTTATATTATTTTAGTTATTTTATATATCTACTGGTTTGGTTTTGAATTATAAATAATATAAGGGGATTGGGTTAGGGTTTGCGGGGGCTTTGTATTGGGTAGGGGGTTCTCCCTGCATATATGTGGTTTAGGTTAGGGTGGTTTGGTTTATTATTTGTAGTGCGCTCCAGACCCAAGGGTATTCAGGAGCAAAGCATAAGGATATTCAAAGCTTGGTTACAACATGAAAATACATTTGTGTGCAAGTGCCGATTGGTTACATGTTGGCACAATCAGGTTGTGATATATAAAGGCAGGTACATTGTGGCATGCATAGATTTACAAGGTAGTTAGTTGGTGCTGCTGGTGCCTGCAATGTGGAGAGGGTAGCGGGGACAGTCAGCGGGTATGTGTCTAGATGTCAGCATCTTTGAGCCAACTAGTGATGCTATGGTGGAACTTGTGATAGGTTTGATAGATTCTTAGGGGGGATGGCAGCGAATTCCATAGGAGTGCTGCCTTGACCTGGAAGCTGCTGCTTCCGATTTTGGCACGTTTGTATCTGGGGACCCAGAGGTAGTTGGTGTTGGCGAGGCTGGTGATTCTTGTGGTAGGCTTCAAGGTGAATCTGTCACAAAGGTAGCGGGATGCTGCATTGTTCAAGCATTTGTGGGTGAGGGATGCAGTTTTTAGTTTTATTTTATCGTGGGTGGAGAGCCAGTTGTTGGCTCTTCTGGTATTATAAATATGTTCTTTCTTAGGGATACCTAAGGCTGCTCTCAGCGCGTTATTTTGAAGGAGTTGGATTTTTTTGATGGTTTGTTTATTGGCTCCTATATATAGAGCGTTGCACTAGTCCAGCATGGATAAGATGAGGGCTCTGGCTAGGTTGATGCAGCTGTCCTGTGACAGGAAGGCCTTGCCAGCTCTAATCAACTTGCATGTATATGGCGTGGCCGAGGCCAAGGCATTGACCTGCTTGTTGAAGGAGAGAGTGGAGTCCAAGTAGAAACCCAGAGCTTTAACCTCTTCGGCAACAGTAATAATATTATTGTCTATGTTAAATGCTGAGTATTTGGGGCTGAGTTTTTTGAGGGTTGTGGGAGTGCCCAGGATGGTGATCTCTGTTTTGTCATCATTCAGGCATAGACCGTGGGTGGCCATCCATGCCTGGATGATGAGATATATCCTGTTCAGCAAGGCCAAATCCTTGTCGTAATCACCGGTAAGCGGTAGGAGAATATGTGTGTCATCTGCATAGTTAGTGCAGGTGACACCCAGAAGGTCCAGATTATCGTAAAGGGGCTTGGTAAAGATATTATAGAAGGTGGGTGAGACGCAAGATCCCTGGGGCACTCCACAAGTTATGGGGATGGGGTTGGCTGCTGCCATAGAGAGAATACTCTCATAGTCCTGTTGGTTAGGAAAGATTGTGTCCATGCTATGGCTTCTTTGGAGAAGTGAGCTGCCGAGTTCAGGTGGCTGCATAGGACTCTGTGGTCGACCAGGTCAAAGGCAGCTGATAAATCCAGGAGTAGAAGGCGGGCTGATTTCCCTTCATCCCAGAGTTCATCAATCTGTGACTTAAGGTCTAGGAGGGATGTTTCTGTCCCTTGTTGGGGTCGGAAGCCAGATTGCCTGGTTCCTAGTAAAGAGTTGGTTTCTAAGTATTTTTGTATCTGGGAGTATGCCATTTTATCTAAGATCTTTAGGAGAAAATGCACTGTGGTAATCGGGCGGTAATTGTTGGGTATTAGTGGGTCTAGGGTCTGCTTTTTCAGTAGAGGAAGCACCCATGATTCTTTGAGGTTGGATGGGATGGTATTGGTGGAGAAGGATGAGTTGATGAGTTTCGTGATAAAGGGGGCTAGATCTCTGGCTGCATCCTTTAGAAGTTGAGTGGGGCATAGGTCGCCTTGACAGTTGGTAGGCTTGAGAGATAGTATAGTATTTTCTGTTTCTTTTATGGTGACTTGGGAGAACTTAAATCTGGGGTGATTGGTAGGGTTACTTGGTTGCTCTAGGTCGATGCTAGTGGGTTTGTTGCCAGAGAGTGTGGCTTTTTTCATGGTAATTTTTGTTTGAAGGGTAGTGACTTTATTGGCTAGAGCTTGCTGTATGTTGGAGCACCAGAGTTGGTCTTTGATGCAGTTTTCTGGCACAGGGATGGGTGCTTCTAGCTCTTTGAGGATGACAAAGAGTTCTTTCGTGCTAGAGTTGGCTTGGGCAATTCTGGAGTTGTAGGTTTCGCGTTTAGCTAGGATGATTTCTTTTTTGAATAGGGCTGTGATGGAACTAAGGTTGGCTTTGTTTTTGTCAGAGGGTTGTACTCGCCAGGATGTCTTGCAACGCTTTTTTGTTTGAGTAATGATTTTAGGTATGGGGTATACCATGAATTGAGATGGGCTTTGGGTTTGTTTTGTCTAAGTTTGAGTGGTGCGATGGAGTCTAGAGATGTGGTCATGATGTGGTTGAATTCCTTAACCACAGCTTCGGGGTCCAGGTTTTCCGGGATGGCATTGAGGGTGGGCAGGATGAGGGGTAGCAGTTTGTCACAGGTGATTTTTTTTTTTGTTCCGGGTAGGGATGGACGGCGCTAGAGGTGCGGGTGCCGAGGTGGGTTCGGCAGTGGTTGGGGTAAAGGTTATGAGGTGGTAATCTGTCCAAATCTGGGGGGATATGGAGGCTATCGTGGCGTTGCAGTTGTGGTCTGCTACTCAGTCCAGGGTTCTGCCATTGTTGTGTGAGGGGGAGAGCACTTTTTGGGTGAATCCTTGTTTCGCTAGGATACTAGCCACATTGGATGCGTGTATGTCTTTGGAGTCATTGTAACCTAAGTTTAGGTCGCCTAGTAGTAGGACTTGAGAGGAGTTTTTTAGGTTATTTGAGATAATATTAGATATGTCATCTTCAAAGGTCCCAATGGGGCTTGGAGGTCTGTAGACCAGGTATATTGTGAGGGCCTGGATGTTGCTTATGTTTATTTTGGCTGTCACAAGCTCACATGAGTTGATGACTGGGGATGGCACTAGTCTGCAAGGTAGATTGTTTCTTGTTATGAGTGCAATGCCTCCACCCCGAGTATCGGTTCTATCTGAACGCAATATGGTATATGCGTTAGGTATGGCCAGTGAGAGGGCGGGTCCTGCTGCAGCGTGTAGCCAAGATTCGGTGACTGCTAGGACGTCTAACTGTTCAGAGTGGATGATGTCTGCTATCTCTGTAGCATGTGCAACTAGCGATCTACTGTTTATTAGGCCGCTCTTGAGGCTAGGTTTCTTTAGTTCGGGTGTGGTGGGATTGGCTGTAATTTGGGTCTTGGAGGGGCTGAAGGTGGTTGGAGTGGGCCAGTGCTTATTTGTTCGTTTGTTAGAGGATGCCAGGTTTCTAGCTAATGGTTCATAGAGTTTTGCAAATCTTGAGCGGAGTCTGCTGTTCCTCTCGAGGGTATTGCAAGGTAGTGTGTTTTGTGTCTGGCATTGCGGGCAGCAGTCAATTGGCCTGGGTTTGTTAACGTGGTTGAGAGGTGGTGACATGGTGTTGTAAATGGTGTAGCATTGGTACGTTGCTAGTGCTAGGCGCAGGATGTGGATGATACTTGTGTAGGAAGTGGAGAGCAGGATGCACATGGGTGTGTGCATTGTTGGTATGGGTGCTGTAAGTGGGGGCACTTGTATCAGATTTAGTATTGGTGTGCTGCTAACTAGGTTGGGTCTAAGTTGTGAGGCTGTGTGCAGGGTTCAAAATTCGAATACGGCAGTAGTCTAAATGCAGTATGTGTAAGGGTGCAGCATTGGCTAGGTAAAAAGGCAATACAATGTAGATACAGATACAGCTACAGCAATTCAAAGACAGTGGGTGTCTAAAATTCAGCAGTTCAGAAGCACAGACAGAGGGTCACCTAGATTCAATTTTGCAGTGAGTGCCTAAAAATGCAGCAGTTCAGAAGAACAGACAGAGGGTCACCTAGATTCAATTTTACAGTGAGGATAGTGTGATGGAGTGCATTGTAGGCTTGTGGTGGTATTAGTAGGCAAATAGTGCACAGTCAACAAACAGGCGTTATTGCAGAAAGGTGGCAGGGTAAATACAAATTAAATGATAGGTAAGTGGGTAAATTCATGGTTTCATAGGTTACTCACATCTCAGTATGCAAGGGCAGAGGGTCTGGCCCTGGGCTCTGGTCAGCTCAGGACAGTCTCAGGACAATTGCTGGCCTTACCCTTAGGACCTTTCCAAGAAGGGCCGGCTCACGCCTTCCGGTTTGCGATAGGCTTAGAAAGGTAGTGGATGGCCCAATCAGCAGGAGGCTGCTCTCTGGTGGGGAGGCTGGCCGTGGATATTCCCACAAGCAACACGGGCGGCCATCTTGGAAGTGTGAACAACTCGTGTGTTCTGATGGCGAAGTAGCAATACTGACAATAAAAGGAAGGCAGCACAGGTTGTGTGCATAGCGAATGCCTAACTGGTAACAACGGACATTTGTAGAGAGAAATTACATTGGCTACCGCGCCTATAAGCGCTAAGAACAGCCCAAGATTATTTGTTGCTATAAATGCTGGTGATCGATGTGCTAAATGAACTTTTAAATTAGGTACATTCTCCTGAGGTCAATTCTCCTGAGGTCAATTGTGAAAAAGGTCAATTAGTATACAACCATCTAAAAGTGAGGCAGAGAGGAAATGAGAAAATATTAATACAGTGGATCTTATGAAGAACACTCACTGGGAATTCAGTGAAAGTAGAATACATAGGGAAGGATTTGTTTATGTATCAAAAGAGACCTAGAATGAGTTGGATAGGTACAATGGTAGAAAGAAATAAGTAGTATCAGTTGACGTTGAACATTATGCAAATTAGGGGAAGGGGAAAAGTCTCAGGTGCTATGTCTGTGCCCACATCCCTACATTGGAAGAAGAAACACTATGAACAACTTACCCAACCATCAACGTTCATAGGCCCATGCCACATTTAGGGCCTGATTTACAAAAGTGTTTTACAATGGCCGAATCCCAATTGCAAAACGCTTTGTAAATCAGGACCTTAATGTCAAAGTTCCTCGCTAGGTACAACATGTTTTTCATTCAGAATCTGCCAGAGCACAATAGTTAGCATAGCCGATTCCAACTACTTTCAGACTAACAAGCACTTCTAAAATGGTCTTGGTCACCATTCAATCATTTTGGAGCTTGACTGTGTTATAGTCCTAATTTGCATATTCTATGATGTCTACACAGATGTCTGCATAGTCTATCAAATAGTGGAAGTTTTAACGATACATTAACTGTGAAAGTCTTCCAATCTATCTGATTAAATATTTTAGTTTAGTTAACTCATGCTTGCCCTTCTTAAGTAGCTCTAACATTTGATGTCCCCATGATTTCAATGTTTTACTTTGTATTTGTATAGGGTCTCACATTAATATCAGTGTTATTTCCACCATTGTGCAGATTTTTTCTCTCTGCACCTTGGGAGGACCTCCACCAACACACTCATAGTATCCTTGATCGGTTGCTGGCCCCTCTTGTGTGCATCATTTTATTTGAACTAATCCTTTAGAAGAGAGCTTACAATGGTGAACATTATTTGTTGGTACCCCCACTATTTCAAATTCTGACAAAGAAATGTGGCGTTCATCCTAATAAACACAGACATTTGGCTGTGAAAGGTGAAAGGAAAACTTGCTATATTACTGTGGTTTGAGGGCTCTAAACCCTTGGCCATTCTAAGAATGTTTATGTAAAAGGATTACTTTATAAAATTGAAATAACCCATGACCACATTGTTGGCCAAGAAGCAATGCTTCTTTATGATGAAAGCATTGTACTCTATGTCTGGGCTTGCCAAATAAATGCAGACCGTGCAAAATAGGTCAACCCGGCAAATGATAGGAGGCATGCATGGGAAAAAACCAGACCCCACCAGAAAAACAATCCTTAAATCTTGCGGTGGAAAATGTCTTCCTACTAAGAAGGTCCAAGCTCTAAGGTCCAGGTTTTCATTCAGCCAATTAAATGACCTGAGTTCTTGGGGTGGTCGTGCCATGTAAATCAGAGGAAACAAAACATGGACCTAGGCCTGGACACATTTCTTCAAAACAATGCTCGACAGCTTCCTAAAAATCAGCTACCGAGATGTGGATCCATTTGCCATTCTTTGCAGTATTTTCTTACCACCCGTTGTAGGTCAAGCATCTCTTACGGTACCATTAATCTACAGATGAGGTTTGGGTTTCAAAGCAAATATTCATATAAAACAATCTTTAAAAGAGTACGTCAAGGAGAAGAAATGTTGCAAAAAGGGAGACAGGACATTCAAGATTTAAAAGAGGACTTTTTGTGTGAAGCTGTAAAAGGTGGTTAGCCAGATGGAAAAGAGTAATAATTTACTACAGCAAGATTTCCCAGTACGTCCATGCGCCTGCTGCAGAGATCTGTCATTCAAATATTGGCAATGTAAATATAGCCTTTTAACCATCTAGAGTTTAGAGAAGGAGTTCAGTTCAAGTAGGTTATCATGATATTGTGTTTATTTTGTATTGCTTTATGGCTTGAATCAAACCTTTCGAGGATAGCACAGGGGAAACGCGCTGGTCTTGGAAGAAAGACCAACCAGAGCAACGAAGGTCCGAATCCCGGATCCGCGCTTAGGAACCAAACTAAAGTAGACATCCATCAACTTAAAAGCAAATCTTATTAACAGCAAATATTAACAGCAATATTTCAATTGGTGCACCATCAAAAATCATCAGATCTCTACCTTGGGTTCCAATTAAAACTTTACAAAACATAATCATACATGTTTTACTTACTTCTTCAATGCTACTGTTTTCAAAAACATTTTTTTTATTGTAATCAATTATTATACTAATCAATTCTTTTAGAATATAAAGAAATTTAGCTCGAATTTATCCCAGGCAGGTTGCTCTCTTTTCAGTCAAGCTGGGACTAGAATGTGGAACAATGCTGCCAAATGTCCTGGTACCAGGCAATACCCGCAGGTACGTAGACTATGATCCCATTTCTCTCGAGAGCCCTGGACCTCTCTGGTCGGCAAAATATCCAGCTGACATCTTTAAATAATGTTTGAAGAGCTATGTGAAAGCCCAACCTCTCCTGCATATGTGGATGCCATGGGAGACCTCTGGAACGACAATGAACTTTCCCCGAACCCCCGTTTTCCCACTAAAAAGCAAAGTCTGGCTCTCTCTCAAAAAGTCCACGCCCCCCTGACCTTTGAAGAGCCCCCGATTCTAAAAGGACAAAATCAAAACTGCAGTTTAAAGCAACCAGCAAAATCAACCATGTGCAAAAGCACTAAATCAACAAGCCCACCAGCCGCAAAAAAGGACTTACTCAGAGCAAATAAAAGCCATACTCAAAATTTTACCCAAAAGAGTAAAGCAAGAGCAAATTCTCTCACGGACATAAAATCAATTAGATGGCACTTTAATAAAAAAGACCTCGGAACAGCAACAAAAGTAGCCTCCGGTATCAACGGAGAACAATGTTCAATGACAGTTGCACTAGAAGTTACTGATCAAGAATTACTCCAAGCGTCTGGAACCGGAGAACCAGTTGCAAGCGTAACGAACCAGACATTAGCAAAAGATGGAGACCGGAGGAGTCTTCTTTCAGAGAATCACAGTCCATGCAATCCTGCTTGCATAGAGCTACCGCAAACTGTAGCTGGTCCAGTCCCCAGCCAAGACTGTTCCTCGAAGCCACAAGACGCTCAAAATGGACAAACATCAAACATTTCAATTACAGAAGCTGAGGCCCTGGCGGTGCTTACCAGCCCAACAAAAACCTCAACCCCTCACCCAAATAGATCGAAACGAGGCTTGGGAGAAGAAGTAATAACTCCAGCTAACTTCAAAACAGCCCCAGAAATAAAATCTAAATCTGTATTGACGCAGCCAAGTCAAATGAAAGAGTTCTACAATGAATTGCTGTTCTCAGCTACAGCAAATAGCAGTTTGCAGAAACAAGCAAGACAAACGAAAAGAAAGGACAGTGACATCGAGCCAACCACAATTGAAAGTACAGATGACGAACACGAGATTCCGCCTGCTAAAGCGTCTTCAAAGCGCAGCCAGGCAGAGATTGCCTACGACAAAATTGCACCAGCAATATTAAAAGCTAATGCAGAAGCCTGCGCTAACATGCAAGCTGCAGTGGGATCTATGATGACAATAACCATGGCACCGTTCCTCAAATTATATGAAGTACTTTATGAAAACTACAAGGATCAATCAACTCTTTTGGCTCTAATTCAATCCAAATTAATATACATAGAATCGTATATTACGACTATTAAAGAAAAGAGAGCAAGAGAGGAAGAAACAGAACATGTCATTTTCAAAACTCTCATCGATCTGATGAAAGATGCCAGAGAAGACAAGAAGGCGTTTCTCCACTGTTTCAGTGATACAATAACAATGATGAAACCGGATATACTCAGGTATCAAGGCCAAACTATGGAAAAATATACGTCCACAGAAAACGCATGGAGTTGCACGAACGAAAGTGATAATATGTCAGATAAAACAGCGGTTATTGACAGTCATCCAGAACTAGTGAGGCCGGAGTCATCAATGGGACAACAAAACACCAGCTGTAAAGAAAGACCCGTGAATGCCCCAGCAACTGGTCCTGCTGCACAATCGGACACACAGGATTTGATAATAAATCCATTGACAGGCCATGTTGACAACTGTCCTAAGGTAGATAAAAATAAAGCCCTATTTCCTTTATTTTCCACAGAAAATCCACTAGCAACAAAGGAAAAGGAAACGGGTGGCCAACCCAAACAAACTGCTGTGAAATTCTCCAAAAAAAAGGAAATTGCTTTGGGGAAAACAGCTAAGAAGTTAAAAAATCTTCCACTGCCAAAACACACCTCGGCAGAAGGAACCCGTTACTTCATTCGTAATTTGAAACCGATTGGAACCTTGCCGCATAATGCCGAAAGAAGTTTTCAAATAAACGGCTCCCAAAAATGCCAAAACTATAAAAATCGAGAATTCGTTCCAAAACCAATAACTGTAGATACAGAGGAAGACGAATCAAACACCAGCGAAGACATAGATGCCCTCCTGCAACTCTCGGTCCACGAGTGCGACAGATCTGTAGACTCTGCCAGTCAAGAAGACCTAGTGAACGCCGACCAACAGGACGACGAGAACGTGGTACTAAACCACAGCGAGACCCAATCACCAACATTCAAAACTTTACAGGAAAAAAGAGATTTGCTGGAACGCAAAAGCATAAACGAAATGAGACAAAAACAATTATTGGATGCTATGTTGGACCATTCAAATCAGGAGAATCAGAAAAAGAAAGATCTGCCTCGACGAGAAACCATAAGGAATGAAACAAAAAAACAATCTGATCGACTCGTGCGGAACGCGTCCATGGAAAAGCGAGCTAAAAAGGAGGAGAAAGGCCATATAATCATAGTCGAACGAGTGTTGAAAGCTAGAGATGGTCTGATCTTAAATAGATCAAATCTTATGAGACTTTTGCATAACGTACCACAACTACGAGTCATTGAGCCTAAAGACATCAAGATAGTGGCTTTTCCTAAAGAAGACGAAACCGATCGAATTTGCCTCCATCTGTTTTCAAAAGCAATCATGAATCTTATTTGGTCAGCTGCCGATGCACTCAGATCCCTTGGCTTTGACATCAAATCGGTTGAATCTAAAAACCAAGACCAAGGATTAAATCAGTTGCATAATTTGCCACGGTCCCCGAGCCACTCTCCATCAAGGGCCGCCTTGACAACAGATGATTTGAATGCAAAACCAATAAGGTTCTCTCCAACAATTTTGCGAGGACCCACCGCTCTCAGAATGAGAATAAAGGGAAACGTAGGATGCAAGGCGTTATGCCCTTTAGCTGGTAGCGAAGCAGCTCTTGTGACAAAAATCGACACAACTAAACCTTGGAACTGGCTCGCTGGAACATTATCCACAAAAAACAACCTGTAGATCGACTGCGGAGACGTCTCAAATAACCTGCGAATAGTGTCATGGAATACTCGTGGGCATCGACATCTGCTAGATCATCTGAATAAGGAATTACAATCGTCAGACATTATCTGTATCCAAGAATGCTGGCTTCTAGAACCCCCAGTCATGGGGGGGTCCACATGTTTGCTTAACAAAGGATATAAAGGTCTGAAAGGGAGACCTTCCGCAGGACTGTTGACAGTGATAAAAAACGAATACAAAGGAAATATACTCCGGGTTATGACTCCCTCACCACTTATACAAATAACTATAATTCAAGAGTATAATAGAGGTTTTCATCAATCCAAGAAGCACTATCAAATTATTATTAATCTTTACTGGAATCCTAAAGCCAAGGACGGTGAGAAGTTCCTAGGAACTGTGCTTCAACACATTGACGAACTGAGAGCCGAATTTGAGAAACCCACACTAATCATTTGTGGTGATCTCAATATAGACTGTATAAAGAAGTCTCATGTTGAACAAAGAGGAGTCTCACAACAGAGAGCAACGCGTATGAAAAGATGGTTAGCGGAGATGAATAGTCGAGACCTCCTGCAGGTAAATGGAAATGTGAACGGCGACCGACAAGGAGCAGTCACATGGGCTTCAAATAATCAAAACGCAACCCTTGACTATTTCTTTGTGGATAGAGAAACGTTCAAAACAATCTCTTCGCTGAATATAATTCCAACAAGCAAAAGCGACCACAAAATACTTCTCCTTACGTGTGTATCTACAATCAAACCACAGGAAAGTGCATCGGCCTACCAAAAAAACTGGCCTTACAAGGTCGAAACGAACAATGGCCTTAACAGATTACGAATAGCACCAAATATGACATCGAAGCTCAAAAAAACCATAGAATGCTGGAAACTAACACCTAACACGGGAGTTGAATACGAAACATGTCTTTCCACTTTCAGAGTAAAATCGGGCCACAAGATACAGCGAAAAATTCCTCGACTGCATAAATATAACTCTGAACTGGCCGAAAGAAAATCAAAGCTAGCAATAAAGATAAGAGCTCTAAACAAACTGAACACCGAGGGGGCATGTGAAGAAAGGGCAACGTTAAAAAAAGCCTACCGGAATTGGGCCAAATCTCACAGGGCCTTATTGTTTCAAAGAGACTCTGAAGAGATGCTGTCAGCTACCGCCAATAAAAACGCTAAATTCATGTGGGCCCTAATGAATCAAACAAGTGCACCACAAGGAATAGAACAGATAAACCCGATTCACGAAGGAAAATGGATCCAATATTTCCAAAAAGCGTATAGCCAAGAGATGCTAGAAGAGACGCAAATAATTACGGACCAGACTCCGTGGATCATTCCATTCGAGAAATCGGAAATCATTGTACTAATCAACAAGGCAAGCAGTTCGCGGGCACCTGGGCCCGATGGTCTAACAAACGCCATATTAAAACAATCACCTGAAGTGTGGGCCGACATGTGCTACGTACTGTTTGAACGAATCATCAAAACTAAACAAATACCGGAATCTTGGACTAAAGCGATTATTATTCCCATTCACAAAAAGGGAGATAGATGCAAGCCTGAGAACTATCGTCCAATATCTTTGTTGGACGTAATAGGCAAAATATTCGCAGGTATCCTCTTAAAGAGATTAAAGGAATGGATCATAGACTCAAGAAACTACGACCATCGGCAGACAGGGTTCGTTGAAAAAGTTGACTGCGGGCTAAATCTGCTCATACTCAACCTATTAAAGGCTAAAATCATCTGCGAAAAACAGAAACTTTACCTGGCGTGCATAGACATGGCTGCCGCCTTTGATAAAGTGGATAGACAAATCCTGTGGAAAAAGCTAAAGCAAAGGGGATGTCCTGAAGATCTCGTGGCTGCTATTAAAGCCATGCATACTGACACATGTATCCAAGTAAGGTTAAACCAAAAAGGTAACCTAACCAAACCGATCCCGACAACAAGAGGCCTAAAGCAAGGGTGCCCTATGGCAGCGATCCTTTATAACTTTTACATTCTGGAGATAAAGGACAGGCTTGTCATACCGAGAGGCTGTTCGCCTAAAATAGGCACCTCAGCAGTGGGCCATCTGTTGTACGCAGATGATTTGATCATCATAGATAAGACCCCAATCGGTTTGCAGAAAAAACTGGAAGCCCTAGAAACATACGTCAAAGAAAATAACCAAGAAATAAATCCTGAAAAATCTGAAATCCTAATAATGAAAACATCAAGAGCCAGAGAGAAAAAGTCTTTCAAATGGTATGTTGGGAATAAAGTTATTCCAATAACAACGAGCGCAAAATATCTGGGAGCAATAATAAGTGCAGACTGGAATGACCGACCGTGGATAGAGCATATAATGCGTAAAATGAGTCAACTAACGGCACAAGCGCTTATATTGAAACAAAAATTCGGAAAGTTTTCGATCCAACCAACAGTTGACTTTTATAACACAAAAGTTATTCCGTCTGTTGCCTATGCCGGAGACACAGCACTCAGAATACCATCAGAATTTTGGGGTAAGGTCGAAGCTACATTTTGGAGAAGACTAATGAGACTACCTCAATGTGTCCCAATGATTATAATACGACATGAACTGGGCTTGTACTCCTTGCAGGCCACAATTATATGGAAAGCCCTATTAACATTCAGAAAGACACTGATCAAAGACTGTCCACCTCAATATGAAATCTTAAAGGACGAAAACATAAAAGCGCAATTCTGGCCACTGGCTAGTTGGAAAGAAAAATGTAAAGATCTCTTACAGAACTTAAATATGTCTGAGGACACACTATGCAATAACCCTAAAAGGGTGAAGATTGCGTTACTGTGTGCTGACTGGGATAAAACAGAAACTGCTCGCGCCAATTCCAAATCTCACACTCTTTCAAACAATCTCAGATCAGTACCAAAAACTCTATCTACCTATCTGAAAAAGAGTGGAAATCCTATTCATCGGGATCTAATCTTACGATTTAGATTAAATATCCTAAGAACAAAAACAAATTTGAAGAAATACGGCACAGTAAGTGATAACATGTGCCGGCTCTGTGAGAAGGAAGTGGAATCTCTAAAACACTTAATAATGTTTTGTCCTGAACTAAGATTAGCAAGAGATTCATTCCTACACCCAGCATTAACTCCGACGTGCGGGGTGGATGCTGATTTAGGGTGGGAAACCTTGTACGTTAACCCTAATCAGAAAACCACGAGAGCTCTTGGAATTTTTCTCCAAACGATGATGGTCAAATTGGAAAACAAACCGGAATTACACAGTGAAATAGAAAAGGATCTCATGACGAAGGAAAAAGCATAACCTTTGATATATGTCTATACTTAGGCCAAACCAAAGAGGACTTGAATAAACAATTAAAAAGTGGCAAGTATGGGAGGAATTGCGATAGAAATATAAAGAAGACTTCAAGATTGGTTTGGCCTTGTAAGTGAGCGAAATAAGCAAAAGTTTGTATTTATTTACTCTATATGCTTAATAAAAAAAAAAAAAAAAAAAAAAATAATGTTTCTAAAGATCAGATCAGGAAAATATGTAAGATAGTAGGGTAAATTGCCTAGTCTTTTTGTTTCTCCCTCTAGGATTATAGAAGACGCTTAGGCAAAGCATTTTTCGCAGTGTTTCGATCCAGTCACAATAGCTGGAGTTTAACTTGGGACTTTTTCCCGGTTGGAGAATCAAAAGGTCTAACGCCATCTCTGCCTTTGCAGCCAATTCTCGGCAGTCATGAGACCATGCCTCCACTGCTTGATCACTGGACCAATCCATGGCTGCATTGCTGGTACCAAACAGAGCGCTTCCTTCACCCAATACACACTTTCTAAATCATGAAATATCAAGGCGGGTCTGCAACTTTGTGGGTCTGGACCAGAGTCAAATTCTTCAGTCTGATTGTTATCCTTACGTTGGGGGTGAGTGAGATATGTAATACTGTGGTTCTAATGTTACAATAGAAGATTTCATGCAGGCATATGCACTTGGATGTCCTGTAGGTCTGAATCGGTGTCAGGGCATTGCACATGCAGAATGCAGCAATTCAGCATCCTGTGATCAGATACATGAGGGCGATTGAAATGAGAATATTGCTGGAGGACTGACTGGGAAGCTGCTTCACGTCAAAGAAGAATATTTCTGAGGTTGTTTGTATAGGGACACTGAACTTGATAACCTTGCAATGGGTTCCTAAGACTGGATGCAGCCTCTTCCTGTGAAAGGACAGTGCAACAGGCATCCTCACAGTGTGACATTTTTTGTTAGCAATTGTTTTCTCTCACTGAGACATAATGCCATAGCTGGTTTTCTGGGGGTTGCTTAAATCAACACAGGTTTGCACTATACTCCTCACTTTTTATCTAAGCCTTTCTCAGCCTGCAAATGTAATACATTGAAACTAAATGATCAACCAGGGCAGATGCCACAGTCAACCAGTTTGCTCGGATAGCAAGCTGAATCCCATAACTCTAGTATGTGTTCCGAGCAAGCAAGATGAAGGCTGGGAGCGACTGCCAGGCCATATTTACCACACGTCTCCTTCACTTCAGACACCGCTCCTTCCCCCTTCCAATCCCACCCTACCCCACCCCACTTACCTTATTCCTCTGGTGGCAGTGTCACCTCTGCTCTGCCCTTCTACATCACGGGCATCCATGGAACTGGAAGAGAAGCTCTGCACATATTTTATTTAGTTAATTATTTATTTCCTTATTTTATTGTTTGCTTTTTAGGCGATTGTACAATAATAAAATACTGTTTCAAAGCGCCCACAGGGCAAGGAAGGGAGCAGGAGTGGGAAATACATTAAAATACATTAAAAACACAATATATAAGAGCAGTGGGGGAAAGAGGAAAACAGGACAAACCTACTTTGCCTTGTAGTATTCAGAACATGCAAGTTCAGCAAGGAAGAAGGCAGAGGGTCAGTGCTGTGGAGTCTGAGCTCATGGGTGAGCCACAGATGAAGTGCTAGGAATGTTGAGTGATACATGGCCTGGAGCCGCTAGGGTGAGCCACCAGGGCACAGGGTGTAAGTGCAGATAGACAGGAGCTGGGCTTATTAGGTGATGGAGGTCAGGTCCAGAGGATGCATAAGGGCCCTGGACACCAATCACAGTAACTGTGGGATTAGGGCAGGAGATAGGAAGGGAAGGAGGAGGTAAAGAGGAGCGTCTTAAGGAGCTTCTGGAATTTAAGAAGATCCTGCGGAAGGCACAGTGAGAGGGGGCGGATGTTCCATAGGAGGGAGCAAGCTGAGGAAAGCAAACAACCACCTGGCCTCTGTTTATCAGGTAGGCCTTGCTTTCCATTTCCATGGTAGCCATTTTAGGTATTTTTTTTTTAATTGACAGAACCATATGAGTGCCTATGGCGTTCATTGAATAAACAGGAGCCCCTAAGTGTGTGATCCGTTCATTAAAAAAAAATGCTATCAGCACACCGGATTACATGCCCAGGGTGCTAACAGCAATACTACTCTCGCTTGCAGGCCGTAGTAATGGCACCAGAGCCCATCGTCAATGGCCATCAGTATGTAAACAACCTTAATTTCTTAAAACGTCAGGAGATCCATCTGTGTGACTGTTTTAGCAGCTATGTGGGCAAGTCTACTTGGAAAGTCAAAGTGTTTTTTTTTGTTTTTTACATCAATTCAAGAGCATTATTAGAAGTTATTGGAAGAACACATTATTACGCACACACGTCTGTGTATTTGTGTTGGCTCCATTGTGTCTATTTAACATCCTCCTTACCAGATCGAACTGTTGAGTTTTAGCTTCACTTTTGTAATTATATTTTTATTGTAAATTAATTAATAGACAAAACCCACATCCTGTACCAGAACACAGCCGAGCAGGAAGGAAGGCGTGTGAAAGAGCTATGGTGACGGTTTCAGGGAACGCTTCTGCATAATTAATGTGTAGGTAGCGGCAGAGTAGATAGTATCCAAACAGAAAATGAAACCTTTCACTTGAATTATGTGCCACAGAATCCTGGCGTGCATTTGTTTAACTCATGCAGAACCCCGTTTAATCATGCTAATCACCTGCAGTCCCATTCTGCCATGAAAACACTTAACGCTGCAGTATCATTCTTATTTACATTAGTCAAGGTCTTAAGAATTGTGATCTGATCAAGGATTTAACGTGGACGTTCGCTCTACAATAAAACAAATCTTCTGCTAGTTCCCTTTATTTGTTATTTTTAAGTGGAATTCAAGAAGGCATTCCACTAGTTCACCATTCATCTTTTTGCAAAACAAAAGAATAATGTAATCTGTGGCACCCAATGAAGGATTAAAGCTACCTGCCAAGGGAATGATTAAATGTTTAAGAATGCTGAAATGACTTGATCTATACATAACAAAGAACAAAACATTATAATGTTCCCCGCATTTCTTTATTTATGAATGTAGAGTGTGAGACAGTTTGTGTGCTGAATTTAATAGATTCGAACTAAAAGCCTTCTAGTTATTAAATGAAACACGAGAATAGAATTGAGAAATTGGCCACAGCCAACGATCAGCATGCACGGAATGTTTCATGCGGTTAAAGTTTAATTTAATTGGAATTAAGAATGAAAGTGGGGTGATTACAGGGTAGTGCAGCTTCTGTTTACAATAATTGGTTGTCCAGAACTTACTTAAAAACTATGTCAAGTATAAAGGGCGCGATTTGTAGAATAATCGCTTAGACCCCGCAAAGTACTCTCCGCGTATAAGTTTTGTGCGCGACTGCACGCAAAAGTCAATTTGCGTATACCACGCATTTATGCAATCCAAAGTGCAAAGTAACCCGACCTGCAAAGAAAATCGAGCTGTGTGAGGAATGCCCACAACGCACCGCCACGCAATGGAAACCATTGCCAAAGACCAACCTTTGTTCAAACCTTTGCGTTCACCTCTGATCCACCATCCAGCACCCCTGAGAAACTGCATGCGGTCCCCAGCAGGTCAATGATGCATGACTGTGAAATTGCGCAAGGTCGCCATAAGTAACGGCTGCACCCATGCAAAATTATGCGTGGTACCACTAGGTTACAGCTGCACCCCTGAAAAACTGTGCGCAGTCCCCTGTAACAGCTGCACCCCGGCAAACCGTCTGCCATAGTCCCATGGCACCCAAACTTTTGCCATTTACCCCTACTGTACAGCAGCCTCCTCGATTCCTGATATCACCCACCAGCCCCCCTCTCCCTCGTCAATACGGCCTGCAGCCCTCACACCACCCACCAGCCCCCCTCACCTCTGCCAATACCCCTATGCAGCCCCCTCAAATCCAGACACCACCCACCTGCCCGCCTCACCTCTGAAACTAACCCAGGCAGCCCTCAAACCACCTACCAGCCCCCTCACCTCTGACACTACCCCATGCAATCCTCTCGAGTCCTGATACCAAACACCAGCCCAATTTACCTCTGACAATACCCCCAGGCAACCTCCTCAAGTCCTGACACCACCCACCTGCTCCCCTCCCCTCTGAAATTACCTCAAGTCCTGACATCGCCTAGCAGTCCTCCTTACCTCTGATACTACCCCAGATAACCCTCACACCAGCCACCAGTCCCACTCACCTCGACACTACCCCAGGCAGCAACCTGGCAGTCTGTCACCCCAGCAGTAAAATATGGAGCTGCAATTGACCTCACCCTCAGTGGTCTGCCTCCACCATGAAGCAGACCTGCCACATGTCCACCACCAACACAATCAAATGGTAGCACTGTTGTGGAATCCAGAACCAGAGCATCTCCTATCACTCCCTGGCAGACCTGAATCTGCAGCACCTCAACCGGACAGCACACTGCTGCACCACCCCATAGACATGTGACATGTGAAAGCAATGCAAAGTGGCATGTACATAGAGGGCATGTGGCATTGCAAAGGCCTCAAAGCACAGCAAGTGAATGCCTGTGGAAGACAGAATTACCAAGAATCATAGATTGGGTATATCCACAGAGAATTGCTGTGTGAATTACAGCCTGTGCAAAGGTATCAAGTGTTGTAGCAGTGGCAAAGTCCCTGTCAGGGCCGAAAACATGACAGGCATGTGCATGGGTGAAGGGAAGCCAATCGGAGAGTGTGTGACTCAGTGAGACAGGACATGTGTTCCACCACACAGAAACACCAATCATGGGACACATCTGCATTACAGTGGCAGAGGAAGTACATGACATGAGAGCAGGCAGTGCATGACCGCATATGTGGGTGGGTGGTTCAGCAGAACATGGGAATGACACAGCAATGAAACATCAAATGCACAAGTGATGTGTCCAGGCCACCCATCCACAGTGAACCCACTTCCCACCCCAGCACACACAATGCCAAATACTCACTACAGTGAATAGAGTGTAGGCTCATGCACAATCCCAAGCATGTGCCACCTGAGCAAACAGTGGACCCAAAAGGAAAACAATGTAAAAGAAACACCAACACAAGTATCAAATGTGACACCAGATTCTACACACAACGCAAACATGATGAACACATGGAAGTACACGTAAACAGGTGGCAATCCATCCCTAATGAAAGTCAACAAAAATCATCATAAAATATCCACACATCACCACGACCATACCCGTATGTACATCGTCAACACACAACAGAAGCCACCACACCAACCACTCTGGCACAAAATATGCAGTGCCCCTGCAAATAGAATGGAATATGAAAATCCTCCAGTGGACGCTCAAGCTGTCTGATGGGCACATCCCCACATGCCACGCACATGTGCACTCCTCCACCAGCAAACATCACATCATCAACATGACACACAAAGTCAGGCCACAAAACACATGACCAACAATGAACAGATGCACTGGGAGAACATTAAAATATCAAATGTTGTCGGCGCGTAAGGCACATGCACTGCTTCGAGATGCCTTTGAGCCTCCACTGCCTGTGGCTGTGTTGGTGTCAGGTAGGCACAGTGACCACTTCATCTGTCAATGAAGGGATGCCCACCTCGGGCAGGGATGTTAGCCCCACCAGACAAGGCGTAGGTGGTTGGACTGGTGCACTGGGGGTCGTGTTTTAATGTGGTCAGGACTGGTGCACAGAGGAGGAAGTGCAGGAGGGGTTCACGACAGGGAACAGCCCACAGAGCCCACCCGAAAACATTGGTGTTGTCAGCAAGGCCATGAGGTGGCACAGCTCATTGTGATGATACACAAGCATATGATGAGTATCCTGTACATCATCGTGGATTACTGCGCTCTGCCTCATGAGACCAGCCAGCAGGGGCAGCACATGATCTCAAACTGACACATCGGCTGGCATGGGGATGCTGGTGTGGGTGTAAGTATCCCAGAAGGTGGGCACTGCTGCATCTTATGGCCCAGGGGCAGGATTTAGTGCAGGCACCTTCACAGTGGCCTGCACAGCCCCATGTCACTGGGACAGGGTTGCAGCTTGCACACCCTCCTCGACGTCCCCACCTGGCCCCATGGGCTAGGCTGCAATGGCCACCTCCTTCACCTCCATAAACCTGGATGTCTTCAGGGTGTCCTTCACATGAATGGCCCCTGTGTGGCATCACCATGTCCCACTGCTGCTGCAGAGTCCCCTGCCTCCTTCACCTCTTGGGACTTACCCCCAGCAGCAGCGCCTGATGGTCCAGGAGCTCCCTCAGCCACATTGCTCCCTGAAGAGGAGCTGTCACAGGGGAGTGGCTGGGGTCTGCGCTTTATCTTGTGGCTTAATACCTGTATCCACGTTCCACAGCACTACCTCTGCCCTCCCCTCCAGCTGCGGCCACGGTGGGAAAGGAGACATGGGACATTGACATCAGTCCACTGTGTCAAAGCATGTGTGGCATACCCAACATTCACAGTAACATGATTTCGCCATGGGTCAACCAGCAATAGCCACACACACACATACCCACCCATGCAATTCCCATAAAAACAGACACACCACTCTAGGGCCAATGATGGGCACAGACACGACACATTCACATGTAAACACAGAACATAGAAGGCGCTCCACAGACACCTATCAGGAAAAATGACATGGCACAACGGCAATGCCAAGGTGACCTCAACTGCAACCTGCTGCATTGCCATGGGAGTCCTGGCACAGCGGTGAGCAGGGAGTCATCTGGAAGTTTGGCCAACCACAGAATGCATGGAAGCACAGATGGACTGGGAACACATTGGTGGCAGGTCACTCAGTGGAATGGTGGATCTCAGTAGACACTCATGCTTGTACTATACACAGTATATAGTGTCCCCACAACTACATCAACCAACATGCCTCCCTGACAGCCTGACCTGTAAACATGCAACACATAGATGCACAAATTGCAGAGGCACACGTGAGTTTGCTGTAGCCCCAAGCACATACACATGGCATGATCACACGTCAATTCAGATTTCATATGCACTGGAATGACAGATCACATCGATGTCTCTGATAGGTCAATGCTCCAACATGACAATCACCAACATCCATACACACGTGTCACCTCCAGATGTTGAGGATAGATGGCTATACTTTGTTATGGTCCACAAAACAATATGTCCATCATGCATGCTCCTCACATAGGCACAACATCATTAACTGGCACCCTTACTGTCCAAGCATATCCAACCATCAAGTGGCATTGCATGTGCATGGTTGGTGCAACTGTCCAAATACAAACACTGTACATACCAGCGGTGCATGTCCGATCAGCAGAT
This sequence comes from Ambystoma mexicanum, assembly GCF_040938575.1. Classification (NCBI taxonomy): domain Eukaryota; kingdom Metazoa; phylum Chordata; class Amphibia; order Caudata; family Ambystomatidae; genus Ambystoma; species Ambystoma mexicanum. Next base: position 1,035,552,832 of record NC_090934.1, read on the forward strand.
GTCTGACATCATACATGGTGGGCATCGTCTGGGGGCTGCATGACGCTGTGGATTGCTGAAGCACATATGCCACATAAATAATGGAGTAACTGGAATCATGCAGGCCCATACACAACACACATGCCCTGTGGAGCAGTGCACTACGTGGCTACTCACCAGCAGCATCCAGATGCTGTCTCAACTCCAGATCTGGGGAAATATCTCTGTGTAGAACCTCGCCAGGAACCGCATATTGTTGTTTGAAAACCTGCATCTGCTCGCATGTTGCACCTCTGTAGTGGCACAAGCCTCTAGGGCTTGCAATGCCTTGGTGTGGTTCCTGGACATGAGGTCCTCCCAGCGCTTGTGGAAGCTTTTGGGGCAATGGACTGCCAACCCCTCTGAGTTGATGGCAGCCATGATGTCCATCCAGATCTGCTTGCATCCTTCAGTCCTCCGGTGCTTTGCTGGGTTGAAGAGGACATTATAGTTCTCTAGGACCAGAGCCACCAGGATGCCAACTTCTCTGGAGGCGAATTTGGCAGCCCTCTGCCTCGCTGATGTGGGGGTGACACTTGGAGAAGATGAATATGGGCCAGACATGGCAAGCCCCAAGGTGTGGATGGGAAAACTGGTCCTATAAATGGGCTGTGGTGGAGCAGTGGTGGTGGAATGGAAATGTGGGAGTCCCACACGGCAGATGAGGTAGTCACAGCACCAGACAGAGGAGCACAGGCAATGGTGGGTCAACATGCACTTCCAAGCAGTGCAGGTGGGCAGCAGGCACTCATTCTGCACAGACAGCAGTAGATAGCAAGGTGGGGGCAGCACAAGGCAGGAGGAGGCAGTAGAATTGGAAATGAGGAAGGAGAAGGGGTGTCTTCCGGGTCTAGCATCGGATGCAGCAGAAAATAGAGTAAAGGCCCCTAGCATGTAAATTAAGTGACATATGCTACACACAGCACCTCCTATGTGGCTTATGGAAATGACAGTCATATTTAAGGGGTGCGATGCGCATTACTGGTTGTGCATGTGAAGGAACAAAGACAGACAAGTATTGCATACATGTATTTGAGGGTGCTACACAAGTCGTTTACTTCAGGTAACGTGTACCGCATTTTTCATTTTTGGGGGTTTCCTCTGTGCATACGCACATGTATTTCTGTCCATTCTGAGGCCTATGATGTGTCACAAATGCAATTTATTTGTTTCAGGGTGCCACTGTGTATCGCATACCACTTTTTTTTAACCGTTTGAATGCTTTCCAGTTATCACGTATGCTATTCTTGTAGTTGGGGTGCCTCTGCATATCGCAGATTGATTTTTTCACCTTTTGGACAATTTCCTGGTATCGCATACACAATATCTGTAGTTGGGGTGCCTCTGCATATCGTGTTCTGCATATTTTTGCTTTTGGGGTAAATTGGAGTCTTGCTGGAACACGCATATACGTAGAACATCATGTAGACTGTTCCCTTCCTCATAGTGCCTAGAACAATATATTGATGTGCATTCCATTCATCCATTACATCTGCAACATGAGTGGAAAGGCTCCAAAAGGGAAAGGCAATGGACAGGGATGTGGTGAAGACACAACTTCCCCAGCCCCAGGAGGATGTGTGTGGTGTGTCTCAGCCTACAGGTGACACTGCACATGGACGTGGACGTGGTCAGAGGCAGACAGGTGATGCAGTACCACATATGGCCACCAAGTCCAAGAAGGGGTGCCCTGAAGAGAAGTAGAGGCTCCACCCCAGGACACAGCACAGGTGAAGTGTCCATAAAGGAAGAGGTGCTTCTCTGATTCTTTGATGAGGAGCTCCAGATCCTCCTTGACTATGTTAGCGATCCCCATCATGTGATGTACCAGCATGTGGCGAGCACCCATACACCCGCATAACGAATCGTGCATTGGCAGCATGTCACAGGACTCATCAACGCCTTATGTGTAGAGAATCGCACTGCTGAACAGGTCTAGAAGCAGATGGATGATCTCACGTGAAGGAGCAAGCATATTATCAGTGTCAACCTGGCCTCTGCACTGGCCTCTTGAGGAGGAACAGCTGACTCCATTTGAAGAGGCCACAAGTCAATTCATCACCATTAAACAGGTGCAAGGCATTGGAGGAGAGGAGACCTCTGAGGACTCATTTGGTGAGTGGCATTTGTGTGCATTGTATGTGTGGACAATCATGGTTGACCTACCCATATATGTGTTGCATTACAGCTGGCTGCAGATCTGTGAGCCATACTTGGACAATGCATGTTTGCTACTGTGTAGACTTCTGTCACATGGCCTGCATTCTGGGAGGTTGCTCTGTGGATTACATGTGTGGCACATGTCGGTGTGACAGTGCACATCAATGTCTGCTGGCATTCACAGCTGTGCCGGTACTTGCATGCAGGGTTTCAGTGTCTGAATTTAGTGCAAATAGCAAGACCCCATGATGTGCACCCCTGACAGGCAAACATCACCCACAGGACTAACCTGTTTCACACCCGACAAATGCAACAGCCACATGTATCGATCTTCACAACATTCTTGTAGCCTATCTCTTTGCATTGTACATCAAATGCATGCAATTTATGTTGAGCACATACATCATTTTCTCCTGAGTTGCATGTTTGCACTATCACCTGCTCTTACGGGATGCCTTGTCAGAACGCTTATCCAAGCTGATTGCCATGCCACACTGTGGTGTGATCAGTCTGCCGGGGCATTAATGCCCACAGCAAACTCCCTTGTGTAGCAGGCATTCTGTAGATCCAACTCACTTATATTTTGCATGGGGAAAGACTAGATATAACATTGGGTAAAAGAGGTGATGGTGGGTCATAATGCCAATGTGGCCAGTCAAGTACTCTCCAATTGAAATGTCTGTAGACAGCCCAAACAAAAGGTTACAGGAATGGATAATGTCAATGAGTGTGCCTGTCTGCATTGCATGTTATGTATGTGTATGGTTGAATTTTAAAATGTGAATTTAGTTTATATCAGATTCATCAGTCTGACATGAAAGGCCTGTATGTGTTCATCAGCTGATGCGCGACAGACACATGCCTGGTTCCATGCATCTTTGTGGATGACATTCTCATGAACATTGGCCTTTCTCTGTACGTGAGATGTGCATACTTCTCCACACATGTGTAAACTGTTTGAAATTTAATGGACATGGCAGCTACAACGCCCACTCAGATGTTGCATGAGGGCTCTCTTGATCCTTGTGTCATGGGATCTGTAGATGAGGAGGTGCTGGTTATCAGTCCGAGTATGACCGGTCAATAATTCTACAAACGAGTGCAGGGCCTCCTCTACTGAGAACAACATGGGTCAAATACCCTGTTCTATGGAATTTCTTCCACTCAGGAGGACCTACAACCACACTTTAGCTCACTGCACCCTTCACATAGGAGAAATACCCATTTGCATATCAGTCTTTGTCCCACCCACAAGGGCAGTCCAGCACCAAAATGCTAGGCATTCTCCTCTGGACAAGAGTTCCATCAGCAACCCCAGACAAGTGTTTGGGCCTTGTTGGGCCTCCTCAGTGAGGTGAAGCTGAGAATCTCAAAGGCACAGTGAGAAGGGGTCCACATCTGGATTACTCTTGGTTACTAACGGTGAACACCCAGGTTTAACAAAATTCAAAAGGAGTGTGGGAGCCCCTCTGCTGAGAATGAAAATGGGTCAAATACCCTGCTCTATGAAATGCATTTCACTCAGGAGGGTCTACAACCACGGTTTATCTCTCAGCACCCTTCACAGAGGAGAAATATCTATTTGCATATCAGTCTTTGTCCCACCCACAAAGACAGTCCCACACCGAAATTCTAGGCCAATCTCCACTGAACAAGAGTACCATTGGCAAACCCAGACACATTTCTCGGCCTAACCGCGCTTCATGACTGAGGTGAAGCTGACCCCCTCTGAGACACAGTGTGCAAGGGGTCCATGAATGATGAGTGCAGTACTGCAGTTACAGCCATGCACAGTGGTGTGACCTGCCATGGTTCACTTGAGAACAACAGGATGACCTGTGCAGGTAAAAATGTGTTGATGGCCTTTTTGCACTTATGTGCAGTATGCATGATTTGCTACTATGACTGATAACATACAATGTTGATGTTGTTGCCGTGATCCTGATTCATCCAGTGCCTGCACTCCATAGGATGACCACCCTGCACTTTTCACCTCCCTAGTCCACATGCCCTCTGCCAGGCACGACCTCTTGATTCACAAATGTGTAGGTACAGTTAACAGTGCTTGCAATGAGGGAATCACAACAGGGTAGCTCTGTTAGCAGGTAGGATGAACATTGTCTATTGTCTTATATCCATTTTGGTGGTCACCACAATCTTGGCATGCATTCTCACACATTTACTGTCTGCAGGTATAATCATTTGTCATGGTGAATGTCAGTGCATATGTGTGTTTGTCCATATGCCTGCATGTCTGTGTTTGTGCCCTTCCACATCAATGTGTTAGCATTGTTTTTCACGTTGCACTCCCACAATTGACAGCCAAACAATGGGAGTAGCCAGCACTTATCATACTTGAGCCATTGGCAGTATTTGCCAGATTCTGAATCTACATCCTCATTCATGTCCTGCATTCTCTCAGCATCTGGACTCTGTGTTTTTGGTTGTTCACCACTTGCCTCACTGACGGTTAATATGTCTTCTTACTGCCACCCTCCTCATTCCCCCACCCCATCTGTCCTATGGTGCTCTGCAGGTGTACTCCCTGTCAACACTGCTCTTTGACCTGTGCCAGAGCCCACTCCGCACCCTTGTCCGCTCACATGACCTGCCCTGCTGCAATTCCACTTCTTGCGCACATGTCCATTTTCATCTCTTCATGTACTCGACTATGCCCCTTCATGGCCTTGTCTCTGGTAACGCAGATCTGGCCATTTGTCTACATTGACTCCACCGGACAATGTTGGCACACTTGGTGCATCTAGGTTTGTACTGGTTTATGCATCTGTACACCTGAAAGACTTTACCTCTGTACCCCAATCAAGTCACTTGTTGTTCATTGTTGTTTTCAGTATGTTCTATCCACCTGGATGTATTGCATGACTTTGTTTTTAAATTATTTGTTGTTCAAATCCAGAATTGTGATTAACTGCTCAGTGTGTGTGTTCATTGTGGTCCCATGAATGTGGTACATTAGCCACTCCCCCAGCTTCTGTTCATTTGTTGTCCCTGTAGGTGTTGCCAGTGCATTCTATGATCCCTGCACAATTTCTGGGACCGTCATGTCCAAGGTGTGTGGTCTGTTGGAGGGTGAGACAACAGCTGGGTATTGTTGTCATGTCCATTTATTGTGGTGTCCAAAAAGGTGAGGGGGGGGGGCGAAGGGTCTGGAGATGTGGTTGAATTGACTTATTTACGTGGAAGTTGCAGACATGGGTGTCTTTCTGGTTTACGTGCCATGGTTTGTTGAGCATGTTGTTTTTGTGATGAGGAGCAGAGGATTGCCCTTTCACAGGTAGCCTTTGTTTCCCAGTCTGCACTTCCCCCTCACCCACTATTGTCCTTCCTCGCCCCAAAAATATGCTATTTTTCCATCCCCATGCCCTCAGACCATGCTGTCTTTTTTCCCAGTCTTTCTGTCTCTGTCTTCCTCTCTTCACCACCTTCTCTCTAGCCTCACCCACTGTAATGACCAGCATTTCTCCCCTAATCTACCCACCAGTCAGTCTCCTCCTTGCACCCCGATTCCCCTCTCTCTCTCTCTCTCTCTCTCTCTCTCTCTCTCTCTCTCTGTCTCTCTCTCTCTCTCCACTCCGCAGCTACACATTCATCACTCTGTGTCCTGTCTCCCTCTTGCCCTCTGTCATTCTTCACATCAGCTCCAATACTTGTACTTCCACTCCCCAGACCTTCACCTCATCAGTTTATGTCCTTTTCCTCCCCTGCATTTATGGGTGACCCAAAGGCACACGTTACACCTGAGAATGTGTGTAAAGAATGTGCGTGCCTGCAATCTATGGCCCGACTCGTGCCCGCATCCCGGCTGGCTGAGACCTGTTTCCACAGTGCATGCCGTGCTGTGCTTGAGATCTGTTTGCTTCACTGCCATTGATTTCTCTTTTGGTGAGTTTAGCTGTCGTAAGGTTGAAGGATGCTCATGCTCTGTTATTTGTACTTCTGGATGTTGATGCTGGGTGGTCCCTGGCAAGCTTAGAATGTTGTTCAGGGGTGATGCTGTGGATGCGAGACAGGTGGGTACCTTGTGCAGGTACGTTGAAAGCACTCAGCGGGGCACAGGTTGTGCTGTCATTGGTGGCAGGGAGTCTGGCACTGTGTGGGGTATGTATTTCTTTGCCTTGGACTGAGGTGAGCTGGTCCAGCTTCATGGGTGCAGGGGCACATGGTGTTGGTAGGCTACTGAGACTATGCTTGCTATTTCTGCTAGGCAATCAGAGGGGGACACTGGTTGCAGGGTGATTGTTGTGGGGTAGGCTGTCACTGTAGAGTGTTTATTGTTGAATGATCCTGAGGTGGGCAGGTGTGGCTGTATGTTGACTTATTTGTATCCTTTTAATTGTTTGCATTGCAACTTGCAATTGATTGTTATGCTTGGGTCTGTATTGTACTGTGTCAGTTACATCGACAGACCTTTATTCTAGAATTATCCTTCTAACTCGCCGCCATGTTTCTATTGTTATTATATTATTCATGTTATGAAATTGAGCTACTCCAGGAGTTTTATGTTACACATCATACTGTTTTAGACCACAACTTTAGTTTCAGCCGCAACTACTTATAGGGATTCTATGAAACAGATTCACAAAGCGCTTTTCAATGCGATTTCCATTCTTAAAATAACATGATTTTGTATATCAGGCCCAATATGCTTTCATTTCATATGTATTACATTGATGCATGTAATCTAGACTAGACTGCTGTAATGCTGTATCATTCGGTTTGACTAAATATGCCATCTTCCATCTGCAGCCGCACAACTGCTTAAATTGACACAAAGAGGGCACGTGACCCTGTAAAGATCCGAGCTTACAATGACCTTGTAGCAAAGAGGAAACTTTTTTTTTTTTTAAATGGCCTGTATTACACACCCTACAATTTTTGGCAAAGGTAACACGTCCATTGAGGGTCATAGGAGATGACCTGCGGTTGCGGAAAATCCTCATAACATGTCTGTTTGCATGTAAATGATAACCTCAGCACCCTTTGTCTTGCCTGACTGCTCCCTTTCTGCCCCTAGCACCAATATATTGTGGTATATTATGGATGTTACACAATATGTACTTATTTATCTAGATCAGTGAGCACAGACCGACACTGCTGCCATTTCTCTGCGGATTGAGAAAGGTTTAGACCAATTGGAAAAGCATTTTTAATGGTGACAGTACAAAATAAATGCTTTTGTTGTGTGAATATATAACTGGCTCTCAGATTAATATATACTCTCGATTCTTCACAGTGAGCGCAGTCATTTGTCATTGTAAGCTACATCACACCATAAATACACTAAAAATATAATACATTAAACAAATAAAACAAATAACACATGTTAACGCTAGATGATAGTACACATTGATGTTTTAAACATGAAGATGAAATTTGAAATGCATTTTGAAATTGAAATTGTTCTATTTGCTGTTGCTTGTACATTGTCTTATTTTAATATAGTGTAAAAGGTTTGAAAATGTTCACCAAAAAGCATTTAAAAAAAAAGAAAAATACATTCCCATCCCTCTCCCTTCACCACAACGGATACTGTGAGCAAGAATGTGTTAAACAAATGTTAGACATTAATCCACATTATATGAGATCTTAAGTAAATGTGATATGATATGATAGTTTTTTTTTATACCGTGCCTATACACAATGTTTTTCAAAGCGCATCACATCAAGGGAGGGAACAAGGGAAACATACAATGACATTCTTACAGGCCATGAACAACAAGAATGTGAAATTAACTATCGTACTCGGCCTGGCGACATTTCAGATACAGCAAGTGCAAAGACACAGATAGGAATGAATGGGAAACAGACAGGCGACTACCGTACTAGGCCTGATGACATTTCTGGTTGAGGCGGAATTTTACAAGAGGAGATGGAGAAGGGATGAGAAGGAAGGAGAGAAACAAAACAAACGACTATCGTACTAGGCCTTACGACATTTCAGATAGTGCTGGAAGGAGCGGAGGAGAACAGCTATTGGAGGGGGGAGGAGACTAAACTTGTTGCTCTCCTACTAGGTCAAGTGATAATTATGATAGAATAAGTGCATAGAAAAGAAAGGGAGAGCGGGAGGAGGAGAGAACAGAGAATAAACAGAGCAGAGAGGCAGAGGGGTGAGTGAATACAGTTGCAGAGGTCAGTAAAACACATAATATTGCTGGGAACAGAGAATGTAGGCAAGGAAACAAGAAAGGCACAGCATGATTCAGAGCCATCCTGAGTGCAAGATCCCTGGGAGGTCCAGCATGAGAGTTGAAAAGGTGAAACTCAAAGTCAATGGGCCTCATTACAAGTTTGCCAATCCGGGAACTACAGTACCAGTAAGCTTGCTGGTACCGTAGTTCCCGGACCGGCAAACTACGAGTTGTGCTTCCGGGTGCCATTCTGCCCACCAGGTCGAACCTGGCAGACAGAGCGCCACCTGCGAGCACAGCATGGTGGAAGCACCGGCACTGTTATTAACTGTGCCATTGCATCCAATCTCCCCATTCCCATTCAGCCGTATTGCGCCTAATGGGCAGGGCCAGCATCTTTTTTCTGGCGCCCGCGAATGGGCAATTACCAAATCCGGCCGGGTCGTAATGACCTGGTAATTGCCCATTCGCGGGTGCCAGAAAATATTGCAAGTTTGGTGACAGCCTGCCGGTTTTACTGGCAAGGCTACCACCAAACTTGTAATGAGGCCCAATGTGTCCATAAGGTCAAATCCAAGCATTGGCAACAGGTCGTTGGTGGTGAGACAATAGTGAATAGAGACAACTCCTGTAATGAAAGATGTGAAGGGGGAGGGGGTGGCAGATTGGATAAGGGACAAGGGAAGAGGGAAGAAGAGAGCTGGCAAGTAGGGGTGGGGGACATAATGAGGTGCAAGAAAAATGTTAAGTAAATATAATTGGGACATGAGTCATAAACTGTACATTCCCATGGACAATGTTTAAACAAGTATCACCAAAAGATAAGATGTGAGTGGAGCAGGCACTGTTTCCATAAAGCCAAGGCAATCATGCACATTTATCTGTTGATCATGTCAAGGCATATTAATGTGGAGCACGCAGGTTTTACACTAAACATCACAACATCTTCGCCCATCGTTCTAAAAAAAATGAGATCAATGCTCTGCCTATGGCAATTGTTCAATGGCTTTGTTTACCTAAATTCCAGACCTTCATTGTTACACCCACATTATTGTGTTTTCCACCTATGGGAGCCTTGCTCAAAGCAGGACACTTCCAGCGTCCTGCGGTGTCCCATTACATTAAATAATGTAATAAACCTCCAGGAATATAACAACCTAGCGTAGTTGGGCTAAACAAAAAGACTGAAGTGGAAAGGAAATTCAAGAAATTGGCACTTAAATACCCCCACCAATGTTTGGTCATTCTGAAAGACATGAAAGGTCCTTCCAGGATGCCAGATGAACCATTCTCTCAAAGAAGGAATAGTGCTACTCTCCGTCACAAATTAATCAGGGTGCTCTCCTTTGGGCATGTATTAAATGAACCAGAGGGTCACGTCACATATTTTACAGTGGTCTTTAGTCTCTCAAAGTATATACACGTTCAAAGTACGTCATGCGCTCTGCAAGTAGAAATTGAAACATTATCAATGAAAGGATTGATTAAATGTTGCACCGTTTGGAATATGTTTTATCACCAGCTCGTGGAATCTGTCACCATGAATCTTGCAGTAACCATCAACTTACAGGAAAGCGCCAGATCACCTTCAATTAATGAATTTAATTAAACGGGCAGCAAAGTAAATCTCACCTGTCCCATCTCTTTATTAATCAGGCTTTTAGGATTATGTGCCACTTGATTCAGTCTTTAGTGGCAGGTGATACTGGAACCCACATAATCTGTCACCTCTGTTTGGGGTCCTTGTTTTCGATGTATCTTTGTATGTTACTGCTACCATCTTTTTGCATACCTATTATGGGGTTATTTTCAAGCCCTCTTCATTCGTTTGCAAAGTCCCATAGTTGCTCGGTAATCATCTGCTGTAAAACAGAAGCTTGCATGACCCTGTTATGACCTTTGAGTGAGGTCAACTGGTATAAAGGATACGCTGGATGCCAGGAGGTCTTCATTAGGTTACTTTAATCAGGTGTTACATCAGGAGATTCAGTTACAGGATCAGATCACAGGATCAGAGGAGAGCCCACTCTGCTGGCTCCCACCACCCAGCTACATCATTCCAACTGTCCTGGGAGGAAACTCAACATACATCATTCCACTCAGTCATACCCAAACATTCCAATCATGACCTCATGCATCCAGCACTCAGCATGCATACAAAGAGGTTTTGCTAAACAGCTTAACAGGGAAGAGGCTAACCACCTTAACACCTCCTTCCTTCAGAAGATATCATTCCTAATAGACCCCAACTAGGGACCGCACAATCGTGACAGTCTGTTAAATTAAGGATGTTTGTAGACGTATGATGTAGAAAAATCAATGCTGTAGCTGAGCGGACAAGTATGAGCCTAGGTGGTATTGTAAGAGATAGTTAAGTCATGTAACAACAACTAATCAATATATGTTGCTTTTTTTAGAAGTGATTAATTGATGTTGTCCTGGTTGTGTACCACTAGCCAGCCAGCCAAACGTTGGAATAGAATGCCCTGGTACATGATGCTGTTTTATTTTGAATGACTAGCACAGTGAATTGTTTCTGGGTGCTTTTTTGTGGTCCTCCTGGCGGTTAACAAGTGCCTTAGTGAGTGAGGCATGTATGCCCAAAAGGTAGTTAAAAGGTGTGGGATTATCATACAAAAAAACAGGTTGCTGTAGAAAGTTGAATGTAACAAGAGAGATATGACATCTTTACCCAAGTTCAGAAACCTGAGAGAGAGAGTGCTCGAATAAAGCCATGCAAGAGCACATACAATAGGGTAAGTCTACAACTCTGCAAGTATCATTAAACCAAATAATCAGAGAGGGGCCTGGATCACCCCACTTATGTAGAGGGTAACATAAAAATGCCAGTCTGATGTTCACTAGAACATCCCAAATGAGTGTGCTTTACACACTCTCCATGTATAGACCCTTTACATTATGAACTCAGATTGAATATGTATTGTAAATACGGAGTGGCAAATGTAAAATCTGGAAAAGTCCTTTGATATGAGCTTGAAATCGCCTCTATTGAAAAGCTACTGGGATTGCAAATCCACAATAGGTTACAAGCCATACCTCGATTGAGTAAGACTTAAAATGGCTTCCATGCTTTGCTTTGAGATTAAATGTGCTGTTCTACTATTGGCTACCGCTATCTATAAATGGGGTCTTGCCACAATAGACTTCTGTCCGTACTGTCCAGAGATAAGAGAGATGGACACTCATGTTGTATTGATTTGTCCTAAGTATGTTGATCTGAGCACGTATTATTTAAGGTTGGGACTTAGTGATGCCAGTACACACAATACTACAGTTGCTATACTACCGTGTAAGGGAACTGACAATAAGGTTTCTGTGATATGAATGATATGATTGGTTATTTATAACATGCTTAATACCCAAAGGTTTCTAAGCGTGGACCCGGGGATCAAACCTGTGTTGCTCCGTGTCGTCTTGCTTCCAAGGCGAGCACGTTGCCGCTGAGCTATCCTCCCGAGAGTTGTGATTGCAGTCTCTCTCTCTGTATATCGTGCCCGACTTATTCAGGAAAAAAGCTGACAATGTGACCTGATACTTGACACAATTCAAGTCCAGGTATTGCTTTATTGTATTAGGTAGGTGGACTAAATATGTTTTAGCTCTGTTACTATTTTAGATGATTATGGCTGCTCATTGGGTCGAATTACTGTTAAAACTTAAACCTGTGCCACAATTATGTAGCCATTTTTTATTGTATTATGCATAAGTATTTTTGGTACTTGAAAAATATTTCTTTTCTTGGCTCTATATTGCGGCTACATATGAAATGTGGTTTTATATATCTCTTTTGAACTTCATTTTGGTATCTGGCTTTTTAACACCGAATGAAATATATTTTGTTTTGTAATGTATATGCTTCTAAAATGTATTTGGATATTTTGATATTGAATGCGTTCACGGCGACTGCAGAAAGTAAAGCATGTGACGACGTGACGAAATGGAATGATGGGAAAGACGGCGGAAGGGAAGCAAGATGATTTCTTTTCACATTCAAGAAACACATGGAGGCCTGATTTACAAAAAAAAGGTTTTTAATGGGAATCATCAATTGAAAAATGTTTTGTAAGTCAGGCACATGGTCACTATAGCCCTGATGTTGTTCCTTGATTACAAATGGGGCAATTCACAGTCAGACCTGGCTATGTTTAGTTTCTGGTATTGAACTATGCTCTGCCCAATGATCCAATAGCATGAGATTCCCTATACAATATTTTGTCTCTTTGCTCCTATTTCTCTTGGCTGCCACTTGCACTCATCCGGCCATTACCTGCCATGCGAAAAGCATATGACACAAACAATGGAAATCATGAATCAGCATCAGACTGACTCTGTTGTATGAGGATCGCTTGCCCCTCAGATATTTTTCAGACTTACAAGAAACACAGTCTTCGTGGAATCCAGTGGTAAAAAGGAAAGGGCGTTCATGATGATCAGGAGCAAAACCTGGAACACTGCTGCATCACTAGACAGCAGATATGGTATCTTGACATTCTGTGATGTCAGGTTTGGAAATCCATTGCTGAATATTCTTAGACAGTGAATTCATCTTGCAAATGGGTGCAACATTCTCAAAAGGCTTGTTCCTTTTCCAGCTAAATCTCACTCCACCATGTTCAGCTGGTGAAGTGTAATTCAATGACCCCACTGATGAGCACTGGGGACAAATGATGCCTATTATAATTTCTTCAACTTATGTTTCCCTTCAATGTCATAACCTTGCTGTACTGAATTAGCCCCAATAATTAACTTTGAACTTGGAACCTTACCAGTTAAACATGATGAACTCCCACTTGGTTTTAGTATTTCCAGTATACACTGGAATAACCAATATCTTTGCCTATATAGCAGCAATAGGTAGTGCCTTGCACATTAAAGGGTTTCTTAAAGGCAACCCTGCCCTGCTACTGTGTCGGTGACTTCATCTTCTTCATTGAGAAATGTTATCCCTTTGTCTGTGGTAGGGAGAACTAATTTAACTTTGCAGAGAGACATTCTAAACGCCCAGTGTGCATTGTATTCAGTAATTCTGTAAGTATACATTTAGGTCCTCATTATAGCTTAGAGATTTGTTGGGTCCAGATTACTACTGTCAATAATTATAGCATTAGTGTATAATTTGACCCTTCTCTGCTTTGTATTTCAAAGGTGGAGTGAAGGCAGGCAACACAGTTATCCACTTTTACCGCCATTTGGGGCCCCATGCAGAATCATTTCTCCTGCAATGAAGAGAAGCACTTGAGCTTCTTTTGCTATAGGGAAAAATATGTAACCTTTATGAAACATCCTACAGTTTGTACTTTCAACTGTTGGGTGGAAGTAGAAATTGGTATTTTCAAGTGGCATTCCACCTGTAATGAGGCCGTGGTGTCTGATATCCAATTAGAAAATCACTAGCTGTAAAAACCTACAATACTAAAAGAGGTTTCATTTGTATGATACTGCATTGAGGAAACTGTATTGAGGATGTATTTGGTCCTGTGACCAGGCCCTGCCACTCAGTTGCTCTGCTCACCAGCAGCTTTCAAGCCATCTATATATCTCCGTGAGGACTCAAGGCAGACTGCATTGAGTCTGCTGGTCATGTGATCAGGCCCTGCCACTCACTTGCTCCGCTCACCAGCAGTTTTCATACAGTCTAGATAGCTGCTTACGGACTTTAGGCAGACTGCACTGAAGAGTCTCCTGGTCACCTGATCAGGCCCTGCCACTCAGTTGCTTTGCCCAGCACCTATTTAACCAGCCCTTGTAAGGCATCCTCATCACCAGCGTCTATTCTTCATTTCACCTACAAAGTAGTCACTATTGGTACTACTTACCAAAATACATCACCATGTGTCTCCGCCCTCCACAGCTTATCCCCACCTGTGTTACGTTTTGAATGACCAAGTGCCTTGGCAGCCCTGGCAAGCTATTCTAGCTAACCTCATCAATATTGCGCTTGCCCCCATGTAACACTCTCAACCCACATGGGCAGGCCTCCCATGCTGATCAGTGCTCACTCAGCAGTCGCTCATGCCACAGAGATCGCCAACCGCATTTCATACAACAACCTTGATGACCACTTTATAACCCGAAACATGGTTTATCCCATCCTCCCCCTATGTTTTCGATTTCCTCCAACCCTAAAGTTACTGCATCCAACATTCTGATCTGCCAGGAAGGGCAGGAGGTGGAGTGGCAATCATCCATAGTATAGATTGACCATGGTATACCATTCCCTCTCCCAGAACAAGCTCGTTTGAATCAATCACCTCTAGGCTCCATTTATCTTTCTAGAAATCTAACACCTTTCACCTCATATTCAGACCACCTCACAGGGGTGACTCTTTCACTACTGACATCTCAAAACTACTTTCCCCTGCCAAACTAGCATACACTAATAAGGTCTTTCTCTGAGATTTTAACATGCCTAGGTCTCATGGTGACAACAGCACTCGAAGAATGCTTTTTGCACTTACCCGATATATGGACCTTAGGAAAATTGTGTTCATCCGCATGCACAACAAAGGCAGCAAGCCTAGACTTAGTCTTTACATAATCCCCTTCATCACCTGCACAGACCATATCTCACTTGACTGGTCTGTCCATGGCACCATGCCACTGTCGATCACCCACTGGACCACAGCCCACAAAGGTCAGACTAAATGTTCCCTCACTCAGCACTGCTCATTAAAAACCTTCCCATTCAGTGAGCTAGCAGCAAACTTCATAGACTTCCACACCACAGGGAATGCCTTGGTCATCCTAGAATTATTCAACAACTCATCTATGAATCTGGTGGACACTCATGCCCAACTAAAAAACACCTGACCTAAAACCAAAAAACACCACCCCTTGGTACAAACGGCAAGCTCGCCTCGAACAAACGCCCAATCAGATTCCTAGAGAAATGGTGGCACAAGAAACATAACCTTGTCTCCAACCTCAAATCTCTCTTCATGAACCTTAGCATTCTGATTACCGAGTCAAAAGCTGCTTAATATTCCACCACCATTGTGCCAGCCTCTAACAGGAGCAAATCCATCTCTGAAGTATTAAAGCTTGGTGCCAAACCCTCACCCAATTCTGGGATGCAGGTAACTCAGGAAAAATGCAATCGAATTAACAACTATTTTATTGAAAGAAATAAACATAATTTGACAGATAATTGCATCAAACTCCCACAGCATTAGCTCCCCCACCCCCTTGCACTCCAGCATGCATACTGCCCCTCTGGATGGAATTTGGTCCTCTTTCTCCACCAGACCTCCAAAAACCAACTGCCTCTCTCAAACCTAGTTCCTACTCTGATGATATCATCCCGGCCTCCATCATTAAAGAATTGATGGTCCTGAAACTCAATGAACTATTCAGCATTATTAATGCCTCCCTCACAAAGGGTCATTCAGAGACACCATCAAGACTGATTGCATACAAACACTTTTGAACAAAACAACCCTAGAGCTAGACAACCTTGCCAACTACTATCCCATTACAAACCTCCTGTTTATTGGCACAATCTTAAAAAATGTAGTCGCTACACAACCACTTGCCAAAAGCATTCAATTGCACCTCCTAAATGACAATCAGTCAGAGTTCCGTCCCAAGTGCAGCATCGAGATGGCCACCATCCAGGCAGTGGATGATGCCCTGCAAATCCTAGATAAGGGTTACTCATGACTCCAGGTCCACCTTGACCTACCTGCTGCATTTGACACAGTCAACCACCATGTTCTCCTCTCCCTCCATACTTACAGGATAGGGTGTTCACACTGTCCTGAATTGCTTTACCTCCTACGTCTCGGGGAGACACCAGGCTGTCCGGATGAACACTTGCATTACAACTGACTCTCAGTCACCTGCTGCTTTCCCCCAAGGCTCCATCCTCTGACCGATCCTTTTTAACCCTTACATGGAGCCTCCTGGTACACTCCTCAAAAACCCCAATATGGCCATTCGCCAATACACAAATGATACTCAGTTATACATGAGAATGAAAAGCCCACAGGAAATAATTTGTCTCCATTATTAAGTAGCAATCATCCTTTCCTGGATGTTGGATACCTACCTACCTCAAACTTAATCCAACCAGGACTGAATTCTTCCTCATCAGTCCCCCCACTAAACAACAACTTCTCCAACAATATCTCAATGATATTTGTATTTTGTATTTTTGCATTAATTTGCAGCGCACATAACCCGTAGGTATCTAGGCGCTAGTTTCATTGTGTAAGGTCAGGTAATTTATATCGTGCTCATTTAAAAAAATATATATGTATTTTTTCTGGCGCGTACCCGGGATTCAAACCTGTGTTTGCTCAGCGTGGTCTTGCTTCCAAGACCTGCGCATTGCCACAGAACTATCCTGCCGTCGTATGTGCCTAGAAGGATTTAATCCACAACTCTCGAAGTCCGTAGGCTTCACTGTTGACAGCGGCCTGTCCTTCCAGAAACACATAGCCAAAAAGACGCAAACAGACTCTATCCAAATCTCCACACTTAACAAATTCAAACCCTTCTTTCCACCCCAGGACTTCAAGACCATGTGGTCTTGCAAATCAAAGGGCTCCCAGTTACTCACATGACTCCCCTAAACACAGTCCACCAGGCTGCAGCACATGTCATTACAGGTGAACCAGATGTGACCTAATCACCCCCATCCTACGCAAACTACATAGGTTTACTCTTCAGGACAGGATACTGTTCAAGATTGCATGCTCTACATATTTGGTGGCATAAACTTGTGGCGCAGCAATTCAACCAATTGGCTAAAATCATAACTAGTCTGAAAAGAGCGGACCTGCAAGCAATCCTTCTCTTGTCACGCACCCACCCACTGGAATTCGATCAGAGCATCGTCTCGGAATGCCCCCACAATTTTTCCATTTTTCAAATCAATAAAAATCTGGCTTTTTCAATTTCTCTTGACCATGGACTAATCCCAATAGACGTACAAATGCAACTCACAGTACTATGCTACTGTTAAAACATACCAGCCCAAATGCTTGCTACCCAAGCCTTGTACAGCTCTCCACTGCACTTGAGCTAGGTCTGCGCTTTAAAAAATAAGATAAAAAATTAAAATGAAATAATATGGCCGGTCTTACTGTTCCCCCAATGCATGTAATGAGGGCCTGTTCATTTGTATAGTTCACATAATAGTTCTGATATTTCATCCTAAAGGGTAGATGAGTGCTGAGAATGGCACAATCAATCCTCTACCCGAGGCAAATAGAGTCCCACCCCCTTAATTGCAGCAGATGAGAAGCTGCATGTCATGTTATACCTATGGCTTTGAGGATGTAGTGGAAGTTGGATTTCAGATATGGTAGCTAGAAGGAGGGGCCAATCAATTTGAAAAATGATCAAAGGCTCAAAATCATTGTGACTCTGAACCATAGTTCATATGTGATTTCGAATATCTGCGCAAAATGCCTCAAGTATACCATCTAAATAAGATGTCATCAATGCACAGTGGAGTGCTACCTTGGCTCAGAAGGGATGTGGCCTTCCAAAGACAAGACCTGTGTGGAAACAAAGTATTATTTATGGTATGGTGGAAGAGGCAGCTTTTTGTAAAATACGGGAAATGAGCACCCTCCCTACTTACATGATATGATATGATATGATATGATATGGCATTTGTAACGTGCCTATACACAAGTGTATAGGCGCCGAGGCAGGGAGGGGGGAACAAGGGGAAGACAGACAACGATCCTACTAGGCCAGGTGTCATTCAGACCGCACAAGTGCAAGGGTAGGGGGAAGGGAAAAAGTGCAAGGGGAAGGAGGAGGGCGGGGGAGTGCAGTACAAATAAGTAGAATAGAAATAAAATAATAAATAAATAGGGCCAGCTGGTGGCAAGTGCAAGGTAAGTGCAGACAAGTGCTGGGGGGGTGGGGCTGTAGTGATACAGAGACAGTCCCGCAGTGCAGGGGTTGCCAGGGAGGCAGTGCAAGTGAAGAGTGACTGGGCCCAGGACCGAGGTCGGTGTCATGATCTCTGCTTCCAAAAGGTCAGGGTTTTCCCAACTCCCTTGGAAGCAGATCCATAACCCAGGTTCCGAGTGCCAACCAGTCCCAATTGGGACCTTTTGGACCCAGTCCTGGCACCAGTGGCACCAGGCTCATAAATATGCCCAGTCCCAGTGCTGGAAGCGCCGGGCTCATAATGCTTGGGTGGACTTATCTTCAGCAGACCATGCTGCTTACTTGCCTGCCAGTTGAGCCTCTGATCCTCTTCTGTTTGGAACTACTTTTCCTGTTGGGTGGGGCTGGAGCCACTCCCTAGATTCAGAACACTGGAACTCTTCTGGAAGGCAGGAACTCTTTTCTTACCAGGAACTCTTTTCTTACTTAGGCGTGGCTGTGGAAGGAGACACCTAAGCACTACAGGAGGCTATTTAAACCACACCCGGTGGATGAATCTTGCTTTGCGTTATTCTGCAACCTCTGCAGCAGAACGCTCATCGTGTCTTCTGCATCCGGTCCTGGGCCTAAGGAAAAAGGCTTACCATCCTGAATCCAGTCTTCAGCAACACCTATAAAGACAAGAAAGAACAGGTTAGCATTCCGGCATCTGAAAGGCAAAGGCTTACCATCCTGAATCCAGTCTTCAGCAACACCTATAAAGACAAGAAAGAACAGGTTAGCATTCCGGCATCTGAAAGGCAAAGGCTTACCATCCTGAATCCAGTCTTCAGCAACACCTATAAAGACAAGAAAGAACAGGTTAGCATTCCGGCATCTGAAAGGCAAAGGCTTACCTACTCTTCGCACGCTCCGGAGGCCTTCGGCGCTGCATCCCGCATCTGAAAGACAAAACAAGGTGCGTTTAAAGACATTGGGGAACTTTAATACTCACGTGCCATTACCCCTTTCCACATCTAATCCAGTGGGTATTCCGGCACCCTGCAGCCGCTCCGAACTCGTACCTGCAAAATAAAAAGACAGTTAGAGCACATAGTGAAGCAGGCAACAAGCGCTTACTTACGTGCTTCCAGGCGCTTGTATTCATCACACGGGCTCCATCTTTAAACTCACTTCAGCCCGTCATCAGCCATCGCCGGAACCCTGCAAAACAAGAGACATCATTACTAAAGACTTTAAAGACATTTGAATGACTCGAAACTTACCGTTCGTGCAGTAAACGACGGACAGCAGTCCCCTGAAGTCAAGAGGCCTGCGCTACCTATCCAGTGAAGAAACTGGTTACAGCACCCTGCCCCGAGGCAGATGGAGAGCTCGGCATTCACTTACCTAAGGTGAGAGCGTTAACCTTTGGGGGTCTACAGGAGAGGAGAAGAGGAAAGAGATAGGGACACCCCAATAACCCCAGTTCATTAACCCCATATTTTCTATCTGCAGACATCTTACTCTACACGTCAGGCATACAGTGCACAGAGGTCCAGCCCAAAGAGCCAACCGGGTGCTACACATCACCTTTGAAGAGACGGTAGTCGCCCAGTCAAGACCGGCGCCTCTGCGAGAATCAGGTGAGCGTTACAGTCGGTGAGAGTGGCCCAGTTGCAGAATCAGTGCAGTTTTGGTGAAGAATTTAGCAGGGGAGAGGGAGAGAGAAAGCAGAAGTGAAGAGGAAGGTTTTGAGGTGCTTCCGGAACCGGAGATGGTTCTCCTCAAGTTTCAGGGAGGCAGGAAGGCTGTTCCAGAGGGAGGCCCCTGCCGCGGAGAGAGATCTACCCCCAGCTCGTTGCTTCGAGAAGCGGCTGACCCTGAGGGAGTTGGAGACGGATGAGCGTAGGGCTCGGGAAGGAAGATATTTAGGAAGAGAGAGTTGAAGGTATTTAGGCCCCGGGCCCCAGAAGGCCTTGTGGACAATGCAGAGGGTTTTGAACTTAATCCTCGCAGCCACTGGGAGCCAGTGTAGAGATTTCAGTCCTGGAGAGATACGGTCCCTGGGCTTGAGGCCAAGGACAAGTCTCGCAGTTCTGTTCTGGATGAGTTGCAGAGGGCGGAGAGTGGAGGCAGGCAGATTAAGATAGAGGCTGTTACAGTAGTCCAGCTTCGAGAGAACCAGGGCTCGGGAGACAGTGAGCTTCTGGGGGAAGGAGAAAAAGGGAAGAATACCTCTGAGGAGGTGCAGCTGGTAATGTGACTTCTTAGAGACGTCAGATATATGAGGAGAGAAGGAGAGTGTGGAGTCGAAGATGACCCCAAGGTTTTTTGCCTTGCAGGTAGGAGCAGGAAGAGGGCCAAGAGAGGCCGGCCAGAGAGCCGCAGGGAAGGAGGGAGTGGGTGTGCCGATGAGTAGGATCTCAGTCTTACTAGCATTAAGGCAGAGGTCATTGGCAGCACACCATTCCTGGATAGCAGACAGACAGTCAGAGATGAGGGAGGGAGAGGAGGAGGCCGAGGGTAGCCTGAAAATGAGCTGGGTATCGTCCGCATAGCACTGAAAGTTGGGGCAGAGGGCGGCGATGCGGTGGGCAAGGAGTGCCAGATACTGGTTGAACAGCCAGGGAGAGAGATTAGATCCCTGGGGAACGCCACAGGTGGAGAAAAAGATGTCAGAGAGGAAGGACCCAAGTTGGACCTGGGAGGGTCGATTGGAAAGGAAAGAGGTCAGCCACGCCAGAGCCTGACCAGTGATACCCAGGTTATCACGGAGACGGTTGAGCAGGATGGCATGGTTGACAGTGTCAAAGGCAGAAGAGAGATCGAGCAGAATGAGAACACACGGAGTGTTGGAGTCGAGATTCAAGAGCAGGTCCTCACGGATGTTCAGGAGAGCAGTTTCCGTGCTTCTGGCCGCTCTGAAGCCAGATTTATGGTCATGGAGACTATCAACAGCTTCAGCATGGAGGTTAAGCTGGGAGATGACCAGTTTCTCCAGGAGCTTGCCCAGGAAGGGAGTGATGGAGATTGGGCGATAGTTAGCCGGACAGGAGGGGTTGGCAGAGGGTTTCTTAAGGAGAGGATGCACAAGCGAGTGCTTGAGGGGGGATGGGAAGACTCCAGAGGCGAAGGAGTGGTTGCAAAAGTCAGCCAGGGCAGGAGCCAGGGAGTCGATGTGGTCCTTGATAGTTTTGGAGGAACAGGGGTGAATCTGTTTAGACAAGACTTTCATAGATCGGACTTGTCTGGATACCTCGTCAGCAGAAAAAAGGGGAAAGGCAGAGAAGGAGGGAGGAGGGGTGGCTGCAGAAGGGCCAGAGGAAGAGCAGGGAAGAGAGGGGGAGAGGTGATAGGAGGAGAGTGAGGACAGGATGTCCTGAGTTTTAGAGATGAAGTGGGAGGCCAGTGCAGTGCAGAGGGCCTGGGAGGGGACAGGAGAGGTAGAGACTGCAGCAGGGTTGGCAAGCTCCTTGCAGATTTTAAAGAGTTCAGCTGAGTTGTTAGATGCCGCAGAGATGCGGGCTTGGATAAGGGCTCTCTTCTTGGTGAGAACAGAGAGACGGTATTGCCTTTGCGGCAGGCCAGTTTGTCAGAGGATGAACATGAAGCACGCCATTTCCTCTCTGCCACCCTGCACTTGCGTTTTAGGGTGACGAGATCCGAATCATACCAGTAGTTACATTTGGCTTTGGGCTTCATGCGGATTTTCATGACAGGGGCAAGGATATCAAGAGTATCAGATATAGCAGAGTGGAGCAAGGAGAGGGCTGTGTCAGGGTGGGAGTCAGCCGAAGGGGGGGGGCGAGAAGGTGGCAGCGAAAGCCGCAACTGACACGCGCTTCATGGGTCGGATGACCGAGAAGGTGGGTGGCAATGATGAGGGTGGCTTTGCCTGTGGGGTAGGGAGGGTGAGGTGGGAGGATAGGAGAAAGTGATCACTCCAGGAGAGAGGAGTGGAGAGAGGGACAGAGAGGGGAAGGTCAGAAGAGATCAGAGCATCAAGAGTGTGCCCTGCAGAATGAGTAGGCCCAGAAGGGAGAATAGAGAGTGAGAGAGAGTCGCAGAGGTCACGAAAGAGTCCAGTGGGGGGACAGGAGGCATCTAGGTGGATGTTGAAGTCACCAAGAAAGAGGAGTTCAGTGGTAGAGGACAGGAGTGAGGAGGAGAGGTCAGCCCACTCAGAGAGGAAGGAGGAAATTTGACCAGGTGGCCGATAGATAGTAGCCACGGTAAGGGAATGGCTAGGAGAGAGAGAGAGTCGGCAGACAAGACATTCAAAAGAGGAGTAGGTCTGCGTAGGAGTGACAGTGGCAGGAATCCACTCAGGGAAGATAAGGGAAACACCCCCCCCCTGCACGGTTGGGCCTAGGCACAGAGAGGATCTTGTAACCTTCAGGTAGGAGTGTGTCAAAGCTCGTGACAGAGCTGGCTGTGAACCATGTCTCAGTGAGACCGAGGACGTCAAGGTCCAGTTCCTCAAGAAGGCGACAGATATCGGAGGAATGCTTGATGGCAGAGCGAGAGTTAAGAGTGGCAAAGTGGAGAAGGTTGCCATCCTTGAAGGACTTCCGGGGAGGGGTACAGATCAGAGGTACGCCCTGCGGAGGTGTAGAAGAAGGAGGTGAAGAGGGAGTGCGAGAGGGGGCAGGGAGGGAGGGTAGAGGCAAGGTAGCCATGAAATGTGTTCTTGTAATTTTGTAGAGACTCTTACCATTGCTTTCGCTAAAATACCTCTACCTTTCTATTAAGGATTAGATCAACTTGCATTCATGTTTGTACGCAAGGGATGTGATTCACAAAGTGTTTTTCAACAGCATTTTCCTATTGAAAAAGACTTTGTTTGTCATGCACAGGTACACCCTAATCTTGCAGTAGGCCCCATACATCCACCAGTTTAGTAGTCGGGTGAAAGTTAAGGCTGACCCTACCACTGCCTGGAATGATCTTGGTTTGTTGCAGGATCAGTGAGTTGCACAATCCAAATAAAGGTTGATGTTGAGGAAATGGGAAAAAATGTATTGCTAAATCTGCAATCAAGTGGTCCAATGAAATAGGCCATACAACTATCAGGGAATTGCAAACAATGAAACAACCTAAAAATGATTGGAGGGGCGCGTAATATGTTAGGAATATTTGTAGTAAAAAATACAAAGAGGAACTTTGAATGGAACAATATTTGCTCTCAAGCAAAAACTCTACTTAGAAGTAAGAACGTAAACATCCTCAGAACATTAATCGTCACTGGTGGCCATTCACAAAATCAAGAAAGTCAACACAGCTGTTTTTCATAATGAATAATGTGATATGCTAGCAGTGGACTTTATCTATGGCTATAGAGAAACTATGTGAGACGGGAAGGAAAATAAACTATATAATGAGGGACCAAGTGCTATGAATCAAAGATACAGGAGACCAGAGTATAACGATGAAAGAGAGAACAAGAATTCAATTTGCTCTCTATCACGTCCTTCAAATGCTAAACAACTTATTAATATTCACAAAAAACCTTATACCAATTAAAAATACAGGCAAGTCAAAAAGTGCTTCCTAGAGTCAGTACCTACTAAAATGATACACATTACAATTAGTTAATATAAAACATATAATTGATCAAAACAGAGCCAATATTGCACATACAAATAATTCCTATATATAGCAGCAAATCTATTAATTAGCTTTGATAAAGGGCTGGAGTTATAATTCAACTCTAATTAATTTAGCCTTAGAACTAAGACTAATTTTGACCCAACATGTTTAGTTCCTTTCAACAACTCATTAGATGTAATATTAACTTTGTCAGCGGATGTCTGTTAATGTTCTCTGTTCTCTTATCATCAAAACTTGTTTGGGTTGAGTGCAGTGGTAAGTATAGCACATTCCATATAATTATGTGGTTTCCTGTATCATGAAAAACATATAAACAGCTCTAATTAGATGCTGTTATAGTTGTGAGGCATATTAAATGATAAACTTGATATGGCCTTAAATTGGTACAGTGCCATGCTTAATTATCATTGTTACCTATCATATAATTTGTAAATATGTCGTTGGGAGAAGCTTAATTTCTCACATACACTCTTCCTATGGAGACATACATGTTGAACCCATCGGTCACTGTTGGCGGTTTTAGCTTTTTATCGAAATATCTCTATTAAAATATCTCTGTTAGTAGTGTCCAGCATTTTTTCTTACTAATGTTTTCTTTCTTTGGTTATATAACTTCAGTTTCGGGTTGTAACTCAGCTCGAAGCTTCTTCTTGGTGATCTTTTAATTATAAAGGTTGTGAATAACTGAAAATACTTCGTCTTGCCTATTCAGTCACTTTAGATAGCTTATTAACTGAAACAGATGATTATTAAACGTAAAAAAGAAATACTATTCAATGCGAAACAAATGTGTTTCATCAGCGGAACTGAGCTGTCCATTAAGCTTCTGATTATTGTTAATCCTGTGTTTTAATCTAATTGGTCCCAATCCAAAAATAGCGGCTATCTTTAATTAGGAAATGTTATCTTTTGTCTTCATTGCTTGTTCATTGTAGACTTTATTGAATACCTCGAGCTCTAGCCCTGTGAGAATATGAAACATGAAAAGGTGTCATTACACATTGCTTCGATAGTTGTGGTGTTGACTAGTTAGCTTAATAAATAGTTTCAATACTATGGTCATCTATTACCTTCTTACTTACCCTTTCGTGTGGCATTTACTATTGCGGGGATCCCTCTGGTGCTCAGATCCAATGCGTGAATGCAATTAGATGCATATATTTAGCATATTTGATGCTCTGCATTTAGTCATAAAAATAGCCTTTCACTTGGCGGCTATTTTAGAGAGGTGATATATTATCGAAACGATTTGATTATTCATGCAATGTTAGTTAAGTTGCCTTATACGATTACGATAGGAGATTCGTTTAAGTAAATATATCACATGTTTAAATACATCCCATCCCTGCTGTCATTTGGTATGCTCATTCAAATCGCAAAAGCATACTAGTTTTCTAGTACTCCGTTGTTTATTGGAAATTGTCCATACATTCAGTGGTTACTCTTTACTCGAACGTTACTCTGAAACACTGGCTGCTGGCTCTAAAGCTATTTCACTTGTGTGCCGCCATCTTGGAGATGTGTTTGTATCACAATAAAAGGCTAGTGTAATTCCTGCAAAGGGATAATTCTCGAGTTTCTGTTGAATTCTCATTATGCTAAGTTAGTGTGATCCTTATCTCCAATACTATGACGATACCTATAACTATTAGGTTGTACTATGTATGCACTTATTTTAAAACGCACTCCAATGTGAAATCCCATTGGACTGATCTTAATATTAGTTTAATGTATATCATAAGTGCGGGCATAAAGTGTTTTATGTCTGTTGATCATTCACACATTAGTTACCCAGATGCTTCTTGCGGAAATATGTTGTAGGTCTCGTGCAGCTAATCTTAATTCCAAGGTGGATTCGTTAAGTGTACATAGTGTGCCAATCAAAATGTTCAGTCCGTCCTTTTTGCGTAGGATAGCACAGCGGCAACGTGCGCGCCTTGGAAGCAAGACGACACGAAGCAACACAGGTTCGATCCCCGGGTCTGCGCTTAGAAACATGTGGGTGTTTTAGCGCGTTAAAAATACGCAACTAAGCGAAAAACAATTACGCAACTACAAAACAAACAATTCCTGTAACAGCGCCTCGATGCCTGTGAGCTGTGTGAGCGCTTTAAAAATGTAAAAATATTAGGTGACACTTTGTTAAATATATAAGGTGTATCTGTTCCTTTGTTGGCCTCTTTTTTTCAAGATTCTTGTCATTACTTAGATAAATTTTCCTAAACACGGACAATCTTAATTCCTCAGTTATGTTCTGACACCATTGGTGCATCTAATATTTTTTTCCTAATGTAACTTGTATGCTCACATATGCTGGTTTCAATTGTTCACTCTATTTTTCCCTATGTAGATCCTTCTTAC
Source organism: Ambystoma mexicanum (assembly GCF_040938575.1). Lineage (NCBI taxonomy): Eukaryota > Metazoa > Chordata > Amphibia > Caudata > Ambystomatidae > Ambystoma > Ambystoma mexicanum. Next base: position 1,035,578,985 of record NC_090934.1, read on the forward strand.
CGGGGCACCAAATAACATATATATATATATATGTGTGGTGTTACAATGAGTGAGACTTCTCTGCTGCCAAGGTTTGTTTAAACCGATATCTGCCTCTACTGATCTTTCTGTTTGTGTGCAGCATCTCCATCCTCCACAGGCACTGTGTCCAACTGGTTTGCTCACCCCCCATTGCTCTGTTAGGGTGATGTCTTTGTGTTTGCTTATATATGTCATTCTGTGTTTTTAATTCTTTAAGATATTTGTTCCTTTTTATGTGCGCATCTAGGTGTCTGGCTTAAAAACACGGAATGACCAGAGCTGAGATAGCCCCTAACATTTGGGGAAGAGCAGAAGAAGGGAGGGACACTTTGGCACAAGGTGTGCGAGTGGAAATAGAGGACGGTGCTGCTGAGGTGCAATTGGGGCCAGTAGGTGAAACGATGAGGTTGGGATGCATAACACTACTGATGGGCACTAAGGTATCTGGGAGAGAATTAAGGAATTTTGTCCCACAAGAAAAGGCAACCCGGAGAGAAATTCAGATTGAGAGAGGTGGCAAGAGGCAGTGGCAGGGGAATTAGTACACATGCATGTCATGAAAACTAAGCACCTCGGCATATGCAGGCTAAATTGGTGAAGGGTACTGTAGAGCAAATTTGTGAAATAACATTTATGAAAGTGCAGGATGGGAACATACTTAAGGTCACAGTGGCAGCATCTCTGGAAATCTGTACTAGAGGCGGAAAAACCAGGGGGCACAAATAGAACAATGGGTGTGGGTTGCTGCCACATCAAGTGGCAATAGGCCCAACAGGTTTAGGTAAACATATATTCAATCAGGCTGGTTACAAAAAGTGACATTGTACAAGTTTAGGGTAGGTTTAAGACAATACAAGTTTTACATCAAGTTAATATACAGCCTAAAAGGTTATCTTATATTCAACAGTTGCAAAACGCCCCTAAAAAATTCTTTCAAATGCATTTTTGTCTTCGATGTGTTTTACTGGGAGTTTTTCATTGCACACAATTCATCAACAAGTGTTTCTCTAACTTTAAAATAATTAATTTGAAAAAAGAATAACAAAAGAAATGAACAGACTGCAAACACACCCCCACACTTCCCCATCTTGATGTACTTTCAAAGTCCAACCTGAGGGTGCTTGTGGTCTTGTGCAGAAGGGATATTGCCATCCAGTTTGTGTTGGACTGCCCCTTTCGGGGTGGGACCAAGCCGAATTTGCAAATGGTCTTTCCCCTTCTTTAATGGCTTGGCAGGCTGAAAAACTATGATCTGGAGAGTTGCTCAGAGCTGTGCCAGTTATGATTCATTCAAATCCTTCCAGCATCAACGTTTGGTTTTGCTTTAACCAACCTAAAGCACCTAAGCCAGACTTGAATACTATAAGTCCAGCATGACAGTTCAACTGTCATCTTTAAACTTCCTATTCAGGAGCTCATGTAATAATGAACCGTAACATGACTGGAAGACATAAAAGCTTTGAGTAGGGCTTCCAACCATGCCATGGCTCGTATTCAAATATTTGTATGGTGAGAAGGCGGTGTGGAACGCAACTTACAACGTTTCTGCCACCCCATACCTCTCTGACATACAGCATATGCAGCATCATAAAGCAGGCAGACCGCATAGGGATCCATTGTAAATGCTCCCTGACATATACCCAAGGCAGGGAGCGTGTACAATTACAATCAAACCCTGGCCAACATGCCTGCATGTTTGCCATGGTTTAATTGTATTTGTGAACACTGCTTACCATACATACATGGTACACAGTGTCCACAATTGAAATTCAATCCTTGCTGACATGCAAGCATGTCAGGGAGGGTTTGCTTGTAATTGTGAACACTACTTGCTATGAGAACAGGGCATGCAACGCTCACAATGAAAAGTAAATGCTGCCTTGCATGTCAGCATGCAAGGCAGTGTGCACTCACTTTGCACTTCGGAGTGTATACACTTGTCTGCCTCCTTTTGCCTTTTACATTTGTTTCCCCCAGAACAAATGATTAAAAATTGGCGTTGGGACCCACTTATATTCAATTGTGAAAGGAACGGCTCCCACGTCATATTACGATTTTAGCAAACATGAGCTCCTCAGTGATTTAAAAAAATGACACTCTTCCACAGTCTAAGTGGTGTAATAAGTGTTATCACCCAATTTAATGGTAATGTAACATGATGGAAAATTGTCGTGCATAGCACATCTCTGTGTTGGCTTTGTGACATGTGGCTTAACTGAAACAAAAAAGTGTGTAGTTATAGGGGTGAGGCAGGTAATAAACAAAGAGCAATGATGTGTGCAGGTGGAAGGGCTAGAGTACGGAGTGTAGGTATGGCGCTTAATCAGGGCATGGCAGGGCGGGGTTGGGGGGACGGTTTTTGCCCCCCAAGTGCAAATAAATAGTTGGCACTCATGAACACACCAATCATGTTCTTAATAAATGCTGTCCATGTAATGCATGCATTTATTTGCGATTGACTAGTTTGCCAAGTAAATAACTTCTTTAGAAAGCATATACTTTGATAAAACTGTGACCCCTGGCAACTCCCCTGCGAATCCTGGCACTGCCTCAGTGACCACTATTAAAGGGTGCAGAGGCAGAGAGAAACCAAAGCTCGGACGAGAGCACTCTTAACATTCAGCTTCAGAAGCACCCACTGACCCATGTGCTGCTGGTGGGGGGTTGGTCTCTGACTTCACAAAGAAATCATTTATTTTTGAAGTCACTCTGACTTTATAAAGATATTATTTCCGGTACGGTTTTCTGTAATGGAAATCATTTATTTTTGAAGTTAGACAAGACATGGAGGCCTCTGGATTGTCTGCTCTGAGCATGACAGAGGAGCTCTTTGAGCAACGGATTTGGGAAACAGCTAAGAAGATGTATTTTTTGTAAATATGCGAGCTTGCATGGAAGGGTGACTGTGTGTGTATTTGTATATGCAAATATGTCTGTGTGTATGTATGCAATGTGTAAACGAGCGAATGCATGATGTAAGAGTGGCTGGGTGCGGACGTGTCAGTGAATGGTGAATGGGTACACATGTAAATGGGCAAGTGAATTGTGTGTGGATGTGTGTACTTGTGTTCAATGCCTGGAATACTTATTCATAATCATAATTACTCCTAGTCCTACTCTCCTTCGTCCCAGGACGTGCCTATAACGCACCTTGTCTCATACATAGGTGCTGGGACAGGGGAGGGGTGCAGCAATTATAGTGAGCAATTCCCTGTCTTTGCCACCGCCAGTGATTACTAAGGGTTGCAGTTTTACAACCATCTCTGCTAGGAAAAAAGGTTTGGATCCCTGCAGACACCTCTGCCTAATGGTTAATGGGCCAATGGTAAACGCCATCTTTGCCTCATCTGTCACAGTAGTAGAAGCTTACAAAGACTTGCGAGATATTATGGTGTGTGCTGCAACCTTCCATTCTAGTGACAACTTTACTCTGGACATGAACTAAGCAGAGCTATTTTGTGTAAAGCCAGACAGAATATGAACAGTTAAGTGCGCTTGACTTTTGCTTTTTGCTGTGAACCTGAGGCTCAGTTGGCAGGCTGTGTCTCTAACACTGATCAAAAGTTCAGCTTTTGAATTTGTACGTAATTTCAATTGTATGTATCTGCACAGAATGTCCTCGCGTTTGTCCTGTATATGTTAGCATGTTAGTAGTTTGTTGTAAATTAATTTTATTATGCATGTCTATAACGTCCATATTTCATAAAACAACAAACCGAATACACCTATTTGACAAAAACAAATGCACCATAACACATGGATATATTTTCTAAAGATTAGAAATAAGATATATACGTTGCTTAACGGAACTACAGGCTGTGTTCAAAGTCGGACGTTGTAAATTAGCCAAATGTTTCAAGAGGTGAACATTAATAATACGTGGCTTTACGATACATCCATCAGAGCACTCAGGGGGCGTGGGGGTGTAGGCAGCATTTAGTGTGATTGACGTTCTATGTCTTCAATGACCCCGGGCAGCTGCCGATATTATAGACCGAGTTGACACTCTACGTATTAATCAATTATCAGGGTTAATGAACCATAGGGATGAAAAGGCCGTGCACGTACACGCGCACTTGAACTGGCTGCGAAATGAAGCTTGTGTGGGAGGGGCCAATCAACAAACCGAACAGTAAAATCAAGCCGGGATTGCTGGATGACCCAAAAAAAAAAAAAAGCAAATATGTAAATCATTATCATTGAAATTCATGTCATGGAGATAGCTCTCCTACATACTCATCATAATTCCACTAACAATTTCACCCCTCTGCATACACCTCGCAAACTCTAACCAAACACAACCACAAACCTATAACACAACCAGTGGTCGAAGTGTACGAAAAGAAGTAGTGGAACTATGTTCCCTGCTGGCCTGCACCCACTCCCCACAAACCCCATTACCACGTCCCTTCCGACACACAATACACACACCCAAACGCTTGCACCTGCTGTTTAGGGAACTCGCAGTGCAGTACACTAAGAGTGCACGTTTCAACCTCTTCTTACACTTTTATTTTAAAATGAACCCATTCCGGAACGCTTTCTTTTTAAAATAAGTATAGGAGCTGTAAAAGGTAATTTAAAAAAGTAGAGGAGCACCGCTCCCGACCGCTCCCGCTCACTTCGACCACTGAACACAACAATCAGCACAAACTTCACTACACTGCATCAACAAAACAAACCACATGTAGACTCGCACAACAGTACACGACGACTACCGACCAGAAAACACCCCAAGCCCAGCCAACGGAATTCCAGGTTGAGGCCACCAACAGCACATCACTGCTCTCTTGCACTTTTCCAGCTTACTCCCCCTTTTTCAGCGCCTGCCAGAGCGACAGGGGAGCACTCCGGTGGTGATAGTGCGTGGTACAAATATCCTTTAACATTAACATTAACATAATGCTTGCATTGGGGTTTTTAACATTTGGTAGGCCAACAAGTCCACCTCTGGTGTTTTCATTTCAACATTGTATTCCATGTGACTTTTATTCCATTAGCAACAATGTATTCCTTCAAATACCATGTATTTCATTTGCAAATGGTACTCACATCTCCCAAATAAAGAGCGTCTTCATAACAGTCCATTTGTTATCCTTACCAAATAAAGAATAATGTCCCTCATTCTGTTTACTAATGCCCACGGCAGTCAGTGTTCTGAATAGCAGACTCCCTAGGGGTGAATCCCAGGATAACTGTCCATAAAGGAAGGACAACATTTCACAGGGTCCATGATACATCTGTACGCAGGGTCGGATTGGCCCCTCAGCCTTTCGGCCGAGGCCGGGCCAAAATCATCCCTGGGGAGTCGGGGCCAGTTTCTGGCCATGCCCGGGTCAGTTTGGAAGAAAACAAATGTGAAGAAAAAAAAAAACATTTTGTTTCAAATTTCTTTTTTTTCCAAAAAGCCTTTCATCCTTCTTAGGTCGATAAATGAGTACCAACACATGATATTATATGCATATTTGTTCTACAATAACATATTATCATTTGGCTTTGGACGTCTTCTTAGATTCACAGTAATTTGTTGTACTTAGGAACAATCCTTTTTGATGCCACTTCCTCTTTTGTCAAGGGGTGAAAGGTTGTGTTTCATGGCTTCCTGGGATGTCACTGTGGGGTGTGGTCAAAGGACAACACTTACGGTGATGTCATCAGAGGTCATGGGTTGTGAGGCGAGGGGTGGCCCACTTTTTTTCAGGCAAGGGGTGGGCCACTTTTTTTGGGTGACCGGGCCTATTTCTTGCCCCAGTCTGACCCTGTTTGAACTCTTGACTTTATGCTGGATAGGAAGCAGCAGGGGGTGGGGAGGGAGTAAGACTGTAAGAAGTACGCTTCAGAAAACCCGCCATTACAAGCAGAACATATATCTATGGAGGAATGAAAGAAATGGGGCTAAGTAAAAGCTGAATCAATGATGCTTTTTATGGAGCCCTGAAATTAATTTGAGAGGATAATTCAATATTTACATCATCAAGAAGAGCCATTCTCAAATGCATTTGGCTAAAAGCACTGCACAATTTGTTCGGGTGCCAAATATTTACGATGATGTGTGGCATTCAAATGAATAGGAGAGGAAACCAATCTGTGTCCTCGCTGCGCAATGTGCACCCATTGCACACATTCTCGAGGAGCAGTCCCAAATTTGTGTTATGTTACTCTGCACTTGCTAAGTTAGATATGTCTTTATAGGAAGGCAAAAGGGGCACTTGCCCTGGGCGCCCACATTGGAGGGAGGGAGGGGGGCAAAATGAAGCCTGATTAAAAGAAGTCAGTTTCAATTAGTTACCAAATTGAGATATCACACGTAAGGATTTTTTACAGTGTGCTGCTGAGGCTTTTTTTAAAATTTTAATGTTATTGTATTCCAGCCGAATTAGCGGCATTTCACAAATTTAACAACACAGAATAACTTGCCATTTCAATTCAACTTCCCCCTACCTTTACAATCGCCATGTTAAAGCAATGTAAAATCGATCATTAATCACATTTTGTAGACCATTAGTTGACTAATTTGGAATTCATATTTTTAGGAAACCCAATACTTTTAGCACCCTAATAGCACAGATTGTGAGTTGGCCATCGTGCTTCGCAATCAGCCTCTCCCAGAACATCTCAGAGGATAAGCAATCTTCCCGAGCCACAAAGCACTTCAAAAAACCTTACTCTCGTCTCCCATGAGCTTTTAGTCTCCATCATTATGTGCTTGAGGGACTGTTTACCACTCCCCTCACACAGAGAACAGATAGGAGCAGCTTGTAGGTTCTTATTATGACTGTGCCAAATCTCTCCCGTATTATTCAAGTTTAGGCAAATCTTAAAAATTCCTGTCTATACCTAGAATTTGGGAAATGTCTTAAGTACCTAGCTGGAAATTCTCTCTACTTGTCATATATGGAGAGAGAGATTTTGCCAGCATTAACTTGCCCATATTAACAATTGTGCAAAACCAACCCACTCTTCCCATGGCCTTTTTCAGACCTATTGGGTTAGAAATGAGGTCTGATTTTAGATTCCCTTGGATACATTTGCAGGTAATTTATTCTGGTGTAGTCACCAAGAGCTTTCAGTGCTGAAGACCGACTGCAGTATAGTCTAGTCCATATGCTTTGAAATGGAATGTATACCTTGCCTATACACAAGTGTTTCAAGGCGTGAATAGGCAAGGGAGGGGAATAGAGGGAAGACAAAGACAACAATCTTACTAGGCCAGGTGACATTGGGGTCAAGCAAGTGCAGGGGGGTGGGTGAGTGGGTAGGCGAAGTGCAGTACATAAGATAACAGTAATTAATAGAAAACAATAAATAGGAACAATAAATAAGAAGTGTGGCCAGCTGGTAGCAGGTGCAACGGTAAGTGCAGACATCGGGTGTCAAGTGCAGGTAGGGGGCTGTAGGGATACAGAACCACCCCCACAGTGCTAGGATTGCCGGGGGGGGCAGTGCAGGTGTGCAACTGGTGGGGAGGGGACCTGGGCCTGAGAACAGAGAATAGCCAGGTGACCAGTGCAGTTTCTGTTTAGCCAGGAGGTCAGCAGGGGAGAGGAGGAGAGAAAGCAGAGGCAAAGAGGAAGGTTTTGAGGAGCTTCCGGAAGCAGAGATGGTTCTCCTCAATTTTCAGAGAGACAGGGAGGCTTTTCCAGAGGGAGGCCCTAGCCGGAGAAAGAGATCTACCTCCAACTCGTTGCTTGGGGAAGCGAATCACCCTCATGGAGTTGGAGGTGTAAGAGCTAAGAGCTCGAGAAGGAATATATTTAGGAAGGGAGAGTTGAAGGTATTGAGGCGCCAGGCCCCAGAAGGCCTTGTGGACAATGCAGAGGGTTTCAAACTTAATCCTCACAGCCAGTGGGAGCCAGTGCCAAAATTTCAGCCCTGGAGAGATATGATCCCTGGACTTGAGGCCAACGACACGTCACGCAGTCCTGTTCTGGATGAGTTGCAGAGGGCGGAGAGTAGAGGCAGGCAGATTTAGAAAGAGGCTATTTCAGTAGTCCAGCCTAGAGGGAACCAGAGCTCTGGAGACAGTGAGCTTCTGGAGGAAGGAGAGGAAAGGAAGAATACCTCTGAGGAGGTGCAACTGGTAGTGTTGCTTCTTAGAGATGTCAGAGATGTGAGGAGAGAAGGAGAGTGTGGAGTCGAAAATGACCCCAAGGTTTTTAGCCTCACAGGTGGGAGCAGGAAGAGGGCCAAGAGAGGCTGACCAGAGAGTGACAGGAAAGGAGGGAGCGAGTGTGCCTATGAGGAGAATCTCAGTCTTACTGGCATCAAGAAAGGGGTCATTGGCGCACACCACTCGTGGATAGCAGACAGACAGTCAGAGATATGAGAAGAAGAAGAGGTGGCTGAAGGGAGCCTGAAAATGAGTTGAGTGTCATCCACATAGCACTAAACATTGGGGCAGAGAGCAGCAATGCGCTGTTCAAGAAGTGCCAGGTATTAGTTGAACAGCCAGGGTGAGAGGTTAGACCCCTGGGAAACACTGCAGGTAGAGCTAGAGATAGAAGACAGGAAGGACCCAAGTTGGACCTGGGAGGGTCGATCAGTGAGGAAAGAAGTCAGCCAAGCCAGGGCCTGATTGGTGATACCCAGGTTATCATGGAGATGGTTGAGCAGGATGGCATGGTTGACCATGTCAAAGGCAGAAGAGAGATCAGGTAAGATGAGGACAAAGGGGGTGTTGGAATCAAGGTTAGAGAGCAGGTCTTCACAGATGTTCAGGAGAGCAGTTTCCAAGCTTCTGGCAGCTCTGAAGCCAGGCTGATGGTCATGGAGACAACCAACAGATTCAGTGTGACGCTTAATCTGGGAGATGGCCAGCTTTTCCAGGAGTTTGCCCAGGAAAGGAGTGATGGAGATTGGGTGATATTTAGCCTTGCAGGACGGGTCGGCAGGGGGTTTCTTAAGAAGAGGGTGCACAAGGGAGTGCTTCAGGGGGGAAAGGACAACTCCAGTGGCGAAGGAGTGGTTGCAGAAGTCAGCCAGAGAAGGAGTCAGGGTGTCATTGTGGTCCTTGATGGTTTTGGAGGAATAGGGGTGAACCTGTCTTGACGAGACTTTCATAGATCAGACTTATCTAGCAACCTCTTCTGGGGAGAACCGGGTGAAGTGGGAGAATGGAAAACCAGACTCCCGTCCTTCACCTCTCGCGCTTGGCCTAGAGGGTCGCGGCCCAGACACCCGCCACGAGAAGAGTTTGCCCATTTACCAGATGACCAAATACCCTGGTACAGAAACATACGGATGTGTCCATCTGCCTGCCCAACAGCCCGCACTGGCCATGCCGACACCTGCGGCACGGACCAACTAGACTGAAATCTACACATCGTTAGAGATGCCATGACGACCTAGATAACGGGAAGCACCGCTGAACTATTATACACGCCACACCAATCTACACGAAGAACATACTCAGTGCTCTGACGTAGGCGACAGGCTTATTCACGGACGTGCATCTTTATTATTTTTACATAGGCTTTCAGAATGCAGAAACGCAAGACGCACCATGAGCTCATTTATAACGCTTGCTCACGCTTCTCTTGAAACCCGTTACCATCATGAGAGATATAATGGAAACACGATACTGGCCATGAAACTGTATGCCACTATAACCTAAAGCATCCATGCACTAAATGGATTACTCGTGCACCAGGCCCAAGTAGGCCCCAAGCAAGAGTTCCCGTGGACATTAACAAAGCAAAAGTCAGGTTGCTGAGCCTGCAGAAAGAACCCAGTGGAGCAACCAGCCAAGGTCGTACTGTTGCAAACCCACAGTCAAGAAACAAATCTTCAAAGGCACGATGTTGCAACCTCGCACTCCACGTACCAATGTTAAAATCATATCTGCAAATTAAACCAGACATACAGTGGAAAAACAATATTAATTGTGCAGAATTATGCCTCAAACACGGTCCCTCCCCACGTGACCAAGCCGAACCTGACGAGATGCCAAAACCCAGGAGAGAAAAGGCGTCTGGGTACCTCGCTACGAGACGCAGGCCGACACACTTGAAAGGCTCAATGGACACCTGCTACAGTGGGAACGGTCAGTCTCCCACCTATGAATAAATCCTCACATTGCCTGCACGTACCCATACTGAAACACTGTTGCAACCACAGGTGCACCGTGTGCTGGGAACAACGGTGGTCCCAGGCTGGGGAGCTCACGGATGCACCAATCAGAACATGAGGTTCTTATCTCAGACGTCAGTAACGTTAGCCAATCCTCAGGGGTCTTCATGTAACAATTCTTATGTATCTAATTGTAGGGACAACCCAGATATACCACCTGACTACACCTTAACCACTAATATCATTCTCTATAGGCGTACTATACTAACCCCACCACTCGAGCAACCAATCAAGAGTGGCGATAGGTTCTTTTGGTAACTTTTTGGAATGACGCAAGTAGCGCGTCATAATGTAGTAAAAAGGGCCTGCGAGCCCCACTATTGTGTGTGTGTCAGGACGAGCGCGTGCGCTCCTTGACCCATCCCTGCCGTTTGCATAATAAACGACAGAAGTTGCCTTGCTCCTTGTGTGTGCCTCATACTCTGTCTCGATCCGAGATATACACGGGAGGAGTTGGGGCCTCCCTGCCCGGAGGTCTGCGGACGGCCCGGCCGACCCCGGCAGAATCCCCCCCGACAAGTTGGAGGCACTGCTGAGATCTGTTTAAGATCGACTTTTATTTTTATTTTTCCAGGCACTCCCGTTGCGGGGAGGCCCGGCGGCGCGGCCCCCTCTGCCGTTGCCCCCTTCTGAGGACTACAGGACCATCGCGGAGCTGCGAGAGGACCGGACAGCGCAATCCGGATATTGGCCCTCGGGAGCCGGTTGAGAAGTATCCCGCCCGCGGTCGGCGAGTGTCCAGACGTGGTCCAGACGAGGGGAGGTGGCGAGCCGCTTGGAGGGGTGCACGCAGTCGAGCGGCCCTGCATCGAGGGAACTTGGTGAGCATGACACGCACAACAAGCAATGCGAAATTGTGAGGGAGGGGGCGGAAGTAAATAAGGGAGGAGGGAGGTATTGTAAAAAGGTGGGGTGAAGGTTTAATTGAGTGATGATAATGGAATGAATGGTAGTGAATTGAGTGCGAGAGAAGGCGGCTAACGTTACGCGAAAGAGGGGGGCAGGGCACGAGAACAACACGTGCAGACGCTCGCAACAAAAAGCTAACGTTACGCGAAAGAGGGGGGCGGGGCACGAAAACATCACGTGCAGCCGCTCGAAAGACACTGATTGGCCTAAATCGCGACTACGTGTGAGGGTGGGTGTGTGTGGTTTCCTACGATTTGACATTTATCATTCAATGAGTAGATGAGGTTCCCTATTGTTCGAGCAAGAAACTCGATAGGTAGATGAGGTTCCCTATTGTTCGAGCAAGAAACTCGATAGGTAGATGAGGTTCCCTATTGTTCGAGCAAGAAACTCGATAGGTAGATGACGTTTCCCTGTGGGCGGTGGCTAGTTACGTAGTTGCCCAAAACGGAAGATAATTGGCTGGTTAAGCCCTCCTGTTGAGGGGCGTATCACACGCGAGGCGACGCAGCGTGCGCAGTCCGGTTATAGTATTGATGAGATTACCTTGTTCCAGGAGAGACAGGAAGACAGCTGTAGGGTTAGCGGGGTAGATTGCAAGTGTATTTTGAATTTAAAGAACATAACACGAATATACCAGTAGTTCGAAGAAATAGGTGACGTCACCAGTAGGGATTTAGTAAGATATCGTGAACACAAGAAGCTTTGGGTTTGACATTGGTGGGGAAGAGAAACATGATAAAGGAGCGGACACGGAGATAAACGATAAACGAGTGGATCAAAGAGGAGAAGGGGAAGGGGGCGTGGCTGCGCACGGAGAACGCCGGCCACGGCAAGTGTAAAGGTGGGAGGAGAACGGGGAAAAAGGACGACTGTGTAAGATCGTCGTAAGGGGTACGCAGCTGTAGGGGGCTGCGTGCGCTTCGGCCGCAGGGGGCCGTAGGGGAAGGAATATAATATAACATCATAAATATATTTGTTTTATAATTTTTTTTTTGTGATTATTATAATTGCATAAATTGTCAAAGGATTGTCGTAAGTCCCCACACTTGCGGGGCAAGGTAAGCAATAAAAGGTTGTATGTTGCAAACTGGTAGCAAGGGGAAGGGTAAGAAAGGGTGCGCTAGTATGTCATACGGGAGAGGGTTGGGAGGGTGGGGGAATACCCTCACTACCCCACTACAACATATATGCACCACACTGCCACCACATAGGGAGAAGTTAATTAAGTACAGCATAGAGTGGACCCAGGGGACGGACAACAAAATGTTGACACCATGGCCGCCTAATGGTAGCTTTGACCCATATGCCCAACATTCACTATTAAACCATCTGCACAATACATACAAGGGGAAGAAGTTGGCAAACCATGTGGAGGTGTTTAACTTATGGAGGATGTTCCAGGGGTCTAGACCAGGACCAAATGGAATGTTCACTATGGGGGAAACACCGGAAGAAAAGGAGATTAAGAAAGAAGGAACGGATGGGGAAAAGGAGAGTGAAGGAACAAAGAATATGGGGAATGAAAAATTGGGTGGAGGAAAGGTTGATAAATTAGCTGACATAAAACAGGAACCGAGCAATGAGATACCCTTAACACCGGGAGTGAAAACAGAGGGGGGAGGGTTGTACCCTTTAAGAGAATTAGGAGAAATAAAAGGACAGTTAAGGGCGGCTGAAGGATACTCAAACCCGGCATACAGCCCTCCACCATATGTGGCTCATGGAAAGATACCAATGGGGGACGGGAGGAGAGAAGAGCAGACTGTAGAGATAGGAAACGATGAGTGGGTAGCTGCACAGATATTGTTGAAATTACGAGGATCACTAACTGGAGAGGAAAGGGAGGCGGTAAAGAGAACAAACGAGGATAGTGAAAGAGAGAGTGAAATGAGGGGAGAGGAGCTGCTACGGCAGAAGGAAGAGATTTTGGAGGAAAGATTAGCTAAACTAAGGGATGAGCAGAATGAACTGATAAAACAACTTGAGGGGGAGGAAAGAGAGAGAGTGAGGAAAAGGAAAGAAGATAAGGACGAATTGGAAAAATTAAGGGAGCAAAGTGAGGAGAGAAAGAGGGAAGCTGTAAGGGTAAAAGCAGCAGCAGAAAGGGTATCAAGAGTAGTGATGAGGGAGAAGAAGAAGGAAGAAGAAGAAAATGAAAAGGAAATGGAAATATGGAGGAGGAGGATAATATCAGAGACAGCTAAAAAATATGAAGAGGGGAAGGTAATAGAGAGTATAGTAGAAAGAGAAAGGGTGAAATGGGAAAGGAGGAGAGAGGATGAAAGGATATTGGAACAGATGAGCAACGAAGTAATGGAGGAATTAAAAAGGAAAAGAGAGGAAAATAGTAGGGAGATGGAGGAGAGGAGTGAAGGGGAGAGAGAAGAGAGTAAGAGGGAGAGTGAAAGATGGGGAGAAGTATATAAAAATAGAGAGGTAGCAACAACGTCAGCACTAAGGGGAACAGGTGGTAACAACGGAAAGGAAGAGGGAGACCTAATAGACTTAAAAACTGTAACAATAAAAGGAAAAAAGGCAGAGTGGGGGGCGCAATTTATGAATGATTTTTGTAGTGAGGATGGAAGGAAGAGTGAAAGGGAAAGCTTAGATAAGCTATACCTCACTAGAACAAACATAGATTCGCCATGGGTGAGTAGAAGATGGGAGGAGCTGGAGAGAAGTAAGGAGGAAGTGAAAAGAATGGGAGAAACACAAACTAACGAACACACGCCACCGACGCTCACCAACCAACACACGCCACCCACATCACCATCACGCTCTCTAACGCCACACCCCACATGTTCAACAACTGCACGCTCTCTGCACAGAATAAAGCTCGCACCCTTCATGGACGAAGTTACACCTTATGCATGTCGGCTTAGGGACCTCCCTAGTCGCAGGCAAGACAGGCAAACAGACGTGCCAATATTGAACACAGGAAAGGATGAAAAAAGGGGAAAGGAAGAAGAGGGAGGTAGGAGAAGAGGTAGTAAGGAAGGATTTGAAGTAGTAAAAGGAATGGGGGAAGAGGAGGGGTGTGAAGAGTTAACATCATGGAGCATAAAGGATGACACAAGACAGAATGTAATGCCACTGCTGGAGAGAGGAGGGGTTAGACCACAATATGTACCTTGGAAACATACGGATAAGGAAAACATAAAATGTAGGCTCCCATCATTAAGTGGAGGTGCGGGTAAATGGATATATGAAATGGAAAAACACACCGCAGGACAGAAACTAGCAGTGGGAGATGTTAAGGGCCTGTTAATATCAATATTAGGGGATAGAGCGGATGACATTTGGAAAAGAGCGGGATTCCATGGGGTAACAATAACAAACACATCGCATGATGGGGCACCATTTGCAAACTGCAGACATGCGCTATGGCAGGCACTAAGAGTGCAGTACCCAGACACATCAGACATAGGAGCCATTACTTCCCGTAAGATGGGTGAGAACGAGGATCCTGTTGATTATATCCAGGATATTCAAGAGAAGTGGCGCATGGAAACTAGAGAACAATGGGACAAAACACCAGCCATATTTTATCATATACTAGTACAAGGGCTCCCAGAAGGAGTTCAGAGACAATTAAAGAAAGTAGTGGGGATGGAAGCAAAACCATGGCCGGAAATACAACTGACTATAGTACATCACTGTAGAACATGGCAAGGAAAAATGAAACAAAAGGAAGAGGACAGGAAAACAGAAGAGGCCAAATTAGTACAGAAAAAACTTACTAAATATACCATGGAAGGGGCACTAATAACTGCGCCAACACCAATGGCCCAAAGCCCAACGCAAGTAGTGGCTGCACAAAATCCAGCTCAAATAGCGCCTCCACAAGAGGTAATAGAGCAAGTGCTGCCTCTGCAATCACACGCACAGAACATGGGAGGAGGGTACCCAATGCAAGGAGCTGGGTATTATAATTATAATAGAGGGAGAGGAGGGTTTATGAGGGGAAGAGGATACGGATATAATACCCAACAACAGGCTGGGGGACTCAGAAATAATTACCAGACAGGGCAACCAGTATACCAGGACAACACAGGGAACTTCCCATGGCAAAACAGGGAACCACCCGTGTGTTGGAGCTGCGGACTATTAGGACACATGTCACGTACATGCAGGGTCAGGCCAGGAACACCAGCATGGAACGAACAAGCACAACATAGGACATCACAAGAACAGCAGGGCATACAACCACAGCAGATGTCACCACAAGGGAGTGACCAACACTATTCCCTACCACAACAACAAATAAAACAATACCTGCCACAAGTAACTGGTGCAGCGTTAATACAACCACCACCACAACCTGAACGAACGCAATTGGGTGGGGTGACGGTGTTGGGGCACAACCCTTACACAGGGAATGGCCAGTCATTGTACCCCCAATAGGACAGCCCACAGACGGCCTTGGTGTGTCCCATCCTGTCAGTAACACCTAATAGTGCGGAGGAGCCACGCATAGAGGTAACGATAGGTGACAAAAAATTATCATTCCTTGTTGACACCGGGGCGACCCGGTCTTGCATAAGGGAAGGTAAGTTTAAGATGTCAGGCGAAGCCATGAACACACAAGGGTTTTCTGGGGCTAAAGGGTTGGTTCCATTTACTGATAACGTTCCGCTATCTATTGGAGATTACGATCTGTCAGTACCACTTTTGTATTATAGTGCCTCACCAGTAAACATACTGGGGAGGGACATAATGAACAGATTAAATATGACGATCTCCTTTACAGAGAATGGCATAATTTGCTCTACTCCAGGGATTAACATGCTTGCAGCACGACAGATTTTGCAAGCATACTGTGGACAGATAGCGATCAGGGCGGAGCCGGTAGACGGCGAGCACGGCCGGTCATACTTTAAAGGTGATAAGAGGTACCATACCCCGACCAGAAGGACCTTTTCGGCACCTCCACATTGACTATGTTGATATGATCAACATTTGTCAAGGCAATAGATACATGATAGTAGTAGTATGCCCATTTTCTAGGTGGATCGAAGCAGGGCCCTGTTCACACCCTGATGCGTTTAGAGCAGCCAAATTTATAGTAAGGGAGGTATTCCCCAGGTGGGGAGTGTGCGAGGTGTTAAGATCAGACAACGGACCCCATTTCGCAAATGAAATGTTCCAGCATATCACATCCCTACTGAACATTAAACACAAATTTGCATGTGCGTACCACCCACAGGCCAATGGTGTATGTGAACGCCTGAATGGCCTATTGAAGGAGGCAATTGCTAAAATACAGCAAACAACAAAGAAAAGTTGGTTGTATTGCCTTCCGTTAGCACTGTTCGAACTTAGAAACAGGCCAGGGTCCGACCACCACCTCACCCCACACGAGGTGGTTACTGGACGCCAAATGCGCCTTCCCCTAACACCAACGTCAAGGGCATTCACCGACCAAGAAAGTTCTGCGAATGTGTTAGGTGATGAAATGTATCAATATGTGTCTTCTTTGATTACTAGCGTTGTGTTTGTGTCTCAACAGCTCGAGCGCACACGGGGCGGGTCCACCAGCAACCAAGAAATAGAAGAAAATACAGAATTGGGAAAGGAGAACTTGTGCCAACTTGCCAAAGGTGACCACGTACTACTTCGAAATTTTAATAGAAGGTGGAACCAGCAGAGGTTCACTGGCCCCCATTTAGTAGAGGACGTATCAACAAGAGCAGTAAAACTAAAGGATAAGCGTGCGTGGAACCACCTGCATGATGTAAAAATCTACAAACTGCAGACCCGCCCCAGCGCCAACGACAGGTCCATTGGAAAAACGCCAACAACATCCCCGGCAGCGGAAGAAAACACAACCACAGACAACGACCCAATTGTTCCCTCGGAGAGAATAACGGACGAAGAAGGGGGCGATCCCCACACTGCCCACCCCATGGTCACACGTTCAAAGAGTAAAACTGCTCCCGCCATCTGAGCAAACCCCCCCCCCATTGACTACTAAATACAATTGTAATAAAAACTAAGGACTTCGCTTGCACCAATACACATGTAAACACGTGAATGTTCTCTTTTTCTCTCGCACATACAGGAGCTGCGTAATATTGTATTGTTAAGAAAAGTTATCTAACAAATTCAGTGTGCAGGCGTAGATGGTGCTGCCAGACGATAGTTACCCAGAAGAATTGTCACACCAATTTGTATACGAAATAAAAAGGCCAACATACTTAAAAAAGAAAAGGGTACGTGTATACTACACGGCCTTCCTCCTGGCCATAGAAAATTACATGCCCCACCTCCGCCCATACTTGCCGGTCTTGAGAGACCGATCACTTAGAGTAGCGTGGGAGCAACTCTTCACCTGGGCACTGAATGACTATTTGATAGGGAGAGCTTAATGAAACAAAACTAACATTTAATAACAAGCACTTTTTGAGAATTTTTAGGCGGGCAACTTTAACGTCGCAAGAATACGCTGCCAGGACTGCAGCAAGGTAAGAGCAAAAATGTCGGTGAGGTTAGCATATGTAATAAAAATAATAGGGATTTTTATGATCACCGGAGTTTTGGCTGCCTCTGTATGGCAGTACAGCTATGCTATGAGTTTTTTTGCTGCACCCAAACCTAATGTACCCCACCTCCCTGCTGCAACAGGTGTTACGTCAGGTGGTAACAGTAACAATGAACAAAAGCGAAATAAAGTTAAACGCAGCACATACTCAGACAATAAAGGTATTGATAATTATGTACAAGATTCAGCACACGTCACAAACAACATATGGTACCAGCACATGACCCGCATTGGTAAGCAGACAACTGAGGATAGCTGTTACGTTTGCTCATTAATACCATACGCCATGAGCGCTTCACGAACATTTGTTGCCACAGAAATAGATGAAAAAACAGCACAGTGCATAATATATTTGGCCCTGTTCCAAACGAAAGGAAGATTCCAAGGAACAGTAGTGCACATGACATGGAAAACACGAGACTCATACCCATATGAAAACAACTTCCTCAAGACCTATCTGAGTTATCACAAGACCAGTTTACATGCTGAAGCATTCAGATACATAACAAGTGGCCCTGAAAAAGGAGAAACAAAGAAGGTAACACTGCAGTATCTACCATGTGATTGGTACGCCACGGAAGTTCCGGGTAAACAAGGATGCTGGGAGAGGCCATTACTGACGATAACAGGAAAGGTGTTCCTGGGTACCAGCTGGGAGATAGGAGTGGTTGGCAGCAACATGGTAACAAAAGAAACTATCTCAACCATCGAAACACACAATCATCGATGTTGGACGACATGGATCAAGTACGTACCAATGCTCACGTGGGTAGAAGAAGATGAAGACCCGATAACTATATTACCATTGACTGCGCCCAAAGTATGTTACCAGCATAAAGGAGAGGTGGACGTGGGATATAACACCAATTGTGCAAGTGTGATGGAGTTACCTGAGGGGGGAGCGGGAACAGCAGTAATAATGGACCATTATTGGGCCTGCGGAGAAAAGGCATATCATACACTGCCTCCCCTGTGGAGTGGTGTGTGCACAATGGTACACGTCAATGTACCATCACTAGTGGTACCTAAGAAGCATGTCGATGTGGCGAAATTTCCGAAAATGGATGAAGGAGACAGGAGAAGAAAGAGATCTGCACCACTCCAGAAGGAGCAAGAAAACAGGACAAACAGCAATGATACTGTCCTAAACAGGAGAAAAAGACAAGGAGAGCCATTAACAGGAAATTATCTGTGGGGAAGGTCGGAAACGGAACTAACATCAATACCGCCAGAACACAGACTATTCAGCAGAGCAGCAATGTTCTTCTCCTCAATAATACATCCGGGACTGCAGGCATACGCAAACGCAAAATGGCTGCAAATAACCAGATGGGAACTAATGATGACCATAAATTCGACAGTAAATGGGTTTAACGCAATTAAAGAGGAGCTGCGAGCTGTAAGGATGGTAGCACTACAGAACAGATATGTATTGGACCTTCTCACAGCAATGGAAGGAGGAGTTTGTGCAAAGATAGGACAATCATGCTGCACGTTCATACCTGCCAACGATGCCGACAATGGTACACTAACAGAAGCAGTTTCACAATTGGCCCAGATGCACTCCAAAATGATGGACGAAAGTAACGGCGTAAACAAGGATAAAAGCTGGTTTTCACTATTATGGTCATGGATGCCATCTTGGCTGTCAGATGGACTGAAAATAATAGTGGGATGTGCTATTTTGGCTGGAGCTGCACTGATAATAATTAGATTTTGGAAAGCCCGGAAGGCGCGCTCAACTGATGAGTTGCTGGAAATGGTGGGAATGCACCCCTTGATGCCAGCGGATGACGGCCAGCACACAGGTGTGATAATACACGAAAGGGAGAAGTTGCGCACCCAAATCATCGCCAATCATCTAGACCCACCATCAGTGAAGATCGAGAACCCAAGGAACCCTAGGAGCTACATAGGAAGATGGGTGTACTGTACTCCTGGAGGAACATGCGAATACATGTATTGGTCATTTGAAGATCACGTAAACCATTATGGACATCTCGGAGGGATAACCAAGATATGGAGAGTAAGAGGAGATAACGAGAAGGATATGTTTGTGGTCGACAAGTCGACCAGAGGGGGGACTGAAGTGGGAGAATGGAAAACCAGACTCCCGTCCTTCACCTCTCGCGCTTGGCCTAGAGGGTCGCGGCCCAGACACCCGCCACGAGAAGAGTTTGCCCATTTACCAGATGACCAAATACCCTGGTACAGAAACATACGGATGTGTCCATCTGCCTGCCCAACAGCCCGCACTGGCCATGCCGACACCTGCGGCACGGACCAACTAGACTGAAATCTACACATCGTTAGAGATGCCATGACGACCTAGATAACGGGAAGCACCGCTGAACTATTATACACGCCACACCAATCTACACGAAGAACATACTCAGTGCTCTGACGTAGGCGACAGGCTTATTCACGGACGTGCATCTTTATTATTTTTACATAGGCTTTCAGAATGCAGAAACGCAAGACGCACCATGAGCTCATTTATAACGCTTGCTCACGCTTCTCTTGAAACCCGTTACCATCATGAGAGATATAATGGAAACACGATACTGGCCATGAAACTGTATGCCACTATAACCTAAAGCATCCATGCACTAAATGGATTACTCGTGCACCAGGCCCAAGTAGGCCCCAAGCAAGAGTTCCCGTGGACATTAACAAAGCAAAAGTCAGGTTGCTGAGCCTGCAGAAAGAACCCAGTGGAGCAACCAGCCAAGGTCGTACTGTTGCAAACCCACAGTCAAGAAACAAATCTTCAAAGGCACGATGTTGCAACCTCGCACTCCACGTACCAATGTTAAAATCATATCTGCAAATTAAACCAGACATACAGTGGAAAAACAATATTAATTGTGCAGAATTATGCCTCAAACACGGTCCCTCCCCACGTGACCAAGCCGAACCTGACGAGATGCCAAAACCCAGGAGAGAAAAGGCGTCTGGGTACCTCGCTACGAGACGCAGGCCGACACACTTGAAAGGCTCAATGGACACCTGCTACAGTGGGAACGGTCAGTCTCCCACCTATGAATAAATCCTCACATTGCCTGCACGTACCCATACTGAAACACTGTTGCAACCACAGGTGCACCGTGTGCTGGGAACAACGGTGGTCCCAGGCTGGGGAGCTCACGGATGCACCAATCAGAACATGAGGTTCTTATCTCAGACGTCAGTAACGTTAGCCAATCCTCAGGGGTCTTCATGTAACAATTCTTATGTATCTAATTGTAGGGACAACCCAGATATACCACCTGACTACACCTTAACCACTAATATCATTCTCTATAGGCGTACTATACTAACCCCACCACTCGAGCAACCAATCAAGAGTGGCGATAGGTTCTTTTGGTAACTTTTTGGAATGACGCAAGTAGCGCGTCATAATGTAGTAAAAAGGGCCTGCGAGCCCCACTATTGTGTGTGTGTCAGGACGAGCGCGTGCGCTCCTTGACCCATCCCTGCCGTTTGCATAATAAACGACAGAAGTTGCCTTGCTCCTTGTGTGTGCCTCATACTCTGTCTCGATCCGAGATATACACGGGAGGAGTTGGGGCCTCCCTGCCCGGAGGTCTGCGGACGGCCCGGCCGACCCCGGCAGAATCCCCCCCGACACGGGGAAAGGCAGAGAATGAGGGAGGAGAGGTGGACGAAGAAAGGCCAGAGGTAAAGCAGGGAGTAGAGGGAATAGGGGGAGAGGAAGAGAGAGAGGACAGGATGTCGTGAATTTTAGAGATGAAATGAGAAGCCAGAGCCACGCAGAGGGCCTGGGACTATATCGTCAGAGTACGCTAACCACCTCACTGGCCAATCCTGGGACTTCCCATGGCATACAGTGCCAAGTACTCTTTTAAGTCCTCTTCTCTGCTGAGGCTCTAAACATATTGCCTGCTGTTATTGACAAGAACATTCTACTCTGATCTTTTCATCCTGTAATGATTTCTATGTTCACTGTTGTAGACATAGTTTCTGCAGGACAACACCTGTGACATTCTCACTTTTCTGTGGGGATTATATTTATCACGCGCAGTAGCCAAAGTTGAAATGGATATTGACACATGTTTGTGTTGCTGTAAAACCGTATTTGCATATTACCGCCTTATTAATATTGGCCTATTCCCTTTCGCGTTACACAGAAATCAGCGTTTGAAATGAATTGATTTTTGATTGGTGTCGCCGCCATTTTAGGAATCATCTGCCATTTTGATTTTAACTCTTGTTTCTGTGTTCTAAAATGGTGGACTGTGTTTTCGACTTTCAGTCGAGTCAAAAAGACCTTTGAATTTAATTAATGTTTAGGCTGACCGAGAGCAGACTGTTTGACCAATGTAAAGAAACCTTGTCATTCAAGTTAACTGCCATCCAAGTGTTGTCTGCGCTCATAAGCTTCATCCTCATATAAACAAGGAGACAATGGAAAACAAATTCAGATTGTGTGTTCTAGCTGAACTACATTGTAGCGATTCTTGGAACAAGGCTTACCGTGGATTAGAGAACCAACAGCACCATTGTAACTTCATGGACATGCAAACTTGTTTAATCCGTTGTACAATATGTTAATATTTGACATGTGAACTGGGCACAAACACTAGCATGTAACTTATTAGGGCAGAGAGAGGGTGGACAATGTATCAAAAAAAGTATAAATATGTCTGTGTTTAGATGATCAGCACTCTCATCCCTCACTGTGTCTGCTGGTACACATTGTGACGTGTTGGGAGCCAGATAGCTATCTGATTTTCTTTGATAGTGTACAGTAATAAAAGATACTTGTATCTTTTCAACCCGTGATTGGCGTATTTCATTTGTGGTACTAAGCCTCGATATTTCTTTGGTCTTTCATCGCAATGGTTCAGAGGAATGCTCAGTGAGTTAAGCACTCGTTAAAGAGATTTGCATTCATATGCAAGATTATATTACCAAATTCCAACACGGCTGACTCAGCCTTTCCAATGTATGAAGTTGATAAGCCTACATGCATAGGTACTTTGGTTTTTAGCATACCAGGTGTTATCATTACCAATGTACCTGCACCAGATAGTGCTTGCTATAGAAACTAATATAGAATCAGTATGGTGAAGGTCTAGAAATGGGTTTGTTCAGATGGGGAGTTGTAAAGCCTAGGCAGGCACCTCCAATGACAAACAAATTGTTAGTCCACAGAGGTGATTATGTATCCAAATTCCAGACTGTGAAACTAAAGCATTCATGCTTGGATCCTGGATTTGCCAGCACATGATACAGGGATCCTAGAAAAATTGTGTATCGCTGACAGTACTGTGCTGTCTTCTATGAAAAGGTTTGTGTTGGATCATGTGATTTGCATATTTCCCAAATCAGTTCTCTAAAATGGGATTATTTCAGTTCAGGGTAAGAACTAGAAAAGAAAGTGGCAAAGTGCAGACAACGCAGAGAGGGTGAACATTTCAGCTTTGCCTTTTAAACAATCTGTGATCCTAGGCATCTATCTTGTATTGCCTCACATATCAAAATTGACAACCCCTAAACCTTTCAAAATTGTCAGCCCTTCAAAGTGATTTTGTTGTCAGGGTATGATTTTTTTTAAAAGATTCACTCATTGTTTGGCTATGTGTCGATTCCTTTATAATAATAGTGAACATTGCTATATTGCACAATAGAGCCACTTGTTAATGTGCTCTCTAATAGCAACACTACTTGAAAACCATGTCCCTCTTCTAATCTCAGTCTGTTTGGGTACAGACACCTTTCTGGTATCTTCAAATTGTCATCCTCTCTCTATGCTAGGGTATGTGTGGCTTTCTACTTGCTTCGCATTGGTCGCCTGTATCGATGATTGAGCACTTTTGCATTCTGTGAGGCAGCTAATTTGAGTCGTTTATCTTTTCTGGATTATGTGTCCTGTAGTTATACTATGTCTGATATGTGTTACTTGTGGTTGCTATTGATGAAAGTTCTTGTACCTATGGTAGCACACAAGTACCCTTGTCGAAGATTGCTAATGTTGTCCTTGAAATGCTACTTGTTTATCATTCTGATTACAGCAAGGGTAAGGAGACTGAAAGGGAGTTTGCCATGCTTATTTTGATCGCTGAAAGCAGCATGTCAAGCTATAAGTTGTGATCACGACGAGGGGGGTCAACAAAATATTCACTATCCTTTAATTCCTTTGGTCCAGTGGAGGGATAAGCAGAGTAATGCAGGGCAGCATTGTGGCCCCTATGCTGTATAACCTGTACATGGCAGACCTCCCCCATAAACTCAAAACAACTTCCGGATGTTGTCCCAAAATAGGAGGGATCCCCATACTGTGCATGCTATATGCCGATGATCTTGTGCTACTTAATCATACATACTGTGGTGTAAAGCAGATGTTTGAGAATTTGGTGAAATATGCAGCCATGAATGAGGTGGTTATTAATATGGATAAAACAAAGGACATGGCTATAGTTCCAAAAAATGTAAACTGGCCGACGTGCTCTACAAGCTTGGGCAACTTGTCCTATGTGGACAAATACCCTTATTTAGGGCTTTTGATGAGTGCAAAGCAAGATTATGAACATATTATTGAAGCCCAAAAAAACAAGGCATATCACCAAATGCATTTAATAGACACATTTACGAACCATTCAGCTGCATATACCATCAAAGGCATTTCCTCTATCCTATATGGCCTTGAAGCCTTAGCTTGGAGAGATTTAACATGGTTAGATAAATTGGAGGGACATTTCTGGAGAAAGGTCTTAAGATGCTCTCCATCGACCCCAGTAGAATACTCCAGACTTGAGCTAAGGGTTACTATCATTAAAAGTTCAGTTATGGAAAAGACAGGGTGTCCTGCATTTAGAAGCACATTCTAACCCAAAATGTGCATTACTGAAGATTGGTACTGGCGACGGGGGCTGGGCAATTGATAACAGCAGTAAGAGATTTTACTAGGAGCTAGATAAACTATATTTTAACATAAATTGGTACCCAGACTTTGGGAGGGCCATGAATATTGTCACCTTAAAAACCATATTTATCATAAAACTCGAATGATGGGACTGGGTTAATAATTACAACCGGTTATCAACAATGAGAACTTATGAATATATTGCAAATGTAACACACAGGTTCTTGAATGCACAGATTTATTTAAAACAGTTTCCCAAACTGCCTGTGCGCAGTCTAAGATTTAGGTTACGCACAAACCAGCTTCCTGTGATGGTTTTTAAGGGGTCCCACACTACAATTCCCCTGAACAAAGGACTTGTTGGGTTTATGGGCTAACTGGAAAAATTGAGACACCAAGACACGTTCTAACTGAATGCAAAGTATTGGGCCCAACCTACATGACACTATTGGCTAAATATGTACATGACAACAATACTAACAAGAGTGAGTCATTTTGGACATATTGCCTGAATAGTGACTCAGAAAAGCTGCATATAGATTTATACTCGGTCTTAAAGCAATTAGGTGCATCTTGTGACTAAATGAATCTGACACATGAAACCAATTCTACATCAGCTTTGCCTTTGTAGCCACCACTATTGCCATATGGAATTAACATTAGCAGGCTCCTTTTAATTGTAACAACTGCCATATCGCGAGTCACTTATTTTCAATTGTCTTCAATTTTCAACTTTTTATAAGAAGACTACAGTGTTTTTACTAGTGTCCTAATAATGGATTTAATGGGACTGTTGACATTATGGTCATAATGATGAAAAATAACCAAAGAAATAAATTATGTTACCATGGTATTATGATTGATTTTATAATGACATTGTTTGGTTTTAAATATGTATAGGAAAGTAGTCGACCATCTGTCCCAGAATTTTAGAGTATGTATTGTATTGTTACTTCAGATTTCGATTGAGTTTGTTTGTTTTGAACTGCAGTTAAAAGTTGTAAAAGTTGTAAAATTCAAAATGTTTAAACGTGTAATGTTTAAGAATCAAACAAAACATACAGTAAAAAATAAATAGCTTAAAAGCTCTTTGCAGGTGCAATGGTGGCAAGTAAAGAGATCTCATAGCGGGTATTACACATTGTGTCCAGATGAACTGTAGCAGTGAGATAAGTTTCTTTAATTGGGACGTTGGGTAAAGACGTATGTAAAGGGGCAGCCCAAAATCAGTACTGCTTTCCTGAATTGTCCAAGAAAGAACTTATTCCTAAACAACCTCTACTTTACGAGAAGTCAGCAAAAGAAAAATTCTCCATATTAATTGGAGGAATAAATATCCAGGGTTAGCCACTAGGGCAATTTTTGGTCCTAAATTGGGGTCAGCATATATATGTGCATTCCTAGATTTGTTACCTGTGGTAAATAGGACGGAAAAAAGAGCCAAATTCCATTGGCCAGATCTCCTGTGACCAATCTTATCCATTAAACTACAACCCAAATTCAGTTTTGTCCTGTTAAATTTCAGTTTATGTGACACCATACATTGCTAGATGTAAAAATTAGAAATTGTGAAATTAACCCTTTATTCATTCTAGGACAGAAGTTGAGTGACCAAATAACTGGGCTGTAGTAGCATAGTTATTTTAGTTCATGCCACATTAATCCAGGAGTCTCATCAATGGCACACCATGAATACTAAAGTCTAAAGGTGAAAGTGCACAGACCTGAGGCAGCCTTCATTTTTTTTGACGAATTGAAACTAAAATTTAGGGCTTAGATTTATTGGTGGCTCTTGCCACATTCTTTACTTCTGTTGCCTGTTCCACTTTTTCCTCTCTTAGGTCCAGATTCAGAGATGCATTTTATAATGGGATGAGCCCATTAGAAAATTCTCTGTTAATCAGGCACTTGGTATTTCTAGTTTTCTTCCTGACTCACTTTCTACTCCTTTTCTGGTCCTTGGTCTTGTCTTTTCTATGATATTTTGGTGTTGCACAAGGCCTTTTTTTATTCGCTCTTTATATCATGCCTCCCTATTCTATTATTATTTGCTTTGGTTTAAGCTGTCACTTTAATGTTGATAATGTCCACATTTTCCACAATTTTCCTACCTAGATTGATCTGCCTATCACCTCTATCTCTCACTGTTTCTTTGGTGTCAAGCAATGGATTCTCACCAACTCTCATCCCCCCCAGTCCATATCAGACTGAAATGTCTTTCCTTCCCTGTCCCCTCACATTCACCCCTATCACCTTTTCGCCCAACTTTCTTGATTGTTTAAAATATACATTGTTCTTACTTTTTCTGGTTCTAAGAGTCTTACTCCTGTCCAGTCTTTTATTCCTACCTTGACATTCAAATACACTCCTATTAAGGAGAAACATATATTGGATACATTCAATGTACTCAAGTGTCTCCAAAGAAATGAACATGGAATGTCACTTAACATGCTTTCTTTAAACTTAGAAAAATTAAAGTAGGATAGGAACAGAGATATTCTAGGAAAAGTGAATTCATTTTGACATATATATTGGTATAAACTGTGCTATTTGATAATGCCATACAGCCATTGTGCAACTTTGAATTAGTACAATACTTTGTATCTCATTGGAATAAAACTGGCCACATACCTACGTGAGAATTCAGACAGTAACACTCTGGCCTGACTTTAAAATATCATATGGAAATGACATACTTATAATCCACCTGACTTCAAAATGTCAGAATTGTGCATGTGGTGATCTCACATGCTAAGTGGTGATGTCTCACATTAAACTACAACTTTGCACATACTGTTTTGAAATGCACACCCATGGTTTCGACCCATGTATGTATGTATACTGTACATTGTAAATATGTTCTCTTCCTGAACTATTAGAAGTATTTTAAAATGTTCCTATTGAGTATTTACTTGACAGCTTTATATTGAAATGGAATATTTTGCAAAAGGTTTGAACATCTCTTGAAAGTCTGAAACAAGGTGCATTCTGAGGCAATTGTTACTTTTTTCATATGAGGCCCTGTATGTAAATTCACTGCAACTATGCAAACTATGAAGTGAACGTTAGTAATATACATTTCTGTTGGAAATAGTAAGATCATTTCAAATTAAGAATAGTAATAAAATTGATTATTCCTATTACTTGTAGGAAGACAATTTGGGAACTCTTGAAGAAAGACAATAATTGTTTGAATTGTGTAAAGGAAGATACTGAATCCAATGAGGATTTTGGGATCTCAAATTATAAAATGAATTGTCAGATGGATAAACATGTAAATTTGATTTAAAGTTGATGCAGAATCAGCACCCAGTTACATGATATCGAAATGTGAAATTGTTTGAAAAGGCCAATTAGATCATTTATATTTTGATTTTGATTAACTCATTTTTTGAATTTGCAAAAATTAGAAAAACATGTGTTAGAATTCTTTTTTCATAAAGTTGTTTATGAATACAGAAGAAAGTTAATTACCAATGATATTTAAGTAGATTGTGCAAGGTTGTAACTGAGGTAGAGTGTGATCAGTACTCATGTTGATTTTAATGTGATACACATATTAAACCTAACGAAAACAACAGGAAGTAACCTAACTACCTTACCGAAATATACACATTGTTTTAAACAAATAGAAAGATTAATTAGGAGAGAAAATAATCAAAAATTGCACACATTGACTTTGGTACCATATCATAGTGCACAACGTATACCTAGATGATTACAAGTCTCACACAAACCAACTATATGTAAAGACAATCCAGAATTTGTGAAAAAATGGCATCAGGGTTTAAAAAAATGTTCACTCAAGTTACTTATTTTGTCTATTGAGGAATTATTGCATCCGCTAAATAAACTAGAAGAAGAGATAGGACAAATTAAATCTAATTTACTAAATTTGATTTCACAGCAACAGCTTGAGAATACCATGAAAGATATTAGTGAGAAATTAAACACATATCAAAAGGAATTAGAAAGTAAACTAATTTTAACGATTTTGGAGAGACACTTTAGTTTATAAGCTTGATATTGTGTACTCTTGGCAAGAATATTATTAAACAGTAGAGAATACATCGAGATACCAAAGGAAACAAAACAAAGTGAGTCAAGATTCACCTGCAGAAAATTCCTTATCGAAAGTTTCAAGGGTTAGAAGAAAGTAATCTACCGCGGGAAGCAGCACCTGCAAAGGTAGATAGTGTACAATCTTAAAGAACAGGTTGAACACATAATAAACACATTTTTTTTTTATATAGACCCAAAAAGGGGTATAGACATTCCCCAAGGAAAGGGAAACTAACCAGGCAAAGAGTTTAGTAATACCTATCTTAAGTTATAAACTTACAGATTTTGAAAACCATACATTAAAGAAAGGATTGTCTTCGTACCTCAAGCTTCAAGTAAATTACTACAAGAGAAGATAGACTTCTTTAAACTAATATGCACAATGAAACTAACATTGTTTTTGGAATGAGTGGAAATGGAACAGAAAAATACTGAAACACCAAAATTCATTGAAATGAGACGTAAGAGTATTTTTTTACCACCTACTGAAAATGGCACTTTGGATATTTTTCGAACATTGATACTGAAAGATCAAGAGTGTATAAACTATAAAAATAGAATATATAGTCATTTCACACATTACAAAAGAAACATCATTAGAAAACTTTGGATGAATGAAGATTCAATCATTCAACCGGCAGATAAGGGGTGTTAGTTATCTTGAATAGAGAGATTACCATGATTAAGTGAAACATCAGTTAAATGACAGAAGCACATACATAACAATATCCTTTGACCTGACACAGGACATTAAGATCCTCATTTGGTTTGTTTTAACTGAAGCTGAAATAAATGGTTATATTTCCCATCACACAAAATAATATTTGACAAACTCAAATCCTATTACACCAGTATTACATATACTTCCAAATGTTCATAAAAATGAAACCAAACTACCACAGTGACCTATAATTGCAGCAATGGATAGAAAAGGTTGTACAGCCACCCGTACAAGACAATCAAATGTACCTTCAGGGCAGAACATACTTTTAAAAATTAAATAATTGCAAGCCATTGAGTTCATACCTGAGCTGGGCATACTTTTTACCATGGATTTCACAAGCTTATGTACCAATATACCCCATGAAGGGGGAATGTCAGTAATGGAATGGTTACTTCTTAAAACAGAGAATGCATTGGACAATAAGGTATTAGTTTTAACCTTGTTGAAGATCATCTAAATCAATATTTTGTTCTGATTTTAAGATCAATATTTTTTACAGATATGCAGGACATCCAAGGGGGCAGCCATGTTGCCGGTATACGCAAATACAAAATATGTAGCAAATGTTAGTGAAATTCATTTATGTTGCAAATAGTAAGAGCATTTCAAATACATATAGTAATATAATTAATTATTCTTATTACTTGTAGGACGACAATATGGGAACTCTTGAAGAAAGACAATAATTGTCTGAAAAGCCTATAGGAATATAATGAACCAACTAGGATTTTGGCTTGTAGAATTATTTGAATTATTAGATGGATACAAATGTGAATTTGATTTAAAGTTGATACAGAATCAGCATCCTTTTACAAGACATTGAAATATTGAAATGTGAATATGTTTGAAAAGGTCTATTAGATCATCTATATTTTGATTTTGGTGAAATATTTTGAATGTGTAACATACGAAATACATATGAAGAAGAAAGTTGATATTTAAGTTCATTGTGGAAGACTTTTATTGAGGAAGAGTGTGATCAGTACTCATATTATTTGCAACGTGACATAGTTATAGATTACGAAATCCTATTATCCAAAGATTAAACTGATGAGCACCAAATAATGTATTTGAATAATTTATACTGACTGAATTTTTGGTGAAACTTTTAACTTCATTGTTTCCCTTCCATTATTGATACTAATAAACACTGGGCAAGGTGTGACTGTCGCATCATGATCAGATTCCATTAGTGTTTGTGGTACTACTGTTCTGTTCTTAATACATTGTCCTACGTCCTGCTATCTTAAAACTACAGTAGTCGAAGATAGACCTACGTTTTAAGGGGAATGACAGCTGCCAACATGAACACTGCTTTGGTTCTCGGCTCTATCAGAGTGTCACCAAAATGAGCATTGTTTTGTTGTCCCTGCTAAATGACAGTCACAATAAAAATCATTTTTGTGGTTCTACCTGTTATTTTGAGCCACAAAGTGGAGAACGGTTCAGGCTCTACTATCTATTTTAGAGTAAACATTCTTGGGTTTGCTTAACTGCTTTGTAGCAGCCAGCATATGTTTCATTTCTTTCTTTAGGGTTTTGTGCACTACCTAAGAACGGCCAAAATAAGATAATGAAGACTTTTTGCCCTCTTCAAATGACCCACCAAACAGTAAAGTTAAGTTTTGTATTGAGATGTTGGTTGTGAAATGGATAGCCCCAGTGACTGACAGATGGTGGCTGAATTGTGACTGTCATTTCATGGTGAGATGTTACTAGTGTTTGTGGTACTGCTATTTTGTTCTCAATACTTCCCTAACTTCATGTTCCTGCTATTTTAAAAACACAAAGTTGAAGTGAAAAAGACTCTCTAGTAGGATTGAAAGCCAGCAACATGAACATAAATTGGCTTTTCCCTGATACCAAGAGCCATTGCACTGACAATTGTGGATCTCAATGTTACCAGAGTACCACCAAAAAGAGAATTTTGTTTAGTTTTCCCTACAACATGAGAGCCACAAACAAGAGATCTGTTTTGGTTCTCTGTGTCACTATAGAGCCACCATTGATCATAATTCATCTGGCTCTCCCAGCTACTTGAGAGCCAGCATGGACAGAACTTGTTGGGCTCTCTGCTGTCTGATATGAGACATAAAAAGGGTTTCAGGTTCCCCTCATTAGCTAAGAACATCACAAATGAGATTTTCAGGATTCTCCTTGCTACATGAGATTTGCTCAAATAAGATTTGTTTAGGTGGTGCTCAATAATTACAAAGTGCTAACATGAGAATGTATTTTGTTGCCTCTTCTACCTGAGACTACCAACATGATAAGTGTTTGAGTTGTTCCTACTACATGAGAGAAAACCACGCATGAGGTTTTCTCACTTCATCCATGGAAATAATGGGTGTAGTGTATGGCATATGAGGGAGAAAGAGAAAGGACTAATGGGGTAAAAGACGAGTATAAACAGGTAAGCTGTATAGTGGGATCTGGAAGTGGGGATCCAGTGGTGGAAGAATGTGCTGGTTAATTGTAGTGGCCTGTCCAAGTGTAGAGTATGGAATTTGAGGGCTAACTTGAATGGAAATATTTTGGCAAGATGTTTAATATCATGTGGTAGGCAGTTCCGATGTCAGGGATAAGGACCTAGATAGAGTGACAGTTAGACGATGCATAGGGTGGGTGAGGGGTGGTGACATTACAGGTGCTAGATTTATGGTGCCAGCAAGAAAGTGGTGAGAGGTAGATAGTTGAGTGGTGAGTTAATGTAAAAATGTGGATTAGTCTCTGCTCAATGTAGTAGGGGATGTTGTGGTGATGGACACAGAAGTGAGCCTAAATAACACCTTGGGCTTTAATGTCCTTCACCTTTCTATTCAGGCTACCAAACAGCAACAAAGGAAATGTGTCATGTATGCCTAGTCAGGTGATCATGCAGAAACTCTAATAAAAAGGTAGAGTCAACCTTTCCACAACCAGAGTGTTTGGCAGACAACCTAGGCATAATAGGCATGATAATTGAGGCAGGCAATTACGTTTGGTGAGTTTTCATTCTTATGGCACTATGCACTATGTCTCAGTAAGGCATTTTGTGCATCTCCAGATGTGCTGGAAGAGGCTTAGCCCACACCTCTGGAGGAGGGTATCTTGATACATGGCTTTACAATGCTGGTTTATACAACTGTTGCTATGATTATACATTGCTATCGTGCTCAATTTATACTTCTGAGTCTTCGTGGCCTGCCATGATTTCGTATTGCAGAACTTTCACAAAGCTGCACATTCTACTTCCTGTAGCTTCCATGAAGCAATAGCCACAAACAGGAGGGGCACATTTTTGAAAGATCTGAGGCTGCACCATTTAATTTGTCAAAAACTCTGAGTCACCTTTCCCCTCCACAGACAATAGACACCAGCATTAGCTGGGGCAAGTAGCCCCCAAATTCTTGCTGCAACTCCTCCTCTTCATCTTCAGTCCCCTCATCCTACTCCTGCCCCTAATCTGCATCCCCCAGCTGCCCTCCATCCACAACATATTCCCCATCCTGGTGTAAATCTGTCTCATAATTGTCATCAACCTCTGTGCCACCTGGTAAGGGTGTAGCAGTCCTTTAAAAAAAAATGTATCCAATTATAAATAAATGCTAGTAATTCTATCTCAGAAAGAATAGTGTTCTGATCATCCTCCCTTCAGAAAGCTCCTTTCCAAAAGTATACTGACACATGTTTCTTGCTGCATTAGTCTCCTGATTTGTAGCCCCACACTCCAGTGGCACGGAGTTGGTTCAGAGATCACAGGCTCCCTCTTTGAACGCTGGCACGACACCAAAATCACTGCAGTGCAGACTTACCCTCTGCTCCAAAACAAAAATAGATATGCTAAACTATCACCTAGTAGGAGGATTATTCTGAAATAAAAGCCATTTCTATGTTTTGGTATGGTGGCTGATAGTTCAAATAGTAATTAAAGCTGCAACCGATTTGTCGCATAGCAGTGTCAACCCTGTGAACTCAGACCAGCTATGAGAGGCTTTCAGATCCCATGAAGCTTTACTGTCTGCCTTCTAGTATTAGAGATAAAATAGAGATGCTTGTCTCTGTTGACTCTTTAGGATGAAGGATAACTGCTCGCTAACACGCCCAGCAGCTGTCACAAGGACATCACCTGAGAAACTGGCTTCCAAGAGACTATTCATATCAAAAGCCTGGCTTACACGATGGAGCGGCATTGCATAGAGCCTTTAAAGCTTCAGGCTGAGAGTGGGGTATAGCTATGACAGTCAGAGACACAAGCGGGCTTGAGGAAGGGTTTCTCCATCTTACTTTCCTTTGGGGCTTTATCCCTTCCTAATACCCCTCCATTTATTACAAAACAGGGCCATATGAGTATAACATCAGGAGGCCAGAGTCACTTGTCTCAGGGAAAATGGTTGTTCCCTTAAATAGGCTTGGGTTTATCAGTTCCCATTATTGGAGATTGACTGAAACAGCTGGATTAGTGTGTCGCTCATTGACCCAATCCAGTGGTACTCATCCAGTGGTACTCATAATTTCGATTCATGTTTGATCATCTAACCAGTCTTGGTGATCCATCAGCCTGCATCACTTCGTGCCAACTTCTAGCTGCATGAAGCACTGTTCACACACTAATCAGAGCTGGCTCGTCATTAGGATAAATGGGATTCACCACTTTCAAACCCGCTTCAACCCACAATCAATGCTTCTCAAACCCTGTTGAAAAGCGCAAGAACTAGAATTAGGTACTATTTAGAGCCGCCCTCGTCTTGGCCAATGTTAGGGGTACTAGACAATGTTAAAGTCCCTTGTTTCACCTTTTTCAGAAATACAATATACACGTTTAGAGACATTACTGCAAGTCTCGACTTTTTTCTGCCTGCTAAAATATCCATAGTGCTTTTCCATATTTATTCTGCATTTTCTGCCTTATTTCATAGTGATACATTTTAATGGAGATTGTGTTTTTAATAGTTATTTGATTTATTTACTTCATTACAGCAAATATATATATATATATATATATATATATATATATATATAGATTCAGTGAAAAAACTTTGTTAAAGGAACGTTATGGTTAAGTTGCGCTACTAAAAACCTTTGAAATTCAGTGAAAAAAAATTGTTAAAGGGACGTTATGGTTCCTAGTAAAACCAAAAAACCCCTGAAATTCGCCAATTATGGTAAGCTAAGCAACCATAACTCGTGCCACCACCGTGCACTGCTAAGACTAACACCCACGACATCAAAGATGACATCACAAATGTCATTGATGACATCACTGATGACATCACATGTGTATGTACTTTTCATGAAATATGTGTACAAGGGATTCTTATTATAATGTTGTGAAAAAAGTGTCAAGGATCATTGCATTAAATATCATACCCTAATTAGTGCATTGAACGATGTATTGATATAAATAGCATTCTATTATGGGGTTCTATCTAGTATACTAAGCTACTCATGCAGAAATATAGCATTGTGTGCAGCGTACAAGATGAAAGTATGATATTCGTAATGTTGATATGTTGAATAATGAAATGATAATTGTTTTCTTAATAGATTTTTGTGTACTGTGAAATATGTAATAAGTAGCTAATAAAACCCATGTATTACATAATTGCATTACTATAGACAAAACACAAGGAGACAAGAACACATATCAATATGGGTATATACAGGGAAAGTGAAGTTAGCAAAACAGCACAAGTAGTAGCAGAAACAATTCATAACGTAACTGATTATTTTCATGCAAATAAATGATTGCTCTATTTCAAAGCTGCCATTTCCCCTATGTATCTGTATCACTTGATGTGATTGGACTCTAAGGAAAGTAGTGTGAGTACAATGTATACAAATATGACCATATACAGGGAAAGTACAGCCATAAAAAACCACAGAACTATCAGAAAGTGCTGATAAGTCTATTGATTATCTTTATGCACAAAAAGGATTGCTGTCTTTCAAGCTTTTGTCTTCCCCTATGTATATGTTTCATATTATGTGACTGGACTCTAAGAGAATTACTGTAAGAACCTACTTGAAGGATACGTCTACAAATAAAATAAAATGTTTAGTTTCTGACTGTTACTGAAGAAAACCACGTGGCCTAGATATGTCAGCAAAAGAAAAAAGAGTGAGTCAGACATGTGATGTTATCAGTGATGTAATCAATGACATTTGTGATTTCATCTATGATGTCGTGGGTGTTAGTTTTAGCAGTGCACGGTGGTGGCGCTAGTTATGGTTGCTTAGCTTACCATAACTGGCGAATTTCGGGGGTTTTTCGGTTTCACTTGGAACCATAACGTCCCTTTAACAAAGTTTTTTTCACTGAATTTCATAGGTTTTTAGTAGGAAAGCTTAACAATAATAACTTTGACTTTATGTACATACTGAACCCCTTCTACTGAATTTGATGTCCGCAAACTTTTTTGATGTCCGCGGACATGTTCGGACAACAGTACCACTACCTAAAAAGTCTGGGGGGGTATGTTTAACAGTTATATTATAACATAGTAACATTTAAAAAATTCACAAAGTGGCACACATACATATTATATGTAGTAATACTTAAGAAATGTAACCCTTATATGTAACACACTAACCATTCATTTAAATACAATATGTTCTAAAATGGAATATACCAAATGAAGATAAATTGGCTTCCAACATAATTACCTCACAGACACTCCACAACTAAGAGCAAGACCAGACCCACAGAATACTCAGAACATATATTACCTGAAATAGTAAGTGTACTTCATTTTACTAATATATTTATAAACTTTCTGTATTAGATTAAAAAAAATATATATTATCTTTATTTTTTTCTCACAGAAATGTCTAGTACTCTGGAATGGCTAGAGGAGCACTTCCCACATGACGAAATGTCAGAAGATAGTGAAGCTAATGGTACACACTTTACAATATAAACCATTTAATTATTATTATTTTATATATATTTAACATATATATTTTTTTTTGTACAGAGCATACCAAAATAGAAAATGCCTCTGAAGAAACTGTTACGGATAACACTCTTGAAAGCATAAAAGAAAAAAATGGATTTATTGTTGACCAATTATAATAATTTGAAAACTTTTGTTGAGGATCATTTTAAAACAAAAACCTCATACCATTGTCCCACATGTACTTGTCCCCCCTCACCATATCCCAGTCAATTATCCTCAAACCCTGTACATAACCCAAAACGTTTTGATGAGACTTCCATCCCTTCTTTACCTGATACCAATCATGTTGAAACCCCTAATTCTCCTGTTTTTGTTTTCGTTTCTGCCTCACCTTCTTTGTCATAAATTGTTAATATATGTTCAATAAACTGACATTTTTATTTTGTGTTGTAATTAGTTTCAGTTTTTTTCATAAAAACAATTTAGGTGTCCACAGACAGCATGGTTGTTCTGAAATGTTCGTTAATAAATGAAAATGGAGGTGTCCTGAAGAACACTATACCTGTCCGTACTGTTCGCTAGCAAGTTGAAACTATTCTAGAACACACGCGGTGTCCAGAAATGTTCGTAAATAAATAAAACTGGAGGTGTCCTGAAGAACACTATACCTGTCCGTAGTGTTCGCTAGCAAGTTAAAACTGTTCTAAGAACACAAGTAGTGTCCTGAAATGTTCGTAAATAAACAAAAATGGAGGTGTCCTGAAGAATACTATACCTGTCTGTAATGTTCGCTAGCAAGTTGAAACTGTTCTAGAACGCACGCGATGTCCTGAAATGTTCGTAAATAAACAAAATGGGCGTGTCCTGCAGAACACTATACCTGTCCGTAGTGTTCGCTAGCAAGTTAAAACTGTTCTAAGAACACAAGTAGTGTACTGAAATGTTCTTCAAGAAACAAAAATGGAAGTGTCCTAAAGAACACTATACCTGTCCGTAGTGTTCGCTAGCAAGTTGAAACTGTTCTAAGAACACAGGCGGTGTTCCGAATTGTTCGTAAATAAACGAAAATGGAGGTGTCCTGAAGAACAGTATACCTGTCCATACTGTTCGCTAGCAAGTTGAAACTGTTCTAAGAACACACGCAATGTCCTGAAATGTTCATAAATAAATAAAATGGGGGTGTCCAGAAGAACACTATACCTGTCCGTATTGTTCGCAAGGAAGTTAAACTGTTCTAAGAACAAACAGTTGTCTGTAACTGTTCGTTTTACGTGTGACGCACTTTTAATTACTTCAGGACCCGAACAGTGTCCGTAGGAAATCAACACACATGCGCAAACCAATGTCCATGCATTTGGTGTCCTGGGGACAGCCGCTCCCTTCGCGAACATGTTCGCGGAGCGATCATTTGACCGCGCCCACGCTGATCGCATGTTCTGAATGCGGACACTGTTCGTGTCCCCGAACAATTTAAAAGTACATTTTCAAGTAATCAACAATATTTCTCAATAAAAACTCACCATAGCACAAGTCCCACATGCTAATCCTGAGTTTCTACATACTTTTTGAAACCTTTTAAAACCTTTTATTGTGTTCGATCTGTCCGCGGACAGCGCGCATATCCACGAACCGCGTACAAGCACCCCTATAAACGACCACACCCTACAGCTTATTCTCATTGGGTTTCTGGCTATTCTTCAGAACATAGCGATTTTTGCTGCCACCTGAAGATTACACCATCATCGAGATGGCATCCTTGGCTGAACTACTGCCACCTGGTGCTGCACCTGCTTCAGCACCACCCCCACCCCCTCCACCACCACCACCTCCCCAAGGGCCTGAAGAGGGGAACAGGAGTGAGGATGCAAAGGAGGAAGAAGAGGATGACGAGAATGAGGTAGTGGAAATCCCTACTACCTGCACTAGGCGTGAATATTGGGTGTGGTGTTTATTTACCATTCATGGGAATGGTCCTAAGGCTCGTGCGAACCGAGTCACCTGCAATGAGTGCAAAATGGTACTCAGTCACGGGAGGCATGGTTCGTACAGCTTTGGGACCACAACCATGAAGCAACACCTCAGGTCATTTCACTCTGGGGCCATTCGCAAGGTTGTACCTTGCGAGGAGCATAGTAGGTTGATTTCCTCTACTTCATCCTCCGTTTCCGATCCTTTCACCACAAGGAACACCTCTGTGGGACAGCGATTTCCTCAAGCTGCCTCACAGGCCACACATAATGCTGATGACCCTTACCTTTCGAGGGTCACAGTTGTGTGTATGTAATGCGACACAGTACTCTGCAGGGGGGAGCGACTTTGTAGTGCTTTTGAGATTATCGTCTCAGAGCACGAGAAGACCTGCTCAATACCCAAATAAAACCCACACTACATATTCCTCTCTCAGCTCGCCCTTTCTTATCCCCGTGGTTGGTGTCCCCCCTTTCCCCTCCTTTCCCCTCCTCTCCTAGTGTGTTGTGTATAAAAAACCAAAAAAAATATAAAATAACAAAAATCAAAATAAAAATAAGGCTCTTTTCAGAGCCGCCTTTCACAGTTAAAAAATAGAAGTGAAAATAAATGAAGCAGAGCCCTTTGTATTTTTTAGAAGTCCATGGACAGTCCGCGGACATCTAAAATTTTGGGGTGCTACTGTATCGTAAGCATTGCAATTTTCTCTGGGAGGA
This sequence comes from Ambystoma mexicanum, assembly GCF_040938575.1. Classification (NCBI taxonomy): domain Eukaryota; kingdom Metazoa; phylum Chordata; class Amphibia; order Caudata; family Ambystomatidae; genus Ambystoma; species Ambystoma mexicanum. The sequence continues at coordinate 1,035,617,824 of NC_090934.1, forward strand.
AGTGGTGGCTCTGAAAAGAGCCTTTGGGTGGTGTTTGTGTTTCAAAAATTATAAATACTCAACACCTACTTCAAAATGGATGCTGTAATTCTAAAAAAGGTTGCAATGCATTCTGTATGTTTCTTAGAAAAATCTGATTGCCAGCATAAATTAGATGTACTCCATCTCTGCGAAAAATGTATGTACTACGAAACATAATATTTTCATTGTGAAAAGAGAACATGCCAAAATCTCTTAGAAAGGCACAAACAGCCTTATTGACATTGCGCCTTGCTTTCTCCATTTGTGGACTAAATGAAGAAGAACAAAGCCACATTTGTCTCTGCGCAATCCGTGAAAAAATTACTTGAGAATTTGGAAACATGTCCATGACCTTCCCAAGTCCTTCTTTCATTGCAAGTTGCAAAGAAATTCCAGACACATGTCCTAAACTGTACCCTCCACAATTAATTATAATTATATCTGGATGTTGCTCTGTCTCCAAAGTAGCACAGTGAGGTAACAAGTCCAACCACTTCATTCCACATACTCCATGCCAGTGTACTTCCACATGTGGGAATCCAAGATCTACAGCTACTCCACAGGTTTCTGCATGCACCTTCAACCAATGTATCCAGAAGTCTCCCAAAATCCAAACAATCTGTTTTCTGAAACACACAGCCATAGCTATCTGTTCTTCTCTCAGCAAAAAGAGTATCTGAGAAACTCTCTCCTGGCACAACACACCCACTAAACTTTCCTGACCAATCCCTTTCAGTGCTCATTCTCATTTCCATGACTTCTGAACCCAAAAATCCCCTGATGTAACACCTGATGTCCGCGAACTACCGCCATGTCCGCGGACATATCGTAACATGAACAGCCCTTCTACCATTTCCACTTCACTCTCTATGCCATTCCCTCATTGGATGTAGCTAAGAAGTCACATGACCATCCACCAATCACATTCAAGACCTCTACATCTAACTGCATCATCACAGATCAGCACTGCAAATGTACTGTGAATCTCACTGAGTACAAGTGTCATATCATTGGCAAGCACCATCTACAAGAAATACTGTACAAGTCTCCAAGATTTCGACTTGCAGCTCCATGCATATCCATAAAAACTACAGGTATGCATATTTCTGTACAGTACATGAACACATTTTCTGACAGACTTTTAGCTTGTATAATCTGTAAAATGAATCTACTGTCTTTTTTCAATCTCCTAAAATCAACTGTCACTTACAAACCTTTATACTATTTAATTTCTTTATACACACACACACACACACACTCAAATCATGTTAAACTAACATTTTTGAAATGAAATATATAGACTACATATAGTCAAACAAAATGGCAAGTGCACTATATATTCAAATCTCAAATAATAATACTTGTAAAATTACATTTTTTTTAAATTTCTTTATTCATTTAATTACATACATTTATATAGGACAAGCAGCCCATTACATTGAGGCACTATTACTTGGAAGAGCTTAGATACAGGAATAATGGTATTCAGTTCTACATTATACATTTCACAAGACATAGTAAAGATATTGTGTTTGCTACAGTTAGTAATTGCAATACAATTTGTTCATTAAGAACATATCATATGTATTCAACTGGTGCGACGTATCTTATGTAAATAAGATAGTTTTAATGGTTTTGAGAAAGGCGCTGAGGATGCCAATTAAAAATTAAAAACAGTGCTATATACAAACAAAATTACTAATTTGTTTCTTTTACAATTGCAGTGAAGACCATTCTCCTGAAAAGAAGCAGCCAAATTTGAAGTACAAAGAAGAACTAAGAAGTAACCTGCTCATTTTAGAAAAAAGTAAGTAGAATATCACCATAATATTTGTATTATTACGCAAACACACTGCAAGGTTAATTCATGCTATTTCTGTGTCTAAGAATAGAGATTCTGCACCATTCTGTCCACAAATCCCCATATCTTAAACAGCGATTTACAGTCAGAATGGCCCACAAATTCCTATTTTTCGACACACAAATTACCCAACTCAACCGCTAGAATTTAGAAGTTATAGAACAAACAACTGTTTTAATTGTATAGCATTAGATATACTATTTATACTTCTCCACACCACTAGCTTACTTTTTTCTGTCCTCTGAACCCCAGTTTAGTAACACATTCATTCAATAATACCCATCCCTACTAGTTGTAGTTCCCAATGCACAATCACACACTATTACATACATCTGTATCATCTTACTCAAACACTCATGCACACAGCAAACATATATGGCAGAACACCTCAACCCATACCTTCTTTATTTTTTTCAACAGACCCTAAATAATGCCTACCAAAAATCAAGTCCATAGAAAGCAACGCAGAAGTAGAGCAAATGAAAATAAAAGTGTCCAACATAAAAAACAAGTTGAAACAAAACAGCTAATACAGTCATTTAGTGAAACAAAAGAAGTTTCAAGTACAAAAACTTTGCCTCCTCTATCAAAATGTAAACCAAACCAAAAAACAATTAACAGAAAATCAGCTATCACTAAAGATAAAACTGCTTATTTAAATCTTGATATAGTTTAAAGTAATCATACCAAGAAAAGTGTTTTAGCCAAAATGTTCCGTCACAAAGACCTTCAAAATCTTATAAAAATAGGAGAGAAACCAGGTTCAACGCTTAAAACCTATTGTAGGAAATTAATCTTAGAAGCGTTTATAGACAGTGCAATTCTTCTCAAAAGAAAGTTATTTATTTTAGTGTTAAACAAAATGAAACCACTAACAAAACTAATAACTAAATTACAAAAAAAAAAACTTCTCAATAAAATAAATGTCAACAGAAAGAACTTCTTAAGTATCTGCGGAGGTGAATGGAGTCACACTACGAGCACAGAACCATACTTTAATGAAGAATCGTACAAACAAAAGCAAACAAATACAATTGCCATACATAGCAGTGGTCGAGGTTATGAAAACGTTAATAATACCATAATGGAAAAAGAATTACTGCTTACAAAAATATGACCTAAAAACTTAGAATTACCCCTCCATTCAACGGAATCAGAACATCTACTAGTGTACAAATTGCCATGCATGTCAATGTGTAACATTCCCAAACAATTTTTCAAGTCGTTATGCCAATTCCTTAATCAATATGTTAAAAGCAAAGACAAAATCAAAATTAAACTACTGGAAAATATGTACACAGGACTACAAGGACATTCATTGGCCTGCATTACAGGACCTACTTGCAAAACCCCCTTCTATGATATCAAAAGGATATCAACACACCATTCAACTATAAGAAATCTAGTTTATAAACTGTACTATGCTAAAAGTCCTGCTTTAGCACTAGCCAATTTAAATAACATTCTTCTACATGGTACAGCAAAAGACCTACTAGAAGAAATCGACTATATTCAGAAAAAATATTTTGGAAGTAAAACCCACATACAGAATGAAATAGCTGTAAACCAAATTAGTAACAATTCTACACATGGCAACCTTTTACTACACACATACAAAAAGGAAATACTAAAATTTAAAAGTACATCAGCTGAAGTACCAAACCATGTGTGTGTATGTTGTCGCAGAACTTTTTATAACAGTAACACAAAAACTGTAGACCAGTCATACAAAATAGAAGACAATGAAGATTCTAAATGGTTTGAATTAGCTTTCTACCTTATAGCAGAAAACAAATTCGAAATAACTGACCCTGTAATATTTTGTAGTTACTGCACTACAAAACTTGACAACAACCAAACTCCTTCACGTGCTATCACAAATAATTTGGAATTATATCCACTACCAAAACCCTTCAAAAACTTAATTTATATGAGAGCATCATAATTCAAACAGTGCACCCATTTCAAGCAATACTACGCCTTCAACCAAAAACTGGAAAATTACCTCCCTCTGAATTAGTGAAAGGTATTCGTGGAAAAGTAGTTTATTTACCATTAGATCAAAAAGAAAATGTGCACACTCTAGGAGTGCAACGTCCAATGCAACAATCTTTAATTATCTTGGTAAATGGAGTACCTACAAAAGACAAAAAATATTGGCAACAGCTGGTAGATTTACATAAAGTTAGAGAAGCCTTGCAATGTCTTAAAGAGAATAATGAATATTACAAAGAAATTAATATTGAAAAAAACTTGAAGGATACAACTGAAATAATTCAAGAGACACAAGAAGCTGGTCAATTTGAGCTACTAGATCCTGCTACAATATCAAACACTTTAGACCATTATACAATTCATCCATTGCACTCTAATGACACCATAGAAGATGCACTGGAAACATACCAAATGCGTCAAACAAAAGGATCACCAATCAGCATATGGGAAAAAAGTATAGAAGCACGTTCTTTTCTTCTACTCTTTCCTATTGGCAAAGGAGGAAGGTACGATGATAGACCTATTCAAATATCAGCATCAGAATACCGCTCATTACGGATGTATTCTGACGATCCCAGATTTAGACAAAATGTGGAATGCATATTCCACCTACTCTTTGAAAGTGAACTAGCATCTTTATATTACGGAGTTGCACACATATTAAAATCAGGATCACACTTTCAAAATATGACAGCTACACAATTATTACAAAAAGTGCAACAAAAAGATGAGGTTTTACAATCAAATATTACAAATCTATTAGTAAATATGCGTGGTACTAAAGAGTACTGGTTTCAACGTCATGGAGATGTACGCTGTATGATCAGAAACCTTGGGCCACCCACTTGGTTTGTTACATTAAGTTGTGTAGAATATGCATGGGAAGATTTACATGATTTCCTACGCATATCAAACAAAAACAAAACAAACATAGATATACTAAAACCTGGAGAACTTTGTTTTCTGGATCCTGCTAATGTTTCAAGATATTTAACCATCGCTTCATTGCTATGCTACATTTTATTTGTAATAAAACTGTTCCTCCCCTTGGAAAAGTGCAACACTTCTTTTGGAGAAAAGAATACCAAGCCAGAGGAACACCACATATTCACATGCTTTTATGGATTAAAGATGCTCCTAAATTTGGTCAAGACAGTGATTCCACTGTTTTAAAGTTTATTGAAAAATATGTCACTTGTGAAATTCCATCGGAATCCAAAAATAGTGATCTTCATGCACAAATTTTACAATTTCAAAGACATAAATGTGGCAAAAATTGTCGTCGCAAATACAAAAACAAAGGGAAATACTACACCAAATGCCGATTTGGTTTCCCTAGACCAGTTACAAATACAGGTCAAGTGAACAACCTCATGTCTTCAGTTAGACATAGGGCCTCATTACACGGACGGCGGTTAGGGTTAACGGTCACTGTTAATGGTACCGGTGACCGTTAACCCTTACCGCCTTAATACGAGGTCCCTTTGCAGGTTGGAGACTTTAATGCCTGCTTTTTGCAGGCATTAAAAACCGACCCGCAAAGGGACCAGGGAGCTAATTACGGTACCGCAATTTGCAGTGCCGTAATTAACACCTTCCCCATTCCCATTATGCCCTATGGGGCAAAAATGGGAATGGGGAAGGGCAATGGGAAAGGGGGAATTACCGCCCCACCAACCTTGGAATAGGGCGGTAATTCCCCTTTCCTCCAAGGCGGTGCCGGTATTTTACCGGCATGGACTAAGGTGCTAATAGCACCTTGGTCCACCGCCGTCCGTGTAATGAGGCCCATAGTGTTAAAGGTAAGTCACCTAAAGATACATATTTCATAAAAAAGAAAAGAAGAAGAAAAATATATCAATGATTACAATGCAATCATTGCCCACTTATGGAATGCAAACATAGATGTGCAGTACATTGCAGACAATTCTATTGCTGTTGCACGATATGTCACAGCATACTTAATCAAAGCAGAAAAGACAGAGCTGCAAGACCTCTGGAATGACCAGTCATCAGATAAAACAGTATCTCAAAAATTATACAGCTTGGGCATAAAAATGCTTTCCCATAGAGAATGTGGATCCTATGAAGCAGCTGATCGTTTAACTGGTACTGCACTGTATGGTAAATCTGAAAATATAGTATGGCTAAGTCTTGGTCCAGCTAAATCTAGAAAAAGAGTTCTAAAATCATACGAAGATATAGAAACAATAGCCAAACATGATCCCAACAGCCAAGACATTTTAAAAAAACATTTATTGGGCACATACTACCCAAACAGGAGTACCACTTTGGAAACCATGTGTCTATACCACATAGCCCAAAACTACACATACACAAATAATATAAAACCCGATGAAAAAAACAGTAAATACAGAGTGACAAACTGTGAAGGCAGCTTAGTAAAACTCACCAAACCAAATTTAATTAATCATATCAAATTGTCATTAAAGACCCCTAAACATAAAGAAGTGTATTAAATGTCCCTGCTACAACTCTTTAAACCATGGAGAAAAGAAGAAGAAATACTATATAACTATGACTCATATGAAGAAGCTTTCAAAGCAAATGAAAGCACTATAACTGATGTAAACTTTGCACAGTACAAAACAATGTTGCACAAAGACAAAAGTCCAGGCCCAACTAGATAAGGACACTCCTGACAGTAGTCAACCTTCTGTAACAGGAAGCCAAGAACCACTGGGAGAGCCACTAATAGCAAATGAGGCAGAATTGGCTATGACAGAAGTAGAAAACAGCATGTGTCATTATATGAAGATAAAGAAGACTTAACTATACTACAATCAAAACTAAACAATGAGCACGTAGCATTTTTCAAGAAGTAACAAAAGAAATTGCACATGGTGTACAACATGAAAACAAAGAACGCACCTGCCAAAATTACAAACCTATGCGATTGTACGTCAGTGGTGAAGCTGGTTCTGGCAAAACATTCCTAATCAAAATCATCAGTAAGTTCCTTCAACAATTGACAAACAACAAACTGTCAGCTGTTGTCACCGGCCCCACAGGTTTAGCTGCCTACAACATAAGTGGTGTCAATTTACACTGATTACTACTCCTGCCAGTAGAGCACCAAAACAAATTAGACTATTACAAACTTTCTACAGAAGCTGCAATGCAACTACGGAGAGTATTGAAACAAATGAAAATGCTACTAATAGATGAAGTGAGCATGGTGTCCAACCTAATTTTGGCTTTGATTCACCTCAGATTACAAGAAGTACTCAAAACAAACTATGAAGAGCTCTTTGCAGGAAAACACATTATTGCTTTCAGAGATCTTCTGCAATTGACACCAGTAAAAGGTGAGCCTATTTTTAAAACATTAGGACACAAACTCTGCAGTAAAACTGTTGGCAGCATTGGAAATGTCAACCTTTGGCAACATTTCCAATACAGAGAATTAACAGAAAACATGAGGCAATCTGCAGATCTCACTTATGCCAACCTTTCAAAAAGTATCAGAGTTGGTATACTTTCTAAAGAAGCAGAAGCAATATTGAAAACACAACACATTCATGCACTTTATGGTGAAAATGCATGTGCTACAGATGTTATGGAACAATTAGCCCACAAAAATGTCAATTGTATGGCCTTAATGCCAACTCTTGCAAGCTGTTTAAAATTCAATGAAATAATGTTCAGTAAAGAAATGCAACCAATAATGGAAATTAGCGCCACAGACACACTAGATGTACATGGCATGACACTATCCACGTGTGAGCAAGCCACAACAAGACTAAATAGTTTAGAAAAATCGAGAAATGCTTAAACGTAACCTTGATGTGGACCAAGGACTAGTTAATGGAGCACTGGGTACAGTTGTTGTCTTTCAAAAATACCCACGTGACAACAAAATTCAGTTTGTCAATATTCTCTTTGACAAACTTTCAGAAGTAAAAAGGATAGGATGCTCAACAGCTCTATTCCTTCTCTTCAAAGACATGTATGTACGCAGAGAACAATTTTCTCTAACTCTTGCATATGCAGTCACCATTCATAAATCACAAGGTCTTACCCTAGACAAAGCAATGATAGACATTGGTAACACAGTCATTAAAGAAGGCATGAGCTACGTAGCACTATCATGCTTACGTACACTTGACGGTGTATTTCTAATCAACTTTGATGCAAGTAAAGTAAACGCTGATATTCCTTGCATTTTAGAAAACAATAGACTTCGCTCACTATACACCCCCCATCTAAACACATATTCTGTACCACAAAAAGTAAAACGTTCTAAAAGAAAACTAAATCAAATAGAAATGCAACAGGATGTCACTGCAAATCCTCCAAAGAGAGTAAAAGAAACTAAAACTTCATCAAGTACCACACACATAAAAGAACCCATTAGGGAAAGTAAACCAGGTACTTCATCAAAGAACGAAGACAAACAAAAAAAAAACAATCAGATACAGAACTACCTGGTCCATTTAAACTCTCAAATATAGTTAGAGTAAGTTGCTATGCAAACGTAGCAATGAATATTCTGTTTCAATTGCCACCAATTGTTGACAACATTCACTTACACAGTACAGACCAATTGTGTTTGCAAATGTTAGTACTTCACAGAAATGTAACAAACAATCTTGATAACATGTATAGTGTTTATGGAATAAGACAACAATTGGACTACTGTGCTGGAATGGTTACATTGACTATAAACTCACAGGAAGATCCACAAGAATTTCTAATGTACTTACTACAAGTACTGGAAAATAAAAACATACCTATAAATGAAATCTTCCAGATTTCATACATGTGGAAACATACATGCACTCTCTCAAACAATGTGATACAAGAAGAAATCCCCAATGAACGCTTCATATATATATCAATACCTAATTGTGAATCCATTCCATTTCAGCAACTTATACAAAATGCAAACCATGGTAGATTATGTACTACCTGCAATTCGGATAATCACTCCACGTTAGTAATACAAACACATAGTAAATAAGTAATACTAATGCTTCTACGTTACAATGCAGATGGTACCAAAAACAACTGCGAGCTGACTGGATTCACACATGGTCAAATATCACTTGGTAAGAAAACCTTCACAACAATAGGTATAATCTACCACGCAGTGGCCACAACCAACTCAGGGCACTACACTGCATATATAAAAAAGAAATGTGGATGGTTTGAATGTAATGATAGTACCATTACTCTAAAGCAGAGATCACCAGCACATCTTACAAACGCTTATTTAATGTTCTTAAAACCAAAATTTGATAAGTAAACTGTACTTAAACCTTAAGTAAACTTGTAGTAAAAAAATATAAACTGTTAACATATTCCAAATGGCCATGCACCCAACATTCTATGCCGTGGCCACAACCACCGCAGCATATCAGACCCATACAGTCAAACATTTCAACTATGGCGTATATAAACTTTTAATGTCCGCGGACATTATGAGTGTTCTTAGAACACTTTCAACTTGCCAGCGAACAATACGGACAGTGTCTTCAGGACAACCCCTACGAACATTTCAGGACACCGCGAGTGTTCCTAGAACACTTTAAACTTGACAACGAACAATACGGACAGCGTCCTCAGGACACCCCCATTTTGTTTATTTACAAACATTTCAGGACACCGCGAGTGTTCTTAGAACACATTCAACTTGCCAGAGAACAATACAGACAGCGTCTTCAGGACACCCCCTACGAACATTTCAGGACACTGCACATGTTCTGAGAACACTTTAAACTTGACAAAGAACAATACGGACAGCGTCCTCAGGACACCCCCATTTTGTATATTTTCGAACATTTCAGGACACCGCCAGTTTTCTTAGAACACATTCAACTTGCCAGAGAACAATACGGACAGCGTCCTCAGGACACCCCCATTTTGTGTATTTACGAACATTTCAGGACACCACGAATGTTCTTAGAACACATTCAACTTGCCAGAGAACAATACGGACAGCGTCTTCAGGACACCCCCTACGAACATTTCAGGACACCGCGAGTGTTCTTAGAACACTTTAAACTTGAAAACAAACAATACGGACAGCGTCCTCAGGACACCCCCATTTTGTTTATTTACGAACATTTCAGGACACCACGAGTGTTCTTAGAACACATTCAACTTGCCAGTGTACAATACGGACAGCGTTTTCAGGACTCCCCCTACGAACATTTCAGAACACCACGAGTGTTCTTAGAACACTTTCAACTTGCCAGAGAACAATACGGACAGCGTCCTCAGGACACCTTCATTTTGTTTATTTAAGAATATTTCAGGACACCGTGAGTATTCTTAGAACACATTCAACTTGCCGGAGAACAATACGGACAGCGTCTTCAGGACACCCCCTACGAACATTTCAGAAAACCACGAGTGTTCTTAGAACACATTCAACTTGCCAGAGAACAATACGGACAGCGTCCTCAGGACACCCTCATTTTGTTTATTTACGAACATTTAAGGACACTGCAAGTGTTCTTAGAACACATTCAACTTGCCAGAGAACAATACGGACAGCGTCTTCAGGAAACCCCCTACGAACATTTCAGGACACCGCAAGTGTTCTTAGAACACTTTAAACCTGACAAAGAACAATACAGACAGCGTCCTCAGGACACCCCCATTTTGTTTATTTACGAACATTTCAGGACACCGCAAGTGTTCTTAGAACACATTCAACTTCCCATCGTACAATACAGACAGCGTCCTCAGGACACCCCCATTTTGTTTATTTACGAACATTTCAGGACACCACGAGTGTTCTTAGAACACATTCAACTTCCCATCGAACAATACGGACAGCGTCCTCAGGACACCCCCGTTTTGTTTATTTACGAACATTTCAGAACAGCGCGAGTGTTCTTATAACACATTCAACTTGCCAGAGAACATTACGGACCGCGTCTTCAGGACACCCCCACGAACATTTCAGGACACCACGAGTGTTCTTAGTACACATTCAACTTGCCAGAGAACAATACGGACAGCGTCCTCAGGACACCCTCATTTTGTTTATTTACGAACATTTCAGTTCACCGCGAGTGTTCTTAGAACACATTCAACTTGCCAGAGAACAATACAGACAGCATCTTCAGGACACCCCTTACAAACATTTCAGGACACCGCGAGTGTTCTTAGAACACTTTAAACTTGACAACGAACAATACGGACAGTGTACCTCAGGACACCCCCATTTTGTTTATTTACGAACATTTCAGGACACCACGAGTGTTCCTAGAACACATTCAACTTCCCATCGAACAATACGGACAGCGTCTTCAGGACACCCCCTACGAACATTTCAGGATACCACGAGTTTTCTTAAAACAGTTTCAGCTTGCTTGCGAACAAAACGGACACATATTGCATCCTCAGAACACCCCCCCCCCATTTAGTTTATTTAGAACATTTCAGAACAGCCGTTTTGTCCGCGGACAAATCGAACACAACAAGAGCGTCTACCACATTAAAAAACACAGCATTTAACCTATCTCATACTCTCCCACCCTCCCCAAACACTCTTACACACAAACACACTCTACTGAATACAAATTTTAAACCAAGTTTCACCGCGCTGTCTGCAGACCTCTGCGAATCCAAGATGGCGGGCGCTACCAAAAATCTGACTCCCTCCACACTCTGCGCCGTCCAATCAGCGAACATGTTGCATGTCCGCGGTCATCACGCAAGCCGATTGGCCAATCAGGACACTGTCCGTGGAGCGAACAGGGAAGTCTGTCCGTGGACCGAACACAGATATCACACATTTTTTATTACCTACTTTTTGATCATTTAAAAAAAAAAACTACTGGATGGAATTTAACCAAATCTGCAAAAGCTCGCTTTCAGGACCAAGCCGCTACTCCTGGTCCAACGGTTTGGGCTGTAGGTGTGAGCAAAGTTTTTTCCCCATTCAGTCTATGGGAAAAAAAAAGTTTTGGGACCCCCCTATAACTTTGCCCTACTTGGACGAATCCTCACCAAACTTTGCAATAAAATCCAGAGTGGGCCATATACTTTTTTTTGCAAAGTTTGGTGAGGATTCGTCCAGGAGGAGCAAAGTTATAAGCCGCCCAAAAAGTGCTCTTTCTATGGAAACAGCAACTTAACCATAACTACATGGCCACTACCGTGGCCATGTAATATATATATATCAATAGAACATTGATCGAACATTCTGTTATTTTGGAACTGTTGTTCTATTGATGCTTGGATTGCTGCTGATTCACTTTCATACAACTTCTAAGAGTATAACCTTCCCTCTGACCACTTTTCCACAAAAGCTGAAGGAGGTATATCACTTGAGCGTGTCTGCTTTACCTTTATGGCTGGCATCACTGTTGGTTTGTAGCAGTTTAGCCACTACTCATATTTGCATTTCTGCAGAGCATAGGAGATTGTGTCGCAGCTGTCCTTCTTATTCCCTATATCTGCCCCCATTCCGTTCTATAACACCCTCATATTGCAGCTGCTACACCTAATCTGCCTCCTTGCATCCCTTCTGCCCTGCATCCACCTCTTCCTGTTACTCTTCCTTCAGCCCCACATTTATCATGTATCACTTCATGGTCCGTGCAACTACTGCCACTCCATGTCTGCTTCTTGGACTCCTCCAGCTGACCCTCCATTGTATTTCACCTCCAGCTGAGCTTTCTCCACATCCACATATGGTTTTCTACCCAGAACATCTGCTTGTTTCTCCCTTTTGTTGTGGCAACCACAGTGCTGTCACACTAATGGACAGATGTTCTCAAGAACTTCTACACATGGTTTCACGGCAGGTTTCTCTTTTTCAATGGGTGTTGTTGGGTAAGGAAAAGGGATTAAAAGACAATTGCAGAGGGTTTTGCAAAGGTATTTTTTTGGGTTTACTATTTTATTGTGGGTGAACGAGTAAAGTTAAGAGAAAAATATTTTTTTAAAAAAACATTCACTAAACTATCTATCTATCTATCTATCTATCTATCTATCTATCTATCTATCTATCTATCTATCTATCTATCTATCTATCTATCTATCACAAATGGGTTAACAAAGGCGTCCAGAGGGGTAGTCAGATATTAAGGAAGTTAACAAAACAAGGTCATTACATAAGTACATTTAAAAATAAAAATCACAATCAGATGATACTGAACAGAATAGGGCTGAAAACAGGAATTAAATATACACATTTCCACCTAAAAGCTCATGAATCTTAATTTAAATACAAGTATTTAATAATAATTTCGCATTTATATAGCGCTACGAACCCTCAGGTATTTGCATATAAAACAAATAAAACATTCTCTCAAGGGCTGGTCAAGATGTTTGGCACCCCCCTATTAATGTAGATGCTGTTTGTCTTCCCCTTAACTGTAAAACACAAACCACATAAAACCAGGAAGTGAGATGTACCCTCAATCAGATCAATGAAATTCCATAGAGATCTGTGGTCTCTGCCGGATGTTTGGCAATTCTGACTCACCCATGAGTTGTGCCAGTTTGGGTGTTATTGTGTGCTGCTGACTGATTCCACAAGATTTTGAGGTACTGCCAAATGGCAATATGAGATTTCGTCGATTTCTTTTTTTAGTGGTTGATTTTGCCAAAAAGTAGCCCAATGTTAAGCCCTCTACATGAATTATTCTTAAGCCATCCTCCACATACCTTTTTGGCAAAATACTTTGTAAAATATCTGACGAAATATACTTTCTCTTCGGTCAAAACCGCTGTTACCACATTATATACCATTTTCATATTGTACAAAATTCCCGTTTCTGATTTTTAAGCTTTGCAGACACATGATGTTAGACATCCGTAGACAGTGGCGAAATGTGGCTACTTGAAATATTCTATCAACCACATTAGCTAAAGAAAAATGTATATGCAACCAAGGGGGCTGCTTTACAAATGTTTTTAACGATGATGCAATCCCATTGAAAAATGCTTTGTTAATCAGACTCACAAACATTGAAATGCTAGATTTGTAGTTTATTTTCTCAGGGAGTGCGCTCTTTTTTGAAAAACATTTCAAGCTTTGGAACTCTGGTCCATTTCGCATCCTTAATTTTCAGGATCACATAACATTCCCACTAACTACCTCTAGTTCCCCCCATTCTGGCAGGTAACAATGTCCTCAACTAAACAGGAAAGCTTTAATAATGTCTAAATGTAATGATACTGCAGAAAGAACCCCCCTGCGTCTCTTACATCCACAGTTCAATGGGACATATTAACAGCTCCAAGTTATGTTGACTTGAAACACATGACTTAATATTGTTGTAAATTTAAATAATGTACGTGAAATCTGATTGTATATTTGAAAGGCTGCTTGTTCAGCTATATCGAATAATAAAAAATAAAAAATAAATACAAATTAACAGCCCCTTGATGAAAGGGCATATTTGGTCATCAGGCTTTATGCCAACGACTGCAAATAGAACTTTCTTCTACTAAGTTCGTCCCACACAGATACCCATAGTGTGAGCCCTTCAGCAGGAGCCCTTTATCTCTCTTCTGTCGGACAGCTTAGGCCTTTTTACTCCTACAGTGGCACTCCTTTAATGCTCCAACAACAATTTAGTGCCATCATAGGTTGAACTACTTATCCCACACATCTACAATAACTCAAACTATGCAGCGAGCAACCACACGCTCTTTCACAAAAGATCCTTTCAGACACACTAGCACACTAGCCAGCAGTCTGTTATCCAAAATGCAAAATAACTGAAGCCTTCTCAAGGTGAAAAACAGAAGTCAAGATCAGTGACAACAAACATATGTGTGTCCGCCATTTTAACGTGTGCCTTGAGAGGTTCCAAGCACTGTTTTTTGGATACACTGGGATTGTGTTGCTGTTTATGAATAGACCCATTTGTTTCATTATAAACAACACCACTCCATATATACTCCCCGGTCAGGTTTACAGTTAAAAATATCTATTTTTTTTCAAAATGTAAGTTTATTGACATTTGTCTCATTACAGAAATCCCCATGCACTTTGTTGAGTAACACAAACAACTCCACATTCAAAAACCAATAAACTTGTAAATATTTATCATGCACTGAAAGGTAACACAAATACAAATAATAATAATTTAAAAAAAACATAAATGGACCAATTGGTAATTACCAATACACCGTTGGTACTTTTTTGAAATACTGAACGGCAAACTAACAGTCTGAAAAATCATACAGCCATCTGAACCTATTACCTCTGAGCCAGCTCAACTGGGGTCTAATTGGGAGTGATTTCCTCAAGCAATTTGTAAATGTTATCCTACTTTTCCATTCTTGTGGGTACACATCCAAGTGCATATTTGAAAGTCTTGTATAGCGCTACTCGCCCTTAGGCCTCAAAGCGCACAAAGATAGCACTCATGTGCATTACAAGTACATAACCTGTTTGTTACAGGGTTGATTAATTTCACGTTTAAATGCAGGATTCGAAGCAGAGCTTTCCTGCACTAATTAGCAATGAATTGTCGAACCTTAGCAGATGCGCATGCAGCAACTGCACTATATCTCTCTCTGGCGCAATGGCCAGCAGGCAGCAGAAGCTTGCTCTGCAGCAGGCATGGGAGGAGAGTGGCCCCCGACGGATGGACTGACTTTTATGTTCATTAATAAATACCTTGAATAGACTTTCACAGTAGAAATGATTTCCGCCTCCACTGTCTTCCATTAATCCCAGACTCTTGTTTATAGGCCGAGACGGCTGCTCTTGAAGATTAAAAGCGAAACAAAGGCCATTACAGGGAAGAATCTTCCCAAACGTGGCGCAGACGCAGGCGTGAACGCTGAGTTTGGTAATGACATTCCGAGTTGGACTAAGTGCTCTCTTCATTCCCCCATCATTCCGCTCGCAGAAGCATTTGGGTTAAAACGCAGAGATTAAGCGGCTCAGAAATGTGTTTCTGCAGGCAGTAAAAGGAAGCCACTGGAACTAAATTAATCATGCATCGGACACAAAGAAAGGGAATAGATTAGGAAGGAATCAACTTATTAATTGAGATAGTTCCAGAGCGCGAATGAAGGTTCTAAAAATACAGCCCTGTCCCGCTAAAGGCTGTACTGAATATCGGCCATTTCAACTCCTTCATAGAGCGATCCGCGTGCCAGGCCTACCCTAAACCTGCACACTTTTCATCGTCGGGGAACGTGGGGTAATCAAAGAAATACTTAATATATCTGCTAAAGTAACAAGCTATAGGCCATAGGCATGCCCCGCATGTTCAGTGCTGGATAAGATATGTACACTGCAAGTAGACATGAACTTGTTTAGTTGACTTCATTTGTTACAATGCCTTACTTTAGATTGTCTTACCTTGCCAGCACAGAAAACATTTTAGCATTGTGTTTTGTTTTAAATGCCACACTTATGTCTTTAAACGTCATGTTATTGGTTGTGATATCTGATTGGCTAACAATAGTGGGTGGTATTATACTTCATTAGATAACTTTCTTGGTATGTATATATTCAAGGAAAACACTTTCGTTGCAGGGAGGTTAAGGTGAGAACTTATCGCAACAAAACAACTGAAAGTCTGCTAAAGCCAATTTATCTTTGCACCCCCTGTTGCGCAGCCTATGACCACAATTATGACATTACATATCACAATACTGTTGACATCCTTCATTACATGTTGTATGAGAACTCCGATGACATTACAAATTACATCACTAATGCATCACTGATGACCAACTAATTACATTGTATGGAACTGACTACATCAATAATGGAATTAGACAAAACATCATTTAAAAGTTAGCTCATGAAAACTTTGATTACCTTAATAAGAATTTAAGCTGTGGACTTGGCCATGACAAAGGCTTGGGTCATTGTTGCTCATAAATACCAATGTGAATGGTAAAAGCCATGCCTAGTAGCTCATCACTGTTTGAAAATATACAGTGGGCAACATTGAAAGCGGTAGTCAGTGGCCGTGGATAAAGGCCATAGCTAGTGCCCATTAATATGTTAGAATATACAGTCTGCACAGCCGAAGGCCGTGGCCACTGGCTAGTTCTGTTCTGAAGACCATGGCTAGTGGCTAGAGTACATAATATACAGTGGGCATGGCCGAAGGCCAAAGCTAGTGTCTGGTTAGTGCTGCATAATACACAGTGGGCACAGCCGAAGGCCATCGCTTATTGCATTTTATTATTTTAGAATATACAGTGGCCGGGGCCAAATGATGTACACACTTTTGAACGTCAAAGGCCATCGCTGGTTGCCCACGTATATGTTAAAATATATAGTCAGCACAGCCAGAAATGGTGGCCACTAGCCAGCATTGTTCTAAAGTCCATGGCTAGTGCCTGATCAGTGTATGTAATATACAGGGGACACGGTTGGAAGCTGTATCCACTGGTAAAGGCCAACATCTATGATTGATATACTGTTAGTGTTTTAAAATAATCAGTGAACATGGGTGAAGGTTGTGACCACTTCCAAAACTGATGGCCATGACTAGTACCCATTCATGTGTTTAAATATATTTGGCCATGCACACTGGCCATGGTTGTGAAGGGGCCCCTGAGGCACAGTCACCACACACGAATAGATACGCCAGACACAAGGTTCTGTTTCCAAAATCTAGGGTTTATTGCAATTCAAAATAGTCCCATTTGGCCAAGTGGTCCCACGCCCCGCGACATGTGTCTAACAGACCTCGGGGGACGCAAGAGAGTGTGAGACGTGCATCAGTTACATATATACAAACGGAACATCTTACAATCAGTAATGACACTTTTAATGCCGCCCCCAATTCATTTCCCTTTGAATTAGAGGCGATGATTGACCAGTGTGACAAATATGACACCTTAGACCACCATATTTAGTAACAGTTTGCAATCTTCAGTTTTACAGACACCATTCTTTGTTTGCGAGAACACAGCGTTTCTGTTTTTCATGGGCAAGCTGCGCGTAGGAGACTGGCACATACCAGGCCTCACTATCTCTAAGTTTCGATTCCCGCTCTAGAAGTCAGCCCGCTCACCGGGGCCTCACTGGGCTCAGAAAGGGGGGCCGTAAAGAAAATCATAATTCAACTCTTTAAATGCTAGTTTTGTTCATTGCTATTCTTCCAGGAGACTCGCTGGCATTTGTATACTGATTAAATGCCTTGCTCCCTGTCTTCAAGGATACGTGAGGGGGGGAATCGGGTATTCCTGTCTGGCTCTCCAGTGTAATGTTTCAACATGTTTCTTAGCCTTGGACCATTGAAGCGAAATAATATCTACAGCCAAGCAGTTTTACATGAGGCAAAGTGGCAATGTTAGAGAGAGCAGAGAGAGAAAACAAAATGGCGATTCTGGTCATCTTAAAATGGCTTCACTCTAGTTAAACTAATAGCTACATAATAACTAATGACTAATGAATATATATTCTTACACTGTAAATGAGGCGGTTGGTCTTCGGCCAACCAATTATCATGAATTTCCGGACCCTCAAGGGGTGCTTAGTTTTTTCTGGACTGACAGTTGAAGGCCATGCTTAATGCCAGTTACTGTTGTGATGTAATTAGTTATGTCATCAGTGAAGTGATCTGTGATGTCATCATTGTGGTCATAGGCTGCGCAACAGGGGGCACAAAGTCAAGGTGGCTTTAGTTGATTTTCAGGCGTTTTGTTGTGTTAAATTCTTACCTTAACATACCTGCAACTAACATTTTTTCCTTGAATTTCAAACTATTTTTTACAATGTATTGCTCAACTTAAAGTCCCAGCAACTTTTTTTCCTTGAATTTCAAGGATTTTTTTTCCATACATAATAGTCATTAATAATACAGACAACTGGTCTAATGAAAACAATGTATCAGGTGTAGAAAGTAAAATAAAAAGAAATTGTGCAACCACATTCCCCCCAAATAAACCTGTTCTTCTCAAACCTTGTTTGCATATTTATTTAACCTTTCAAAGAGTTTACATTTTGATGTACTGTTGATGAATATAAAGTTATTAAAGTGTTAAAGTAACTGTGTACAAAGACTACACTCAATGTATCCTAAAATAAATCTTTACAAGACTACTGCCCAGATATATATGTGCATATTTTTATTTTTTAAATGCTTCTATGGCCGGGACTAACAAGGATGCATGCACGGCTAAATGCAGCAACGACTGGGGGTTTTCACCCACCACTTCCACAGGGGATAGCATTGGCTATAATGAAATGCATAAGGTTATGTCATTTTTTTTAACCCACACTGTATTGAAAGGATCAATTAAAGGTCTTTGATCCATATATACAGTATGTGTTTCTATTGTCTATTTTTATAATGGAAAAGTTGTCCCTAAAAAGAACCTTTTTGGTAGATAAGGAAAAAAGAGGTAGGAACTGGGAAGGGGAAAACACTAGACGTCATACATATAACAAAAGGTATTTATATTTAGTACACTTAAAAAAATATATCTAGCATTGGCAGTCACCCGTTTGAGCTGAAAGAGCATTGCCCAATCGTCTAGAGTACCACTTCCCACCTCGATCAAGCTGGGACATGTTTTGCCCATCACAATAAAGTTAGAAAGATCAGGTGCAGGTACGATGGACCGAGGTTTGGTGTTAGTTGGTGGAAAATAGCTAGTAATAATGGTGTAAGTCAGTGGCACAGATGATTATTACTGCTGTGTTGATCTTGCTCCATGTGCTTTGACCTTATGCTTCACATGAGCCTTTCTATATGATCCATCCACTTCATCACAATGAACCCAGACAAGATGTTGAATTAACGTGGATGTTTCCATGCTTTGCCATGGCTTGTGTGAAGGTCCACTCTACAAAACCTCACCACAAAAATTGCACATAAATCCTCCATCTCCATTTTGCTGTGTTGGTCCTTTACACAGAAGTATTGCCAATAGGCAGAAATGTTTTTCTGTGCACATTGCTTCTTCCAAAGTGGTAAAGCTGAAGCCACCCACACCACCTCATCATCAATATTGGTCATAGTCATTTTGAAATACAGGGCGGTTGAGGAAAAACACATACTGTAAAAATACAAAACACATAAAGGACTCTGCCACTTAATAGCCAAAAACTTAAAAAATAAAAAATAACAAGCTAAAATAACAAAGTACAAAGCTCAATACAAAGGACAAAAGTATAGGAAGAAAAAAGGTTAAAAAAAAGGAATGGATAAATAAAGGTGCTGCTTTTCACAGTTCCTGTAGGCTTACACAGAAGTTCACCCGCCAAGAGACAAAAAACAATGACAGAATATAGGAACGATGTGCTTGGAAGAAGGGTACAACTGCGGTTACGTGATATAGCAAACCAGAATGTGTTTTCCATACGCGCAGGTACACCCAAGTGCAATGACGTGTTTGCGCATAAATTAGTGACCAGTCTCCTAAATCGACGAGAGGGCGCACCTGCACATAGCCACGTTGAGGAAAGGCCCAATCAATTTGAAAGCAGGATTGATGAAGCTATATGGCTTCACGCCTGATTGCAATAGGTAATCGGATCATGTAAGAGTTTTGCTTTTCCACTATATCTTGAATGTGGTAATGATTCTAATGTTATCCAAGTAGACAGTTTAAAATACAATTTGTTGGGTGGGACTCCAAGGTATGCCAGGCAGATGCTGGTGGTCTGCAGATGCAGAGGACCCAACACACTCCAAAGGACAAACGGAGGACTCAGTCAACAGCAAATACAAACTGTGGTTTCATGAAAATAAAACCAACAGGGATCATTACAAGAACACAGCAAGATCTAGGTACAGCTTGAGGTTCCACAGTGCGCAGGCTGGTTATCTATCACATTGGGTCATCACTCGGGCTGTCAAGGGTTTTGACCATTTTGAATCCTTAGACTGTGTAGATGTGGGGTTGAGCTGTCGCCGCCCATTATTCTATCCCAGAAGAAACTAAATCAATAGACTGGGAGGATGTGGGGATGAGCTGTCGCCGCCCACATTCACGCCAGAATCCAGGAGAACTGCGCTGTTGGCACAAGACCACTCCAAAGATACAACCTTTCTGTGGGGGGTTCCACATCACTACTCTTTTGTATTGATGCCATCAAAACAATGTTAAGCATGGGTCCTATACTATCAAGCAAAATACCACTCTATTGAAATGCAGTAATTCAAGACAGATCCCAAAAATGGATGCAATACCGGTACTCACCACTATCAGAAAGCCGGCGTTTTAAAACCACCAGACTTTTGTGTAAAACTGAACAGAGGAACCCAAACCAGGCCAAGGAAAGACTTGCTAAGAGGTGGATACAATGTAAAACTATATTCTGAAATGACTTGAAGGAAGTAATTATTTAATGTATATGTAAAAATTGTAAGTTTGATTTAAACTGGGAACTAAAGTGACATTTAGCTGAATTCTGCCTGACAACTACCCCCTACAGGAGAAACCTGCTCAGCCACTCTTCCCAGGCCTAGCTGCATCCTGCTTCCCCACCAAAAGGAGATGACACCTCTCTGATTAGATTAGGGGAGGGGCACCTACAGAACTTTAGGCAGAGGCACAGAACAAAGCACTGTCCTGGGCTCAGGCAAATGTTATATTGGGGGGGGTCGTAATATGGCTTCCTCTTGGGAGAAGTGGGAGGAGAAGTGCCTCTGGGAGCCACCTGAGCTGGAGGCGGGGACAGACAGAAGCTTCCCCCATGTGCTTTGGAACCTAAACCACACCCATCTGGGCCAGAGCATAATTTAAAAAAAAGATGGATAATTCATAGTACGGACTTGTCAGAATTATATAAGTAATATCATTATTCTTGTGATTTTTCTGTGCACGTTTTAAGAGGTGTTAGGACCCTGTGGTGTATTCTGGGGGGTTGCTAGCGGAAAATAGGGTCTTACTCCAAATGTCTGCATGTTAAAAATCTGACACTTCATCAATTAATGTCCATACTCCTTGCGCACATTTGGGTAATTTTTGGTAAATGTCCAATATTGCAAAACCAGTCAAAAAGCTCAAAAAGTTGTCATTTTGTAATGCAAGCCCCCAGGAAGATCAGAGGCAGACAAGCATGGACCATAAGGAATATATAATGTGTACATGTAATTTCAACAAATTGTGTGTCTAGGAAATATGTATTTGGATCAGAAATAGATTTGTGGGCAAATTGACAAGGGGTGGATCCTCTGACCATAAACCTACCTCATCACTCTAACTCACAACTCAGTTCCCCCAATCATGGGAGAGGGGAGAATTGGGCCAATGACAAGTAGAGAGGGGCAGGCTCAGTTATGCCACGCACACACCCACTTCCAAAACACATAAAAAGAGACTGCTGGGACAGGTAGAGACATTCCTTTTCCATTTCTGCGGAGCATTTTGACGGCCGACATCCCATCCAGACAGAGACCAGAACCAGAGACCCATAGACTACAGAACTTTGAACCTAGAAGGCCCACTGCAAGCAAAAGTATTATCAGCAGGCCTTCAGAATCCATTAAACCTAACCAAACTATTCAACAGTCGGGCGAGCTGTCTGCATTCTTTGCCAAGAACTTTTCCCAGTACCCAGAAAGCAGTGTTACATCCAGAATACACTTGATCCGGACCGGAAAGCAGAGCAGTATCCAGAACCAGAGGCCGCTGTATCCAGAGAGGCAAGCCCAGCAGAGCAGAGCTGACCCAGACGCTGTGAGCAGAACCGCCCGAAGTCCAGTTCAGTTGACCAGATCCGTGACGAAGCCCATTCATTTCAGAATTAGGAGTGAGTATCCGCCAGAACTGTGCAGAACCCAATCTCTTAGTTAAATAATCTAATCCAAACTATTTTAACCTAATTAGAACAGCCTCATAGAAATCGTGTCATCTGTCATTTTTAAAGCTGCACAACTGTCACCTGTCAATTCTGCAGCTGCAAGCTGTCACCTGTCATTTTGAGTTTACTTTAAATCCGAGAATCTACCTTCACAAAATCGTCCGTATCTCTTCCTACTCCTTATACTTTTACCGCAATCGCGATTTACGCACTGGCAAAATTTACTGCGATTTGCGATTTGGTGTGATTTCGTCATCTGTAAAAAGATAGCTGCTTTTGCCTGAACTGCTAAAATTTGTTTGCAACCAAATAACCATCCCTAAACCATTGTTAGGGCTGACCTGAACTGATTTAAAATGTCTACCACTCACTCTGAACCTCCTATGGGGAATTAAAAGCAATTTTAGCATTTTTCACTTCCTTGCCACCACATTACAAAGCACTCTTGCCCGTGTTTTAAAAAGCATACCTGTTGTCTAAGCTTGCTGGGGGGTGGGAACTGAATTCCGTATTGTATTTGATTGTATTCCTGAAGACTGTGTGTGTTACTTCCATCTCCTTGCCTTGCCGATAGGGGGGGGGGAATTGCCACCAGGGGAAAAGTGAACATATTATCTCTTGTGAAACCATATCAGTTTATTTTCTGTACTGCATGTATTGCACCTTGCATTTCCTTGAAACCATAAAGCATTTCAGCTACCTCATCCTCTATACTACTTCTAAGTAACCAAATCAGTTTACCAGTAGAACATTATCCATTGTTGATCAATGTCATATTTTATGTGTGATATCCAATATTAATTTATTATAAAAGTGTGATAGATATATATTGTTATTTTTCTCAAATAAACCTTTTAAATTTGCAAAACAGACCTACTTCTTGGCTCAGTGGGGTCAGGGGGATTCTAAAAGAGGGGTGTTATATAAGGGTTGTCATCCAGAGTACATGAACTGGACCTAAAAATATATCAATAAGGGTTCCCTCAGCATCCCAGACTAGGCATTGACTTAGCTGTAGTGTTGAAGTGAAGCCGCGTAACAAAGTGGGGGCTCGTAGCCGGAGATTCTGGGTTAGATCTATCACTTGTGCAGATTAATATAGTGTGCTAACTGACAGGAGACATACATCCGGTCGGATCACCACGCTGTTTTACGCTGTAAAGCAATCCTCAAAGGAACGCTCTAAGGAAACGGTCTGTTTTGCAAAAATAAAATACAAACTTCTGTAAGTCAGGAAGGAACTCAAATTCCAGAATGACGACACTGGTAGACATCAAAATAGCCAGAAAGCACTTCTTACATAAGCAATTTGTGAGAGGTGAGTGGACTCATCAGGACCAAACGGTCTGGTTGCAGGCAATCGCGCAACAGGTCACTGAAACAGGGTCAGATAAATGGAGAGATCAGGGTCCCCTACATGTGGCCCTGAGTGAACTATATATGGCCCCTAAAGCCAAAGATGAACATAATAAGATTGCCAGGATAGCGGCATATTTGTACCTATATTTGGGAGCCATGCAGGACAAATGTGCTGAAGGCCAAGATCTGGCAAATAGGCAACAGATGGCGTTAGAGAAGGCCCAATCTGATCTGGATTCTTCTGAGCAGAGGCTGCTCAGGAGCCAGGAGTCAGAAAAGGACAGCAGACAGTACATCACTAAAATAAAGGAGGATATGGATGTGCTGCAATAGGAAAAGGCTGACCAGGATATCAGATTTCTGGCTTTGCAGAAGGAGTACCAAGAAGGTTTGGACTCCCTACTGCAGAGCCAGAAAAATCTGGAGCAACAGTTAGACTTCAATAGGGCATGTGCTGAGCAGGTAGTCACCCTGCAAAGCCACCTAGATAGGGAGAAGGCAGAGAGCAATAAACTGATTTTGAAGGACCTGGATACCCAGGCAGAGTTTGACCAGGAGCGCCAGAAAGCTGGTGCCTTCCAAAGGCAAAGGGATGACCTGGCGGCACAGATGCAGGCTCTTAGTCAGGAAAGGGATACCTTTGGGCAGGAAGTCTGCCACTTAAAAAGGAAAATGGAAGAAAATCACCTGGCCCTCCAGGAGGGTGGAGGATGCTCTGGCAAGAAAGGAGCAGGCCAATAGGGACACAGCTCAGGAGGTAACCCTCCTGCAGAAAAGACTGGCCCAGTACTCCAGGACCAATCAGGAGGCACAGAGAGAGAATGAGGCTCGCTGCCAGCACAATGATAGGCTCCAGCAACAGGTAGCGATGCAGGAGAGACTGATAGAGTCTAGTAAGGCCTTAACTGAGGAACTGAAAGCGCAGGCTCTTGCATTGCAACAGGGAGCAGGGGCGGATAGAGATGAGGTTCGCTGGGAAAGAGAAACTCCTGAGCATAACCTCAGGAGCCCTGGTACCAGAGGCCTTCATCTCTCCCAGTCCCTGGACTCTGCCACCCCCATGTCCCCTCGCGCACATGAGCCCAGGGCCACAGAGATGGCAGATTACTATCCAGCTAGAAGTATGGGGCTCATAGGCCATACCTCCCAGGAATGTATGGGCGGGCATCGGTATGGGCACCCAAGCACAGTGCAATTTAGTGGGGAACCCCAGGAGAGTAGGCCCATTAAGGGCATCCTGAAAACCCAGCTTGGTCAGTGGGGGGGGTACCCATCAAATCCTGGCAGCAAGGAGGGATCTGAAGACTCCTCTGAGCATTACAGGACACAGGAGACAAGGTCCCCACATTCTGCCAGCCATTCCAGGCTCGCAGTATCCGGGAAAACCTGGAAGATCAGACGGGCACCTCTGGGAGCAGTGCTTCTGAGTCAGAGGATGAATGGACCAGGGTTACCCGAACCAAAAAGGCCAATAAGGCAAAAAGGGCCTTGCTTAAGGACCCATTGAAACAAATAAAGGCAATAAGGAGTGTCATCACGCCTTATCATAAGAACGGCAAGTATTCTGTTTGGGAACACTTGGAGCTCTATGAGCAAATGATGGAGACTTTCCATTTGAAGGACAGCAGTAGCTGCATCCAGTACGTCAGATGGACCTTCTCACCAGAATACTCCAGTTTCTTTGCAGGGCTGGAGGATCAAAACCATTCAAGGTGGTCCACATACAGGGTGGCCATCTTGAAACATTTTTCTGTGCACAGAAATCCTCAAGAGGTTCGCAAGGCAGCCTACAATTTGCAATGTGGGGAGGATCAGGCCCCACAAGAGTTTGTGCAAGAATTAAAGCGTGCTTTTGCACAGACCACCAGAAGGGTGCGCAGGGATAGCAGAGAATTTATCAATACGTTTTTCCATGCCTTACTCAAATACATAATGACCCAGCTCGTGAGAGATTTTCATGAGAAAAGATCTTTAGACTGGGTCATTGAACAGGCTACCCGGATCTATGAGGTGCAGAAGCCCATAGAAAATCAAAGTAATGTGCAGAAAAACCCCAAAACCAACAACACCCCTGCTGCTGCCAAGGTGGCAGAGGTAAAGGTTACCCCCGTTTTAGATTTGGAGATGGGGGGGCCTAAAAACCTGCCTGCATCAAATAATTCACAGCCCAGAAGGCCCTCGGGCCAGTCACAGACAGGGAGTCGAGGAGGTAGTCCCACAAATGTGGTTCCCCGCTCCCCTGACTATGTAAGTCCCCGCTACAAGGGAAATCGACCAATCCTGGGTTATATGTGGACTCCTCCAGCCCAAGGGGGGGATCCAGCCAAGCACCTGACCCAGGGAACTTCCCTCCTAACTTACCCCAGGAGGGCAGAAATTCACCAAATCCTGGGCAGAACTTTTTTTCCCAGGTATCCACCCAACTTCCAACCCCAAAATCATCCATCCTTCTTTCCCCAATTCCCTGAGCCCAGACAACCTAATCCGGGAGAGGGGAGGCCAAGGGTGGAGGGGTACCCAAATCTTCCCAACCAGGGGTACTACCAGAGAAGGGATAGCTACCCTTCCCGGGATCAGCCCAGGGGAGAAAATAAAACACTGTATCAACCTGAGCGGGTTTCCCAACTTGAGCGCCAGGTCCAAAATATGGCACGGGATCTGGGTCACATACTGAGAGCTCAACAGAACCCTCAGATGAGCATCCACCGCAGAATGATCCAAACTCTGCGCTTGGTGCTCCAGAACAATGACGGGGACAGCACCCCGATAACCCACCGGTTCCCAGAGAGGAGGCACAAGGGGAAGGGGGGTGTAAAGCCTTGGAGGAAGCAGTCCTTCCCAACTTGTAAACAGCCCCTGGAAAACCAGGAACCGGAAACAAAATATCCTGCCCCTGAAAGCCTGCCTCCCAAGGAGCAGAGGGGGGGTAGGAGAAAAAAAGGACCCAAACATACCCACTTTGTGGAGGAGGTACAGGTCTTCCAATTTGAGGGAGAGGGATCCTCAGAAGATCCTGGGAAAAGGATCTTCTCCTTCAGAGATGGGGGAACCCCTCCCAAGGAAAAATGGGTCCCAAGGGATACCAATTCAGACTGGGAAGATGTGAAGACTGAGCAACCGCCGCCCATCATCTCATCCCAAAACCAACAATACCGAAATCCCATGGGTCAAACCCATCCTGATGACTGCCTCCGAAAAGGGGGGGGTGGCCCAGAACTGGAACCAGGGGAACCCGCAATGGCTCTGATCTCCAGTTGCCAACTTTTTCTTTCAGATTCCCAAGACTCTCCACAGAATTCTGCTCAAATCTCTTCTCTCGCCATGTCCAAAACCAGAAAATTAGCCCATCAGTTGTCCAAAAATGTGCATTATCTGTGCCCCCTTGAGGAGAAGGAGGGAAGATATTATGCCTCGGTACAAGTACAGGGGCAGGGTACAATTTTGGCGCTGGTGGACACTGGATCTCAAGCTACCCTTCTGTCCAGAAGGGCCTTTGATGAACTGAATGCAGGAAGGGGGGAGAATTACCATATTCCTCTCACCTCTCTTCCTGGACAACTGCAGAACTTTGACGGGAAGGAAATTCCTGTCGAGGGGACTGCAGATTTGGACATCAAAATTGGGCGACACAAGGTGAAACACCCGGTCATAGTAGTGACTCCAGAGGGCACCCCTTGTTTACTAGGGAATGACCTCCTGAGAAGCTTGTCACCCCTAATAGATTGCGTAAACAAGGTCCTCTGGACCCAGACTAGCCGACCAATAAAATTAAAACAGAAAGTCAACCATGTTAGTTTAAACGGCACCTGCCACATGGTTGAACAAAAATCTGACCAAGTAGAATTTCACTTCCAGAACAACCAAATACCAGACGTGACAGTAATAGCAGTAGGGCAACAGACTGGTGATGGGGGGTCCTCTCTATGTCTGAAAATCAATCTTCCTTTCAGTTTAAGGTGTTATTCCACAATGGAAGGAAACACCCTGAAATTCTTTACTAATCCACAATCAGAAACTCCCACTCCGATAGTCCAGAAAGATGTGAAATCTGCTCAGAGCCTGGCTGATATTCAGCAAATTGGAGAGCAGTTGTTCATCCCTGTTCAGTTAAATGATGGGAAGGACTCTGTTCTCGCCCGAGTGTGTGTGAACAACGGTAAGAGCTTCATCAGCGAAGCCATGTTCCGCCAACTCCCAAAAGATCCAGCCATTCCCACATTCAAACTGCTAGACAAATGGGAAATGGACCTGGAAGCACCTCATTCCAAACATCTCCTGCCAAGCAGGTGTATGCTCAAAATCTCCATTGGCAACAAGAGCATAGTCCATAATTGTTGGGTCGTGCGAGACGTCACTGCCGCCTTTTACTTAGGCAGTGACATTCTCAATTGCTTTGCCATTAGTTTGGACCTAATAAACTTCAAAGCTTGGTCCTGATTAGCGGATAATCACATGGACTTTGATGATCCAGAAAAAGCATTTAGGTCAGCTCAATTGCTACCTTATGCAGTTGAAATTCAGATCAAAGAGGAAGGCATCATCCCAGAAAGGACCCGACAATTCTCCCTGGAAGTGAAAGTTAAAAGAGGACAAAAATTGAAAAACCCTGATGCTTATATACATCTAAATGCTTCTCTCCAACAGCAAGGGTTGGGAGTAAACCCAACACCATTAGTCAACATAGAACATGACACCATTCCAATAGAGGTGGATAACAGCGACTTAAAGAGCATTACTCTAGCCGCAGGCACCATTATTGGAATGGCGGTTGATGACCGACATTTCTCTATTGACTTAGGGAATGAACTGATAGGACCGATCCCCAAGGACTGTTTTGACAGTGACAGTGAGGACAATACAACACCAGACAGGATCTTCACCCAGCATGGGGGGTACTTCCTGGTGTACACTTCCTGCTCTTATGGTAAGGAAGATGTGACTTGTGACTTCAGGAGGGATGAGGTGATTTTTCAGGTCCATGAAGGCTGCCTTTCCCACCTGGGGCCTCCAGTCCAAATCAGCACTCTGACCAGGGACTTCTCCACCCAGCTGGAGGAGGCCGCTGAGATAGCCAAGCCAGAAGTCTTTCCAGGCTTCAGGCAGATGGTGGAAGAGAGGGTCAACCTAGCTGATGCCTGTGTGACTCTGGAACAGAAGCAAAAGTTGAAACAAGTTTTCTTGGATTTCCAAGATCTCTTTGCGGTAGACTCATATGACTGTGGTCGCACCGACATCCACACCACAACAATTCCCACGGACCCTGGAATGACTCCAGTGTTTGTGAAGCAATATTGTTTGCCTCTCGCATCCATGGAGTCCCTTACTGAAATAATTAAGAAGCTTGAGTCCCGGGGAATAATCCGTCCAGTACACAGCGCCTTCAATAACCCGGTGCTGGGAATATTGAAGCCAAACGGCCAGTGGAGACTCTGCGCCAACCTTAGGGAGCTCAACAAACGGGTCCATACTTCCCGATGGCCTCTGCCCTACATTGAACAAGGGCTGGCCCAGATTCAAGGGTCACAAGCATTCACTGCAATAGACCTGACCAATGGATACTGGACAGTGCCTCTTAATAGGGAGGACCAATACAAACTGGCTTTTACCTTTGGGGGCCAGCAGTACACCTGGACCCGGACTCCCTTCGGATACCTCAACTCCGGCAATGAATTCAACATTTTCTTACATAAGGCCATGCCCGACCTGGGTGCGAGGGGTAACCTGGTTTATGTAGATGATGTCCTCATCAAAAGTTCATCTGTGGAGGAACACATAGCGGAGATCCGTTATGTTCTGACGCAGTTGAGGGCTGCCGGAGCAAAACTTTCCTTTCAGAAAGCACAGTGGTGTAGAACCCGTGTTAATTTCTTGGGGCATGAGATTACTCCTCAGGGTCTCTGTCCCCAGGAAAAGAAAGTGGAAGCACTTCAGAAATTGAAAGACCCCACAACTCTGGGGAACTAAGGAGCCTCCTTGGACTGACTAATTACAGCAGAAAGTTCATTGAGGGCTACACAGAGATCACTAGACCCCTGATTCATCTCCTGAAGGGGGGGGTCAAGTGGGAATGGGGTCCAGAACAATCCGAGGAAGTAAGACAACTCAAAAGAAGCCTCTCACAAGCGCCTTGCCTAGCTTACCCTGTCAGAAACAAGGAGTTCTTCCTGGAGACAGGGTTCTCTAATAAGTGCTTGACGGCAGTATTATACCAAAAGCATGACAAGGTCAATAAAGTAATCTCCTATGCGAGCAAAACTATATCCTCTGTGGATTGTGAGAAGGCACTCCTGGCAACGGTGTGGGCATTGAAGAATTACCGCCCGTTTATACAGGGGGAACACATTATAGTGGAGACTCCACACCAGCCTCTGCAATATCTCCAGAGTGACAGAATCCGGGCCGTAAATGTGAGTAATTCCCGAATTACTTCCTGGATTCTGTCAATGCAAGGCTTTCCTGTGGAGGTCAGATATGGCCAAAACAAGAAGAGTCCCCACGCGCAAGGTCTGGCTGACTTGCATGATTGTGCCAGAGAAAACTGTCTCAAGGACGAAAGTCTAAAAATCAAGGACAACATGGAGGCATACCTTAATTCCCCACACAAAGTCTTTGAAGAAGACAAGTGTGAGGGAATGCCCACTGTCTATGTGGATGGATGCTCTTACCATGTTGACAACAACAGGGAGAAAGAACTGGTGGCCGGCGTAGGGAATGCATGGGTGAAGGAGTTTCCAGAACCCTCCGCTGGATACAAAATTGGTCCCCGAAGTAGTCAGGTGGCAGAATTGATGGCTGTGCATCAGGCCATCCTCACTGCTGTCCAACATCAACTCCACGAACTGGTCATAATCACAGATTCGGATTATGTACGGAACGGGTTTGTGGAGCACCTGGTTAAACCCTTGAAACATGGGAAGTTAAATCAAAACATTGATGATCTGGTCACATCGAATGGGATGACCATCTACTGGAAAAAGATCAAGGGTCATTCCAAAGTAGAGGGACCAGACAAAACTGGAAATGACTTAGCTGATCAGCTGGCCAAAACCGGGGCCATCCAAGGGGATCTAATAGAAATAGAGTCCCTGTTGGGGGAAATCCAGGTCACTGCTATCAATAGGTCCCAGACAAATGCTCACAATGATCTTTCAACTGCACAATGGAGTAAGGAGACCCCTGTTGCTGATTTGATTACAGCTCAGAAGGGGGATTCAATAATTGGTAAGTTTTACCAACACATTGAGGACCCTGAGAACTGTCCCCTGATGGATACCGATTACATTGGGAAAGAGGACCTAAGAGTGTTGATGAAATGTCCAAAAAGGTTCCGAATCCAAGACGGCTTGTTGGTAAGGAAATCCCAAGCTGGCCATGATCAGTGGGTGGTCCCTACCTCATTCCGAAGCCTGATGTTAAGTCACACCCATGATGCGGCCACCGCCGGTCATAGGGGTTTTCACACAACACTGGAAATCTTAAGAGAGGTTGCATACTGGCAACACATGGGGCAGGACCTCGACCAATACTTGAAGGGGTGTCTTGTGTGTGCACAATTTCAGCCATCATCCCTCACACACCGTGCGCCTCTCCAAAAGAGCGGGATGACACTGCCATGGTCAGATTTGCAAATCGACTTTGTAGGCCCCGTGATTCGCTTGTCTAGAGGAAACAAGTACATGTTGACCGTTACATGCTTGTTTACCAAGTGGGTGGAATGTCTTCCAGCCCCAAACTGCAAGGCAGAAACAGCAGCTGCCCTGATGATTAACCACATCTTTTCCCGTTTTGGTCTACCTCAAAGGATTGAGTCAGACAGAGGTAGCCACTTCACCAGCGAAGTAATGACAAAGATGTGGTAGATACTGGGGTTCAAAAGGAAGCTACATATTGCTTACAGGCCAGCTTCTTCTGGAGCAGTAGAGAGATATAACCGAACCATTGTGAGCATCTTAAAAAAGTTTGTGGCAGATTCTGGGCCAAGTTGGGATATCCAATTACCTCTGGTCCTAATGGCCATCAGATCTACCCCTTCATCTGCAACTAAAATGTCACCATTTGAGTTGATGACCGGACGCAAGATGGTGCTTCCTCAGCATTTGCTATACAGGACCCAAGTGCAGACACTGATAAATGCCTCCACAACTCATGAGTATGTGGAGAATTTAAGGAAACACTCCAACATGCTTTTGCCTATGCTCAGCGGAATCTAGAAAGATCAGCTGATAGTATGAAAACGCACTGAAAACCACCAGGAAGGAATATGATGTGGGAGACCGTGTCTATCTATACAATTTCCAAAGGAACCAGGCCAACATGGAAGGGACCCTTTGAAATTATAGACAAGATCTCCCCTGTTGCCTACAAAATCCGCATCCCCAAAGGTAATTTGGCGGAAGGGGAAGATAAATGGGTCCATATTAATCAGCTGAAGTGTTGCCATCCCAGACACACTCTGCAACAACAACTGGAGGAATCCACTGGAATCCCAGAGGGGGCCGCTCCAGAGTAATTCAGTTCCAACTCTAAAATATTCCACATATAGCATATACAATTCTGTGATTCTTGTATATATATATATGTTCCTGTCTCCTAATTTAAAAAAGAAAATGCATATGTTCATATCTTCTGATTTATAAAATGTATATGTTCTCCACACCATTAATAGTGGTGGAAAAATGTCTAGGAATGTGTATTGCCGCTTTTGCTTTATCATCCTAGGAGAGAGGAAACCATGGAGACTGACCAAGGAGGACGACCGGGGACCGGGAGCAGAGACCCGAGGGGCCCGGGGTACCGGCCAATATTCCCATCAGGACCGGCGAGGAGAACCGATCGATCCAACTGGGTGGAGAAAAAGATGCTGAACTGTGCCATCTACAGAATTGGAAGAAGATAATGCGGACATACCAGCACAGGGCTCAAAACATCCTTGGCACCCGTCTTCTCCTTGACTCGAATCAAAGCGCAGTCGGGCGGGGGGGGGTTTTGTCAAGGGTTTTGACCCATGTTGAATCCTTAGACTGGGTAGATGTGGGGATGAGCTGTCGCCGCCCATTATTCTATCCCAGAATAAACTAAATCAGTAGACTGGGTGGATGTGGGGATGAGCTGTCGCCGCCCACATTCACGCCAGAATCCAGGAGAACTGCGCAGTTGGCACAAGACCACTCCAAAGATACAACCTTCTTGTGGGGGGTTCCACATCACTACTCTACTGTAAGGATGCCATCAAAACAATGTTAAGCAAGGGTCCTATACTATCAAGCAAAAGACCACTCTATTGAAATGCAGTAATTCAAGACAGATCCCAAAAATGGATGCAATACCGGTACTCACCACTATCAGAAAGCCAGCGTTTTAAAAACACCAGACTTTTGTGTAAAACTGAACAGAGGAACCCAAACCAGGCCAAGGAAAGACTTGCTAAGAGGTGGATACAATGTATTCTGAAATGACTTGAAGGAAGTAATTATTTAATGTATATGTAAAAATTGTAAGTTTGATTTAAACTGGGAACTAAAGTGACATTTAGCTGAATTCTGCCTGACAACTACCCCCGACAGGAGAAACCTGCTCAGCCACTCTTCCCAGGCCTAGCTGCATCCTGCTTCCCCACCAAAAGGAGATGACACCTCTCTGATTAGATTAGGGGAGGGGCACCTACAGAACTTTGGGCAGAGACACAGAACAAAGCACTGTCCTGGGCTCAGGCAAATGTTATATTGGGGGGGTCGTAAAATAGCTTCCTCTTGGGAAAAGTGGGAGGAGAAGTGCCTATGGGAGCCACCTGAGCTGGAGGCGGGGACAGACAGAAGTTTCCCCATGTGCTTTGGAACCTAAACCACACCCATCTGGGCCAGAGCATAATTTTTAAAAAAGATGGATAATTCATAGTACGGACTTGTCAGAATTATATAAGTAATATCATTATTCTTGTGATTGCTTTGTGCACGTTGTAAGAGGTGTTAGGACCCTGTGGTGTATTCTGGGGGGTTGCTAGCGGAAAATAGGGTCTTACTCCAAATGTCTGCATGTTAAAAATCTGACACTTCATCAATTAATGTCCATACTCCTTGCGCACATTTGGGTAATTTTTGGTAAATGTCCAATATTGCAAAACCAGTCAAAAAGCTCAAAATGTTGTCATTTTTGAATGAGGCGGACAAGCATGGACCATAAGGAACATATAATGTGTACATCTAATTTCAACAAATTGTGTATCTTGTGTATCTTCCAAGATATCTTGTGTATCTAGGAAATATGTATTTGGATCAGAAATAGATTTGTGGGCAAATTGACAAGGGGTGGATCCTCTGACCATAAACCTACCTCATGACTCTGACTCACAACTCAGGTCCCCCAATCATGGGAGAGGGGAGAATTGGGCCAATGACAAGTAGAGAGGGGCAGGCTCAGTTATGCCACGCATACACCCACTTCCAAAACACATAAAAAGAGACTGCTGGGACAGGTAGAGACATTCCTTTTCCATTTCTGCGGAGCATTTTGACGGCCGACATCCCATCCAGACAGAGACCAGAACCAGAGACCCATAGACTACAGAACTTTGAACCTAGAACGCCCACTGCAAGCAAAAGAATTATCAGCAGGCCTTCAGAATCCAGCAAACCTAACCAAACTATTCAACAGCCGGGCAAGCTGTCTGAATTCTTTGCCAAGAAATTTTGCCAGTACCCAGAAAGCAGTGTTACATCCAGAATCCACTTGATCTGGAACGGAAAGCAGAGCAGTATCCAGAACCAGAGGCCGCTGTATCCAGAGAGGCTAGACCAGCAGAGCAGAGAAGACCCAGACGCTGTGAGCAGAACCGCCCGAAGTCCAGTTCAGTTGACCAGATCCGTGACGAAGCCCATTCATTTCAAAATTAGGAGTGAGTATCCGCCAGAACTGTGCAGAACCAAATCTCTTAGTTAAATAATCTAATCCAAACTATTTTAACCTAATTAGAACAGCCTAATAGAAATTGTGTCATCTGTCATTTTTAAAGCTGCACAACTGTCACCTGTCAATTATGCAGCTGCAAGCTGTCACCTGTCATTTTGAGTTTACTTTAAATCCGAGAATCTACCTTCACAAAATCGTCCGTATCTCTGGAACCGTTTTTCCTAGGAACGAGATTTCCTCTGAAAGCTTAGAATCTAAGCTGTCCAACAAGCCTAGAACCGACTTCCTACTCCTTATACTTTTACTGCAATCACGATTTACGCACTCGCAAAATTTACCGCGATTTGCGATTTGGTATGATTTCGTCATCTGTAAAAAGATAGCCGCTTTTGCCTGAACTGCTTAAATTCGTTTGCAACCAAATAACCATCCCTGAACCATTGTTAGGGCTGACCTGAACTGATTTAAAGTGTCTACCACTCACCCTGAACCTCCTATGGGGAATTAAAAGCAATTTTAGCATTTTTCACTTCCTTGCCACCACATTACAAAGCACTCTTGCCCGTGTTTTAAAAAGCATACCTGTTGTCTAAGCTTGCTGGGGGGGGAACTGAATTCCGTATTGTATTTGATTGTATTCCTGAAGACTGTGTGTGTTACTTCCATCTCCTTGCCTTGCAGATAGGGGGCGGGGGGTGAATTGCCACCAGGGGAAAAGTGAACATATTATCTCTTGTGAAACCATATCATTTTATTTTCTGTACTGCATTTATTCCACCTTGCATTTCCTTGAAACCATAAAGCAATTCAGCTACCTCATCCTCTATACTACTTCTAAGTAACCAAATCAGTTTACCAGTAGAACATTATCCATTGTTGATCACTGTCATATTTTAAGTGTGATATCCAATATTAATTTATTATAAAAGTGTGATAGATATATATTGTTATATTTCTCAAATAAACCTTTTAAATTTGCAAAACAGACCTACTTCTTGGCTCAGTGGGATTCTAAAAGAGGGGTGTTATATAAGGGTTGTCATCCAGAGTACATGAACTGGACCTAAAAATATATCAATAATGGTTTCCTTCTGCATTCCAGACTAGGCATTGACTTAGCTGTAGTGTTGAAGTGAAGCCGCGTAACAGGGCTCTTGCCATAAAAACCAATCACCATGAGGGACTGGACACTGGGAGACTCTTCTACATATAGTGGACCTATAGGTGTTATTCTACTGGTCCTCGCATGTCAGCTAGCTGGCCTGTCCCAGCCCAGAAGAAATTGCTATTACCTTGTTGCGGAGTAGTGGGCTTGCCATTGGTTCCTGTGCTTTGCCATCCGCTCCTAGAATACTAAACTGTGATTGGTTAGAGCTGATACCCACAGGCCTGGGACTCGATTGAGTTCTCAGCTCACTGTGCACCTCTTCAAGTAGATGTAAATGATTATTTGGCTGTATTGTAACTTGAGTACACCACCTTTCTCTATGAGAATATTCTCATTACGCTTGCAACACTTGTTGCGGTCTGTGTCTGGTTTGCTGGGATTGGCTCCTCTTTCTCAAAATGGATGACTGTACATTGTCTTGCGTGGCTGCATCACATGTGTAGAGACCATCCATTTTCAGTTCTGCAGCTCCCATTTATGAGGATGTATTCTGTTTCTCTGCCGCTGGTCCGTTTGTTGTCTGGGGATTGGAAAGTGTCTTCATATCTCTGATCTTGTCTGTGGCCCTTTCTCACGGGTCTTGCTTTCTGTGCAGCCTTTGTCAGTTCAGCTCATCTCATGCTCAGCGGCTTGAGGCCTGCTGTGATTTTCCTAAACCTTATAATGCAGTCTCTACATTGTCATGTTATGATACGTTCCCTGTGGGTTAGCTATAAGTGGTTCGATCAGGTTCCATACATACCCTTGTATATCCACAGAAACATTAGCTATAAACATCAGCAAGCTCGCCCAGGATCTCTTGTGCCTTGCAGTTCTGTGTTACCACATTTGGCTATTGGCAAGAATAATAAAAGCAATTACAGTATGTATAGGTATCTGTCCTCTAGATATAGAACTGTGCGCTCATGTTCTTCATGTAAACGAGTGTGTTTATGTGGTGCAGTGTGGACTGCACATGTGCTTCGTGTCTAATGCTGCTATGTCATGGTGTTACTAATGACGCCAGTTCCATGGCTTCTCAGTGTTCAGTCAAGGCTGTCCATATATTCCCTGTCAACGATCATGGCCCCTTCTCCTACACATACCTTTCAGTGTATTTGACAATCATAAGTGCACTCTGGATCTGTCCACAATAAAATGGGTCACTACTTGTGTTTCTGTTCTTTTGTC
Organism: Ambystoma mexicanum; assembly: GCF_040938575.1. Lineage (NCBI taxonomy): Eukaryota > Metazoa > Chordata > Amphibia > Caudata > Ambystomatidae > Ambystoma > Ambystoma mexicanum. The sequence goes on from NC_090934.1 coordinate 1,035,655,030, forward strand.
TGGTCATGAACTTCGGAGGGTGGATGGGTGGTCTCGGGGCCCGTGGACTCCCACTTCAAATTAGTAACTGACAAGGGATAATCGGATTATTACAAACAATCTGATTGGCCCTCACCGGGTCCTTAGCTTCCAGACAAGGCACTGGTCACCACTACATCCCTGGGTGTTCGTTCTGTGAGTGGCTGTCATGGGAGGGAAGCAAGAAGGGACTACATGTACTCCCTTCTACCTTTGCATAGCACCTATTCATTTATTTTCTTATATCTTTTTAAAGGCCACCATGGAAAGGGAGAAAAGTCTATCTGTTGTCCCTTCTCCCATTCCCCGTTATTTTATTTACTGTTTTAAATGGCCATCATTGAAAGGGTGAACAAACTTCATATCCCATTCCA